>NC_064413.1:11590000-12240000 GCF_023375975.1 Astyanax mexicanus | reverse complement strand
GCTATCTAACGGAACCTCATATATAGTGCTGTGTGACTGAGTGCAGCAGGAATGAGAACTGCTAAGTGAGAAATTCATGTGCACTTATCCAGTAAAGATGATACTTCTGACATGACATTAAGACTACATTACTGGAGTCACCACACCATCATATGTGTGTTCTGCTGAACACAGCTGCTGCATTTCTTTAAGGAGAGCACAGAGGAAATAGATCATACCATTTGTGAGTGGACTGCTTTGTGCGTTAAAATAATTGGTAACACTTTATAATACTGTTCCATAGTTAATAAGTAACTAAGCAGTAACTAAGCAGTAACTAATTAATAGTGCTGCATTAAGACCTAAATATTTTCTATTAACTACCAGGGAGTACTGAATAATTACTCAGTAGATAGTACTGAACTAATGATTATAGTAGTTTACTATTAACTCCGCATTAATTACTGAGACTTACATATCTACCAGAGAACTACTTACTAATGATGTCTTCTTTATAAAAACTACTTATTACTTACTGCTCAAATCAACATTAACTACTGAAAACCCTTACATGCCACCTGGGGAACTATAGATCTAAATCAGTCTACACAAACAATTATTCTATCAGTGGTGATATTAAAGGCATATTTGAGTGACACCATTTGTAGTAGTAGGAACCTTAATTATCTTATTATCATCATTATCTTCCAAATATTAGCAAAATATAGTAAAATACTACAGTGTGTCGTAATCTGCTTAAACCCCATTTTTGAAAGAAAACAAAAACTTAATAACGTAATATTATTACATAGTAGACATTACTATAGAAGAAGACTTAGAGAAGACTCTAAGACTGACTGTACTCAATTTTGTTTTAATGGTCACTGCTTTAATTTTCAGCACCAACCTTATAAACGTTCATCTTTAGCCTTGCAGTCTCACAGACTTTTAGTGCCCATTATTAGGGTAATTACGGTAATTCCACAGCGCCGGACCGCTAGCCTCTATCAGTGTGTTTGTCTGCTGCTGCAGGTTATTCTATCAGTGGTGATATTAAAGTCAGTGACACCACTTATCATATATTAACCTTACTTACCTTAGTATGCTCAATATCTTCCAAATGTTAGACACACTGAAATGTGCAGTAGTCTGCTTAACCCCCATTTTTTGTAATGTTCTGTCAGTGTGTTACAGGTGTTTATTCTAAACCTGTGCTCTTCTTCAGTCCTGCTGGAGATGTGCTCAGTAGAAGTGATGGCTCACATACTTACTGTAGGTTGTGTTCTACATCCTTATTCTGGGGGAAATCATGTTCAAATGAATAAATATTTGTGTTAGATAACGGACTAGGCATCCCTGTGTTCTTCATAGATAATTAATAAGGGGTCCCTGTCTTCTTTTTTCGGGAGTTAACAGCAGCACATGGTAACCCATTACTAATGACTGAGGAGTTACTGTGTTCTTCTTTAGGAGTTACTGCAGATCATACCACAGTATTATAAAGTGAGAAACATGGTAACTAATTACTAATTACTGAGGAGTTACTGTGTTCTTCTTTAGGAGTTACTGCAGATCATGTCACAGTATTATAAAGGGAAATATACATTATTAATAATAATAATAATAATAATAATAACACACATTTAACCTAGCTAACTAACACACACACACATTTAACCTAGCTAACTAACACACATTTAACCTAGTTAACTAACACACACACATTTAACCTAGTTAACTAACACACACATTTAAACTAGCTAACACAATTAACCTAGCTAACACACACACATTTCCCCTAGCTAACTTAGCTTGCTAATTAACACACATTTAACCTAGCTAACTAACACACACGCATTTAACTTGCTAACACACATATAACCTACCTAAGTAACCCACACATAAAAGTTAACTAACCTAGCTAACTAGCACACACACATAACCTAGCTAACTAGCACACACACATAACCTAGCTAACTAGCACACACACATAACCTAGCTAACTAGCACACACACATAACCTAGCTAACTAGCACACACACATAACCTAGCTAACTAGCACACACACATAACCTAGCTAACTAGCACACACACATAACCTAGCTAACTAGCACACACACATAACCTAGCTAACTAGCACACACACATAACCTAGCTAACTAGCACACACACATAACCTAGCTAACTAGCACACACACATAACCTAGCTAACTAGCACACACACATAACCTAGCTAACTAGCACACACACATAACCTAGCTAACTAGCACACACACATAACCTAGCTAACTAGCACACACACATAACCTAGCTAACTAGCACACACACATAACCTAGCTAACTAGCACACACACATAACCTAGCTAACTAGCACACACACATAACCTAGCTAACTAGCACACACACATAACCTAGCTAACTAGCACACACACATAACCTAGCTAACTAGCACACACACATAACCTAGCTAACTAGCACACACACATAACCTAGCTAACTAGCACACACACATAACCTAGCTAACTAGCACACACACATAACCTAGCTAACTAGCACACACACATAACCTAGCTAACTAGCACACACACATAACCTAGCTAACTAGCACACACACATAACCTAGCTAACTAGCACACACACATAACCTAGCTAACTAGCACACACACATAACCTAGCTAACTAGCACACACACATAACCTAGCTAACTAGCACACACACATAACCTAGCTAACTAGCACACACACATAACCTAGCTAACTAGCACACACACATAACCTAGCTAACTAGCACACACACATAACCTAGCTAACTAGCACACACACATAACCTAGCTAACTAGCACACACACATAACCTAGCTAACTAGCACACACACATAACCTAGCTAACTAGCACACACACATAACCTAGCTAACTAGCACACACACATAACCTAGCTAACTAGCACACACACATAACCTAGCTAACTAGCACACACACATAACCTAGCTAACTAGCACACACACATAACCTAGCTAACTAGCACACACACATAACCTAGCTAACTAGCACACACACATAACCTAGCTAACTAGCACACACACATAACCTAGCTAACTAGCACACACACATAACCTAGCTAACTAGCACACACACATAACCTAGCTAACTAGCACACACACATAACCTAGCTAACTAGCACACACACATAACCTAGCTAACTAGCACACACACATAACCTAGCTAACTAGCACACACACATAACCTAGCTAACTAGCACACACACATAACCTAGCTAACTAGCACACACACATAACCTAGCTAACTAGCACACACACACAACCTAGCTAACTAGCACACACACACAACCTAGCTAACTAGCACACACACACAACCTAGCTAACTAGCACACACACACAACCTAGCTAACTAACACACACACAACCTAGCTAACTAACACACACACACAACCTAGCTAACTAACACACACTTAACCTAGCTAACTAACACACACACTTAACCTAGCTAACTAACACACACACTTAACCTAGCTAACTAACACACACACACATAACCTAGCTAACTTAGCCAGTTAACTAACACACACACAACTTAGCTAACTTAGCTAGCTAACACACATCCTAAAGCTGTTTAACAACCCACAAAGACTCATCTGATCCGGGGGTAAAATAAGCTGGAAAAGATCTCAATATCTTCATTACTAGTTTATTTTCAATCAAATACAGAAATATGAAAGCAGCAGAGTCTCTCTTAATCCTCCTCCTCCAGCAGCAGCAGCAGCAGCACAGCAGAGAATTTACACGAAGGACCAGGAGAGCTGCGTCCGCTGTGAAATTACCGTAATTGCCCTAATAATGCGCAGAAAAATAAATCTCTGTGAGACTGCAAACGCTGAAGATACACTTTTATAAGGCTGATACCTAGTATTAGAGCAATGATTGTTACATTATTACAGTCTTGCAGTCATTCTTAGAGTCTTAGATGCCTTCTGGAGAACTTTCATCAATGTCTTCTATGCAATAATATTACGTTATAATGTTTTTTTCTTCCAAAATTGATGGTTAAGCAGAGTAATACACACTGAAGTATTTTACTATATGTTGCTAATATTTGGAAGGAACTGAGGATAATAAGGTAATTAAGCTTACCACTACTACAAATGGTTTCACTTGCTTAATTCAAATATGCCTTCAATTAATATGCATTTAATTCAAATATGCCTGATTTAGATCTATAGTTCCCCAGGTGGCATGTAAGGGTTTTCAGTAGTTAATGTTGATTTGAGCAGTAATTAATGAATAGTTATTATAAAGGAGACATTATTAGTAAGTACTTCTCTGGGAGATATGTAAGTCTCAGTAATTATTGTGGAGTTAATAGTGAACTACTATAATGATTAGTTCAGTACTATCTACTGAGTAATTATTCAGTAGTCCCTGGTAGTTAATAGAAAATATTTAGGTGTTAATGCAGCACTATTAATTAGTTACTGCTTAGTTCCTGCTTAGTTACCTATTAACTATGGAACAGTATTATAAAGTGTTACCAAATAATTTGATACATTAGACACATACATTCTGGTTTAACCTAAAAACAACAAGTTTCAACTTAAAGGGTTGTTTGGACTGAATTTAGGACTTTTTAATATAGCGAGGTTTATTTGACAGCAAAAGTTGCTATTCCTGGTAAAGGCGGCACTACTAGTAAATTTTACTAGTCAACTATTGACGAACAAAAGTAGTCGACTAGTCAATTTCTATAGCAAATCCTAACGCAAAAAGCTCATTTTTTATAGACATTTGTTACTGCAATTTAATGCTGATTGACATTAGCAATGAATGTATCAAAATGCATTTCAACTAAAAGTTAAGATGAGTAGTACTGATTATAAATAGCATATTAACTTTATCTTTAAATAATCATTGGTTCGTGACACTATTTATTTCCATAATGGGTGTCCCCCTACCACTAACTCACCATCATTGTGTAGTCTTTTCCACAAGGGCTTTTTTCATACAAAATAAGTTTACAAAACTTCACTAAAATTACATGAATTAAATCAAAGATATTATGATATAAGTAACCTTCACAATTATTATTTGAGAAAGTAGTAATGTTACATTTTATAGCGTACAAACAAAAAGACGTTACTTTTATTTATCTTTTATTAATCTTTTTAGCAGATATGAAGGTAATTTAGTTTCTACTACAGCTGCATTCTCTATTTTCCAGTTTGAAATAAATAAATAAAGCAGGAAGCTACAGGAACACTAACCACCTGATATGCATAAAGACATTTAGAGCATTTAGAACAACATTATGACTGCCATAGCAAATCCTAAAGCAAAAAGAAACTTACGGAGGACTTAACTCTTTTTAAAGCTATATTTTTTTATTGTCGTTTAATTATGATTGACAGCAGCAACAAATGCGTCAAATCGTATATTTTAAATAAGAGCTAAACATGAGCTCTAAATTATGCTAAATGTTTCTAAAGAGAAAAATAATTACATGTGTAATACAATACAATGTAATACATGTGCACATAATTTACACCTCCTCTCTCACAGCGAATAGATAAGCATGAAATAAAAGTGGAATGATGTAATATTCCATTGCATGATCTTCCTTGTGCAGTTAATTATTTTGTACGCACGTTTAGAATCCTTACAGCTCCATAATGCAAAATGAACTTTCATCTATGTAGAAATGCTTCCTTTTAAAGCAGGACATTGTACTGCAGGGTAATCGAAATTTTGTGTAGCTTGGCTCGAAAAGTGGAAAAAAGTAAATAACAGCTGTTTGTTTCTGCTTCCGACTATAATCAACAGCTAACCGAAGTTAATGGTCAACTAATTGTTTAGCCTATGCAATCCTTAATACCTGCTTAGTCCATTTAATATACTAGAAAGTACTAGTGTTGTCAATTGATTGAAAAAGTGAATCAGATTAATCAACAATATTCTGTGAGTTCTTTACTTACTTGCTCACTTACAATTACACGTATATTCTACTTATATTGCATTTCTTGGCACCAAAGGACACTTACAATTACATTCTACACACAAACACTTACACTTATCAACACACACACACACACACACACACACACACACACACTAGTGAGAAGTGACAGCCAATCGCGCACAGCATACTCTCAACCAGAAACCACCGTCCACCTGGAGGACTGCATCAGTCACTGAGATAGCACAGAGTGCCAATCCATATCCGGGTATGCAGTCACACATACATACTTACACCCCTACACATACACACCAGGGTAAATTTGTGCATACAATTTTGTCTGGACAAGTTAGTGTAAATCATTTTCCTGGGGTACTTTAGAGTATCCTTTAATTAATCTGATCTCCATGTTTATAGACTGTAGGAGGAAACTGGAGTCTCCAGATTTTACCACACTTTTTCTTCTTAAGACTTCAGCGTTTACTAGTAGATATTTTAAATATGAATAAAATAATGAATGTAAGATATTGAGGGAGATTTTTACCTTATGAACTCAAAAGTCACTGTGTTTACATTGCTAATTAAAACCAGTAACGCATCACCAGGCGATGCAAAAGACATGAGGAGAAATTTGTAGTAACTCACAGTGGTGAAGTTAGAAGGGAAGCAGTGCACCCCGTGGAAGGTGCACTGGAGAAGCATATCGCTGATGTCATGGCCGACTCGGTTGTAGAAATCAGTCATGTTAAACCACATTGGCTCAAAGTCAGAAAAGTTGGCTTTTTTCTTCAGACTGGCAAGAAACTCTGGATCCGCTAGATGCGGTTTTGCGATCTCCTTGTTCCTATTGAGCAGAGCTAGCAGTCTTCCAGCATGGTAAAGATCATTCTTAGTGATCTGGGAGTAACGGAACTCGTTGAGATTGCAGAAAGTGACAGCAGGAAAGGTGAGGTTAGGTGCCGCTACATCTTCTACTTTGGTGACATGAGGAAATTGGAAGTAGTAAGTTAGTCGGTCAATGCATACCATCAGCAGCAGACCCAGAGAGCCCAGAAACGAGACAGTCCACAGGAAGCGACGGAATGTAAAGTGTCCATAAGCAAAAATGTGCCTCATGCCATGCAGAGTGGAGTTGTTGGCAAAGGATTGTAAGTTAGAAGGCCTGATGCTCTTAGTGGTGTCCTCTGGATCTCCCTTTGTGACAGCCATCACTATTCTGTTCTTAATAAGAACTTACTTAAAAAGAATAAACTTACTTTTACTTACAAATGCTGTTCCTGGACAGTGGGTAGTGTAAGCTACAGACTTCTATGCTAAGGGTTGTGATAATGAGGGTTAAAAGCACTGATTCCCTCCTCCTCCCTGACTCCCAGTCTTAAGTAGTCAGAATACATCCCACTGCCAAGCCCCTGCTTCACCAGAGAGAGAGAGAGAGAGAGAGCAGAATGTGAGGAGAGGGCAGAGGGAGCTCTCACTCAACATAACACACTGCCACCAACAGAGAACTCCAGCCCCCAATCTGTAATCTGGCTGTACAGTACAGTCGGGTACTTGAATGTCTGTTTTCATGCAAAGCATTGTTGTTTTATCCTCGCCACATCTCAGCAGCCACATTATGCTGGGTTTGCTTCTTTCCTTACATCTTTAGACTACAGTCCAGTCTTTTAGAAGCATTCTGAATTAATGGTAATTTTTTTCTCTTTAATAGCTTTGATTAGCTGTGTAGGACAGACTCCAATAATCAATTAATGCTAGTACTCATGCTTTTCATGGGACAGGATCTGGTATATTGTCCCATTTGCATGGACAATTCTAGCCAGACACAGCCAGTCCCAATCATTACCATCCACTGTGCTGTCCACTATGAGTGCTTCTAATGTTTTCCTCAGAATCTCCTTTTGAGGCAGCTGACGCTATTCAGTTTCTAATGAGTAATGACTTGAAAAACATTAATAAATAAAATAGCTAACAATTTATTTGGATGGTCCATTGTTGATGCCTCACAGATGCTACTTACATTTAACTAGATGTTTGTTAAATGCAACTGAATTCTTAGTTGAATGTACATTATTATATATTGAATACACACTGCCTGGCCAAAAAAAAAAGTCCCCACCAAAACAAAAATGTCACACATTTTAATATTTGGTTGGACTGCCTTCAGCTTTGATTGCGGCACACATTCACTGTCACAAGATTTATTTCAATCCAGTGTTGCATTCATTTTTTAACAAGATCTTGCAGCATTAATGATGGTAGAGTCTGACTGTGTCCAGTCTTCTCCACAGAGTGCAGACCTTAACCTCATTGAGAATCTTTGGGATGTGCTGGAGATCAATCCATGTGTGAAAATGATGATCTCATGCTCCCTGAATCTCTCTTTCACAATTCCAGCCCCATGAATCCTGACATTGTTATCTTGGAATATGCCTGTGATCATCAGGGAAGAAAAAAATCCATTGATGGAATAACCTGGTCTATAATCAGTATATTCAGGTAGTCAGCTGACCTCATTCTTTCAGCACATACTGTTGCTGAACCTAAACCTGCAGACCAACTGCAGCATCAACCCAACATCATTTACTTACTTAAATCCAGGTGGCGACTTTTTTTTCGCTAGGCAGTGTAACTCTACATTCTACCCTTTACTTAACCTTTAAGAGTTAGGTTTAGGGATCGATTTAAGATTTTATAAAAAAATATATATTTTTTAGCAAAACTTACTTTTTGCGTGCCATCTGTTTTTTGTTAATTATCTGAAAGAGTTGTCTGAAAAGGTGTCAGAAATCATATGCTTCCTTAAACGGCTTGGATGGCTACTTTATTGTGACATCGCAATAAGGAAACATGCATAGAACCAGCCTGGCACCACCCCTTACCCGTCAACCCCCACCAGAGCCCCACGCTCTAGACCAGTTGAAGATCTGCAGTTTTTGTCTGCCGGTTTTACCAGCACTGTGCTTCGTCTGTGAGAGAAATATGTATCTACTGTCTGTGGCAAGTCAGCAAATAAGTGAGATGCAAGTACTTTCAAATAATGAGTTTTGTGCTTCTGTCACAGTTAAGCAAAAACTAGCTTGTTTTATGTCTTGAAATTTATAAAAAAAATAAATAAATAGTACTAGTACGTAGGGCAGAGAAAAGTCTCAGACAACTGAGAGCTGAAGCTCCCAATCTGCAATCTGGCTCTGCAGTACAGCCACAGGTACTTAGATGTCAGCATTCATGCATAGCATTGTTATTTCAGCCTCGTCACATCTCAGGAGCCACATTATGCTGGGTTTGCTCCTTTTCCTACATATTTAGACTATAGTCCAGTCTTCTAGAAGCACTCTGGATTAATGGGGATTGTTTTTTCTAAAAAGGGTTGTGTAGCCAAAGTGGGAGGGGTGGGGAATGAAAAAAAAAACAACAAAATAAGTGCAGATCAGTATGGCTGTGGATTACAGATGACTTGCTGGCCGAGTTTGAGCATAAGAAATTTGGTGGCTGGGGGAACACAGAAGCTCTATGCCTTGGGTGTGTGCAAAAATGAAGGCGTAAATCAGTGGAACAAGGGATGAAAAAAATAGATGAGTGCAGGTCAGTACGCCTGTGGCTCACAGCTTAAGAGCCTGCCCTGAATAAGAAAACACAGTTTCTGACAAAAGGGACATTGGGTTTTGGTAGGGCTAAAAACATATGGGAGTGAGTGTGAATAATGAGAATTGAAAATAAAACAACAAAAACAAGTGCAGGTCAAAACCTGAATTGGTTCTCCTAGGCCTGCCATGAGATTGAGTGTGAGTATCCAAAATAATGTGAATCATTCAAACAGAAGTACACTAAATGGCCATGACTTTTGCGCTCTGTTCTTTAATAGAAAAAAAATCAGACCATAATTAATGATAGTATTCATGCGAGTACAGTGTCTAAAAAAACCTTACAAAACTTCTGAAAAATCAAGTTCTAGTAGAGCATTTTTCATTTCCATGGCTTCAATGGCAGACTAAAGGAGCTATTATCAGAGAGGATGGCCATCTAAAATATAATGTAGGCTATTAGTCTAAGCTTGACCAATAGCTAAGCAGCAACTGTTCTTCGAAGACTGAAAGTTTGGCCCATATTTTCTAATCCACTTCAATCATCAATGGCAAAGATTACACTCCCTTCCAAATTACCATAACAATGAGTGAGGAGACAAGGTTATGGCTTCAATATCCTGACCAAATATCCTGCTGGGCAAAGACTATTCAGATCTAAGCTTCACTATCATCTCAGCATAAAATGAACATCACACAAACTTAGTCCATAACACACATAAAAAATAAAAAGCATTCTTTGTTGCAATTAGTTTTGCATCAATGCACACATCCCTTAAACCAAAAGATGTTGGTGGATGCTACAGTAGTAGATCATTATCTTTTTTTTTTTAATTGGTCATGCTCTCTATGGTCGTACTTACACAAAATAACAAACTGCCACTACTATCCCAGATGGCATGCCTATGTATTTTCTGTATGGGTATCCCAAGTGGAAAACAGAATGTTGCCCCCACATGTGGATGTCACTGATGGGCCCCCTCAGGGTTACTGATGGGCTGTACACTGCATACAGTAACATGAAAAAGTATTTCCCCATACATATTTATTTTGTTTTTGCATTTGTGTCATACTAACATTTTTCAGATCATCAAATAAACTTCAATATCAGACAAATATTCTAAGTAAATATAAAAAAAAGTGTTAAATAATTATTTATTTCACTAACCACAACCAGGCCTGATTACTTCCAGACATGTAGAATCAAGAACTCACTTGAATAAAACCTTGAATGACACTTGAATGACAACATGCAGAAAAAAGATCTCAAAAAGCAACACAAAAGCTTTGGGACTCCAGGGAATCACAGTGAGAGCTATTATACACAAAAACATGGAAAACATGGAACACTGGTGAACCTTCACAGGAATGGCCAGCTGACTGAAATTACTCCAAAAGGGCATGAACAACTCATCCAGGAGGTCACAAAAGAAAGACACTGGGTGAAAATGGTCTCCATGGGAGAGTTCCAATACAAAAAACACTGCTGACCAAAAAGAACACAACGGCCCGTCTCACATTTACCAACAAACATCTTAATGAGCCCCAGGATTTTAGGTAAATATTCTTTAGACTGACGTGACAAAAGTGCAAATTTTTGGAAGGTGTGTCTCGTTATATCTGGTGTAAAACTAACACATAATTTAAAAAAAAAGAACATCATACTGAACATAAAACATGGTGGTGGTAGTGTGATGGTATGGGGCTGATTTGCTGCTTCAGGGCCTGAACAACATGCTGTAATAAATGGATAATCCAGACAATCCTGAAGGAGAATGTCCAGCCATCTGTTTGTGACCTCAAGCTCAGGCATACCTGGGTAGTGCATCAGGACAACAGCTGCGGTCCAATCTGAAGGGAGCTGCCTAGGTAGTCATTGCCTTCAAAGGCAGCTCCCTCGTTCGGCAGCATTTTCACCCATAAGGGATCTTATAAGGCAGCGCGTTCGGGACACGCTCTGGAGTCAGCATACGTCATCACGTCTAGCGCGCTGTGCCCGTGAGCTGTTTATAAATAACTAAAGTTAATGATCACTTACCTCGGGATAAATCAGTGGCAAAATGCAGCGGCAGCTATTTCTCTTTTACTCATCCAAATATTACAGATATTTAAATATTCATGATTTACTTTAATTCTACACTTTTCCTCACTTAATTCTCAGAGTAATGAAACCATAATATAATAAATATTTTGTATGAGCCATCAGAGCTAAATTATCAAACTAAGCTACGTTTCACACAATAGTACATTCATACACAGTCAGCTAAGTTATCTTTACCTTTTAGTTGCATAAAACACATGATTCATAAACTTTTTATTTATTTATTTACCCATACCCACTAGTTGAGATGTGATACTACAATAAGCATAGTGACTATAAAACACAGCAAGCAAAAATAATAATGTTAAGAGAGAAAACTTTATTACATTCAAAGAAAAAAATATATATTCATAAAGGGAGCTAACGCTGCCTCCAGCCGGTCTGACCAGCGTTCACCTTCCCCGGCCCACGTTCATCCCTGTGGAAAAAATAAATCTGAATTAGTAACAGTGGTTTATGGAGAACACGCTCATAATTCCACTATTTACACAGTAAATCACTCAGGTAACTCTAGTTATTCCCTCTAACAATTAAACTGTTTACGCATTAAATCACTAAATTACAGGTTATTCTACACGTTTACACTATTTACACAGTAAATCACTTAGTTATACGTAACAGTGACTTAAAACAGTTAAAACTTTTTATACTGGACGGCCAGGGTATCTTTGTTTCCTAGCGGGGGTTTCTTCAGCGCTGCAGCCGCGTTTGGTAGTCTAAGTCGGCTAGATGCGTGTTAGCTTACCCGGTAAATTAGCGCGATAAGCTAACGGTAGCTTCCGCCGGTCAGGTCTTACATTAAATGAAGTACAGGCGAAAACAACGATGGAAAACAACTTAAAACAGTCTAAAATATGCTAGTTTGATAAACCCACGCAGCGGTGAGTGGAAATACAGGAGGGAATTACTTACATTTGTACAGAAACTCCGTGGCAGGCCGGCTCCGTCCGCCATGTTTTTAAATCTGAGCGCTGGAACTCTGAGCTGGTGAAATGCATCATGGGATTGCCTTCGCCGTGAAGGATACATCTTACGCTGCCTTCAGAATTGGGGTAAAATAAGGCAGCTGCCCAGGTAGGCAGCACATGCTACCTTCCGAATGGGACAGTCCTTTTCTCGGGAGCGCGCCTATGCTGCCTGCAAATGCTGCCTAGTTGGGCAGCTCCCTTCAGATTGGACCGCAGCTAACGATTCAAAACACACCAGCAAGTTCACTATTGAACGGCTTAATGAAGCTTTTGGAGTGGCCTGATCAAAGTCTGATTGAGATGCTGTGGCATGAGCTTAAACAGGACGTTTATGCTGGAAAATCCTCCAATGTGGCTGAATTTAAATAATTCTGTAAAGAAGAGTGGAAGAAAATTCCTCCACAGAGATGTGAAAGACTTATTGCCAGTTATCAGTAAAGCTTGATTACATTTGTTGCTGCCAAGAGTGGCAAAACCAAATTATAAGATTTAGGAGGCAAATACTTTTTCACACAGGTCTCAATTGATTTGGATAGTTTTTTTCCCCCATCATTTAAAAGTGCTTTTTATAATTACTCAGGTTATCTTTGTTTGAAATTTAAGTGTGTTTGATAAATTGAAAAATATCAGTATGACAAAAAAGCGAAAAACAAAATATATCGGTAGGGGGCAAATACTTTTTTACATCCCTGTAGCTGCAAGGGGTCGGCCCCCATCATATTAAACTCTATAGATTAAAAATGTAACTCAAGATGTAACAGATGTAACTCAAGTTTTTATGCATGCAAAGGAAGAGAAATGAATACTTTTGGCAATATAGTGTGTCATTTAAAACATCATTGCAGATTTTCTATTGTATGTCCTGTGATGTGGCTACTGCACATGTGCACATTGAAACAGTAGATTGTGCAGCCCTATCCTACACTGTTATTGTGATAGTGTGGGCTATTGATTCAGTAATACTCATTGTTAGTTCTGGTTACACTATGAGGAGCCCTATTCTTCTACTCTGCTCAAAGTGCTTCATAAGATTTAAATCAGAAGAGGTTCTGTTTACACATTTAATAGCAATACACTGTGGACATAATGTACCACCTTTTTATAATGTTTTATAAGTGTGAATAACAGCAGTAACACATTTTTTATTAAAATGGATTGTTGGCTTTTTGTGCTTTGTCTCTGACATTCTTTTCTCAAAACCTTTTTTTGTAAAAAAAAAAAAAAAAAATGCATCCTGCATGCATCTAGTGGTAGATTTCCATGCAACAATATCTGCATTGAATTAATTATCTTTTCCATAAATGTTTTTGAACATGTTTGATCACACAGGCAAATAATCATCAAATTACGCAGGCACACCTCTTTATTAACTAATACATTTTACAAGATCAAAATTGGATTGTTTGGATTGAGAATAATGCTAAATAACACTGCATAAAAGACCATGGGCCATACCTTACACACTGCACAAGACACATCATGATGCTCATTGCTATCTTACACCCCACCAACAGTCTATTTTCACACATTCCACATGTGTCATTTAAATAGCAACAGTGCTTCTGAATATGTATACACCAATAGGGGTTGTGGTCTGGTAAATTTCTGTTTTTTTTGCTATCTTGCTAATGCAAGTCACACGCTGATTGATTTATTTCATGTTACGCCCAAAACACACCCATGATTAATTAAGAGAATTATTATATGCCTTTGCACCTTTCGTGTCGCGCAAGATGTACTTTTCCTGTCATTACGATAGCAAAGACACACTGACACACTGACAGCCAGTCAGTCACAAACACATATAGACTGATATGAGAGAACTTTCTGTTTTGTCATAGTTTTAAAAGCAGAATTAAAGTCCTGAACTCAGCAGTGTCATGTGGTTTGTGTGAAGTGAAGTAATTCAATAAATAAATAAATGAATGAATAAATATCTGTAGCTCTCGTTCAAATGTGTTTGGTTGCTCGTTTATTTAGTCCAAACAGCCTCTGAGCTTCACAGACATGTACCCTGTACATTAACTCATTTAATACTCTGCTCTTAATAAATTTTACTAAAAACATGCACTGCAATGAAGCCCATTGTTATTTTTCTATATTATTTATTTTTCATGTTTTATAGTTTATAGTAGGCATAGTTACTTTGAAAAAGTAATCTGATTACTGATTACCTCTTTAAAAGTAACGTATTTACTTTATGGATTACTTTTAAGTTACTTTTAAGTTACTGGAAGCTTTGCTCCACCTTTAGAACTGGTTCTGGTACTGTGCTGCTGCAAATCCAATCATTTCTTCAAATTTTATGTTGTGTGTGTGTTCAGGCCAAGTGCTAGTTTTAGTTAGCTTGTTAGCTTACTAGCCTGTGGTTATTTTGGCGTGGTTGCAGCCAACAATTGCAGCAATTAAGCGACGACTGTAAACATCTTTCTTGTCCACCCTTTCAACGTGTCCATCCCTAGTCTTTTTACTAGGGAAAATGACAGTATAGTAATGCACAGTGGCTTGGATAATATCTTTAATCTGATTACTGGATTGATTACTAGATTACATTAGATTAGAGTGATGCGTTACTGACATCATTGCAAGTAACTAAGGATGACAGTAATATTTTACAATGTGTAAATAAATATTAATCTCTGCATTTCCCTGTAAGATTTAAATATAACAGGGGAACCTTATGATTTTATATTAACTTCTGACAAATGTGAACGCCCAAGAACAAAGTTATGTCCACAAATAAGACTTCAAAGGCTAGAGACAGCTAATGACAATTTAATAAAAGGGACAAACTCTAATAAAAGGGAAAAATAAGGCTGATTGAGATGGAAAGTGAGAATGCCTTTATATATGGGTAAATGTGAAATAAGAAAAATACAGAAAACTCATCTGGCTTTTCTTTTTTTTTTTTTACTTTCACTCTAAAGCAAAATATTGGATTAATTTAACACTTTTTTGTTCAAATTCATTTTCTGCTAATGAAAAACCACAGGAACATTGGTGAGTCTTTCCAGGAGTCGCTGATGCATTAAAGATTCTAGGAAATCATCCAATCCAATCTTCAGGTCTCTCCGTAACCTCATTTAAGGTCATTTCATGAGGTCCATGACCTCACAGTAAAAAAGACACTGTGCAAAAGTGTCATTTATCTTTTTGTTAACCAAAAGAAACATTACAGCGTGTCTTGTGTACCGAAGACTTTGGGGATAATGTTCTATAGGCAGCCTTCTGAACACCAAGTGCCTTTATATATAAAATATAGCAAATACTGCATTTTATAGTGGGAAACACTAGATCATGGCAGTGGTTCAAACAAGCTGTTCTTGAAAACTTAGCAATATTTTTATATTAAAGCAAAGTCGCAAAGAACAGAGGGCTTAAATTCCTTTAAAGCAGTCTGCAGAGCTGATATCAAAAATTTGATATCATATGAGTTATGAGATATCATATAAGTTATTATGTTTAAAAGAGCACCTTTTGCAATTACATTTATTCAATTTTTAAATAATAAGAAGAAGATGAAGAAAACATTTAGTTAATCTAATAGTATTTCTTGTGGTTCTTTTTTTAATAATAGGGAAAAAATGTGGAAGTGATGAATAGTGAATAAATCCCTTATGGCAAATGCAAAAAAAAAAAAAAATAGCATGGGCCTAGTGTTTTAAAAGTTTTAAAATGAGCTATTATTCACCATATTCTTCAGAAGTTGGAGATTGGCTGAGCACATGTGAATTTACAAAGAAAAAACTGTACAGAATTAAGAATGCTTGCCCCCTACATTAAAGGGGCAGAGTTATACTATTTGGAGTATTTTACTGGCATAGACTTTGTTAATGCCATTAAACTTAGGTTTATTTGACTAAAACCTTTATCCTAAGGTGACAATCAACAAAAGAAGTTTAAGACAATTCATATTATTTCATTTTAGCGATGCACTTTTTCACAATAAACTCATCAAAAATAACATTGTGAAACAGCAAACTTGAATTGCATTACTCGCATGCAACAACAGAGGGAGCTCTTCACACTGCAGACTGTGCTTAAGTGACAGAACTATGCTGGAGGCAGAATGAGGTAGAGCGAGTCAGAGTGAGGTAGAGGTCCACAGGGAAAGCACACAACAAATATGGGAATATTAGTGCAGCCAAGCCAAGCACCAAAGAACTTTTAAGGAGCCTAAACTAATTTAGAATCTTTAATTGTTTTTATTGTTTATATATCAATTAGTGTTATCGCACATGACATTTTCCTTATTGTACATCCAGAAAAGAAGTGGTCTCCTCTTCAGAGTTAAAAATGCCCCTTTCCACTGGGTCTACAGGAGTCACTAAATGAATTGCTGAGTATGAAAATGAAGAAATTTGCCTTTGGTTAAGTTCTCCAACATGTTGAAGACCTAGAGGAGATTCTTGGTGGACTTATTTTGGCTTCAATGGGCAAACTGAAGCTGTTCTGGTGGCTTGTAAAAGGCCAACACCTTACTTAGACACTCTAATGTCCTTTCCTTTGGTTCGTCACTTGTCTGTGTATACAATGTATTATGGAAGCAAATAACATATGCAACCAGCAGCTTATACTGAAAAATCTAACCACAGGTTTGTGCACTGACCAGTTTTAGCAGTAGTATTCCTAAGTGGGATGTAAACAACAATAACAGCAAAAAAACACCAAATACTGTATACTCATTCCTAAAATAGTGTTTTTGTAGCTTTCCTTTTGGAGTTTTTCTTTCCACAGCACCTTTTGTTGCTGATACAACAACTACTGCAAATATGGAGATATTAGATGAGCAAACTCAGTCTTTATCTGCTCATTTACACACATTCATCGTTAAAGCAAATAAATGCAGAACTAAGAAAATAGCTGTCAAGCACAGTATTTTGCTCAGAAAGGAGGCAGCAAAACACAGTTTACAAAAGTACTTTTCTGCGAATTCTCACTTTTTCGATGTATTCTCAGCAGAGATATGATCCCTAATTTCTTAAAACTTACAGCCGGTCACTTTAATATGATAGCAAAGGAAGCAATACCAGATATCAGCATCTGATATTAAAGAAACCACACAAAACACAAGATAGAAAGAACATGAGCTGAAACTTTGAGGTAACTCACAGTGGAGAAGTTAAAAGGGTAGCAGTCCTCCCCTCGGAAGGTGCACTGAAGAAGCATCTCATTGATGTCATGGCCTGTGCGGTTGTAGAAATCAGTCATGTTAAACTGCTTAGGCTTGAAGTTGACGAAGTTGCCCTTTTCCTTCAAAGCAGCGAGGACCTCTGGCTCTGCTAGATGTGGGTTAGCAATCTGGTAGTTTTCATTAAGCAGGGCTAGCAGTTCCCCAACATGGTAGAGATCGTTCTTCGTGATCTTGGAGAAGCGGAACTCGTTGAGATTGCAGAAAGTGACAGCAGGAAAGGTAAGGTTGGGTGCCGCCACTTCGTCCAGTTTGGTGACGTGAGGGAACTGAAGATAGTAGGATACCCTGTCCATGCATACCACCAGTAGCAGTCCTAGGGAGCCCAGAAACGAGAGAGTCCACAGGAGCCGGCGAAATGTCATGTGTCCGTAGGCGAAAATGTGGCTCATGCCATGCAGTGTGGAGGAGTTGGCAAAGGCTTGCAAGTTGGAAGGCCTGATGCTCTCAATGCTGTCCTCTGAATCCCCCTTCATGGCTGTCATCGCTTTTCTGTTCTTGATTAGAACTTAGTGTTTACTCACAGCAGATAAAGATAATGAAAGATAAGTCGTCAGAGAGAGTCGTCAGTGCTCCTCTTCAACAGTGCTTGAAAAAGCTTTGGCAAGTATGGGGAAAAGCGTTGTAATAACAACTAGCGCTGTTTTCTTAGATTTAGACCTGTCTATAGAGTCTATAGAATTAAGTGGTGCTTGTTGGTGCTTCACATAATCCAGTGTACCTCTTTTCTCACAGGCTCCTCTTCTGTTTTCTGCTGATATCATCTGTGCATTCAGGCAGAACCCAACACCACGAAAGCCTTCAAACCTTCAATCCAATGAGAAAAAGCCCACCATTCACAGTTTCAACGCAGTGCTGTTAGGCACCATAAAAGGAAAGTACAGTCAGAAAACAATAAGCAAATAAAAATGAGCAAACAAGCAAAAGAGCGGAGATGGTACTGCGAAAGAAAGCGCGAGAGGAAATGAGCTTCAGCACCCAACCAGCCCCTTCCTCATCCATCCAGAAGGACCAGCTCTACATCTCTCCCACAATGAGATGCAGAGGATTTATGAATGGGAAGATTTAAAAAAGGTGGATGTATGATGTTCTCAGCTCTGAGAAGGTTGCCACCTTCTTCGCGTTCTCTGCACTTGGCTCTTCCCCCAAAGCTTCTCGTCAAGCGAAAATGAAGGGTCATAGACCTCCCCCAAGCCCACCTCTTGTTAGACAACTGGGGGCTTCAATGCCTTCCCGCTTCTTGTGTCTCGTTTCTCTAAGAACCACAATGAACAACAATGAGGAGTACCTCTGGATGCTGTGAAAAGCCACGTTAGTCTCGGCTGCAACGCAAGCGCATTTCTTCATCCAGATCGGCGTCTGTAGATTTATACGCTGGTGTCTGAATCCCTTCCTTTAGCTCTCTTTCACAAGCAAGCTGCGAGCCTGCTGCCTGTTCCCCCTCCCTCACTCCGACTCTCTCTTTAGTAGTCAGAATCCATCCCACTGCTGAGCGCCTGCTTCACCGGGAGAGAGAGAGAGAAAGCGAGATCGGGGGAGCAGAGAAAGAGAGAGAGAGAAAGAGAGAGAAATAGAGAGGGAGAGTGTGGGGGGAGGGCAGAGGGGGCTCTCACTCAATACACTGTCTCCAGGTTTCACAACAGAGCATCGCAGCCCCCGATCTACCCCATCTACCCATCTGGCTCTGTACAGCCACAGGTACTTAGATGTCAGCATTCATGCATAGCGTGGCGATTTCAACCTCGTCACATCTTGAGAGCCACATTAATAAGCTGGATTTGCTCCGTCCCTCTAGAGCCTTTTTCACCACCGTATCCTGGAAGCACACTGGATTAATGATCAGTCCCCCCCAAACCTCCCTCCCTTCTCCTCCAACACCATTGATTAATTGTGCTGGACAGGCTCAAATAATCAATTAATGACATTCAACCCAGTAGAGTGGCTTAAAAACAATATCATTTCATTTCTGCACAGCATTAGTGTTGTTGTGGCGATGGCTTTGCATGGCGTCATTTATACAGAATAAAGGAGCTATTATCATATAAATTGGTCAGCTGAAAAATATAGCCTGACCAATGGTTTTACAAGAACTGTCCAACAATGGTGTTAGTCAGGACATTTCTTCACATAATCCTCCAAATCCAGTCCAAAATGCCACCAGATTACCCCTATGCTCAACAAAGAAGGCACATTATCATAACAATGAGTTTTATGAGCGTGAATAGCTCTTTTTACATCAAAATTCTGAACAAAACCACTTCGCTCAGCAAGAACTGGTTAGATCTATGTTAACTCATCAGTTATTTTTGGCTATCCACAGCAACACTGGATCCCGATAGCATAATAATGACATTTGATTAAAAAAAAAGCAAGCATTTAAATTTCATTGCATCAGTTTTGTTTAATATATACAGGTCAGTAACAACATTATAGCGCAACAAGGAGGAGGATCAGAATGAAAATATGCAAAGGTTTTCCTCTCTTTTTGCACAAAATATTGTGGAACCAAACCAAAAAAAAACAAAACACTGACAATGACAAATGATTCTCTATTGAATGTAATCCTACACCCAGCTCTAACCCTAAATCTAATCATAACATTTCAGGATTAGATTTAAAGTGTAGAATAAGGTTTAAGTTAGGGATAGATATCGGGTTAATTCATGGCTGAGGTTAGGTTAAGGGTTAGGTTCTATAGCGAATCATTTACATTCAAAAAGGGGTTAAATTGCATTTAATAGCCATTAATTTGTTAATTAAGCATTTATAATGGACCATTCAAATAAAGTTTTACTAATCACTTAAGCATTAAAGTAAGTAATTTATTGAGAAATAAATAATAGATGTTAAATTGCAGATGTAGCTAAGCTTTGTTTTGAAAATGTAACACCTACAAAATTAAATAGAAAATGTTGAATATTCTATTCATCTTAAACAGTCATGCTGATGGCAGAACTGGTATAATGGTGTTTTTACAGAATTATTTATCTCCGATTTTATTTTCTCAGTGAAGATGGCAACCTCAAGTAATCTGTTCTCTGATGTCCGTTTATGTTAAACTAACTGTTCAGTCTTCATACATAAGCAAGTCCACTAATTCCTTTGATTTTCTCTCAAGAAAGTCTTTATTTTAAAGAAATGGTTGACTGCATGTTTAAATTATTGATATTTATGACAAAATAAATCTATATATAAGTATGAACATTGTATTTTTCTAAAATATGCAAAGCCATTATCATCTTATGACGCAGAAAAAAAATCTAATTTATTATCATGTAATTTATTAAACAAATGGATAAATGTTGACCGAAACAGAATTAGAAAAAAGTGGAAACTGTTACTGGAACTCACTCCTGTTACTGGAACTCACTCCTGTTACTGGAACTCACTCCTGTTACTGGAACTCACTCCTGTTACTGGAACTCATTCCTGCTACAGTTTATGTTATGAGTAACAGGACTGAAAGTAAAAGAACTGAGTTTTTAGCATATAATTAACAAAAACATGAAAAATAGCTAAATGGTGGCTATGCTAATAACATGAGGACACTGAGCACTGAGTAGTGATTTTCCCAAAATTTTTATTTTAAAAATAAACCAATAACATCTATGAATGAATTTCGGTGACAGGAATTAGTGTTGAGATTGACCTCCTCAGTCATAGTTACAATAAGATCAAATATACAGAAAAACTAATAAGGGAACTTAATTTTAGTCTTTAGAAAAAACAGCTTGTAACTTCTTGTTGTTCATGTGACTCAAATGGGGTAATATGGTAACAGGAATGAGTGAAACCCAGGGACACAACTAAAATGTGTATTTTAACTAAAATATTATGGATTTATTATGAAAAAAATATTTTTAAAACAGATGGCAGTATGTAAATTGACCATGAAAATCACCTTGTGATTAACTTTGTAAAACTCACACGTGTATAAGTTGTGAGGTGTTCACTCGTAAATGAGGCTAAAAATTGGCCAGCATGCTCATGACAGTGCAATGTAAATGAATGATCACATTGTTACTTGTCACATTAAAAGAAAGTTAACTTTATTAAGGAAGAATTAAGGGTCACCCAGGGCCATGTAGATTTGGATTTTTTCTCCCTTAATAATAAAACCTTTATTTAAAAACTGAATTTAGTGTTTAATTGTGTTGTCATATTTAAATTAGCTTGATGATCTGAAACATGAAAAAAAAAAAAAAAGTCATATGGGGGCAAACACATTTTCACACCACTGTAGCTGATACCAAATTCACCTTCGTATTGTTTGCATTGAAACTGTCAAGTCTCTTATCACTCCACACTAAACTTCAGAAATAGACTGAACAAAAACATTGGCACCTTTTCAAAACTGTAAGAAATAATTGAATGTCAATCATGTGAGTCGTCTTCAATTTGTTTTTGAGGCAGGTTACAAGGGCTGGCGATATAGATATCACACCTTCAGCCACTCCAAATTGAGAAAAGCTGACTCAAGCTTTGTGTCAGTGTACTACACAGCATGGAGAAAAGTTTGGAAAAGTATGGAGAATGTCCACAGGTCATCTGCCTTCTTCAGAGTTACTGACTGCCCACCTGTCTGACCCAGTACCGATGGATGTTGGACCCTCAGGATCTCATGTCCTCTGTCTGGCCAGACTGATGGAAGTTTCTGAAGTCAGCTCTTCTCCATTCACCACCCACCACAGATCAGCTGCTCATCATCCATCTCACTCTCCACTACAGATTACATCCAAGCTTACATGAACTCTAACTGTTTCCATTAGTGGTGCTGCTATACTCTTAAATATATAAAACCTATATGGATGTATAAAGATTTTTTAAATTAATTTAAAAGCCGTTTGACCAGTGGTAGAATGGTCACCCCTTAAATGTGAGTCTTAGTCTTGCCTCCGCACTCACTGGGGGTTCTGTATTCTGTATTTTCTATGTTTAATGTTTTGCCTGATTCTTTGTCCTGTGATCATGTTTCTGTAAAGATGCTTTGTGACAACACCAGTTGTAAAATGCGCTGTACAAAAAATTTGATTTGATTAAGGAAGCTTAATTTAAGTGTGTTAACTGTGTGTTTCATCTATAAGATGTTTACAATCCATGGCACTGTAGTTAACATCACTGGCGTGGACAGAAGGATAAAATTGATGGAAGATTCCAAATGGATTGGTCAAACAGTGGCTTAAGAACCTCAATCATGTTTTGAAGTTGTTTTGATGCTCCTGGCATTGGATACTTGTGTCAGGTGTGCAAGCAAATAATAAACTGGGGGTACCAATAACTTTGTTCAGTCCATTCACTATATTGCCAAAAGTATTCGCTCACCCATTTAAATAATTCAATTCTGGTGTTCTAATCATTTCCATATCCACAGGTGTATAAAAGCAAGCACCTAGACATGCAGACTGCTTCTACAAACGTAAGTGAAAGAATGGGTCTCTCTCAGGAGAGAGTGATAAGTCCAGTCATTAAATTTCCTCACTACTAAATATTCCACAGCCAACTGTCAGTGATATTATACCACAGTGAAAGTGACTGGGAAAGACAACAAGTCCACAAAGTTGTATCTCAAGTAAAATGACACAGCGTGGTCAGTGGATCCTGAGGCTCATTGTGCGTAGAGGTCGCTATCTTTCTGCAGAGCCAATCACTCCAAGACCTCCAAACTTCATGTGGCGTTTTCAGGAGTTGGGCTCAGCCCCTTAGCATCTCAACTCAATAATAAAACCTTTTAGATGAATTAAGAGTGGAGACTGCATGCTCGTCCAACCTCAGCGTCTGACCTGAAAATGTGCTTCTGAAAGAATAATCAAAAGTTTTCGTAAACACGTTTCTAAACCTTGTGAAAAGCTGCTACAGCTGTGAAGGGTGGACGGACACCATACTAAACCCTATATAGATTAAAAATTGGATGTCACTGTATTACTAACTGTAAAAAATTTTTTAAAAGTACATTTTCTAAAGGAAGTGC
The DNA here is from genome assembly GCF_023375975.1 of Astyanax mexicanus. NCBI lineage: Eukaryota > Metazoa > Chordata > Actinopteri > Characiformes > Acestrorhamphidae > Astyanax > Astyanax mexicanus. The sequence goes on along the minus strand of NC_064413.1, from coordinate 12,216,249 downwards.
AGGGGTGCCATTATATTTGGTCATGACTATACACAAAGAAACTGTAAAATGAGTCAGGATATCTTCGGGGCTCTGTGCACTGTGATGCCTTCTATGTATTCTGCTAAACATTGCTATGTCTGGCATGCAATGGCCTTAATTAATACACATCAGAATAAGTGCTTTGTGGCAGGGGATTAAACCACTGATTAGTTTGACTGCTGTATTCGCATTTCTAGTCAGACTTAGAGGGAGAAAGACTGTCTTAGCTAAAGTGATACTTGCTCTTTGATCATGTGATTAAAAGGATTGCAGCAGTAATAGGATGTACAGTATACCATGGTATTAAAATGCATGATGTGTATCATAGTGTGTATAGTTGCTTGTTATTGGTATTTAGTGGGGAAAAAAGGCAAGCGAGTGGCTGCCCCAGGACTGTTAATGAACTGTTAATAAACACGGTCAACAATTATTAGCAAGTAATCTAGTATTAAGAAAGTTAATATTATGGCTAAACTGCTCCAAGATTGTTGAGATTGACTGTTAGCATTGCTGCTACTCTACCCTAAGCAAGTAAATATGTAAGTAAAATGTATTTATAAAGCACATTTAAAACCAAAGTGCTGTACTATTACAATCCAAAAAAAAACTATCACTGTTGTGCCTGTTAGCATCATAGCTAACATCTATTCTAGGTTCAAAATAACCTACTGGATTAATACACAAACAGCAATACTTACTCTATTAAACCAGCCATCAGTCTGTCAACAACTGTCAGCAAGAAATCCAGCTCTGAAAAACTAAATTACACTTTTAAATCCCATGCAGCCATCCAGTGCAAAGAAGACTGATCCATCTTATTTATATTTTTGGTTAACATTATTGACCTGCCAGATGTGTGTGTGGATCCCTTGCATTGAATGTGGATGTGCCGGAGTCCTTTATCTGTTCTCAAACAATTCTAACCAGATGCCATCAGACAATTATTACCAAAAATATAACCTATAAACAGATACAATAACTTAGCATTTAAAACATACCCTTCATGGAAAACTGAATTAGTTTTTATGAAACGTATTTTGCGCACTATAAGGCACATTTAAAACCCTTTAATTTTCCAAAAATCTTCAGTGCGCCTTATAATCTGGTGTGCCTTATGTGTATGAATTTTAGCAGTCAGGTTGTAAGGAGCAGTGAAGCCACTCCACTGAAGTGCAGGGTTATATGGAAGTTTTAGTGAAGCACAGAGGCTGGAGAAGTATTAGCATTAGCCGCTAGGTGCAGTGCTAGCTCGTTCGCTGTTTAGAGGTGAGTATATCGGACTGTAGCCTGTGTGATTACTAGGGGTGTAACGGTACGTGTATTCTTTACGAACCACCTACTGCAACTTGTATAAATATACAGAGGAATCTAAAACAAAACATGGTTATAATGAAGTGCTATTTCTATTATGAAGTTAATAAAGGTGAGGCTGTACCAAACACTGTAAAAAAAAAGATGGACGCCGTGTCGCTGTTCCCATTCATTCAATGAAAATGAAGCCAAAATCTTCCGCCATGTTTGCGATCCTGACACCCGAGTCTGCACAGTAGAGACCAGAGGAGGGAGAAAGACTGTGGAGAGACAGCCTACTCATTTAAATAACCCCGCCCCTGAGGGCTGCCTCCACAGAGCTCACACAGTCATTGGTCCCACCCCGGCTAGGTGTAACCCAGCCCTTTTACAATAACCACACCTCTTTTGAATAGAGCCGAATAACGTTTTAAAAAACGAATTCTGTGGGGATATAAAAATGTAACAATATAAGCAGAGGTTACACTAGCTGCTGCATTTAAATAAAGGAGGTAGAATTACAGTATATTGGGGAAAAAACGTGATTGAAAGTTGTCTGTTTTGCCATTGAGGATGGAGATGGGTGGGGTTACACAGCTTTCTGCAACTGAACAGCAGGGGGCGCCCGACCTGTGGTGGCTTCACTTCTGAAAGACGATGCTCTGTCCAGCTATACACAGTTTATGGGATATACAGAATGACCACGGTGTAAACCAAACTGTACCGAAAATTTTAATGAAGTTTTCTGTACCGTTTCAGCCTAAGGTATGGGGACAAACCGCTAGCTGACAGTGCTCTGGGTTAGCTCTGCTGCTAACTGCATTGTTGAAAATTTTGAAAAGCTAAGCTTACTGTAAATAAATGAAGGTGATTTAATCACCCAAATAAACAGTTTTCAGGAGAGGAATCTGTGTAAATTACGTATAACAGTCTGTAAAATACAGTAAATAAAGTAAATGTAACATAACAGTACTGTTTCAAACATACTGTTCTCTTCCTGAGAAAACAGCCCTTTTTAATCAAAGTTTATTTTTCTTATATGTCTTAGAAACGCAGTAACAAAAACAATTATTATTATTGTTTATTTTTAAAATTCTCATTACCATTTTGGTCATGTTTATATTGAATAAGAAAATATTAAATAACTTAAAAAGTCATGTTTGATTCTCATATAATTCTGGGAGATCTGGGATATTTAATGTACAGTCCCTGACAAAAGTTCTGTCGCTTACTCATTTTGTGGAAACAAAAGCTTATAACCTGACTTAAAGTCCATCCATTGGTTTTAGAAATGACTTATATGAAAGCTGAAACCCTCCCAAATAAGGTTTAATTAACGAAAATAATTTTGCTTCACTGCAGCAAAATTGACCATTTAATAAAGACAGAAAGGTCAGAGTTTGGCAAGACAAAAGTTGTCACCTTGTCATATAATGTACCCAATCCTAGTTTACAGCCTCACCTGTGCTCACTAATTGATTGGTTAATTAGTTGGTGTGTATAAAAAGAATCCCAGCACCCCAAACCTTCACTTGAACTGCAACTTGACCTCTGACAACATGCCAAAAATCCGCCCTGCGACCAAAGCCTTGATTATCAAGAGGCTGAAGACCAGATCCACTGCAGAGGTGGCTGGCACCTTTAATGTGTCGCAGCGTCAGGTACAAAGAATTAAAAAAAGATTTGAAGAGACAGGAAATGTTTTTAACAAGCCCAGGGCCGGCAGACCCCGCAAGACAACTGCTCAGGAGGAACGTTTGTTGGTTAGAAAATCCAAATCCCGCCCCTCTTCCACTGCAGCAGAGCTCCACCAGTCCTGGTCATCTCAAGTCTCTGTGAAATGGCCCCCATGGTCGAATCAGTGCCCAGGAGCCAGCACTAAACAAAAGGCAATAAAAAAAACATATGGCATTTGCAAAGGACCACAGCCTGCTAAATGGCTGGACACTGGAAAAGTGGCAGAAGGTGGATTTCTCAGATGAATTACACCGCAGCCGCCACAAATACTGCAGGAGACCTACTGGAGCCCGTATGGATCCAAGATTCACCCAGAAAACAGTTAAGTTTGGTGGTGGAAAGATCATGGTCTGGGGTTACATTCAGTATGGGCGTGTGTGAAACATTTGCAAGGTGGAAGGCAATATGAATAGCCTAAAATATCAAAAAGTATTAGCTACCTCTTACATTCCCGATCATAAAAGATGGTGCTCCATCTCATACATCCATCTCTACATCAAAGTTCCTCAAGGCGAAGAAGATCAAGGTGCCTGAGGACTGCCCAGCCCAGTCACCAGACATGAACATCATTGAGCATGTTTGGGGTAAGATGAAAGAGGAAGCTTGGAAGACAAAACCAAAGAATCTTGATGAACTCTGGGAGGCATATAAGACTGCATTCTTTGCTATTCCTGATGACTTCATCAATAAATTGTACGAATCATTGTCGAACCACATGGATGCAGTCCTTCAAGCTCATGGAAGTCACACAAAATATTAAATATGGCTCTAATAGCACCATGACTTCATTTACCAATGTAATGAAACATATTTTTGTATTTGAAGTAAAGTATTTGTTTGTTTTTCACATTACTTTCTGTGGGCGACAAAACTTTTGTCTTGCCAAAATCTGACCTTTCTGTCTTTATTAAATGGTCAATATTTCTGTAGTGAAGCAAACTTATTTTCGTTAATTAAACCTTATTTGGGAGGGTTTCAGCTTTCATTTCAAGTCATTTCTTAAACCAATGGATGAATTTAAAGTCAGGTTATAAGCTTTTGTTTCCACAACATGGGTAAGCGACAGAACTTTTGTCAGGGACTGTAATTGTGTATGGTACTGATGCGTTTGGTGTTAACACCATACAGATATGTTGTATTTATTTTATCGTATATTTCTTTTATCTGTTATCTTACCTGACTTTTCTCTTTTGTTATTGATTATACTGTGTGTTTAGATGTATGTGTATATGTAAGATGCATGTGTGTGTGAGTGTTAAGTTTGGTTAAAAAAGCAATAATAAAAAAGAGCACGCATCACACTAAAGATGATGATCTTCAATGCTTTCAGAAAACTTGGCCCAGGTTCACAAACTCAGACTTAATCAGAGATTCTACAAATCACAAGCTGTACCAGGGTGAAACAAGCACATACATATACATACACATATACACATTATATATATATATATATATATATATATATATATATATAGAGGCCAGTGAGAAGTAAGATACTACGCTGATACAGTGCATTCATAAATCACAAAACAAGGTGGTGCAGAAGTGCAATTTATTTTTTCACGTAAAGTTAAATGATTAAGGATTTCTATAGGATTTACAGTAACTACTTACAGTAACCTCTCACCAAGCACTTTATTAATGCCATTATCTTATCAGCTGATCTTGCAGCAGCGCAGTGAATTAACAACATGCAGATATGGCACAGCAGCTTCAGGCAATGTTCTCATCAACCCTCAGCATGAGGAAAATGTGATCTCAGTGATTTTAAAGAGTGCCAGACAGCCTGCTTTGATCTTTGATTGGATTTTTAGAACTGGTATCTCCTATTGAGAACGCTTTCTTGCCAAAATATTGCCATATTACAACACATTAATCACAGTTTGAATACCATAGCATATTTCAGTACTGTTGCTGACCATGTGCATCCCTTCATGGCCACAGTTTTCCTAACAGTGAGTCCACTAGCTAAGTAAACACCACCAGATAAGAGCACACTGAAAAACACTGAATATTGACAAACTTTTGACTGGTACTATATAGGAAATTACAATAATAAACAACTACTCTTTGTAGACAGCTAGGAATCTTTCAATTCTTGTTTTATAAACTTTTACACATTTTTTGATAAACACTTCTAATAGCAATATATGTTGGGCTGATTTGAATGCACAGCATTTTCAAATTCTAATCACAGGTTTCAAATAATGTTTTTTCAGAAAGTAGTTCATGATGGCTTTTAGGAAATGTTTCTGTAAAATTATATATATATATATATATATATATATATATATATATATATATATATATATATATATATATATATATATATATATATATATATACAAATAATGTTTTATTCAATCAATATTATATGGGGCCTATTTTTAGTTTATTTGATTTACTGTGTTACATTTGCTTTAAAAATATGTTGATATTATTTAGCAAAGTCCACAGCAGATAATTTGTTATATATCCATCCCCTGCCTAACAGTTGGTAAGGTTGTCTTCTCATCAAAAGCTACATGCTATATTTCTCTCAACATGTCTTTGGTGATTGTGGTCACAGGGTTTGTAACTTCATCCCACAGCACATGTTTCCAGAAAGATGGGTTTATCTAGATGTTGTTTTGCATGTCAGCCATTTGTAATGAGTGGGGCAGGTAAGATTTCCTTCTGAGGGTCCTTCCATGCAGATCATGTTTTTGCCAGCAATGCTTCATAGATAATGGTCACCATCGCTCCTGTGTCAGCTAGATTTTCCTGCAGATCTAAGCCACCATATGATCGCTTTGTTTTTGCAGTGTTTCAGATCATGTGTCTGGGAGATTTACTGGAGTCAGCTAGCCTTGAGCACAGTTCTCTAATCAACATTTCTTTATGATTTTCTGAACACATTCAAATCTGCAAACTTAAATCTTTTTATAGCTGTTTATATCTTTATCAAGCATTATTTAGCTTCATTTTCAAATCCTTAGAGGGGCTGATGATATTAAATGTTGGCACAAGGTTTGAAGGGTCAAGCAATTTATGCTGGGGAATTTTCCTCAGTATAGTTCCACATGACAACATTTGACCTGCCTAGCCAAAGTTAATGAATCAACTAAGATCATTTTCAGTTTTATTAAATTCTAAAGTATAACGTATACTACTACTACTGTGTATTATCATTTGGAGAAAATGTTTTATTTTAAACAGTTGGTTGCAGATAAGTTGCAAATGAGTGTATTTTTTAGAAATTTATGTATCCACAGATCTCAATCCATAGATTGGATCCCAATTGATATTTGATAGTCTGGAGCAATTAGTTTCTGTGCAGCAAATTTGCAAGTTTTGCCTAACCATGCAATGCAAGCAATGAAAGCAACAAAGTGACCAAAAATTATTCATTTTCAATAAGAGTCAGCAGCCCCCACTTCAATAACACGTGAGCAAATTCTCAGTCATCAGAGTCTTAGTTTCCGGGCATTTTTTGCCAAATTTGCCCCTTTTTTTCTTCTTTGTTGGATGTGCGCAGTAAATTGTGAGTAAAGTGCTTCTGTTTATTTACAGTAGGATTAGATCTGCACGTATCCACTAAGGCTAGCCGTATTTAGTGGCTAATGCCGCCCTACAGCTCTACACTGAGGAACACTGAGTGTTCCGGTAAGACAGGGTGATATTAGCCAGCAGTTTGTCCCACACAGCTTGTTTTAACACGGTAAACATGCAGGTTACATATACTCACCTCTGAACAGTGAAAGAGCTAATGCTTAGCGCGGTTAGCGCCTAAAGCTAATACTGCTTCAGTCTCGAGTCTCTGTGCTGGAGATTTAAAATGAAACTCCTGTATAAAGCTGTACTTCAGCAGAGTGGCTTTACTGCTCCTTACAACCTGACTGGTAAAATACATACATAAGACGCACTGGATTATAGGGTGAACCGACCATTTTTGGGAATAATATTTAAGTGCACCTTATAGTGTGAAATATGGTATATATAAAAAAACTTAAGTGAAATAATAAAGGCTATTTTGTCTCTGATAGTTATTACTGGTTGGCTGTTCAGCAGATTCACTGGTCCAGGGTGCACTCTGCCTGCTTGCTGGAGGAAACAGAGAGTGATTTTCCTGCCTGCAGTGTGCATGCAGGGTTAAGCAGTGTATCTCAATCACTGGTCAGAGGGGACTTGTTAATTAACTGATTAGTTAAATCAGGTGTGTTGGGAATGCAGTAAATGTACATGGCTAAGAAACACTGGCCTAAAGTACCAGAAAGTAAGCAGGGTTTTCACTGTGTACTCATTTTGTGCACTAAGTGTAATGTTTCAACAGCTTAAGTGCAGTTTTTCACAAAACAAAATTACAGATAAACAGAAGCTACTATGGATTTGTTCAAACCCCACAACTGCTACAAGAGTGTCAGCACCACCAAATACATCAAGTACAAATACTGCACGAGTCCACCCCATCTAACTCAGATTGGCCATTTTCTAATAACATCAGACTGCAAAGAAATGTATACAAAGTGTCTGTTAATGAAAGCAGTACTTTGTTTGTTTGATTAGTTACGATCCATGATTCGATCATGCCCTCTATTTATACTTTGTACTGGTGAGGCTCCTGATCCAATTCATGTTTTACTGCACAGTAACTGCTAAATTTTAGTGCTGAAGACCAGCTTTGCAGTACATTTTAAGAGTTTAGCGTACCAAACATTCCAAAGTATTTTACAGGAAACATTCACACACACACACCAGATGTTATTTTTCAATAGATTCTAGGATACTTGTGTCTTCAGTTCAGATGTAAATATTAACAGATTTTACTGTATGTATTAGGTTATGAATCTCTTCTATTGTATTAAAGTATTTGTAGTAGTTATATTGACATTTATATGTGTATATGCTTAACAATTAACAAATAAAATAATTATTTTTGTTAGTCATTTATTTATTAGTATTTCTTAGTACTTCTTTTAATAATTGATATTTTTTAAGTTCGCTTGGAAAAAGTATTTAAACTAAAAACGTTTGTGAAAAATTTAAAACCACTCTACATGTCACCTTTTTTAAGCTAGAACCACAAAATTCAAGACACATGTAGAACCAGTAAAGCCATTTCAGATAGTTACTCAAACTGGTCTGATCGACAGTTTTCGTAAAATGAATACACATACTCATAGAAATGAAAGGGGGGCCCAACATTCACACATCAGCTCAGCCTGTGCACGAAACACTCTCTCTCTGTATCACTCCTTCAGTACTGTGTCTGTATGGAAGAGCTGCTGGATAAATCAGCTATTGGGTAACAGCTTTCTCACCCTTATTTCATTAAATACAGTTTTTGGATACTTCTCTATCAACACCTTAGCAACCATCTGGAATATCTTAGCAACTGACTAGCAACACATTAGCAACCACCATAGATGTGATAGCAACTGCCTAACAACGTATTATCAACATCTTAGCAACCACTTGGAATACTTAGCAACTACCTAGCAACACATTAGCAACCACCTAGTAACTCCTTAGCAACCACCTTAAACACCATAGCAACCACTTGGAATACTTAGCAACTGCCTAGCATCACATTAGCAACCACCACAGATATGATAGCAACCACTTTACAACACATTAGCAAACATTTTAGATGTGATGGCAACTGCCTTGCAACCAAGTAGCAACACCTTAGCAACCTCTTGACATACCTTAGCAACAGGTTAGCAACACCTTAGCAACCACCTGTAATATGGCAGCAACTGTCTAGCAATACCCATCTGGAACACCTTAGCAAGAGCCAAGCAACAACTCATCAATAAATTTAGATATGATAGCAACTGCATAGCAACCAATTATTAACACTTAAGCAACCACTTCAAATACTTTAATATTTTGCAACTGCATAAAAACACTTAGCAACCACCTGTACTACCTTAGCAACACCTAAGCAGTGACCAAAGATATGATAGCATACACCTAGCAACAGCTCAGCAACACCTTAGCAAGCACTTGGAATACCGTAGCAACAATTTAACAACACCTTAACAACCGCTTGGTAAACCATAGCAACAGCATAGCACCACCTTAGCAATGACTTAGGAATCCATAGGAAACCATGTATTCAAAGGTTTTTGGAGTTTACAGACACTTCTATATTAGTCAAAAATATTAGCATTTCATAGCAACCGTACATCCAAACGTTTTTGACACTGCTTTATTAAGCCCTATCCATATGGGATTAGTTTCTCAGGGGGTTCTGAGGTAATGTTTTCTTTTAATAGGGGGATCCTCTGTGATTTTATTCCCATCCGGAACAACCATGTATGTGTTTTTCTTAGACGTCCTCTGAGAAAATTACAAGCTGAATTATCTACTGTTTTTCACTAAACTCCATGCTCCTCCAGTAATTTTAGTCCCGTCCGGATGCACATCTCTGAGTTTCGTCTCCTCACGTTTAATAAAAGAGCTATTTGTCCACTGATACACACCATAATTACACTTTGAGCACGTGCTTCCACAGAGATCCATGTAAACACAAAAGCGAGTGGAAATGGAGGAGCTACTGAACGCAATGTCACGTGACTGAGAAAGCCAAAAAACGCACTGGTCCTCCTGTTTTAATCAATTGTAGTCCGGATGCAAGAGTTTTATTACTGAGTAAAAGAGTGAAATATTTTTCACAGACGCCCCCCTGAGAAACTAATCCTGTCTGGATAGGGCTTTAGCCATAGTTTAAACATTTTTGGACATCACCAATGTAGCCAAAACTTTTTGCATAGCAACGACTCTTCAGACAGAAACAGCTTAGCAACCATTTTAGCAACCTTTTTATGGTAATTAGCACACTTTTCTGTCCTGTACTGTTATTTTCTAAATACACCAGAGTTAACACTACAGCAACTTGTTAAACTCTACCTGAAAAGCTGCTCATTATGTGTCATTAATAAAGAGGCATTTAATACAACAAGAGTGAAATTAACCCACTGTTCAGCCCTGTGTTCACAGGTGCTTGCTAATGCTGCTTATGTTGATAATGAATATATGGACTGAGAGAGTAAAGTGCTGGATCTTTCTCCTACAGAATGAAGCTGGATAAGTGTTGGTTTCTTTAATCTGTCCGTTCAGAGTTCAGATGTTGTGTTGAATGAAGTGTTAAACTTGTCACAGGTAAGTGACACCCGCTGCACTGACTGCACTGAGCTCCAGAAATCAGCAGTACAACCCATTACTCCTCACCATGTTTCTCCACAGCACCATGTGAAGTGCACTGCATCACACATTAACAATGTGTCCACAATGGATTTCCACCCGAGAACTTATGGTTGACGTTGTCAATTATGTCAACTAATCGTTGCAGCCCGAGCAAATATGACTGAAGAACAATTTCCCCACCTACAGACCCCCACTCCTGCTGTTTCAGGTATCTGTCATTTTATAAAGATAGTAGAAATTATATTAACAGAGCTGCAGATTATCGTTTCAGTAACTAGATTGTGTTACAGGACCCAGGACTGAGACTCATGAACAGATAATACCAGTGATGTTAGTAACGCGTCACTTAGTAATCTGATCACGTTTTTCAGTAACGAGTAATCTAATGTGTTTCTAATCCAGTAATCAGATTAAAGTTACTTATCCCAGTCACTGTGCGTTACTATTTTGTCATTGTCCTTAATCATTTTTGGTCAATTTCCTCTCCACCTCACACACGCACACGCACACGCACACACACACACAGATCCTGCACTCTCTCCACCTCACACACACACACACACACACACACAGACCCCACGCTCTCTATACCTCTCAAACACACATGCTCTTCCTCAATCACATGCTTATTTTATATCCTAAACACAACAGTTCATGTTTAACAGTCAGTACACACAGAACATTACTACGTCACTACAAAATATTGATATATTTATATACAAAAGTTGAGGCGGCAGTAACTTAAAAGTAAGTTAAAAGTAACTTACTTACTTTTAAAATCAAATAATCCATAAAGTAACTTAGTAACTTTTTAAAGGGGAGATCAGTAATCAGATTAAAACAGGTTTAAAAGCATGAGACAGAAACCATGACTTTCTTTAGACTGACTAGAGACACCGTACTAGAGCTTAGATTCTCTGCCCAAACCAAACCCAAGGCCCAACCTGAACTCGGGCCGGTCGGGCCGAGATTTCCTCCCACTGTCCTCTGACTGGGTTGGGCTAAGTTTTTTAATGCTATTTTTTATTCTATATAAACCTATGGCATGAGAATCACTAGGGGTGCAACGGTTCTTGGCATTTTATGGAACTGTTCGGTTCGATACACCCGGAAGAACCGCGATATTTCGATGCGCGCGCTAACAGAGAAACGAACGCTCTGCCGCTGTACATGGTGCTGAATGCAGCCCCGCAGTCAAGCAACTCGGCCACATGGCCAGGGGGAGGGGCTGCTGAGCGCGTGCTGCTGAGCGCGTGCTGCTGAAGGCACGTGAAGATCCTCACTCTCAGCACAGAGCCAGAGGAGCAAAGCGGGGAGGGGCAGTAAGTGAGTGTCTTTTCTGCACGAGAAAGGCTCGCCCAACACTGTGTTTTTTTTTCCTGCCAGTGTGTTTATCCCTCCCCCCCATATAAAATATACAAATATACTTTTACTTACCTGGTTGTTGTCCTTGGGGGGATCTTCATGGGAAATGGCGGCCATCTTAGCTCCCCTTCTTGTAGTGTCCTTGGAGCTCCGGATGTGCTACAAGAAGGGGGGGGGGGACTCTTTACTGGAACACCTGGGTAGAGAAAAAGTTAGAACAAAATGTGTAAATACTTACCATCTAGGGACATATGCAAAGTTATGCATGTAATAATGTCAGCATTAATGTATGTATTTGTGTGTTTGTAAATATGTGTGTATACCTTTTAAAGTACCCCTACCCTGTAGTAGTGGTATGGCCCAATTGAGGAAGGGGTGGAGCTACACATATAAAAAGGCAGGTAGGGGCACCTGTGGGGAAAACTAAAAAGGGAAGCCATTTTGAGTCAGCCATGTTGCTGGGGCTTCAAACGGTCTGATGAAAAGACAGGATTATTTGGTAAATGAGACTGCTGGTTAAAAATAACTAGTAATTCTAGTGTCAAGTTCTGTATAAAGGTCAGATTTGACCCGTTTTATTTCTTTTTTCTACAGTTTTTCTTTTCTTTTTTTTTTGTCAATTTCGGGTGTAAATAAAAACCACTTTGGTGTTAAAATAGACCAGGAGGTCTTCTTCTCGTGGCGAATCCTGCTTTTCACTACCTAATACTCACCTGCACTACCACAAGGGCAACCTTTTTTACAATATATATATATATATATATATATATATATATATATATATATATATATATATATATATATATATATATATATATATATATATATTGTAAAACACTCTCAAAAAACAGCTTAGAACATTTCATTTTTAAGTACTTCTATTATAGCTGGAACATAATTGACTAAAACAACACCCAATACATCTGCTCTTCAAACCTTATCCACATATCTTTAGTTTTGCCAAACAATAAGCATTTATTAAATTCACAGCTCAACTTACGTGTATAAACATGGAGCAGTATTATTGACCAGTATTGCTTTAATGAATGTCTCTGGTCTGAGAGGGGAATTCAAGGCTTCCGCAGTTAGTCACAGCTAGGCACAGTCACAGTCAGCCACAGCAATAGCCAGCGCTACACTGCCATCTACTGGCAGCAGCAGGATATAGCAGGTGTACTTACTTCAGAAATGCTTAGAATTGAAGCACATTAAAAAAGAGTGTTATATGGCAGATTTAATTAAATAAATACAAATATAACACTAAATTATTAACACAAATCTGACCACACTTTGTGGGTGTCACTGTTGTAAATCAGTAAAACACAATGTGCTGTATGAAGGTCATATTTGTTTGACAGCTGAAACAGTTAAATATAAAAGTATGCAAACTGGCATCACTGACTAATAACTGGACCTGTGTAATGTTCTATAAGAGGTTTTATTTGTTTTAAATTTAGTGGAATATTATACAGTAACCACTGCAGAAACCACACAATTTCTAAATTAAATCAAGGATTCAGGGATACAATGAGACTTTATTGTCATTCACATCACATGTGGTACATGAGGTGGAACTAAATTGTAATCTCACATTTCAGTTCATATTGTAAGATAAGATAAATATAAAGATAAGATTAAATAAAATATAATAAAAATAAAATAAGCATAAAATAGATATCAAGATAAATATACAAAATATAAAAGTATAGTAATCGTAGCAGCAACATGAGGTCCAGAGTGCATGTTTTGCATCCATGATAATGAATGAAGAGCAGTAACCTGATAAAATTCTTAGTGTGGGTAAAGTGTTGTTTTGAATATGTAATTGTCCTTGAACTTTCAACACTGTCAGTGCAGTGTGTTGTCTAGGTGGAGTTAAGGGTCCCATTTTAGCAAAGTTTATTTAACTGAACTGAGTTTTATATTATATTTGTAGCCGCTCTGAACTCAGCTCTGTGCTGCAAAAGAGAGATATCTCTTGGATAAATAAACATATGTTATATTGTGTTTTATACCATGACTTTGTTGTTTGAACTATACTTGATTCGATGTTATTTATTAAAACATTTTTATTAAGAAAACAGAGAAATGCTACATGTGCGGCACCAAGCTCCGCTATGTGTGCCTATGACATTTTAGAACGCTGGATGAGAATTTAATGAATGAATTAATGTAATTTATAGTTTAATAAATTTGTCCTGGTGGGGCGCCGAGTGGTCCAGCAGTCTAAAAGCGCTGCCACTATGAGCACTATGAGTTCAAACCCCCGGCGCTCAGAGAGAGCAAAATTGGCCTTGCTCCCTCCGGGTGGGTAGATGGCGCTCTCTCCCCACATGACTAAAGGGTGATCGGAACCGAGTTGCTGTGCTTTCCTCCAAGCTACTGTGATGCTACTCGGCAATGCTGCATCAGCAGGAGCTCAAAAAGAAGCGGTGGCTGACTTCACATGTATCGGAGGCAGAGGTGGAAAAAGTACTGAAAATTTGTAATTGAGTAAAATTACCTTTACTTTGCTAAAATTCTACTCAAGTAAAAGTACCCATCTAAAAATCTACTTGAGTAAAAGTAAAAAATAACTCAATTTAAAATCTACTTTGAGTAAAAGTTACATAGTTACTTTTAATTATTTGATGTAAAAAAGTACAAGAAGTCATAAATTATGTATAGGTGACTATAAACCGTATTTTTTTAGTTTTAAAGTTCATTATTATTTTTTTAACTTGCCATTGCTATGCTTTAACTGCTATTTACATGTTTTTTTTTTTACATTCAAGGAGATTGTTTAATGTTCTCAATAAAAACTTAAGGAAATATCATTAAAAACATGAAATCATACAAAAAAGAATGTTGGTCGGCGCATGTGCAGTGCCGTAAAGAGGCACATATTGATGGGTAGCATAACTTGACAGAACATCGGTTCCCCTGAGCCGTGCACACAGACCCCAGGCTACACTGATTCAAACAGCGTCTCTCCCACTAACCATAAAAAACACTGCTGGGAAAAGTTCAGCTGCACTGCCATGGAGAACAAAACTCAGAGCAAACTGTGTGTGATAAAATCAGCGGAACACAAACACAGGGAACATTTTGAGGCATTTCTCTCACCACCAAGACTTTCAGAAAGATAAACTAAGTTTGTGGATGCAGGTTAAGCACGTAAAGTAGCGCAGCTCAGCTAACTAACTTAACTAACCTAGGCAGTTTGATATGTCTCCAGTTTAGTTCAGCGTTGTTTAATGTCTAAAAGGGATCTATGTAAACCATGATCATTAGATAAGGTATTTCGGTTATATTCACCTCAATTGCCTGTTAACATTGTGCCGATTGTGCGCATTTCATACAGCTTTCAGTGAATTTAATATACTATTAATTTAGGCGTTAGTGCACGTTAGTAGCAAGGGTGTCAAAAGTATTGACATTCATTACTCAAGTATAGATACTGGGGTTTAAAAATACTTTTGTAGAAGTTGAAGTATCAACTTAAATTTACTTAAATAAAAGTATAAAATTACTGCTTTTAAAACTACTTAAAGTATAAAAGTAAAAGTAATAAAAGGGGAAAAATTACCTTATAAACAGAAGCCTAGGCCGCACTACAGGGGCCTATAGTGCACTACCCCCGATGACTAGATGACTATAAGAACTGAAATGGTGTTAAAAAAAGTCTTCAGAGATTCTGAGGGATGTTATGAAAATCTTTTACAGACAGACTCACACAGCCTCATACCTGTCCTTACTACATGCTTTACCAACCAGCTGTAGACTGTAATTTTGCACAATGAACTTACAAATATTGCATATAGAACCAGTCAAAAGTTTAGACACATTCAATTCTCTTTTTTTTCTACATTTATTGCAGATTAATATTAAAGCTATGAAATCTATGGCATATTAATTTACAGAGTTATGCAGTAAACAAAACATAAAAATAGTCAACAACCTTTTTTTATAACTTCTTAAGCTCCAAACCTAATTTGCACCTGAAAATACATACCCAAATCTTAATGTTTTTACACTAATATTAAATTATTCAGAGAATTTTAATTGTATCAATTAATATTACAAAATTAACTGAAAACACTTAAAAATATACAATTGAACATGTAATATTCAAAATATGGTAAAAACAAGAAAAAATACAGGTGCTTTTCAGATTTTCTAAATTTTTATTTTAAAATGAAATATACCTGTGTTTAAGTGTTTTTACAGTTGTTTATTTAGCTACAAGGTGTTTACATTCACCATGTAAAATTATAAACTGGTTCACTGGTTAGATATTATAGTGATCTGCTCCTGGGATATTACTTTCTTTTTCCAAAGGACTGGAAACTTTATAAGAACAAAAACTACTAATTTTATAACTTATTTTGCAGTAAAGAATGTGTTTCTGTATCTTTAAATCTGCTCAGTGACAGTGTCGGGTTACAGACCCCGCCCCAGCTCTGTCTCCGCCTAACGCGGCACCTGATTGGCCGATTCACATGTCTTTCTTCAAAGAAGACTCTGTTGATTCTGCGCATGTGCATTAGTAAGCTGTAAAGCCAAACCTTTTAAATAAAGCGTTAAATTCGATATTATAAGCACTACTTTGACAAAAATGAGGATTACTGTAGAATAGACTGATGGATTAACTTATTTGGAACGATTTTGAAGCAGCAGGGAGAGGTAAGCGCTGGTGGGGGCTGTGTGTGTGTCTGTTTACCTATGCAGGGGATTAATTAGACAAGCTGCTGTAAAACTGTATAAAACAATATAACCTTAACGCACTCTTTAGGCTCTAATTCAGGAACTGTACAGTGAAATGGTTAGCAGTTCCGTAATCCTGAGAGTTAGACAGTTGTAGTGATGTATAATGTCCGCATTAGATCAAATATGGACATACGTAAAAAGCAAATATGCAAATTATAAGTAATATTTTTAATAAATAGGCATATTTCGCCGTAAATGTTTATTTTCTAAAAGGAAATACAGCTAAATAGGATAGACAACTGAAAACCAGAGATTC
This sequence comes from Astyanax mexicanus, assembly GCF_023375975.1. NCBI lineage: Eukaryota > Metazoa > Chordata > Actinopteri > Characiformes > Acestrorhamphidae > Astyanax > Astyanax mexicanus. The sequence goes on along the minus strand of NC_064413.1, from coordinate 12,199,640 downwards.
TAAGCTTTAATATATGGCATATTATGTTTATATATATATTGAGCCTATAATTATTCATAAACACAGCCAGATATTAATTATGAGATTTTTCTGGCCCGTGGGTGGGCCAGGGCGCGTTAAGACGATAAAGTAGAAGCTTTTGCTTTGATGCCAGTGTTACCTACTCTCAACGCTCTCTTCGCTCAGCTTGGAACCTAGAATGGTTCTTTAAGGATGAGCCAAACTCACACTTAGCTAAAAGTGGGTAATCCAGGTCCAGAAATTAAAAATCCATCCCAGGGATTAGGTTGAACTAGCTCCAGAGCCAGCCAGGCAATGGGAGCGAAATCCTGGGATGGATTTTTACTTTTTGAACCTTGATTACCCACGTCTACACCTAAACTCATAAAATTAAAAGCTCACACGCGCTCTCCAAACGAACTTACAACACTGAATCTATAGCCTACAGCTAGCAAGCAAACCTCGGCATGTCTTGGCCTGTACCAAACCATGACAAACATTACAAATACTAGTTAGTGCATCACTAGGATACTACAATACCTTATCAACATATAACTGTAGGAAACATTCAGTTTACCTCAATATGCTTTTTAAATTAGATAGTGAATTTTTGAAATCTCGTGCTGCTGAGCTGCATCGTATCCAACCATTCCAAAGCCCCTCGCTGCAGCTGGAGACGCATAACTATCTTTCTCACTGGCGCACTTCTGGAGTTTGACGTGACGTGCAGGTCATGCATCAAATACAAACCAACAGAGGGTCTGAATAATATGTGTTTATATTTGTTATCCAACCACAAGCTTTCCGGATGGCGCGATTTATCTGTTTGTTTGTTTTTATGTCGCCGGAATGAAATATGAGTAACGAGGCTATTCATCCGTGCGCCGTATTTTTGTTTTTTTAGTTCAGACAGTTTTTTCCCCAGCATTTTATTTTTTACTCAGTAACAGGGAGTTTTTCAATGTAGCAAAGTAAATTACTTGTGTCAAAATGTACTTGAGTAAAAGTAAAATTACCTATTTTAAAAACTACTTTAAAAATGACAAATTACTCATAAAATCTACTCAATTACAGTAACGTGAGTAAATGTAATTCATCACTTTCCACCTCTGATCGGAGGAGGCATGTGTTAGTCTTCACCCTCCTGGTGTGTTGGGGCATTACTAGTAATAGGGGGAGTCCTATTGAGTGGGTTGGGTAATTGGCTGTGCAAAATTGGGGAAAAAATGGGAAAAATTAGAAATAAAATTATGAAAAAAAAACTAAAATAAATAAATACATTTGCCCTGGTGATAGGAAATGAACACTAACATATAGCTATATAGATCTGTGTATTTCACATTTTTTAAAGTTTTATATAATTGACTGGCAGCACCAGACGTCAGATGACAATGTGCTTTGTTTTTCAGACATGCCTGTATCTAAAATATTAGGCTAAACAGAAATAAAAATTCTTCAATATGGCGTAAATAAATATAACTAATAATAACTTATAGTTACTGTGCACATTTTAAAGTCTATTTTATTTTATAGTTGATTGCTGAAGGCTCTGGGTGAGGTGTTTTTTTTAATAGACTGTTGATGGGGTGTATAATAGTAACATTGCTATTGCTATGTGCCTTGCGCAGGGTGTACGAGTCTTACAGCTTCTAGAATAAAGCTGTTTCTGAGTCTGGTTGTTTTGCACTTGACGCTCCGCAGCCTCCGGCCTGAGGGGAGTGGGACAAAAAGTATGTGTGCTGGGTGGGTGGGATCCTTCCTGATGCAGGTGGCCCTTTTCCTGCATCTGGAGGTGTATATGTCCGTGGTGCTGGGGAGGCTGACTCCAAAAATCCTCTGTGCAGCCTTCACCACCCTCTGCAGAGCTTTCCCTTCTGCAGCAGAGCAGCTTTCATGCCACACGTTGATGCTGGAGCACACGACGCTCTCCACCACACATCTGTAGAAGGAGGTGAGGACTGCGCTCGTTTACTATGGCAACATGGTGGGCATGTTAGCCCCTTTTGAAGTCCACAATCATCTCCTTCATTTTCTTTACACTGATGCAGAGGTTGTTCTCTATGCACTAACCCTCCAGGTGTTCCATCTCTTACCTGTAGCTAAACTCATCACTGTTTGTGATGCATTCAACCACTACCATGTCATCCGCAAACTTCACAACATAAGGTGAGCAGTCATATGTGAAAAATGTGAACAGCAGGGGCCTTAACACACAGCCTTAAGGTGGAGCCAGTGCTGAGGATTATTGTAAGAAAGGAATTCTCACATACGGACGTAGGAATCCTTCTGCTCCAGGTGGGTGAGGGCAGTGTGGACCACCGAAGAAATGACATCCTCTGTGGATCGATTCTTCCTGTCTGCATACTGATGTTTATCCAGAGTGACTTTGATGGTGCCTTTAATGTGGGTCTGAACCAGTCTTTCAAAGCACTTTGTGACTGTCGCTGTGAGGGCTACTGACAGTCATTCAGGTAGTCATTCAGGTAGTCATTCAGACCTGTCACTGCGGAGCTCTTTGGGACCGAGATGATGGTGGTGGTCTTCAGGCTTCCCCCTGTGCTTCCCCCTCTTCTTCCTGCGCTCGCACCGCTTCCACCTTCCCTTTGTCTGCAGTGCTCTGCTCCCCCACGCTGAAGTCCAGGGGAAATGTTTGCGTAGCATAGCTTTGATATTTTTGTCCATAGTTGCTACTTTACTGGCTAAACTGTCCTTTATCCTAAAAAATCCTAAACGCGTGAGTCACATGAAGTTTTAAAGAAGCACTACTCTAGAGTCCAGTGGCAGTGTGTTTTACACCACTATATACAATGTTTGCACTTGGTAATGTAAGGCTTGGGTGCAGCTTCTCAGCCATGAAAACCAATTCCATGAAGCTTTCTATGCTCCACTGTTCTTAAGCTGATCTGAAGGCCAAAGTTGTATCTGTAATGATGGACTATGCAGAAAGTTGGTGATCTCTGAAAATTATCAGCTTCCACTGACCCCACTCTATCATTTTACATTACATTACATCATTTTTTCTGCATTGCTGTCATTTCCAGTGTCTTGCACTTTTATATATTATAATATCACTGACAGTTGACTGTGGAATATTTAGAGTGACCCATTCTTTTACCAATGTTTGTAGAAGCAGTCTGCGTACCTAGGTGATTCTTTTCATTCTTTTCATCTGTGGCGATAGAAGTGATTGGAACACCTGAATGCAGTGATTTGGATGCGTGAGTGAATATTTTTGGCTATATTGTGTAAATACTTAAATATAAAATGAGCTAAAGCTACCTTGGCCGGCTCCATTTAACCCAGTGAGTTTTCTTTTAAACATTGACCTTAACTCACCCATCACTGAGTTGAAAGTCATATAATATAATTGTACAGTCTATAGAGCTCTGTAAGATCCCGTCTCTACCCTGCTGAACCCCTCAAATGGACACCAGCTTTACAACATAGTCACATCTTGTTTCAGATGATAAAAGTGTGGTCAGATAAAAGAAGCAGAATCTCACAGAGGGAAGGCTGGATAGAGGAACAGCTCTTTGAAGAGCTCTCTTTCTTCCTCACACTCTCATTCTCACATTCATATTTGTTCCTACTATATCTGCAAGGCAGTATTTTGAGGTAGTATTCAGATATTATTCTTATGTAATATTTGACTCATTTCCAAAATCTAATATTTAATATAACTTTTTTATAACACTTTTTATTCATAATAAGGTCTGTCATTAACAATTCTATCAACCTACCATTTATCACTTATGGACTGTGTTTCGGCTCAGATGTTTGGTGTGTGTCTGCTTTTGACCTAAGCTTTTTTCGTTCTGCCCTGTATATCAGTCACTCCTAATTATAACTGCAAGTGTCTCACTCCAGTCTGTGGCGTCACAAATGTAAAACAAATATTGGCGCACTATCAATGAACGTCTATTTTCTGGTCTATTTTCATATATAAGGAGAATTAAGCGACTCTAGTAACGATGTCTACATCGAAGTGACTTAGTGTTGCCATGCTTTTTCGTTTAATAGGGAAGAGGCTAAGTAAACAAAACTGTAATTCTTAAAAAAATATATTTCAAAGTCAAACGCTGTATGTTAATCTACACTTTTTTTTGCCTAAGAAAACGTATTTGGGTAAGTAAGCTCTTTTGCTTTTGTATTTACAGTTTGTATTAAATTTGTCTTAAGGGTGTTTTTTTAAGTGTTTCTTCAGCACTAAGGCTGGGTGAAGTAGCATTAACATTAGCTGCTAACATTAGCTGCTAACATTAGCTGCTAACATTAGCTGCTAAGCTCCCTGATTGGTTATAGGGTGGGGATTCTCACTGAGGAGATCATACAGCAAAAACTCAATAAACTCTACAGGTTTCACTAATTTTCAAGCAAATTATCGCCACAAATAGCCACATTTGTGCTGGAGTGGCAATAAACCCCCAACAAAAAAACAACCAACCACCGAAATAATAAGATTTATCAGTTTATCCTGCAGCGTGGTGTGTTCAGCGTGAGTTACTCACATAGTTACAGCTGCTTCTCAAATATTCCTCATCTCCCGTTTCTCTAAAAAACAGTTTGTATGTCCCTCACGCTCATATTCTAATCCCATACAGAATTCTGCAGTTTGCTCAGGGTTTTCTGTCGTTATTTCACGGCTAGCTCAAGCGCTGTAAAAATAAGTATTTCCGCGGACCGCGAGGCGCTGCGCACGGCATCGCACTGCCGAATCTGACCCCGCACAACCCCGGCTCCCTTTCGCCAGTAGAAACGGCACAACACCACCCGCTGATAAACTGCTGTAGTGGATACAGCGCTTATAAATAAATTAACAAACACGAAAATTAGGGTATTCAATCTGTAATTTCAGTTCGTTTTAGTTTTTTCTTTTAATTACCGTTTTTATTAGTTTCAGTAAAGGAAAACTTTCGCTTTCATGCATGCTTGCTGGCTGTCCGTTTCTTTTTTTGGTACCTAAAAGTGGCACAGTAGGTGGCTGTCAGATTATGTTTGATCAATAAAATACTAAAAATATTTAAAATGAGTAAAAAATAATTAATATAAAATAAAAACTCCCCAAAAACCTCAACCCATCCTTTATATTTGACAATATTTGATTAACTGTACAGGTCCTCACTCATCTTAATTTATTTAACTAAAATGAGTTTTCAAATTATTTCTAGCCTTGCGCTGAATTAGCTCCGCGCGCGCTTTCCTTGTGACTGACGCTAAACTGTTTGATCCAACTGTTATATTATGTTATATTAATACCATTTTAACATTTCTATGTTTTGAAATTCGTTATATTATATTTTTGTCAACATTTTGGGTTTATATTCGTTTGTTATTTTTCTAATAATAATAGAAATTACATAATTTAAAGTAAGCCCTCCCTCGGAAGGGCAATATCAAGGACGGCAAAAGGGCAGTTGCCCAAACACATTGGGCCGTAATGTCTGCACGTCACTGGTGATTAGCATGCGATAGCATCATATAAAATAAAAATATTATTAAAAAACAGATGACTATTTCCTGGAGCCTGGACTGACCCGAGATTTTACATTACTTTCCTCTGGCCGGGTCGTTTCCGGGCTGAGAAATAAAAATCAAAGTACCCTGCTATTTAAAAGAATGGGAAATGAATAACAATAATAATATAGTTCTGCATACTAGAGTTTAGATTGTCTGCCTGAACCCGAGCCTGAATATAAACATAAAAATAGATATAAAATAGGAAAATATTTAACTCAACTTAGCTCAAAATCCTAAAAGTAATATAATCTAACGAATTCTAAAATATCAAAAAAGAAATAGTGCACAAAGGTACAAAAATAAAATAGTATACATAGAAAAATAAATCATCCGCGCATTTAAAGCTCCAGCATTTAATAAAAACAGAAAAATAGATATGAAATAGGAAAGTAACTAACTGAAGCTCAAAATGCTAAAAGAAATATAATCTAACGAATTCTAAAATATCAAAACACACATGTACAACCCCCTCCCCCCCCCCCCCCGCCGTATACCGCCATATAATCTGACTACGGTATGACGGTATGAAAAACTTCAATATCGCCCAACCCTAGCCACTATGTTTCAAGCAGGACAGAAATGTGCTGTGTTTCAATTCCTTAGGCTACAGCAGTGTAAAGACCAGGTCCTGGTGCCCCTTGTTGCACATTTTTTAGAGGCTTCATTTATTAAACTCACTGCAACTATGGTTATGTTTACATTACAGTCTACATTGCTTAAATGCTATTTTTTGCTCAGATGGGATTTGGCTATCTTGATGGTTCACATTCACAAATGTAAGTGATCTGTATCTGTGTGTAATGTGAATGAATCTGTCCCTGAAACACCTCACATGTGCACACTGATACTTGTATAAACGTCTCCTTCTTCACCAACAACAAAAAAGGTCATATTTGAGAGACAACTCAGCTTTATAAAGGAAAATGGATGCTTTACCAGCTCATATGTGGAGCATCTTTTTCTCGAGTGTAGAGTAAACAGCTGGTCTGAAGTACATGTTCAGGTTGAGGAGGTAAAAAAAGGCCAGGTGTCTTGCTTTTGCTGTTTTTGCAGCTATAGCTGCACAGCTGCACCAATAGATGTGTGGGTACGAGAGATAAGCACGTAGCACATGAGTAAAAGCAAAAAGACACATGAGTTCTGAAAATTGTAATTCTAAGCATTCAAATGATAAAGTAATGTAATCTAATTACCTTCTATAAAAAGCTGCCTATTGAAAAAGGAAAAAAAGAACACAAGTTCTAGTGAAGTGTGCTGTGGTCATACATAATTGTACTGAAATGTCTGACCAGGACAAGCCACACCAGCCACACAAGAACTCCAGTTAGTGAGGGGACAAAGAAGCAGAAAACGCAGCTAGATATTTTTCTGTTAGCCATAAAGACATGATTTAAAGATGATTTTTTTTCTATTTCTTGTACACTAGACCCAGATTACAAGTTGAAATATCATTCTACATGCTGGGTCAATTCTACTATGTATTTACTAGTATAATGTTAAAACACCTTCATAAATAAGAGCTGCTTAATTCCTGCAAAAGTGTGCCCCCTAATGGTACATGATTAAAATTGTAATGTGAAGAGACAGCATTATCAACAGCCACAGTTTCCATTATTTGGCTATGGCATCTCTTGAAGAAACAAGGCTTCTCACAGCACCATCAGCAACATATTAGGCATTACGGGGTTTGGGTCAGCTGTGTCCAATGATACATATCCAAGAGGCTTTGAGTAAAGTGTCTTCCCTATATTAACAAGGACTGTATATGAATACAGAATATGCAGAATGCAGAATATGTCCTCTGACACTGGCTGTACACCAACAGCCGAGGTTCCACCAAAATAAGAAGGTGTCTTAAATTTATTGCTGCGCCAGAAATCTCTGCAGGTGGAAGCCTTAAATGCTTTCTTCCATTCTTTCCCAATGATACTGAAATGATCTGCAGAAAGTATTTAATCACGGCTGCTCAGTAGAGCCCAAACATTTAGGGTGTTTTTTACACATTTAAGGTGTTTTTGGCCTAATTGATATAGAGAATGAAAAATAACATACGTGTAAATAAATAAACGCACATATAAATAAGTAAACAAGTAAATATATACATACATAAATACATGCATTGCATAAATAATTGTATAGATAAATAAATTATTAATAAATACATTTTTTTATTTATTAATATATTTATTGATCGATGTATTTCTCCATTTATGCATGTATATATTTCTCCATTTATTTATTTCCACATTTCTGCATTAGTATGTTAATTAGGTAGGCGGTCCTATCCTTGCTCTAAAGCAGGATTGGTTAATTGGTCAGACAGAAGCAACCGGTTTCTAATTACTGTAAATTTAGGCAGGTCCAACGCAGCACCATGGCAAGAGAGACCAGTCCTGCCTACCTAATTAACATACAAATGCATAAATAAATAAAGAAATGTTGAAAAAAGAATAAATAAATACATGTTTAAATAAATAAATGAATAAATAAATAAATAAATGTATGTATAAATAATTAATGTAGAAAAACAGAAACGGACCCAAATAATACATGGAAATAGATTCCTGATATAATTTTGTGTACTGATATTTTTATGTACTTTTTAATCACAAAATGTATTTATTATTATTTTTTTTATCTATACAATTATTTATGCATTTATTTATACTTATGTAATTTTTCGTCCTCCATAGATTGAATGAGTCCAGACCCAGGACAGATTCTGGGCTCATTTGGTGGAGGTATTCATTATCACTGGTTTGTTGTCACTATCAAGAAATCGACACGATCTGTGGATCGATTGCACACTTCCACATGTCTTTTTCATGTGTAGGATTGCAAGAACTTCAGCGATTTACTGTTTTTATGATATTTTTTTTATGATAAAAGCTTTGCTGAAGTGAGGTTATTACAGTAACCCTCACTACTGTCCTGTTAACATGTGGGTTCATAGTTTGGTGTGGGTGGGATATAGTGAGGAAAATAGAGGTAGTCCGGTAAGTGGAGGCAGTAACACTGAAAAAAATTAACCAATCACACCATCCCAAAAGCGGACGCTGGAGCAGGGTTTTTACACCTGCTGTGGACCACACCAGGGTCCTCTTAAAGCGATATCCAGGCCACTGGTTTCAGGACTTACATACTTGTACACAAATGTACCAAACCCACCAGTAGTGATCAACCAATATTGTTTTTTTAATGGCAATATTTAAACCCGATTTTTTGTTTTTGTCACAAATGATTTTTACCCCATTAATTCATGATAATAAAAACAATACACATTTTAGCCATCTGAAATTACTGTACTAAAATAGTTTAGTACTCTGAACTGACTTTTAATTCCAAGCTCTGGCTGTGTGAGTAGCTGAGCTACCGAGTTAAAGTAGCCAGAGTAGCCAAACGTAGCCAAAAATCAACCAACTCACACCAATAGTGACATGAACAAAGTCCACAACCAATAGGAGAGTTACAAAAAGAGGCAAGAATATATTCCATGTGACTGTTATCAAATGATTTAAAAAAAGAACACATTTTGTAGTTAATATGCCTTATTGGTTCTTACTTTAATTTGTACAGTATTTCAAACACAGGTAGCATCTTAAATTGATTATATTTAAAGTTATTTTATTTTGCATTGCTTTGTCTTATTGTACAGTGCTATTTTTAATACAAACAAGGTAAATAAATACACATTTTGCTAAAATGATGTTCTTTAATGCATTAATTCTATCTAAAACAAAGGTTAATGTACAGCGGTGAAACTGTGGTTCTTTGCTCTACAAGGTTGTAGCAAAAAAGGGGGTAACTAAGCTTATAATCAGAGTTGAACACAAAAAAAACAGTGTGACAGAAAAATACTGCTGTTTGGGATTCAGTTCGGGCTGAAATGTGATCATTCTCTGGAGGCTGATGAGTTAATTTACTGTGGTTTTGGAGGGTTTTTCTCAGATCCTCTGCTGTCTGTGAGTAGAATGGCGTATAAGACACTAGAGGGAGCTCTAACGATTCCCCCAGCTGGAAAACTCCAGTTTAACTCCATCTTACACACTTGTGCACAAATGTACCAAACCAATATTGTTTTTTTTAATGGCAATATATAAACCCAATAATAAAAAAAAATACACATTTCAGCCATCTGAAATTAAATAGTTATAGTTTAGTACTCTGAGCTAACATTTAATTCCAAGCTCAAAGAGGCAACATAATCTCTTTTATATTTTATTAAAACAAACAGAATATGGATGAAACAAACTCACACATAAAAGTACATCAATATTATCTTTCCCTAGTCAATCAGTAATAAGAGTAATAAAAGACGCCCTGGCCTGATGGGAATAGGTCTTTCAGTGTCTCCTATTCCTCCAGAGGATTTCCACAGAATCCTCTCAAAAAGTACATCTCGATGATGGTCACAGGAGTGTGGCTGTCTTCTGTGATAATAAATAAAAACATGAGCAATTATTTTCATCAAATTTATCTTTTTACAAAATAAAGTACAGAATTTGCTATTTACTCATTACTACAACAGCCACTGTGGTAGTGTGAGGACAAATGGTCAGGAGGTTACCGGAGAGAGGTGATGCAGAGACGCAAAAACAGTCTGGAACCAGGTAAGAATCCCTTTTGAAGTGTTTATTGTGACAAATTAAGCACCCGAACCCAAAAACAAAAATGAAAACAAAACGAAATTTACAATATATATACAAACTATTTACACGCTACACTGGTAGGAGTTAACGGTGGATTGGCAGCTACCACCACAAATGCTAACACTCAGCACAAAAAACTCCCGTCGGCATACCAGCCACGCTCCACCAGCCCCCCAATAGTGTACCTGCCTGACTTTAAATACCTTTAGCCCATCCCCGGCTAAACCAACAAGTAATTAACTTGAGGGCAGGTGGGTAAGACAACTATAAATGATTGTATATGTACAATATTAACATATTTACAAACAGAATGACATGCATGCAAACATTTGGACGTCCAGGTAAGTATTGATGATAATTTTACAATGTTAATGTATTATTTTCTCTGTTCTCTTTTTCACAGGTACCCCCAGGCTCCCCTGCCCCAGGACACCCCTTGGTCTCTACCCAGACCTTAAGGACCCGGGTGGCTCGCGCGCCGCCATTTCCACAGGATCCAGGTAAGTACTGTGTTTGTGTAAAAATGTATTTGCAGGTAAAATGTCTCTGGAGTTGGTGGTGATGTATTCAGGGCCCTGACATCATCACAGCCACACCTGACATACATTACAATATACCACACTAATAGTCATTTACACACTATTTACACATTTCAGCACCACAACACACATTTAATAATATTTCTATCAATTCCACCTGATTCAGTACAACACCCACACTAATAAGAGACCAAGTAAAAAAAATGATCCAGTGAAAGTAAACAGTGTGTTAATTAGCTAATACTTAAAGGTTCCCATTATCCTTTTGTTTTATTCTTTACTCAGAAAATCAGTTAGAGTTCTGTTTTACACGAACTAGTTATCTATCTTAGGTGAATAGACCGTTTCAATGAGGAAAACAATAACATAACTACTGCGCATGTCTGTTCCTTCAACGCTTCCGGTGGCGCTATTTTCAAGTATACAGCTGTCAAAATGAGAGCGCATATTTCACAAGTCTCCCGCACACACAGCAAAAACATATGGTCAGAAATTAGTAAAAAGTGATCAAACCTTTTTTCCTGATCATTTTGATAAGGATTTAAGTGGGAAGTTGTTTTCCTCTGATTTAAACGCTTGCCAGAGGTGACCTACCCAGATGTGATCACAATCTTGTTAAAACCGAGTGTGTTTACACCAGACAGGCAGTGAAAATGCACCGCAGTTTGGACGCATATAATTACTTTCTCAGTGAAAAAGTTGGGAATATTTGTTCCTGTAGTAAAAAAGGCATCACTATAGTGTATTTTGAGGTTGGAGCAACTCAAACGCTATCCAACACGCACTCTGCATGATTTGTAGCTAAGAAGGTGGGAGAAGTAGTGAAAAAAACGAAAGCAGGCGTGTCTACTATGGAGGACCAAAAATAACATAAGTATAAATAAATAAATGCAATAAATGTAGAAATAAATAAATATATAAATAAATGAATAAATATATAAACATTGAAATAAATGAATATATTAATAAATGCACATAAAAATGAATGAATAAATAAATAAATACACAAATAATTGTATAGGTGAATAAATAAATGAATAAATATGTGGAAATAAATCAATAAATAAATGTAGAAATGTTGAAATACATGAATGAATAAATAAATAAATGTTAAAATAAATGAATGAATAAATAAATAAATGTTGAAATAAATAAATGAATAAATAAATAAATGTTGAAATAAATAAATGCATGTATAAATGAATAAATATATAAATAAGAAATGTATTTATTAATGTATTTATTAACCTATACAATTATTTATGCATGTTTTAATTAATTAATTTATTTATTCATTTATATGTGCATTTATTTATATATTTATTTATTTATTTATATGTGCATTTATTTATATATTTATTTATTTATTTCAACATTTATTTATTTATTCATTTATTTATTCTTTTATTTATGTATTTATTTCTACATTTATATGTGCATTTATTTATTTATACTTATGTCATTTTTGGTCCTCCATAGTTTACTTGTTAAAGAAATTTGAGAATCTGCTGGTAATGACCTGATTTTCAGTGTTTGTGACTCTCAGATTAGGTGAAGTTTGCAGTCATGGTGCAGCAGTTCTTGTGGCTGTGGAACAGTGTGTGAGGCAAGGTTTAAATTAAATTACATCCACTGTTTTGAACGCTGTTTACTGCAAAACGGAAGTGTCCTAGGAACAGCTACGTCACTTCCTGCGCTCATGAATATTCCTCTGAAACGGTCTATAGCTATCAAGATTGGTACACCATGCTATTGCCGGATTCCCCACTAACAATACTTTAAAAACATGCCTGTACCAATGTATTATAAAATAATATAAATGCTAATGTTGTATTACCATTATTTCCCCTGTTTAATTGTTTGGCCGTCGTGTTAAGTGATTTAGCTACAACAAACACTGTTTTTTAGTTTTTAAATCATAAACAAGAGTTTCTGAAGTGCAGCATTCTCCTGTAGCATTAGAGTTAGCGTTTGCTGAGCTGAGCTACAGTAACTGGTTAGCGTTAGCTAGCACAGAGCTGGCTGTGTGAGTAGCTAAGTTAGCTTTAGCTGAGCTAAAGTAACCAGTTAGCGTTAGCTAGCATAGAGCTGGCTGTGTGAGTGGTTGAGTTAGCGTCAGCTGAGCTAAAGTAACCAGTTAGTAGTGATGGGTCTGACGACCCTGAAACCTCGACACATGCGCCGAGCTGTCAAGGCGAAACCCTGTGTCGGTGCGCGTATCAAGTTAAGGAAAACCACGTGACCGATACACTTTCTGTATCTTTGGTAGCGATGCGTCTGACGACACTGAAACTTCAGCGCATGCACCGAGCAAACAAGGCGAACCCCTGTGTCGGACTGCGTATCATTTTAAGGAAAACCGCGTGACCGATGCATTTTCTCGCGCAGTTGCTTGCAATGACTTTCTTAGTCCAGCAGATGTCGCCATTAAGTGATACAGCAACACAGTTTCAACACAGTGTCGAGACAGTTTGGGAAATGTGCCATACACCCAATGAGGCTTCATCTGCTACACTACATCTGCTTCACTAGCTACACCCCCTACATCTTACAAGGTAGAAGGTTTAAACATTTTACATACCACTGCAGAGAAACATTTAAATATCACAAACATTTAGAAACACATGGAAAGCAGGCCACACTACTCAGGTCAGGTAATGGCAAGGGAAAAGGAGGAGGAGCCCAGAGGTAGTCAGCCATCTTAATTATCCCATCCTCCAACTCCAATCCAACCAATCAGAGAGAGAGAGAGAGAGAGAGAGAGAGAGAACACAGATGAATAAAAAATCAAACAGACTTTGCACATAACATTGACATTAAATTAATTTGTTGGTACACTTGTTGGATTAAATTGGGTTGCAGCAAATAACATTTTAGGCTCCTGAGTACTTAATAACTGAAGTTAAGATGACTTTTCATCGTAACTTGTTTCTAATTTTAAAGTTTAAAATTTAAGTGCACCTTATTTAATTATCAGTTAAATCATTTGTAAATCCTCAGTATTTAAAATTAATTGATTAAAATTGAACCTATATATACAGTACCAATCGAAAGTTGAAAACAATTAAGGGACACATATGGAATTATGTAGTAAACAAGTGTTTGTCCTCCACAATTCCCTGACCTAAACCCCACTAAGATGAGTGATTTGCGATGAGCTGGAGCTTCACAGCTTAAAGAAAAAGCAGCAACTATTGTTTAGCACCTCCAGAAACTTCAACAAGATGCTGAGATAACTATTCCAGGTGACTCTACCTCATAAAGACTCTCTACCAGTAGCCAAAGCACCGGTCATTAGGGGCAACCTTAGACTGTTAGTGAATAGGAGATATTCAAGGGTAGTCATACATGTAGGGGCCAATGATTTTCATCTGCTGCAGTCTGAAGTAACTAGGGATAATATTATAGAGGTGATCAAGCAGGTCCAGACGCTGTCCGAGGAGTTAGTCTGCTCTGACCCCATCCCAATGAGACATGGTGATGAAGTTTACAGCAGGTTTTCTTCACTGAACAGCTGGATGTCCAAGTGGTATGCAGAAAATCATGCTTTATAGATAACTGTAGTTGCCAACATTCAGAGGAGCTCTGCAGGAGGAAGAGCTTTCTCTTATAATGCTCCTCAACTCTGGAATAATCTCCCCGAATATGTTTAGGACTCTTTAAATCTAGACTAAAAACTTACTTGTTTAGTTTAACTTTTGGTAATTAATGTTTCTCCCTTTAGATAAGGCTGCAGATCCAGGGGTTCATGGACAGAGGGAATTATGGTAAACTGAGATGCTGGTGCTGCTGTTCTCCCACTGCACACGGTCACTCAGGTTTGTGAATGGTGAAGTGGGTGGATGCCGGTGTTTCAGGGACCCAGGGAGTCTATGTTACCTTCTGGCTCTCTCACTTTAGTTAGGCTGTTTTACTCAGATCTGCCGGATGTTTTATACTTTCTGTTTTACATAAATCCAGTTAAAACTAATTCCATCTTTCTTCTCTTTCTCCGAGTTACTGACTGCCCACCTGTCTGACCCGATACTGATGGATGTTGGACCCTCAGGCTCTCATTTCACCTGTCCGGCCAGACTGATGTAAATTTCTGGAAGTCAGGCTTCCTCATCACCCACCAGCATCCAGTTTTTGCAACATGCCTCGGATTAGCTGCTCACTCTCCACTACAGATCACATCCAAGTTTATATGAACAGACATTACTAGCTGCTTTAATTACTGGTGCTGCTATACACTTAAATATGAAACCTATGGGGATGTATAATCACTTTTTAAGGATGGTTCCCCCTTATATGTGAGTCATCCTCCTCCAGTTCTGGGGGAGTTTTTCCTTGCCTCTCACTCTGGATTTTTATGTTTAATGTTTTGCCCGATTCTCTGACCTGCGATCACATTTCTGTAAAGCTCCTTTGCAACAACATCCGTTGTAAAAAGTGCTATCGAATAAATATACGAATAAACAAGCAGCATTTAACACAGCATCCACGAGATGCCAACAAAACACTGGAACTGAAAAAATAAATCTTTACCTTATAGCTGATGAATGGTCATATTGAGACTCATTGTGTTACAAAAACATATTTAATTACATAATGTTTACAGCAGATCTCATGCTGTTAATATATTGTCTGGTTTTAAAACAACTCTGATTATTGACCTACTCATGTATTATCTGATTATCCAAAATCATTTAATTCAGATTATCAAATCAAATCAAATTTATTTGTATAGCGCTTTTTACAACAGGTGTTGGCACAAAGCAGCTTTACAGAAACATGATTACAGGACAAAGAATCAGGCAAAACATTACACATAGAAAATACAGAATACAGAACCCCCAGTGAGCGCCAGATTACTAACAAGCTACAATCTTCTGCAGTAATCAGATACACACTCACTGAGACTATTAAGCTTGGTCGGTCATCCTTGATGGCAGAAGAGTTTGGACTATGCCTAAGGCAGTCTGCCCAGGACTTGCCACGAGTAGCAAAGAAGATTCAGAGGAAGTGCTTAAGTCAGTGTGTAACTTGGCAGTGCCTCTACACAAACACCTGAATCTGGAGGACGGCCATATTGTTGTAAGAATGCAGTGAGAGATCCTCAGAAACTGGGCATGATGAGAAGAATAAGTAACTGATCCACTTACGATAGAGCAGCCATCCCTTTCCCTTTTCCCCTCACGCCTCCAGATTCCTTACTCCTTTACTTCTACAGCAACTCCCCCCTACAGGCAACGCTCACTGAGTCTAACAGTCTTATTCAATTGACAGGAGAGATTAAGGCATTGTATGTGAGGATCCCATTGATTTTCCCCAAGACTGATCCTCCACTGTATTAGTTCAGATAGGGGACTGACGACATTATGGGTCTGGTCACCTATTGTAACAGACTTCAGCTGAACACTGGATGGGTGTACTAACCATCTCGGTGCATTGTAAGCAGAGTGACAGAGTGGATCCATGGATGGAAGGAGATATGTTTGCCAAGTATTCCTGAAGAACTGCAGGATGGTTATCTACTTATCTAATTTCATCTAATCCTGATGAAATGCTGTATAACACAACTGTTTTCTACAAACACCATCTATAACGAAATAGGTAAGAATTATGCTGCCTTAAAGTCACGTCAGAGATATCATATTTATGAGATGAGTGCACATGAACACAAATGCAAATTCATTTTTACCAGTTGAAAACTCGCAGTAACTGAAAAAAATAGGTAAGTATATGCTACAGCTGATATGACCAAAATTTATACCACAATATATTTCTTAATTTCGAGATATAATGAGATATAATTCTCATAACGATATGAACAGTATAAAAGCCACTGACTGCTGTGTACACGCAGATTTGGGCTGCTTCTGTCAGATATAAAACACCAAAAGTGGCCCACA
Organism: Astyanax mexicanus; assembly: GCF_023375975.1. NCBI lineage: Eukaryota > Metazoa > Chordata > Actinopteri > Characiformes > Acestrorhamphidae > Astyanax > Astyanax mexicanus. Next base: position 12,183,041 of record NC_064413.1, on the reverse strand, counting down.
TGTACCATGTGTCCACTTCTGGCACATAGCAGTGCTGCCTTTGGAAAACTGCATAAATCACAAGTGGTTCACATTTTGAAACTGCATCAGTTTCTGTTAATGTTCTAACTCATTAAAGTAAAATATGTTCACCAGTAACTCCTCAGTATTCCTCGCACTACAGAAATGACCTTGTCTCAATAGAAAATACTGTTCCTTCCAGTGTGCCAGAGACCTGTGGCGTATAACTGGCCTTGAGTCTTGGACCATACTTATTTAATTTTTACTTCCTCTTGGTCGAATTTAAGATATCTTATCACAGCCATGCAGGCAATTTGGCCCTCTCCCCAAATTGCTATAGTACTCTTAATTCACTTTAAGTGCCTTAAGCAACAAAACTTTCTGTAGATGAATAAAGATTAGACTGATTGTATGTTTTATTGTGGAAAAGCAAACACAGGCATTGAGTAGCTTTTTGGTTAAGAGAGTGTTTTTTGAACATTTCAGTCTTTCAAGTTTTCTGGATGCTCTTAGAACATTTATATTTCATTTGTTTTTAAACATTGTTTTTAACATTGTTAAATGTTCTTATGATGCTGTGTTAGCTGGGTATGTGTATTTAAGAGCCATAGCATGTAACCAAAGCATACTAATGTACTCTGATCCAGAGGTGGAAAAAGTACTGAAAAATTGTAATTTAGTAAAAGTACATTTAATTTGCTAAAATTCTACTCAAGTAAAAGTACCCATCTAAAAATCTACTCGAGTAAAAGTAAAAAAAGTACTCAATTTAAAATTTACTTTGAGTAAAAGTTACATAGTTACATAGTTAATTATGTGGTGTAAAAAAGTACAACAAATCATAAATAAAATCGTTTTTATAATTCCACATAATAATTTGGACCTTTCAGGAAGTATTTGTTCAGACCACCGCATAAAACATTTTCGAAAAAACATGGCATAGGCTTCTATGATCCATTTTTTTTCTTTGCTGTTAAAAAGTTATGGTCATATATGTGACTATAAATCGTACTAAATAATTATTATTTTTTAACTTTTTCTTTGCTTTAACTGCTTCATTTACATGTTTTTTTTTACATTTAAGCTGAATGTTTAATGTTCCTAATAAAAACTTAAGGAAATATCATTAAAAATATGAAAACATACAAAAAGAATGTTGGTCGGCGCATGCGCAGTGCTGTAAAGAAGCACATATCAATGGGTAGCATAACTCGACAGAACACCGGTTCCCATGAGCCGTGCACACAGACCCCAGGCTACACATCTGATTCACACAGCGTCTCTCCCACTAACCATAAAAAACACTGCTGGGAAAAGTTTTAGCTGCGCTGCCATGGAGAACAAAACTCAGCGCAAACTATGTGTGATAAAATCAGCGAACAATATGAGGCATTTCTCTCACCATCAAGACTTTCAGAAAGGTAAACTCAGTTTGTGGACGCAGGTTAAGCACGTAACGTAGCGCAGAAGATTGTATAATCCGTGTAGCTGCATATAAACGGAGATTACTGGTCTTTATAAAGTAAATTCACAGCTAACCAGTGAATTTAAAATATACATATACTATGCTTACCACATGCTTTCGCAGGTTTGATGTGGAAGTTTTGAAAGCTGACAGCTCTGTCTGGCGGGGCACATTTTGCATTGCATGAGGAAGTTATTGCCTCATTATTCCACGCGCGAACATCCACGCAAATTTTTTATTTATTTATTTTTAATTCAGACAATGTTTTTTCCCCAGCATTTTATTTTTTACTCAGTAACGGGGAGTTTTCCAATGTAGCAAAGTAAATTACTTGTGTCAAAATGTAGTTGAGTAAAAGTAAAATTACCTATTTTAAAAACTACTTTAAAAATTACAAATTACTCATAAAATCTACTCAATTACAGTAACATGAGTAAATGTAATTTGTTACTTTCCACCTCTGCTCTGATCTCAGATTTAGCATCGTGTTAAAGAAGCATCACTTTATCACTTTTGTCACAACAACAGGATTAGAAGTCTCTAAACCATCAAACCAGACCTGAAGAAACTCATTCACGCATTTATTTCCAACAGGATTGATTACCGCAGTGATCTTCCAACTGGACCCATTATCCCTATTCTCTTCAACTAAAATGTGAATTTTAGTTACCATTCACTACAGTCACGAGAATAAACTCTGGTAGGCTACCAGGACTGTGAGCAGACTCTAAACAAGCAAACCTATTTTAAATATATTTTACTTTAATAAATATATTAAATACTTAGCAAATACTGATTTAAGTCTTAATACATCATCCTTTATTCGAAACAAAAGAAAAAAACTTTAAAAAAAACTTTTACATTTTGCTTTTAAGCAAAGCCTTAGTGATATTCTAACTTTTCAAATCGAAAAATATTTTTTGCAAGATTTTGCTTAAAACCTTCAATGGAAAACCCTCTATTGTTGTGTAAATCCAGTATGTTCTTTCCTCATTTGCTCTAGTTTATTCTATTTGTCCATAAATAAGGACAACCACAAACATTAGAACTTTTGGTTATGTTGGTGTTCTGTTGGTATAGTCTGATTTTTAATGTAAAGCAGTTTGAATAACTTCTGTGAATTAGAGGGGAAGTGGTGGCTGAGGGGAAGTTGGAGCACCAGGTCACCAGCGCCAAGGTTGTGGGTTTAATGTTTAGAGGCTGGCCAATGTTGAGCAAGCCCCTAAACCAGGGGTGTCCAATCTACGGCCCACGGGCCATTTGTGGTATTTTAGAAATAGAATGAAATTTGGCCCGCTGTCAAGCCGGTTTTTATAATGTGAGATTCAAAGTTTGAACGCTAGATGTCAGCGGCGAGAGTGAAGTTAAAGCGCAGAAAAACGGGCCAAACAGTCTAAAAGCTGAGAGGGTGCGCAGTTTTAGCGCAGAAAAACGGGCCAAAGAGTCTAAAAGCGGAGAGGCTGCGCAGTTTTAGCGCAGAAAAGCGGGCCAAAGAGTCTAAAAGCGGAGAGGCTGCGCAGTTTTAGCGCAGAAAAGCGGGCCAAAGAGTCTAAAAGTTGCCGTAATTAAGGAGTTTAATATTACGAGACATAATGAAATGAAACATCAATTAGAAAAATCTTAGTTCACACAACACTGTCAAAGACATATAAAGAATAAAGAAATAAAATGATGTGTAAATGAAAGTAATCAGGAAAATGTATTATTTAAAGTGGTATATTTCATTATTTGTTTTATTATAGAGTCTGGGCCCGTGACTTCAAATATATTTCTCCTTCTGGCCCCCAACAAAAAAAGTTTGGACACCCCTGCCCTAAACTGTCCCTGCTCACTGAACACCACAGCAATGGCTACCCACCGCTCTCTCAAGTAGTAGACACATGTTTAAATTTGAGTTATTATCTACCTCAATTCACCCTCATTCAATATCCTTTCTATAAATGTTCATCTTCAACTTATAGTTTCTATAAAATGTTTTTCTTATGACATATCCACCATATTATAGATGCTATAAATAAAGAGACCAGCCACTGACTACAGTATGAATGGGAGTTCTCGCAACGTTGTGGTGACTGTTCAAGCATAAATCCCAACCTTCAACCAAAAAGAGCCAATCAGCTTGCTGGTTGTGCCAAGAGCAGACTAATGTTGGCATGTTAATGCTGCCTTCAAGTTATATAGAAAGTATCGTATAAGAGCACATAAACTCCACCACAAACTTGTATTTACCAGTGTAAAACTGATTGTTTTTAGATAAGCCACCAAATTTACCAGTTGGGTGTCAGTAACAAGAGGTCATGGCTGCTACCAGTATATATGCTGCTCCTACAGTAAAATTTTGAGCTTATTAGCAAGAGTTTTAAGCTGTACAGGTTAAAAAAGGTTTAAAACGTAAAAGTCTAGTGTAATTCACAGTTCTAATGAAATAAAAACATCACTCAGCTAATGTGTGTCTTATTCGCTTCATTCTCGTGAAGTAGGACAAAATAAACATCCTGTTTTTTTTATGATAATACACCAATTAAGACTAGGACTTGAAGGTGGCATAAACCCCCAGCCACCCCCACACCCCCTTGCTGTGGAGCTCTGTGCAGGCACAGTAGCAAAACCAAGCTGAAAAATCATTTTTTGTTCATTACTGAGTGATACAAACTGTTCAGGATTTTGTATCAGATTTTATCGGTGCTGTAAAACATGTTTCTGAAATGGTAGTCTGATGTTTGATTTCTATTACTTGAAATAACTGCCTGATCGCAGAGTGAACTGACTTTGACCATGTTTCTTCCCTGTTCATCAGTCATATTTCCCATATATATCATATCTAAGATAAGATGGCCTTGTAGCTTAACCACTTAAAACCCAGGCTTAAGAACTGATTTCCAGTACAAGTTCCCTCCATCTTTATCTTCCATTGTTCTGTCTCATACTTCACATACTGTACCTGCAGCACTTGGCATTTCCTTTTTGTCAGTTTTTGTAGTTTAACATTTTGCAGCTAGGCTAGACATGTCCACTGTGTACTTACAGCACTTACAGTTGATAAGGGCAGCTCAAGCAAGACAGTAATTTGATAAACTGACCTGTTCGAAATGGATTCCTAAAAATACAGAATCCTTGATCAATGTTCCACCACACAGATTGTTAGCTTTAGTTTTTGCCATTGTAATTTGAGGTCAAACGTCTTTTAAAAATCTGATGGTGAGCTATAAAAGAGCTGGCTTAGCCAGCCTTCACCCTGCACACCCTGGTAATTCCACCATTTGATAATGTGGAAATTTAAAGGGAAAATGTCTTAAGATAATCTTTTCTGTAACTGAGGATAAATAGAGCATTTCTGTATTAATTTAGTATAAAGAGATCAATCTAAGCAATTATTTGCAAGACATGAAAGAGAATAAAGGTATATATAGACATAAGAGAGAATCTTAAAATAAGCTGGCAGAACATTTACTTATGTAGCATAGTAAAATACATCAATATAATTCTTTAATCAACATTCACATAATCTATTCTATTTTTTGACTTGAACAAGTTCAGTAAAATACAGTTCAGTTTCTGAGCCAGGTATAGAAAGGCAAATGACTGGGTGTGGCCCCCAGACTTTAAAATACCCAGGTCTGCTCTGCAACAGCAACATCCATGCAGATCTCCAGTAGTTGAATTGTGCTGGTAAATTATAATCTCCTAATAACCTTACAAAACCTTACAAAATACAGTACTCAAGCAGTTAGAACCTGTTAAAGGTTTATTTATCTTGTATTTAACCCTTTCAGACCTAAATTATGTTTAAGTGATTAAAGAAAATGCTATTTCTGTCTGTAATGCATCACAAACAATATTTAGTAAATACATTACTAAAACAATGAAAAAATAAATTAATGAAAAAATAATTTGTTTAATTTTGTTTATCCTATATAACTTGTATATACACTGCCTGGTCCCAAAAATCACCTCCTGGATTTAACTACGTAAATGATGTGTGCAGTTGGTCAGTATTGGGAGAAGCTCTGGCACTGCTTCTACAATGTTTTACCAATATAAAATATGTTGATTACTTTTTGTCCAAAAAGCATTTACCTCTTGCCCTCAGTGTTACACAGAGCAGACAGTGTGACAGTAGCTGCAGGAGCTGCTTTTAAGCAAGTGTATTTAGAGCCTAGAGTTAAGGTCACTTACTGACTCGCAGCCTTGACTTTATGATATTTCACTCATTTTACCTCAGCCAGTCCTTCAGTCTCTCCCTACAGCTTCTCTTCCTAAAATAACACAGGACTGCCACCAAGTGGCCAAAATATTAAAAACACACTTCCCCTTATGTGCTATAATAACCTCACTCATAAACACACAGGTCGTTTCTTGAGGTTAGGGACTTCCTCATTACTCGTGGAGAAGCGCCGCGTAACTAGCGCTGTTAGCATTCATTAATTAGCGTTCACTTCCAATTACAGCGTCACTCAATTGATGGGCGTGATAAATTGGTGATGGGGGGCAGCTGAGAGCTGCTGAACAGCATTAGCACGTTTGGCTGAATAATTGAGTGTGGAACTCTACAGTACTGTTTGACACAGTGCGCTGAAATCTGACTTACAGTGGCAGCCCTTTAAAATGACCAACGATGGGACGAAAAAGAAAGGAAAATCCCCAAGAGACAAAAAAACGTCTAAAAGAAAAGGCAAGAGGAGGGAAACGTACGCTGTGTACATTTATAAAGTTTTGAAGCAGGTGGGTTACAGAAATTAAGCCTTGACTGAGGGTCGCCGAACCCAGATGAATAATCAATCTCCTACACTGCAAAAAAAAAAAAAAAAAAAGCTTATGAAGTGAATTTATCTAATTTCTAGGCACTAAATCTGATAACTTTTGTTCTACTAATTATAGTAACGCATTGTGTAAGTGTAAGATTATTTAGCCTATTTTAGGAAGAATGGTCTTAATTATTACTTTATAATGTTTTATGGCATATGTACTGTATGTCCATTACAATGATTCATACAAGTGGATCATATATAAAAAGAATAGGGAGGGACTTCAAATTGACTTCAGTAATAGTAAACTGTTATTTAGACCTGGGTGCAAATAGCTTATTGGGTCAAATAATAATATATATAAATGTGCAAGAATATGTAAAGAAGTATATTTGGCTCTTTATATTTTACTTGTATTACCTACTAAAACAATATTTTAATTTTTATATCCATTGCTTCATGCAGTTTGCAGTATCTTGTCTATTGTTTATTTGTGTATTAGTTCACATATAGAACAGTAAAAAGAATTTTATATTGGGTATGCAATTACCAGTGCTTTAATAACTGTGATTCCATATATACAGTGGGATCTGCAATAAGTAAAGAAAAGAAGTATATATTTCACAAACTATGATTAATTAAAAATGTGTTGTCTTCAAAATGGTATGCTTTGTTATTCTATTATCATTATGCCAGTGGCATTAAATGGTCTTAAAGTGACAAAAGTGTATATGTGTATATATATATATATATATATATATATATATATATATATATATATATTTATTATTATTATTATTATTATTATTTATTTATTTTTTTATTTTTTTCATTTTCTGGTACAATATATGACCAGTATGACTAGTATCAATAATCTGGTTGATCAACAGGAGTGATCATGACCAAAATCAAATAGAACACACATACATCTGGTTAAGCGCTGGTTAAACAGCTAGTTTATAAGCATAGGATATATTTTTGCCAGTTTAGATTATCTGAAACCTAGTACCAGCAACAGCTTAAGCTGGATCTTAAGCAGTGTTATGCTAGGTTTTCCTTTGCTGCTTATATTATACAAGTCAATGAGATACTTTAGCTTTTTTTTCTTCTTTCCTTTCCCTGGTATGTAGCAGTCATACAGAGTTTGTGTATAGGCAAAAGTAGCTAATATTACCTGGTCCTGGTGCACCCTGCTCAGCACATTTTACAATATAGCCTGCTTCCTTACACACCTGCAGGTATGACAGCAGGATCAAGATTGAAGAACTTGGATCTAGGTAAGATTTTGAGAGTGTAGCTCCTCTGTCTATTCTCACTGTCCTGTGATCTCCACCCCAGGTCCACCCAGACACTGGCATCTCCAGCAGGGCCATGAGCATCATGAACTCCTTCGTTAATGATGTGTTCGACCGCATTGCCACCGAGGCCTCGAGACTGACCCAGTACAACAAGCGCTCGACCATCACTAGCCGTGAGGTGCAGACCGCCGTCCGGCTTCTGCTGCCCGGGGAGCTGGCCAAGCATGCAGTGTCTGAGGGGACCAAGGCAGTCACCAAGTACACCAGCTCTAAGTGATCGGGCATAAAGGCAGCCGATTCAAATGCAAAAGCTTGTTTGTTGGCTGCTAGGAGTTTTTGCAATAAAAGCACAGAATGCTTTGGCAGTTGTTTTTTTATATATATATATATATATTCTTAAAGCCTCTTCATGGTCTTTCATCAATGATTGTCACAGAAAGACTTTAATCTCTACTGCAGAGAAGTCACTGAATTGTTGCTTCTAAATTCCTAGTGTTTACACTTCACAGAGTTGACTGAACAGTTGCCATGTCTTGCTGGACACAAATCTACAGTAAAAACTTTGAGAAGTTTCCCAGATGGGGATTCATTATTCTTATTCTTAGACTGAGGCCCAGTCCCATTTGTAATTTGTACCTCTACCCCTTACTTTAGAGGCTACGTTCACATTACAAGCCACATTGCTCAAATCTAGTTTGATTGATGGTTCACATTCACAAATGTAAGTGATCTGTATCTGTGTTTAATGTGAATGAATCTGTACCTGAAACTTCTCACATATGCACATTGACACGGGTATAAACATCACCTTTTTCACCACCACCTCATTTTTGAGAGACGACTTGTAACTTTATAAAGGGAAATGGATGCGTTTGTTAGCAGCTTATATGTGGAGCATCTATTGCTGGAGTGGAGAGTAAACAGCTGGTCTGAAGTTCATGCTCAGGTTGAGGAGGTGAAAAAAGGCCAGGTGGTTTGCTTTTGCTGTTTTTGCAGCTATAGCTGCACAGCTGCACCAAGAGATGTGGGGGTACAAGATGTCCATGGATTGCAATATGTATCCAATTTAGGACCACATATAAAAGTGAAAAAAAAAAACATACCTCAGCCATTATGAACAAAAAATCAGATTTAAGTCACTTCAGCCTTGTAATGTGAACGTAGCCGGAGTTACCACGGGAAGAGGTGAGCTCCTCCCCATACTTCCGACCTAATGTGATTGCAGTGGAGCCCTAAAGTTTAAAAACCTATATCTAGCTGCGGGACTTTAGTTTCTTTCGGGGCATCTTTTGCCCTCAAAAAGGGAACAGGTGGTAATGCAATGAATTAGTATTGTTCAATTTTTAATTCTCCTGTGATAGTGATTAGTAGTGACTTTAATAGATTTTATTTTATTTTGTTAAACTGTTCAAATTTAAATGGTGCAACCTCTGCTGTCTGTTGCCCCATTTAAGGTGGAATGGAAAATATAGCCTGAAGTACTATTGTTTTTGTTGTTTTTTTCAATAGAAAATCTCAGTTTAAAGTGATGTGTAGTCCAATCCTTGGCTTAATCTTCATCTGGGAAAATTTGCCTTAGCATTTGAAAGCTTTGCCATATAGCCCTGATATTTTTGGGAATATTGTAAACAACTTTAAGCTGCTGATAAATCTAAGGATACTTTAGAGAACTAAACTGTTAGAGTCAGATTCCCATTGAAAGTTAAATGTTGTCTACAGCTAGGTTTAATACCTGCCCAGGAAACTTACACTAGACACCCATGATCTCTACATTTTAGTACATTACAACTTAATACGTCAACTTTATGTGGACAAATTCAAGAAAGTAAGAAACATTTATCTGACAATTTAAAATGCAGAGATGAAAGCATGCCATTGAACAACTTGTATGCAGTAGAGTGTGTCACCACAAGGTGGCAGTGCTTGCAAACTTTCTAAGGTAAAGGGCTTAAAGGGTCTAACCAAACTTGGATTTTATTTGAATTAAACAGTATAGCAGCTATGGTATATAATTGTCAGAATTTGAAGGCTTAAAGCCATAAAGAAATCATGTAATGAAAATTAAATACACTTATTATACATTGTCACTGTCCAATAAAAAACATGTATATTTAAAACAGCAGGAGAGAGATAAAATCAGAGAGATAAAACCTTACCTTTTTCTCCTTCACAGGAGACGGAAAAATGAACAGTGATGTAAAAAAAAGCTTATTTTTTTGGGAGAATTTTTATTGATCCACTTATCAGTGAATTATGACCCAGTGTGAGGAACAGTGTGTGTATTCAAATGATATAGTAAAAATGCTTGTTTTTCAGTGGACAGCAACAATAAAATGTAAGTAATTTAGAATATAGTCAAATTAATTTAGTGTGGTTTGATTTAAAATGCTCCTTTAGAGAAACTCACAGTGATGGGAATCAGACATCTGAAAATCTTAACGGCTCTTAGGAATCACTCGTATGAAGGGAATACAATTGCTGCGAATTTGCTGCTCAAGACATTTTTACAATAGTTTTGGGGAAAAGGATTTTTTGTCAAACTTTATCAGGTTGCTTGAATAAAAGGCATTAACAAAAGTCTGTGCATTTTTGAGAAAGCAGGTATTTTAGTTATTGTTGCACAATGGTATTGTTATAGTATAGTGCGATGTTTTACGATAATCAATAGTATATAAAACATTGCAGGTAGAATGTAGGCTGGAGAGCAGCTGCACTGCCTGTGCTACCAATCTTCACCATATCTGACATAATGGTGAACAATTATTGGAGTGATGGAACCCCATAAATCTCTAACCTAGTTTTGGGAAAGGACTGGCTTTTGTAATTCTAAACTATTTAATACCAGTACCAGACATTACTGTTATAGCTCAATACAATCAAATCCTCACAGAAATGTTACATTATAGTTTAAAGCCTCCTGACATTATTACAGCAAATAGAGGTAGACTGAATATTAGGCTAAATAAATAATATATAGTATATTTACATACCTGTGAAACCTTTAGACACACACCATCTCATTTAATTTATTCTTTATTTTTTATTATTTTCTATATTGTAGGTTAATACTGAAGACAGGTTTTATACTTTAGATTCTTCAAAGTAGCACCTAAGTTTGCCCACTCATGAGGTAAAACCTGGAGTAGTTATTCATCTTTCTAGAGGTGCTGAGCTCCTGATAATTGTTTTTACTTCACTATGCGCTCCAACTCATTCCAAATCACTTGGTTTGGGTTTTTATATCAGGTGTTTGTGAAAGCCAAACACTTTGTTTGTCTACTACCTTATTAAATATATGTTTCTTCATAGTTTTTAAGTCTTTAATATTAATCTACAATATAGTAAATAATACAAATAAAGGACAAATATTTATCAGAATGTGTTTCCAAACGTTTGCCTGGTACTGTGTGAATATACAGTGTTGTGAAAAAGTTTTTTGACCACCTACAGATATCTTTTGTTTTTGCTTTTTTGACATTTTCGTATTCGTATATTTTTCTGATTATCAAACACACTTTAATATAGTAAGAGTAAAGAGTAAACCTGTTTATATAAAAAGCTCTATTTAACTGATACATTTATTTATTAAAGGAAAAAAAACAATCCAACCAATCTAGCCCTGTGTGAAAAAGCCACTCCAAAAACTTTTTTTTTTTTTTTTTTAAGCCATTCAGAGATGAATTTGTGTGTGCACTTTAAACATTGTCCTGTGGCAGAACCCAAGTACACCTGAGCTTGAGGTCATAAACTGATGGCTAAGCATTCTACTTCAGGATTGTCTGGTAAACAGCAGAATTCCTGGTTCCATCTATTACAGCAAGTTATTCGGACCCTGAATCAGCAAAGCAGCCGCAGACCATTTTACTTTCAGTATGATGTTCTTTTTCTGAAATTATGTGTTACCGGTAGTTTTAAGCCAGATTTAACGAGACACACACCTTGCAAAAAGTTCCACCTTTGTCAGGTCAGTCCAAAGAATATTCATCCAAAATCCACTGTATATATATGTGTGTATATATAAGTAGTATATTTTTCATTGATTTTTCAAGGCAAGTGTGCGAATTGTTCAAATGCATCAAGGGAATATATAAGGCCATTAATATTAATTTCATCATCAGAAATCAGGCCATTTTTACTAATATAAAATGATAATGTTAAAAAAGATGTTTTAAATAACAGCTACTGAGAGTGGCGGTAATCTTCCACTGAATCCTAAACCTAAAATCACATTTAACTCTCTAACCCTGTCCCTTGTAGCATCATGTCATTTTCTGCTTTATGGGAAATAAATAGGCCTCAGTGGGGAGCACTGGTCACACAATATTAGCAATTATTTGAAGTTTCTTCATTGAGGCCTAACAGTGATCTGATTGTTTTTTATGTTGAAACGGTATGAGAAAGGAAACAATATTAACAACAGCGATCACATTTTGTGCATAGTCTACACTGAAAATAGTTTCAACATATCAGATTGAATATGAGTTTCATTCAGACTCTTTATTACCATAATGTATTTGATTTTATCACATGAGTTTAGAGATCACTCCTGTGATCATTTTCTAAAATGGCCGCCTCCGTTTATGAATATTCCAGTTAATTCCATTCAGATCAGAACCAAAACTATCAACACAAACGTAAAACCTTGAATGTGTATATATGTCTAAGCACACCTTTATTCCCTATGTATGATCATAATAAAAATGAAGGAAATATTTTTATTCAGAACAGATTAGTTTGACAAATAGTGAAGACATTTCGTTATGAAGTAAATATCAGCCATATTGAGTTTTCCTCCCTTGATTATACAATATGTACATAAGAGACTTCTTTTTCTTATAGGAAACGGCTTAGGCTACTAACGCATGAAAAAACAGCACATACAACCAGTGGCAGCTCTAGGATTTTTTTCTGAGTAAGGGGCCATTGAGGTGCCAAGTATTATCTCACAAGTCACCCCTGGTTAAAAAAAGTTAAATACTTAATTGTACTTATATATACTTAAAACATAATGAGAAATGTCTAAGTATGCTGTAAATATACTAACAGATTTATGTACTTACTTAAATTATATTAAAAGTACATATTATGATTTTATCAAATGTTTGAAAGTAAACTTTGATCATACTTCTCAAAAAGTACAATATAGTGTATTTAAATAAATAGACTACTGTGAAGTACACTTTTAGTTTAATGCAATTCAATATACTTTTACAATACTTATTTACAAATATACTTTTGTACATTTTTAGCAAAGTGTGTTAAAAACAACTGTTACAGTAGTTCACTTAAAGTACAATGTATCATGTCACTTTTTTTGAAAATTAATTAAATTACTACATTGGTAAAATGTTTAAAAAATATACAAATTATTATAAAAAATATAAAATATTTAAGTATTACATTAATATAACATTTAAAATGAATTTCAATGATCTGTAATTCTAATTAGGAAAATATAAATATAATTAAATTATAGGATACAGTGTTAAATAACATTTAAATGTCAAATGTTTCTGATATACCTGGTGTTTAATAGTGATACAGTTGTAATACTCATTAAATGTATTATTACTTTACTTTAAGCATATTTAAAATATGGGGTTACATACATTAAGTAGTATGTTTAAATATTACTTAAGTACTTAAGTAGTTATAGTATATTTAAAATAGCTCTATTTTAGTACAGTTAAGTACACAATTTAATCAAGACTTTTGTACAAGCTTTATACAATTAAAATATAATAAGTATAAAAAGCGTTGTTCCATTTCAGCATTGTTTAAAAATACAGATTATTAATCTTAATTATTAATTAATCTTAATAATAAAAAATTTTCACTAGGGACTCGATGTTCCAACACATGAATGTAATTTTTAAAAAAGTAAAGTAAAAAGTAAAATTTGTGCCAAAGGTTTTACACACATAAATCACAATCACACACAAAAATCCTAATCAAACTTTTAATAATAAAAAGTGTAAAAGTGTATGTTGCAAATTCAAAACAGCAAAAAAATAGCAGTTATTTGAAAATAATTTGCGTTTAGATTTCTCAGTCTTTGCTTTCGTTTTTTTTTTTTTTCTGTGAATTTTGCTGCTAAAATGCATGTTGGAGATACAGCTGCTCCTCACCTTGCTGGTTAGCGTTAGCAGTTGAAGGAGGGTGAGGGTGAAGAGAAGTCAATTCGGACAGTCTCCACCTGCAGCTCACGCCAACTACAGCTGATCTCACTGTGTGGCTCTTATAAAAGGATTAAAAGTTCTCTGATATTGTATCATTAAACTGCACAGACATGCGCAGCTAGAATAACAGCTATGGATAACAGCTAATTTACTATTAGCAGAAATTCCTAATTATAAGCACTAAGTACTTTTTTATATGAGAGAAAATTATATCAGAATTCAGATTCAGTATTTGCTTTACCTGGCCAGCAATTGTCAGGGTCCAAGCACTTATTTAGATAATTTAGATAAACATTTCTGTACTGGCATAGAGAGGTTGGATTGAACCCATGACTTTCATAGCTGTGTTTTCTACAAAGATGCCACTCAGCACCCTTTTTGCAATTTTTACAACAAAATTCACATGCTTTGCATTACTATAGCTTTTATCAAATATAACTAAAACATATTAAACATTTTATGTCATTATGACCCTGTGGAAAAAAATGTCAATTTGGTCAAATATTGGTTTAAATAAATAATTACTTTGAGGTTCCAAAGTTTTTTTTTTACTTTACTAAACTACAGCCATAATATTTAAATTATTAGGTTGTCCCTAATAAGTTCTTATCAAATGGGCCACAGATACAGCAGGCAAAGATTAAACTCAATTTGACTGGTAGGGGTTGTTGAGAAACAGATATTTTGATGCTGTGAAATTTGGGATTCCAAAGAATCATGTGGTAAATCAGATTTCATCGGATTCCTTGTTAGCAATCTTTAGATATTATGTGAACTAAGCTCCACCCCAGCAGGAATAATTGGTACATGGAAGTGAATCGGTTAATACAAGTAAAAATGTGATATGTTAAAAAATCCAGAAATTACCAAAGTTTTGATCAAACCCACAACCTTGTGTTTCAAAGGCCACCCAGCACCGGCAGCAGCAATGTATTGTTGCGAGTAAAAAGGAACCCAGCACCTTTCTTTCAATTATTTACATTTGAATTGTTAGCAATATTATTAAATATTATTTTTAAAAAAATCAAGTGTCATGATGACCTTGTGGAAATAATTTGTCAGTTTGGTCACAGTTTCATAATCTACAATAAAGTTATAGACCCAGTTACGGTTAACCAGTTAATGCAAACCACTGCTTACTGATTCATTTATGTACTGCAGCCAATTTATTAAATAAAACTAAAGTTCTTTTAATAATTTTGTACTTAGACTTTCCAAAGATTGTTGAGATCTGATTTGCGAACATTTGATAAGAAAAACCCAGAGACTAGTTTAAATGTTTAAATCACTTATCAAATGGGCCAGAGATATAATAAGCAAACGTTTAATTTAACTGACCAAGTATTTGTTGAGAAACAGATTTTTGCAGATAATCTGCAAGATATAACAGATAAACTGCTATAAAATGTCTCGGATCACCTCCTGAGTGATTTGTATCAGTTGTAATTTTTAGGTGTTATACTTTTTGTGGCTTGGCCTGATCCAGATAAAGCCTGATACTTATGATGCATAAAGTGACCAGGTATAAATTGGAGCCCCAGAAGCTTTCACTGAGAAAAGCAACAGCAACAAATCAAAAAGTAAAACATGTGAAACAATCAAACTACTAAAGCTACTGCTGTTCTCACAGTAACAGCCTGGTCACCCCCAATATCCAGACCTCAGCATCATTAAATGTTAAAAGATGACTTGAGATAATGAGAAGCAGAAAATACCCTGTTAAAGGTGTCCTTCTGCTAAAATCTACTACCTTGTGCTTTGTGAAATACAATAGGTCTCTCTGACTTGTATCTGCATCCAGCGCATGAAACTCTTTCTCAACCTCCATTGTCTGCAGTAGCAGTTGTTCCAACTGCATGACCAGCTCTGCTTACTTTCTGGACCTGGACTACCCAGCTCTGTGTGTAACTATAGGTTTACATAGGATCTCCAGTAGATTTCACATTTCACATTTTACAGACTTTAAGACTAATTTAGTGGCTGAACATTACACATGTTGTAAAGTAACATATTATATTGCAAAGACTGTTATTATTACACTCGCTGGTGTCACAGTGCTGTTAGCCAATCAGAGGCGATATGTTTGCATGTATGAATATTCATAAGAAAGAACGAAACTTTTCACAAAAACCAGCTCACATAGCTTTCATTCATACTAGAGACCACAACTAGACATTTGAAAATAAATGAAAATTACACCTTTAAGACTAAATTTTGGAGATGCGAAATATTATTCCATCATATTTCTACAGAAAATCTGAAAGCAAAGTAATTTAAGATCATTTTAATATACTTTCTTGATCTTTAGTATGCTTCACATTTACATAAGAAAGATTACAGGATAGCAGTTGGTAAATACTAGTTTCTGTACCTATAGTATATTATACAGTACGCCATGGAAGCAAGTTTGGCTGTATAATTTATACAGTTCTGTTTAACTGCAAAAACAAGAAACACCTTGAGTACATGATCCAATTAACCTGAAGATACAAGTGGATGATAACAATGGATGTTGCTTTGTCGATTAATATTTAGTGTACAATTTGCCCACTTACTGCATTAATACGGAACTATTGCAATTTTGTGAAGCAAAACAGACACTTTGGTGGGAAACAAATGTGCTTTTTGTTTGACATTAATCAGAGCTGCAGCGGCCCAGTCTGAGCAATGGTGGATGTTAATGTGGTGTATTGCGTTCCCCTCCCCTCGCCGCTCTCTTGCTCCTGCAATGTGCCTCGCTGATGGCCTGATGTATGCTAATGAGAGCATGTCTGTGGACATATTACCGTGCGTGTGATAGGGCCATTAATGACAGTGTCTTAAGCACTATCATCATCATGACCATTTCCCCCTGATCTCCCGGTTCCTCGCTGATCCCCCTTCTCTCTCCGGAGTCATCTCTCTCTCTCTCTCTCTCCCTCTCGCCCTCTCTCTCTCTTTTGGGAGAGTGTTATAAGCACATTATGGATTGGGACATTAGTGACTAATGTAGTCACTGGGCTCCGCATTGTTTTGGTGCGCAAGTGCATCATTAGAAAATGTTCCACTTGGCGGGGAAGCGCGTATTAAGTCCGCTCGCAATGAAATGAGGTTGTGATCGATTGTTAAAGTTATTGAGAGCTATTAGGTTGAAATATGAACCTCTCAATTGTCATAATGAAGAGGGGCTCCATTTGTGCGGAGATCAACGGTACAAACGTATGGCATACCAAGCATCGCAGGTACCCGGGCCATAAGGGCCGTTAAGAAAGGCGGAAGTCATCATCGCCGTCAGGACATGCTGCAACACATCGCTATCATTCAACCCATCCAAACTCTCCAAACATCCACAGAAATCAGCCATAAAGGGGAATTTTGCAGTTTTGCTGGTCAACAAAGCTCTACGGATGCTCACGCTAGCTCTGCATCGTTTTACTCGCAATGACTTAGTATATCAACCAACAGCAGCACAAAACTGCGTGATTTTCATCTAGAAGCAGTACAAAGCCATTTGCATGCTAACCTCATCTCTTCATCACACATTGAACATTTCCATTTAATGCCATGCAGATTCCATTCGGCTCGGCTATGCCTCCCATCAGACTCTGTAACACGAGCACGACTTCTGTGGTCAAACAGCGACTTTCTGCTGTTGCAGTTGTTTGGCATGCCAGTACACATGCATTTGTGCAGTATTTAGAGTGGGGATTGGTCAGTCTTAATACCAATACAGCTGTATGCAAGAGTCTGGGCAGCTCTGTTGAAATAAACTTGTGGAAATTAAAATAATGGTGCTTTCTACTGGTACCTGCTCAATACATTTAATTTGTTTATATTTTCTATTTGGCAAATTTGATAGGGGGTTACTAATTCAATGCAGTAAAAAATACAACTTAACCAGTTTGTGTTGTGGCAAGAACTTCATATTGTATAATACTTTGAGCAAGGCAATAGATTGTGATTGTTTAAATCTAATTTTAGACAAAGATACAAATATATATATATATATATATATATATATATATATATATATATATATATAAATTTATATTTATAAACGTTGAACAATACCACATTTCATCATCCCTTATTTTCCACTTCTTCTAAACTATTAAGCTGTTATTAATACAGTTGTCTAAATGTATTATCATCAAACCCACCCAATTAAACAAATGCTCAAACAATGAACCAATGATCTACTCTCCTATTAAGCTTAGAATGTTAGTATGACTGAACACATCTAGACTTTGGATTCAAGGGGTTAAGCATTTGTGAATTGGATTTGGAGTGTAATGAAACATGATAATAAATAGCCTCCCAAAAAAAAGGTCCTTCAGGTAGTTCTCCATGTGCTGCAATCTTGAAATTGATCTTGATTTCCACAGAATTTCGAAATCTGTTCTCCTATCCTACCTATTTGTTTGTGCTCGTCAGTCGATTTATTGTGATGATTTCAAGATGGCAGCAATCAGGGAACTACCTCAAGGTACAGTCTTTTTTAAGTTGTGCTTAAGCTACCTGTGCACTTTTAAAGTTCTCAGTATCTTATTTTGAATGTCAGGGCCCTCCAAATTCAAAAAAACAAAAAAAGTGGCGCCACTTTGAGTTTGTTCATTGTTTAAAAATAGCAATTTCTTTGTATAGGAAACACTATGCCCTTATCACTAGCATTGGAAGCCTATTGGAAGCATCGGCTAAAAGCGCTGTGTTCCCGAATGCTGGGGCTGAAAATGATGGTGGACTATTTGACAAAATGTTTGTACTCTATATCATGTTTTTACTACACTCCAAATCCATTTCACACCGGATTTCTCCTTTAAGAATCATGTGCCAAACAAAATGTGCCAGAGAGTTTTCCTGCCTTATGCCCAATGATTGTGGGAAGGCCTTCAGATCCACCACAATCCTGACCATAAAGAATATGATGTAGTGATGGAAGGACTGATGGCATGATTCCACATTTTCACGTTTGATAAAATATTTATATACGTTGGGTATATAAATACTGATGTATATCAGATACCATATTTTCCCCTTTCTTAATCTAAACAGTTAATAAAACATTTGTCTTAATCCTCTTTGTTTAACACAGACATCTCAATATCAACATACTCTAATTACATATTAACATGTAGGCTTGAACACATATAGGCTGGGTTCTAGGGAAGAATATTTTTCTTAGTTATGTTAAAGTTTTGTGATAGATTTTAGTCATTATTGAGCTGATTCTGATACTAGGAATCATATGAGATTGGCACATCTCTAGTTCAATTAAGCAATAAGAAGCATTAAGATGTTGAAACATGGTTTGTCCAAGTAAACTTTCTTAATTATAAATGTATTATTTAAATGACTTAACAACTTCACACACAATCATACTGTACAGACAATTATCATGTACACACTTTTTGAACATTGTTACGTTCCTGTGTAATTTGTGTGTTTTACTGCAAATGTGTTTCTACACCTTAACTCTACACTTAACTCTCACAGTTTACGAGGGCTTCCTGCTTCAGGGGCGATGACACAATTTGAGCGCCACATAAGTACGTCTGTTATTCCACTAAAAGAAGTGTTATTGCACAATAAATTAGTCTCAACCAATTAGTTTGCATTGCTAAGTCCTCCCCTCCTACCAGTGTGCCATTAATTAGCGAGTTTGTTATTACCGCTGTCTTTGCATGCCAACTAGATGAGCCTTCATATATTTCTTTATTTCTTTCCCTTTAATTTTAATGGCAGGCGCAGCAGTCAAGTCGGCAATAAGTGGGAGATAATCAGCGGGAACTAATTGCCTTATTGTATTGATGAGAGTTAGGATCATTAGATTGTTTTCTTAGTCCAGTCAGAGGCCTGTCTGACCACTGAAGATCACAGATGGCCAGATCTCTTGTTTATCTTGCCTCTGTCACCTACAGGGACTGAGACGGACGTGTGTGTGTGTGTGTTCTGCAGGGAGAAAGAAGAGCTTTTGTGTTTGTGTGTGTTTATGTGTGTGTATGTGTTGTCTGCAGGGAGTAAGACGAATGAGTGAGAGGAGTGCTGATTTGATGCAGTTTTTCTTTTTCCCCCCTTTCACCCCTCTCTTCTTTCCTTGGTCGAGAAAGTCCCTGCCTCCACAAAAATTGAATGTCCACCATTTGAGAAATGAATTTGTGGAAGTCGCTGTCTCTTTTCCCCCATTAGTAAGTGTTTAGTTCAACGTTTTAAATAATTGCGTTACGAGGAATGATATTTAAAATACATTTGGGAGGCAATGGGGCGGGAAAGTGCCTACATGTTTTGCTGATGACACCCGGGCCATTTGGAAGACATCAAAGTAGAGAGGAGGTAGCCCAGATGCATATTATAAACTCATTATGCGTATCATTTAAAAGGATGTACTCCAGCAGCAAAAACAATCTTGCCATTCTCTCTCCCTCGCCAGTAATGTGTGTTTGCAAAGTCGGAACTCTTTGATGCCTTCAGTCAATGTGACAGCTATTACTGCAGCTCTGCAGAACACAATCAATGGCATATATATATATACATATGTATGTATGTATATATATATATATATATATATATATATATATATATATATATATATATATTGAAATCACCATCATCATCAAAGTATAGATCAAACTAAGCAATGTTTTTTGATGGAAGAAAAATTGGTAGCTGATTGTATAAGTGGAAAACACAGGCCTGATTAAACTATAACAGTGTGCTGCTTAAAAAGAACAGAACTTGCAATGTCTCTTAAATGTTTTTTCAATTCAGCCCACCCCATGTTAAAATTAATGTCCCATAAGAAAACTATACTCCAGCTGAACCCTGAATTATGTTCTAAATGATCTTCTATATCAGTATTGGTTAGAAAAAGTCTTTATAACCAATAAAATAAAGTTTATATACTTTAGTAAGTCAGCTTTCCTGAAATTATTTCCAGTTAAATTCTGCATTGTTTATTACATTTTCCTTCAAATTTTTAAAACCCTAAGTGAGCTCACTTAGACTTAGTATTTGTGAGACCTCATCTTCTATTAAAAAACATCATAATTACTTAGATCACAGGGGATCACTAGATTTTTACTAGTTTCCAACACTCATAAAACTTCAACAGGGGAAGAGCCTTCTCTCATAAAACCCCCAAAGTGGTGCATTTGATTATGCCTCAATCTCAGGAATCCTGCTGGCTAGTAAAAGTTAACTCCAAATAATGGCTGTTCAAATAATGTGGTTAATCACAGTAGATTGTGTTCCTTAAAAAATGAAATCATCATTTAAAAACTGCTGTTTGTATTTACTCAGGTTATCTTTAAAGTTAGTTTAATAATCTGAAAAGTATGACAAAAAGCAAAAACAAAAATATCTGTAAGGGGTAATACTTTCTTTCTCAGCGCTGTAAATAAATTAAACAATTTATATAAAATATAAATAAATAGATTTGACGTTGTAAATCAGTTGATATAAAACTAAATAGAGCCTTTCTCACTGTCTTCAGATTAGACATGCTAGACGGGTTATGGGTGTATAGTGTTTCACCTAATGTTGACAGGTCATGACTTTTGAATTTATTTGTATCTATTTGTAGCAAGCAGCCCAGCCAATAATGATAGACATAACAAGTCATGAGTGTATCACAAGCCTTATGCAGAATAAGCTTATGATCATTTCAACTAAATTTTACCCTACTAAGAGTGACAGACAATGATTGTGTACCCATGAAAATGTGTGTTTAGCTGCAGTAGATATAAACCTGGTATGCGGTGCTCATGTGATCACAGTAAAAATAGATTACTGCTCCCAAGCACCGAGGCCCAACTCAGATAAAGTATCAAAACAGCCCTACTGAGCCTGTGCTGGATGAAAGCTCAGGGTGCACATGGCCATTCACTAGACAACAGGCCATCTCAGCACTTCTTTATCCAGTTCTAAAGGATAGAATTAAAGGCCAAGTTCATTTTTCCCTGGTGAAGTGTTGTACTGTGCTGTTCAGCATGTCCAGACGAAGCTTCGCCTTCACTTCCACAGCCCTGCGCTCTCTGGAGCAGGACAGGGACCTGCTCGAGAGACAACACTACCAGAGGAGGCTGGTAGACCCAGTGGTCAGTGGATATCTTCTGAGGAAAGAAGCCAGAGAGAAGACCAGGTTATCCAGACAGACTCTACCAGAGCAGGTCCCTCCAACGGTGTGCCAGGACCTGTTGGTGCAAAATGCCCTGTTCACAGGAAACCTGGAGGCTGTGAAGGAATTCTTCCCTAAAGGCTCTAAAGCCACCCTGGTTATCCAGCCTGAAGGAGGAGCTATGCGCTGGGTCTCCGATGGGAAGGTGAGAGGTAAGAGAGAGGGTTTATTATTTTTAGAGGGGCTGAAATAGTCAATACCCAATATAAAAGTTATAAAAGACAAATATATATTGTTTTGTTTTTGTTAATTAAACTGTATTGAAAGTTAAATATTGTTACTCATATATCCTTCAGCACTATTGAGCTTTTAGCTAATGCTCCCAACAGGTTTACAATGCTAGGAATAGGGGCATGTCGTTGCTTATGCAAATAAATGGCTATTTCTACATCATTAACAAGCTCAAAGTAGCTCCAACTTCATTGGGAGAACATTTATTTTGTAAAAAAATACATCCATTCCAGCTAGTGCCCAGAATATATCTATAATATTAATGCATTTCCACAGAATAAATAATTAATTTTACAATCTGTCCCGTCCTACCTATTCATTCATGCTCTTCAGTCCACTTATTGTGACCTACTTTCAAGATGGCGTCTCTCTGAGAACTACCTGAAGGTACTGTGTGTATAAATAGTATTTTTTAATAAACTTCCTGTGACTCAAAGTTCTCAGTGCCTCAGGACCCTCATAATTCTACCAGTATGTGTGGTCTGAGCTACTTTGAGCTCGTTAGTGGGTAAAATAGTGATTTCTTTGCCAAATGGCCAAAGATATGCACTTATCGCTAGCATTGTACGCCTGTTGGGCACATCGGCTAAAAGTGATGTATTTCAGGATGCTGGGGGGAATGGAGGAGGGTTATTCAACAAAAGTTTGTACTTATCATATTTCACTACGCCCCAAGTCCATTTCACACCATATTTCTCCTTTGAGGTTTTAGTTTAACAAAATGTTTCTTCTATCTAAAAGATAAAGTACAGTTTTCATTTACTGGTTTCAGTGAGTGTGTTTACATGCACATCATAATCAGATTCCTGCATCAGAGTTTGTCAGTAATCTGACTAATGCATTTAAATGAGCTTAGGTAATCAAATATTGGGGAAATGGAATTTTAGAAGAAACAGGTGTAAATCATCACTGGATGATGAAAATTCAAAGGCTACTACAGCAGGACAAAACCCTGGATGCACCGCAAAATTGCTGAATGATTTTCATGGCCCTAAAAATCCCTGACCCTAAACATTCAATTGATTATCAAAAGCCTTTAAATTGAAAGCTTTCCCCAATGAATTTTACATTGAGACATGTTGTGTTTTTTATATTCTGTATATGTTTGATATGTGAATTATCTTTTTTTTAACTTTTAGAATAAAATTTTATCAAAACAAACGATTAATATTTTATGCAGTTTAACATAAAATTAAAGCAACTATTCCTTAAAAAAAACATTTTTTTCAGGAATACCTGCTACCAAAAATTACAATTTATCATACATACATTTTTTTGCATATATTCTTACAGTTATGAACTGTGCTAGAAAAGGATATATCAGTATAAATAAACATTATTTTCCAGACATTTCTGGAAAAAAACAGAGAGGTCCTGTTATATTGGAGAATTTCTTTTTTTATATTGTAAGGAATAAGTAAGTGTTCCCATGATACTTTGGAACTTGGGGTGACTTTGGAATTTGTGCTTAGTTACAAGGACCTTTAGTTTTGTTAGTAGTGTTAGTGTACTTGTGTTATCATTTTGTGTTTTATTAATTGCTAATTTATTTATTTTAAACACTTTTCATTGTTAATTTAAACTTTGGCTTTGCTTTGGGCCCATTTTATTTCCTGTTATTTTGAAAGTGTAGAAATTATTTTGAAACTGTGTAAAATATTAAAGTAATCTTTAATATTTACCTTGTTTTGCCCTGTGGAAATCAGGTGATCTGTTACCTGCTTGCTTATTTTCTACTTAAAGCAAAATTTACCCACTAATGCCTTTATTTTTTATTGCCACTGTGCCATTATAGTATATCATCACTGTTCAATGAAAAACAAGCATCTGATGAATAGAAACTCTCCAAAATTTCCACAGAATGTTGAGAAGGTTTTATCTCTCTTCTGAAAAGTTGCTGTTTTGGACATACATATTTTTTGTTAAACAGCAACAATATGTTTCTCACCCTATCATCTAGTGCTGTGAAGTACAAAATACATAAATACCAATGTGCCAAATAGGCATGTGTTGTCAAAAAGAGTGTTTACTATTATTATTATTATTAATTATTTATATTTTACTTATTTTAACTTAAAGAAAGATCATATATTTTATGCATATTAATAAAAAAGGTGATCTTTTATAGAAAGACATCATTCTTAATAGACAGACTGAACAGAGTGTTATGACCACGCTTTGATTCTACACTTACTGTTAAGTTGATCAGCTCTACTGAGCATACAGAATAGGACTGTAGTCCGGTATCTGTTTCTCTGCATACTTTATTATCCTTCTTTCATCCCTTTTCTTTAATGGACAGAACAGACCACAACAGAGCAGCTAGATATTGAGTGGTGGATCATTCTCAGCACTACAGTGACACTGAATGGCATGGTACAGTGGTACAGTGAGTGACACAGCAGTGCTGCAGGAGTTTTTAAACACTGTGTTTATTCTCTGTCCTCCACTCTATTAGACATTCCTACCTATAGCTGCTCCACCTTGTGGATGTAATGTCACAAACAGAAGCTCTCAATCAGTTGCTGCACAGTTTGTGTTGTTCATCCTCTAGTCCTTCATCAGTGGTCACAGGACGCTGCCCACAGGACACCACCCACAGAAAGTCACCCACAGGAAGTCACCCACAGAAAGGTGTTGGCTGGATATTTGTGGTTGTTGGACTATTATCAGTCCAGCAGTGAGGTGTTTAAAAACTCCAGCAGCACTGCTGTCTCTCATTCTCTCATACCTGCACAATGCACACCAACACCACGCTAAGCTATTATAGAATTACATTAGTGGTGATATTTAGTCAGTTATGGTCATAATGTTTTGACTGAACTGTGTAAATTCAATAACCTGACAAGAAGAGACAGATCTCATCAGCTGCAGATCCCAAAACACCCCATGCCTCTAATGTATTCATAGAGTCATATAACACCCAGCTTCCCTTAAAATAGCCCCTGACCCAATAACAGAGCTCAGACTACCCAAACATTACCCACGAGAAACAAGGGTCCCACCAGTCAAAGCAACACCCAACCAAGAAGACTCCCTGTAGACCCCTGAAGTTGGACTCTATCCAGGCAGGAATTTTGCAAGACCTCAAGCAGGAATCCACATTCTTCCTAGACATGGGACCAAAAATTAAATACCGGAAGCAGAAGAGTTACCGCAACGATGTAATTGCTACAGCTCACGCTTCAGGATGCGTCCTTCAGTTCTGGAACGCACTTTTGGTGGGCGATGAGATCACTGTGATCAGCATCATTGATGACCCTGAATATGTGCATCTTATGGATGCTATTTATGATACCAGTAACATAGAGGAGTGGAAGAACTTCAGGTTCAACTACAGAGGGTTGAGTATGTCCTGAGCTGATTTTGTGTAATGTATTTACAATAATAAGAGTTGTTTCATGAAGATTTGCTCATTTGAATGTCAGTATATTTCACTATCGTGTGTGCTGAATCTTTTTTAATTTAAGGTCTCACATTTCATTTAATATATAATAACTAGACTCCTTGGGGGTCTGCTTTTACTACTTTTAAAAATTAAACTCAGGACTGGCACTAGCCATTTGAGTGCCCTAAGCACAAATGCTTTGTGGTTCCCCCACACAATACATCAGAATGTCAAATAATGGAAAAGCCAAATGGGAATGTTTCCTAAGTTTGACTTCCCATCACTCCAAACGCTACAGTAATATAAATTTGAAATGATACCTTAAATACATGAGATGATTATGACTTATGAGGTGAGATATGATATCCCTTTGATTTGTTTGCTTATAGGACTCTAAATTCTGGTCTATATACAACCAACTGTTGCAATTTTTCAAAATTTCCCTTCCCATTACACCAAATTTCTAAAGTAATGTCACTTGAATCCCACATGATTATTCCTATGGAAAGTGGTTTTCAAGACACACAGTGACATTTAAGAGCAGTTTTTTTTTATAAGAGTTCAAATTGTGGTCTATACTTAACGTAAGGTTTCAAATATAGTTATTAAACCTGAAAACAAATTTCTTTTATTTTTAATCCGAGAAAAGTCTGTATTTCCAAAATGTTAAAATGCTCTACAAATGTTATTTTTGTATTGCTTATATCTATAAATATGATATGCATTTTTTATTTTATTTTTTTAAATATGTCTTTATTATGATTTCCATTATTATGATGATTTTTCATTAACCTGATTTTTTGGTGCGTTAAGCGCAGTGTGTGATCTGTATGGGACGAATTTGAATCCTTTATTTGTTGCATTTTTCTTTTTCTTTTGTGTAATGCTTAACCTGGTTTTAGTCACTGTGCCAAAAGTATGCTTATGTTCGTGACACTTTTTGTGGTACAGTTTTTTTTTACTAAACTAAGCTCCCATTCATTTGTTTGACCAATAACATTAAAATAACATTTACATACAAATAAACAGGACCAATCATATTTTTTACATTATAAGGCACACTTAAAAATCTTTAATTTTGCAAAAGATCTTCAGTGCACATTATAATTTGGTGCGCCTGATGTATGAATTTTACCAGTCAGGTTGTAAGGAGCAGTTAAGCCACTTTGCTGCATTATATTTTAGTTCTATAGTTTAGTTCTCCAGCACCAAGCCTGGAGCAGTATTAGCATTAGCTGCTAATCGTGCTAGGGGCTAGCTCTTTTGCTGTTCAGAGGCGAGTCGGCCTGTAACCAGCTGCTAACCCCAGGTAGCACTGCTGGAGCAGCATTACCATTACCCACTAACCAAGCTAGTTCTTTTACCATTCAGAAGTGAGTATAATCGGCCTTTAGTCTGCTGCTAACCCCTTGTGAATGAAAATAGACCAGAAAATAGTAATTTATTGGAAGTGCGCCTTCTAATCCAGTGTGCCTTATGGTGCAAAAAATATGATTTATTAATGGGTTAGCAAATGGGTATTTGTTAACCCATTAATATAGGTCCTGTATATTTGTATGTAACTTTTATATCTATGTTATTGATCTTGTTACTGAAACCACAATTCAGTATTTGCTAACCTCCTCGCTATATTACAGATTGTTGGTTTTTGGTTAAAAGCTTGTCTTTTTTCCTCTGTGATTCAGGACTGTGGTCATTGACATATGAACAGGAGCTGACCACACCGCTGCACATCACGTCAGGCCGAGGCTTCACCGAGTGCCTCAGGCACCTGTTGCTGAGGGGAGCCAATGTTGATTTTGCCCCTGGGGGCACCACCGCCCTGCACGAGGCCTGCGAGGAGTGCCAGCCAGAGTGCGTCAAACTGCTGCTTCAGTACGGTGCCAATGCCAATGCTGTGAATGAGGACGGACTCATGCCCCTGCACGTCTGCACAGAGCTGGACTCTCTGGAGTGAGTTTTAATAACCATAACAGTAGGAATCATTTAAATAATTACATAAGTAAGAACAGCTGCACTACAGGTAGAGTATAAGATCATAAATTATGTGATATGGAGGTTACACCATAAATACTGTGACCTCTAGCCAACATAACTGTTATAAAGTCATGTTTACAGTAGGTCTGCCAATGTAAAAGCGTTGACGCGCGCTGTTAATTAGGAATCAGTAACGCGTTACTATTTCTTTAACGCAAATTAATTAATGACTCCCTACTTCCGTCGTAATCTGCCCCGCCCCCGCCCTGTCTGGCTGAACGATTGAACGGCGCGCTCAATCAACAGTAACACTCCAGTTAGGACTTCCAGCTCCGACCCAGTCAGAGATCTCTCTCTCTCTCTCTCTCTTTCTCTATCTCTGTCCTCATCCCTGAGATTTTTATACTTATCAAATTAAGTTTAAATTCAGAAATCCTCACAAACAAGCTGAGACATTTACAACACAATTTATCATGCATTCTTTATTCCAGCACCCAAAGTTGATTTTATCTCCCTTCAAAAATACAACTACATACTATTATTTTAATTGACACCACTAATATAACTTACAAATAATTGCATTTTACATTTCTTACATTCATTCTTTTATTTACATTTAAATATCCATTATAAAAATTTGCGTCTGAAGAAAAACAAATGTGATTAATCACAGTTAATCACAGACTTTTGTTGTGATTAATCTGATTACATTTTTTAATCAATTGACACCACTAGTTTACAGTCATGGATTACTGGTCCTGAAGTAACCACAAATAAACTTCACTTAATATCGATTAATATTTCATACAGATTTACATACAGATATTTTAAGAATTGCATGATATCTGTGTTAACTTAAAACAGATATAAGGCAAAAAATATATATTTACTCAAATTCCTCGTAAATTAATAAGAGCATGGTTGTTATAAGTTTATATATATAAGTTTTCTAAATGGAAGTTTATATACAGTAGTAAACACTTTGAAATAGGCCCAACTCTGTTTCACCAGATCTCAGTGCAATTTGGGACAAATATACAATAATTTAGGGATCCTACTTGAGGGTTGTCATTACTGTTATAATATCACCACTCCTAATGGCCAAGTGTCACTAGCAATTTTTAAGAGATGGTAGTTGCTGCAAAGCCCAAGTCCAGGGGGTGGGGCTGGATCTGATACAACTCCTACGTCATGTTTTCATTGGTCTGAAGCAGACTGGCCCCTAACCCTAACCCTTGGGAAGAGTTGGATCAGATACAGCCCTACCCCCTGCACTTGTGGTTCTGCAGCGAGTGGTATTTGCTTTTAATGGGGGAATCAAGCAATCCTAAAAGAAGTCCCAGCACCCTTAAAAGTAAATGTGTGTTTTTTTTAAACTAAAGTTTGTCTCTAAGCTAAAACATGTTTAAATCTAAGAAAGTATATCATTAAACAGAATTATCAAAATGAAAATGCAGGAGTGCATTTCTCCACACTGCTATGCTCAAACACAAAATTAAACAGCAGTTTGATGCTATTTTTATTAAGTAAGCTAATGCTGCACACACTGGTTAAACTGGAGTGAAAGAGGCTAGCTGTGGTTGATCAGTTTGCATAGTTATACTGTATTAAAGTATTTTTTTAGCAATTTAAATTAGACTAAATAAATGCAGCTTTGGAAATAATTTGCCCCCAATAGTTGTATCTTTTTATCTGCTAAGAAGATGTTTAAAATGAAAGAAACACACCTCACAGCCCTGGGAACCATCCTCAATTCAATTTCCTGTTCTATTTTAAGGAGGTGTGGCTAGGTTCGCTGGGTGCTCTAACACTAGAATCACTCTGCAGTAGAGACCATTAATATTGTATTGTTACACTATTATTGTGGAAATATATTAGTAAACAGATAAATTAAAAAGAACATGTGTTGTTTTTAAGATAACAATTACACTCACTATCAAAAAATAGCTGCACTCAGAGGGAATCAAACAACAGGAATGAATCATACCCATGCATGTCTATAATATATTGATTTAGAATGGCAGCAGTTTATGTTCAGAGATGAATCCTACTTGTTGAGACAACCAACAAATTTGTGTGTGGAGGCACTATGGTCAGTGACAAGATCAATCAATTGTTTTCACAAGTCACATGTCCAAAAGGCCTGGTGTAATGTATGGGGTACAGTTTTGTACAATCATTGTTTGTCTTTATTCCAGGTACTCTGACAGTCCAATATTGCATTTATGAGTTTCTGTACATAGTAGTCCTTTTCTGAAGGTGCACTATTTCAACAGAACAATGCTCCTTCACATACTTCTGCTTTCTACACAGAAATAATGCCATGGCCAGCTGCATCACCAGACCTACTATCTCTGATTAAACATGTGTGGGATGCTATTGGACCTGCTATCAATACTTCACCCCTACCATAGAATATGCAGGAACTGTATGAATATGTAAGCTGCATGGTATGGATTAGCACAGGACACCATTAGGAACCTCTATGTGTTACACACTACTTCTGTATGTGCAGCTCAATAAACCAGTATAAACCAATGAACCAAAGGGTGTCCATCTCAGACGCTTCCTTCTGGGTGCAACTATTTTTGAAAGATTTTTTCTTTCTTTGATGACAAGCGTAAATATAACTTTCTATGGTGTCTTACAGATGTGCCAAACACCTCATCCAGTTTGGTGCTGCAATTAACGGCCGCAGCCTGGATGAGAATGACACGCCTCTGCACGTTGCGGCTCGTCACGGCCTCCCCGGACATGTGGGGCTCTACCTGCGGCATGGAGCTCAGCTGGAGCGGCAGAACGACGAGGGCCTTACGCCACTCAATTCAGCCTGCTCACAGCCACAAGACCTGGGTGCCCTGGAGCGCTACACTCAGGTGTGCAAGCAGCTGGTCGAGGCTGGAGCAGACGTGCACACAACTGATGTTGACAAACAAACACCTCTACACATGGCCTGTAAGAATGCCAGTCCAGATGTGGTGGATCTGCTGTTGCAAAATGGTGCCATTGTCAACGACATGGACTATGGTGGGGAGGCACCCATGCATAACATTCTGAAGATGGTGGCCTATAAGTCAGATCACCAGCCGGAGAGGATAGTACAGGCTTTACTGAACTATGGATCTATCAGAGTCTGGCCAGGAGCACTACCTAAGGTAAGTGTGTATTTCATGAATGGCCTGAGACATTTTTAACATGTGACAGACATTAGTCTACCACTGTTATTCATCTCTAGAACTCTAAGATTTTGGGGGATCTGTTGGTTTTGGAAAATTAGCTCTTACTTTCTGATTTGTTTTGAAGCTAAGTAAGCTAAGTAAAAAAAACTGAAATAAAAAAAAACACATTTTCTCTACATTTTTCTTCGGTTTATTTACAGTAAGCCTAGATTTCCAGATTTCCACTAAGGCTGGGTGCAACAGCCTCAATATAACCCAACAGTGATACATTGAGGAACCCTGAGTGTTCTGGTAAGCCAAGGCAATATTAGCTATTGTTTGATCTTTACGACCTTTAAAGGTCGTAAATGTGCAGGCTACACACTGATAAAACTCGCTTCTGACCGGTGAAAGAGCTAGCACCTAGCACAGTTAGCAGCTAATGCTGCTCCAGCAATGCTAGCTGAGGTTAGCAGCAGGCTACAGGTCGATAATACTCCCCTCTGAACGACAAAAGAGCTAGTGCTTAGCACAGTTAGCGGATAATGCTAATACTGCTCCAGCCCCGGTGCTGGAAAACTAAACTGAAACTCCTGTATAACGCTGCACTTCAGTGGAGTGGCTTTACTGCTCCTTACAGCCTGACTGTAATACACATACATAAAGTGCACTGAATTATAAAGTGCACTGAATTATAAAGTGCACTGGATTATACTTTGGGAAAATGAAATGATTGTGTGTGTTATAATGTAAATAATGCCTCTCCACTGGGCCACAGAATTTGCTTCCACTTATCAGTTACTTTTAAATGAAGTCAGTATTGGGTTATACAGCAGACAACCCACCACTAGACTCTCCCATGGGCCAAGTTATTCTCCCACATATACATACTACAGCAGATTCCTGATACAATGCACCAACAAATTAAGATAACATATCCCAGACTCTTAGTCTTTTTGATTGCTGCTAACTCCCTGAAATAAGTTTTAAAAGGTGAAGTGTCTTATACAGTTATGTAGTTTGCAGGAAGCCTTTGTAATTAAACATATGGACATTTGATAAACATTTTAATCGGAATATAACTAAACAAATAATACTGAAGGAATGCCTTAGAAATATTTTTATAGTAAATAATTAATGAAAGTGCAATTGTCTTGTGAGAAAAATGTAGAACATTCCCACATTTATTAATACATAAAATGCCTGGAATGGCAGTGATTAGGGCATAGTGTTTTCTAATAAAGTCAGTTTTTTATGGTTGATATGTAATTTTTTCTTAATGGAACTAAGATCTAAATATGTAAGGGGGTGTCCTAATTTATAATGATTGTAAATTATTTTTATGCTTATAGTTAGGGGGTTTGGGTATATTTTATGGGTATGTATTATTTTAATCTGTAGATTGTATTGAAGGTAGTGTTGCTAATACCAAAGTAGGAAATTATTTATGGCTCTACCCTAAAATTCTAATGTTTTGTAGTGCGGGATCTTATGGGCCTCTGGAAAAGGACCTCACACAAAAAATTACTCTCTGTGAATATTAAAACATACAGAGCAATAGTAAAAAAGTAGTAAAAAAAAACAAGTTGGTGCTTATTTAAAGCAAATAATGTTATAGCAACTGTGTGTCAGACTTGTGAGTTACAGTAATAAGAAAATAATTATATAATAATTAAACATTTAATTAAACAACAAAGTGGAACAGTGATTACCTGCTCCAGCAGTTTCAGGCCTACCAACATCACTCCATCCAGGAGGTCACTAAAAACGAGTCCAATAAAAATGCTAGGGGGCATCAGTCGCTACGATGTTGTCTGTTTTGCTATATTTTTACAATATCTGTATTTTATTTGTTAAGGACCATATAAAACAATCACCATTTACTTAAACGGAAATGGTGACATTGACAAAAACAACCACTGAAGGATAAATTTTTGGGTGTGCATACACACTCCATGATAAGAAGCATATTTCAGATTGACCATCTAAAAAAAAAAAACTAAAACTTACATCAGCAGATATTTGACCTTCTGTTTTTATCTCAGGTATTTTGGGTCCAAAAATAAATCCAGTTAGTGTTTTATAAGCGAATGATTGAACAGGCTGATTAAATGCAACCAAATCAATTTCTGATTTTTGTCAGAAAAAGTGCCTGATGGAATATTAAAGGATTGTTGATGACAGATTAAAACATGCCCTCAGGTTAAACCTGTATACACAATGATTTACAGAGTTCATAGTGTAAACAAACTAGTAAATCTTACAGCTGAATTCAGGGCTGTGAAATGTTCTTGATTTGCTTGATTTGAGCAGACGTTTTTAGTTTTGCTTTAAATGCTCTGCTCATGGTACAATTCTCGCACTACTGTACAACCAGCGAATCCCACTTGTGCCAGATAAATTGCCTGAGTCTTAACGAGGCAAATGTTAATAGGAGATTAATTAACACTAATTGCAGAAGTTCTCGACAATCCCCCAGAGGGGGGCCCAATCTGTTCATCAAGCCAAGTGCTTAATTATTCTGCTCTGCGCTCCCTCTGAAATACGCCCTCCGACCTCTGCCCTTTCCAAAACAGGTGGGCATATCGCTCCAGGTGGAAGCTGCCATTGTTGCTGTGATCTAGATGCAGCCAGTATTTCTTAAATCATTTAGCTGATTTAAAAAGAAACTGTAAAACTGTTCTCCATTCATGCTGTTAACACAAGCCACTTCACTTGTCATCGGCTAATGTTTAAATCAGCATATGAAGTGGCTTACAGAATGTATTATATAACTTCATATATCGATTTATTGTACATTTGTTGTGGTAGTTACACTTATAACAAATAGTGAGTCACTGACATTTTTAATTCATTTTTTAATTCATTTTTAGAAAATTGCTAAATCATAGTTTTTGCATTTCTAACAAAATTCTTTAGCCTCAAGCCTGAATTTCACAAATAGCATAATGATAAACAGAATAACATGATAAACAGAAGAGAAAGACATCTACGTTTAATAGGAAATGCTGAGAATTTGCAACTGCAGACGCCTCTTATGGCTCCACCCATTCACCAATGTCCAAACACAAGTTTATTAATAAAATTCACACCATTCCCAATACCTTCAGTCCCACCTTTTCCACCTCACTAACCATTAGTGTGTAGTCACTCCCCCATTCTACCTTCCCTCACTTGATTATTCTGGTATGGGTGTCTTGCTTCAGTATTAAGAAAACGTTTCCACTTTTCTCTGCTGGCTGGTTTCATGCTGGTTGAGTGTAAAAGTGGCCACTCGCACATTCATTTAGAATTAGTTTGGTACACCACCGGTTATTAACAGTAAACTATCCTATTTAATTTCTGAGTGTGAACACATTACCAGTAGTAAACGTGGCTAGTACACTATGCATTGAGACACAGGGATGATGCTTTTGATGTGTTTGTGTATTTCATCCAGGTGCTGAAGTACTGCTGCATGTCTCCACATACAATAGAAGTGCTGCTAAATGCTTACAGCCGCATCAAGGTTACAGACCAGTGGGTGGAGGCTGTTCCTCCAGAGGTGTTTCAGGTGAGAAACAAACACCACCTATTCAAACAAACCACCAACCAAACACCTGGCAAAAACCCAGCAACACCATAGCAACCAGCTGCACCATTACAGCTGTATCACAAACACTTAGGAACACTGTAGCAACTACCTAGTAAACACTCAGGAAGACCATAGCAACCTCCTGGTAACACCCAGCAGCACCAAACACATAGCAACCACATAGTGAACACCCAGCAGCAGCGTAGCTAACACCTAGCAATCACTTAGAATTGCCTCCACTATGGCGATAGCAATATCCTAGTTAAACATCCTGTAGCACCATAGCAACCAGGTAGCAACACTGTTTGGAAGTGGAAACAAATACCATTCTGTGGTTTCATCTGAAAATGCATGTTATTTTAACATCACTACCTGTAAGAGTACTGTAAAAGACCCAGTGGGTGGTTGTGTGTTGTTGTGGCACGTCCACATGTTTCAGCTTAGTGCTGTTCTCTGGCTTCTCTCTACAGCAACACAGAGAATTCTATGAGTCGGTGTTTGCATTGGCCTCTACTCCTCGCTCCCTGCAGCACCTGGCCCGCCACCGGCTACGCACCTATCTGGACAGCCGTGTGCACATAGTGGTGCCCAAACTGGGCCTGCCCACCTTTCTGAAGGACTATCTGATGCTGGAGTTCCGAGGCTATATTCACTAGGCACATGCATGATCGTCTGTTTAACACTTTATCATAGGTTGAATGGTGAAGACACGTGTACTGACCAGCCCTTTGCCGTGCAATGACTGTTCAGGCTGCAGCAAATTATTTTTTTACCTAACATTTACAATTGTTTAGATTTTTCATGGCATTATGATATTTCAATTTTTTTTATAATTTAATCTGATTAATGTGATACTATTTAGAACTATGGTTAAAAATACACTGAACACACAAATGTATCCAGATGAACTATTTAAACAGCCAGTGAAAGATTATTAAATCAATATATATTTTTTATTGTTCATTTGAAAACCCATTTAAAAATATATATTTTAGCCAATCATAAAGTGATGCCATTAGAGTCCTCACTATAACTGATAATAACATTCCAAAAGCAATTGAATCTCCAGCTTTGCCAGACTTACCCACCCCAATATGGTCTATTATTTTTACACCTCTAATCAAAAGTGTTTGATAAAGCATGCCCATATGAAAACCAAATTGCCTGTATTAACTCCTGTTCACACTAACATGGTTAAAAGTGATCTCTTTTCTCTTGTGCACAAGAGTGAGTATAGTCTGAAGATGTATTAGTTTGTATAGATTGTATAGTTTGAATGTTATTAAAATGAGTACAATGTATTTAAAACAAAAAACACCTTTTTATGAAGACAAGGATTCGCACAAATACAGTTTGTGTATATTTGTGAAAAAGCTAAAGCTTTGACTAGAGAACAATGACTATTGTTTGTGGGAATTGAGTTCAAAGATTCAGTAATGTTCATTCCCTTATGTATTCACTGATTTGTGAAAGCACATGTACAGAAAACATGACTGTGGATTACTTGCTGAATCATGCTGTGTTAATTGTAGTTATAGCATCTCGGATTACTTTACTAATTTTGGATTAAGAAATTTAAGCTAATATGTTTTAAAATAATAAGATAATAATCATAATTGATCTTTCTTTTGATGTGTGGGAGGCTTACTGGTCCTGAGCACTCTCTGAAATTTTGATAACTGTCTTCACCACAAGGGGGTGCTGTGGATTTCAGTGTTTTAAGGTTCTTTGGACCTCTTTTTAGACAAATTGTCTAGAAGGTCAAAAACTGGTTTGTTAAGTTTTACATTTCTAAATAGTTTTGCAGAATTATACACATCAGCTCATCAATATACAGTCATATGTATTCTTCATCATTATTGTGTTAATTAATTGGCCGCACCCTCAACAAGATGTATGTACTTAAAATATATGCACTTTATCTAATAAAGTATATTAAGTTTGATAGCATTAAAAGATTGAAAAGTGTGTTGAATAATACATTGGAAGAATCTGCTATGCTAGCTACAGTAAAACAAAATGCACTGAAGCAGTGTGGAGCTGGAGGCAGTGCACTTTGCAGATGTGCTGTATTGAGAGGGAGATTATGGTGATTGGGCTTTGGAAATGGAGGATGATGATCATGCTGGAGGAGAGGGAAAGTGGAGTAAGATCTGCTGTAAACAGGGAGGGTGAGGGGCACTTGGGTAATGATCCTGATATGGCACTTCCAAACCCACCCTCACCCACCCACAGCACAAGAATTCACAAAATCATGAGGCAATATAACACTACTGTTAATGATAACAGCAATAGACAACAAATTACTAAATGCAGTAGTAATACTAGTAGTTATTGTAGTATAATAATAATAATAATAATAATAATAATAATAATAATAATAATAATAATAATAAAATTCACTGCTTCTTTAGAATATTGTCCAGCTCTATATACAACCCTGCTAAAAAAAACAGCTGGTTAACGAGCTAGCCTACCAGCCTAATGTATGTTTTTTTCTAAATGACCAACTGGCCATGAACTGTGTTTTTATTTAGCTATTTAGTTGTATAAAGGGTTAGGCGATAATGTAAAACAAACAATACATGAAATACATGAGATTTTACATTAAAATTGCGATTTTTAGTTCTTTAGCGCATAACATGTACAGTTGGTTTTATGTGTAAACAGGATTTGAAGTGATATCGGTTCATTTACATTTCATTATTTTTTTTTATTAATAAACAGCCTCCTTTAACCTTAAATGCAGCTTTTATATTAAACATGGTACATCACGTCCTTGTATTAAATTCGATTAGTTGATATATAACCCCTAGTTTTTTAATAATATTTTGTTAATATACAACTAGGGGTTGTATATCAGTTAATTAAATGGTACCCTAAATGTAACGTAATCAAACTTATTATATAAACTTATATATATATATATATATATATATATATATATGCTGCTTTTAAGTTAGAAGGAGGCTGTTTATTAATTTAAAAAATAATAAAATGTAAATGAAACAATATCACTTCAAATCATTTAAACCTTTCCAGTCACCTCTCGTCTCCGTTAGCGTTTCAGAAATTACTAAAAACTTACAGATAGAGACACAGAGACATAGAGAGAGAGAGGGGGGGAGGGGGGGGGTGCACAGAGGCTGTCTGTCTGGTTTCAGCAGATCAAAGAGCCCGCTGATCCTGAATGGAGTCATTTGTAATTATGAGACTAATTAGCGCTCGGCGGCCAATCAGAGTCGGGGCTGCTGT
The DNA here is from genome assembly GCF_023375975.1 of Astyanax mexicanus. Lineage (NCBI taxonomy): Eukaryota > Metazoa > Chordata > Actinopteri > Characiformes > Acestrorhamphidae > Astyanax > Astyanax mexicanus. The sequence goes on along the minus strand of NC_064413.1, from coordinate 12,145,619 downwards.
TTATGTCCGCAATCACGCTGCCGGTCGGAGCTCTCGCGCCCCCGCCACTTAACAGCGCCTAATCAGTGGAGTTCAGCGCTTAAAGAAATGAGCCAGAATCAGCTGAACGGAGGGATACTTAGGGTCAAAAAGTTTACAGATAAAATGAGCATCCTTAGTGTCCTCTTTCATTTCATACTGATCTGACAAAAAAAGCATCCTTGCTAATAAAAAAAATAGATAATATTTGACTAAATCTCACACATTGCGTGAATATCTCAACTTTTTATTTTTTTATTTTTAGAAAGAATGCACATTTTGAAAATTGTTTTAGTTTAAGTTATACAATGCCACACGTATTTTTTATTATATATACAAATACCTGTGTAATTTTAGGGCTCCACTGCTGTGGCAAGAGGTTTTTCAATTCACCCCAAGAAGAAGCCCCTTTACCCCCTATTACTCCCAGACCTCAACTATACAAGAGGGCCAAACATCTGCCTCCCCGCCCTCTCCACTCCGCGCAGCCATCAGCCCCGAAACTTCCACAAAAGCGCCGCGGCCGCGGATCTCCCCTTCAATGCAAAGTAATTACTTATCATCAATCAAAATTAATAATAGCCGATTGGGTCGGTGTGGTCGAAGGGCTATTTTTTAGGGGGGAGGAGAGGGGTAGGAGGGTCTCTTCAGTCAGCCACTGAGACTTGACCCGGGTGTTTGGCATCTACTGGGAAAGTGAACGCCTCTCGGAGAGGCCGAAAAAATAAATAAATAAATAATTAAAGAAGAAAGAAAGAAAGGAAGAGGCAGCCTGAATGAGGAAATGAAGCGTAATTTGAGGAAGATGGATGAGCCTCCAGGGCGACTCCCCCTTCTATCCTCTTGTATTGATGATAAGCGTTGTGTGTGTGTGTGTGTGTGTGTGTGTGTGAGAGAGAGAGAGAGAGAGAGAGAGAGAGAGGTAGAGGGGGCGGGAAAGAAAAGGGGACTCTCGCGCGTGTTTATGTCTCAGTATGTGACCAATGGTGTGAGAGAGTGTTTGAGTGGTGAGGCGCAATCCTTAAAAAAACACGCACACAATTCACAATCTGCCGCACACACACACGCAAACACACGCGCGCGCGCACTCAAACTAGCGGCAGAAAGCGCGGAGTTTTGTTGTTTTCAGTCAGAGGGACAGAGGAAAAGCGCACGGTGGAACGGAAGGAGAAGAGTCGGAGCAGCACTTTATTTTTCTGTGTTTTCTTTGTGAAACTTTTTTCTGGTGCTGGGGGTCGTGCTGGAGCAGCAGGCTGAAGCTGTGTAGGGATTTATCGGCGCGCCGCTCCCTCTCCCTCCCTCAGCATGCAGAGACCGAGCGGTCCGGGCACGGCGTTCTCCATCGACTCGCTAATCGGCGCTCCGCAGCCCAGACCGGGTCACTTGCTCTACACGGGCTACCCGATGTTCATGCCATACCGACCGCTCGTGCTGCCCCACGCGCCCCTGCCCTCGGGCATCCCGCCTCTGGCCCCGCTCGCCTCCTTTGCCGGGCGCCTCACCAACTCTTTCTGCGCCGGCCTCGGTCAGGGCGTGCCGTCCATGGTGGCTCTGACCACCGCGCTGCCAGCCTTCTCCGAGCCGGCCGACGGGTTCTACTCCACCCAGGAGGCGGCGGGAGCGCGCCTGAGCGCAGAGCCCCCAAGCAGCGGCCGCGAGAGCCCGCGAGAAGAGCTGCTGCACCGCGACAAAAGCGCCGAGCTGCTCAACTTCACGCAAACTTTTCAGCCTGTAGCAGGTGAGTCCAGAGCGCGCACTCCTCTAACAGGATGTGTTTGAAATGTCAGTGTTTTGTGCTCATATGCTTGCTTTAAAACTTGAAGAAATTGTGTGGTAGGAACGCAAACTTTTGCGATGTACATGTTATATATTTTAAGTGTACATTCTTACAGTAGAGTCAAACTAAACATTTCGTGGTGAAAATATAAACAAAATTTGGTAGAAATATAAACCGTGGTGACATGAAAATATTTGCGGTAGAAATCCAAAGTTCAAAAGCGGGCGAAATGTTTCGTTTTGCGATACAAATATACAAAGGTTTGCGATATATATGCAAACGTGTAGAACTGTAGAAAAGTTTTGCGGCACTAATGTAAATATTCTGAAACTTAAACGTTTTAGACAAATTTTCGTTTTTATTCTTTTAACCTTTAAGATGTATTAAGATGTAAGATGTATAGATCTTTACATGTATTTCTCTTAATTCGTTTATGTTAATTGTTGATGTTTCGTTTTTTATTATTCGGGAAAATATATCACAAACCTGCACAAACCTGAACTGCAATTAAATCAACAAGGACCTTTTTGGATTATGTTTAATTATTTTAAACATCATTGGAAAGATTGGATGACACATTCTGTCACTTGGTGTCAAATTGTTTATTTTCTTAATAAAGCAAACACTGACAGTAAACAGCTGGACTGTAACAAAACTGTTTACATTTGTTGTGGGCTAGTTAAGGTAATTTAGCTCTAAATTTTGTAAGACACATTTTTTATTTACATTTAAATTCATTACCTTATGTTAATTTTTTTCTCTCTTCTTTTTTGGGTTTTACTAACAATAGGGCTCATACAAAATTACTAAATGACAAATTAGTCGGCATTTGACATTTGAAGTTGTCAGACACTCAAACAATTACATGTATTTAAATTAACAATTAATTTTAATCTGGCCTAGGAATGGAAAAAAAATCCAGATTAGTAAAGTTTTGTAGATGTATGATATTTTCTAGACTCCTATACCTCCGGGGAATTTTTACTATTTTTTTTAACAGTTAGTCGAAATAATAAGGCAAATTGCATGAAATCATCTCAATGACAACAAAAAATTCTTCTGTGTTTTGGTGCATTTATTCACCTGAAGTTGATGAGGTGCAAGCTAATGCTAATGCTAATCACGTGTCCTGTCACCCCCACCCCCTCCTCAGGTGAGACCAAACTGTACAGCTCGGATGACGAGAAGTTAGAGCTGAAGTCGGGGGAGGCCGGGTGCAGCGACAGGGACGAAAGCTCGGGGGGCGACAGCGAGAATGAGAGCTTTTCGGACGGGGCCGCGTGCGCACCGGGTCACGGGGGCAAGTTGAAATCTGTTGGCGGCGGAGGAGGAGGAGGCTCTCGCGAGCCGCTGCCTCCAGGCGCTTCGGCAGCCAAGAGTCGTCGGCGACGGACCGCCTTCACGAGCGAGCAGCTTCTCGAGCTGGAGAAGGAGTTCCACTGCAAAAAGTACCTGTCTCTGACGGAGCGCTCGCAGATCGCGCACGCGCTCAAGCTCAGCGAGGTGCAGGTGAAGATCTGGTTCCAGAACCGCCGCGCCAAGTGGAAGCGCATCAAAGCGGGGAACGCGGGCGGGCGCTCGGGAGAACCCGCCAGAAACCCCAAAATCGTCGTGCCCATTCCGGTACACGTGAACAGGTTCGCCGTCAGGAGTCAGCACCAGCAGATTGAGCAGGGCGCCAGACCCTGAAAACAAACACAAACTCCCAAAAAACTCCTAAATCTGCTCCAACGACGAAAATGCATGAAGCACAAACAAACAAAGAGACAAAAGGAATTAATTCGAAATCTACACGGATTTCACCTTTATATTAATAGATGTTTTTAATACGATATTTTGTCGAGGTTTTATTATTTTTGTTTTCCCCCATCTTAATTGTGTCCCGTCTTTAATTTATTGCCTTGTACATTTGTAAATAGTAAAACGTGTCTGGATGACACACACGTGCACTATGAAATATGGCTGTAAAAGAACGTTTTTAAAAGTATTTATAAGTTGATGTCTAGTTTTGTTATCTGCACGTGCTACCCCCCCCCCCCCCCCCCCCCACACCTGTTTTAAAATTTCCCTGTAGGTTATTAAGGGCAGTTTTTTATGTTGCTGTATCACACATTTTGCATGTGTTCTCCAAATCATTCCAGTGTTTAAGAGGCTATTTTCACATTTCTTTTGTGAAAAAAAGAAAACGGTGATTTGTTGAAATAAATAATCAAAATACTTCACAACACCCGTTCTATATTTGCAGTGATGTGACTAAACCTGACTAAAACATGCTGGAAATAAGAGCACAGAAAACAAACAGCAGAAATGGCTTTTTAAAATCGCGGCACCTTTTAGACCTAATTATGAAGAATTACCTCATCATGCCTCCAATTAAGCAGAATGACGTAGCTTATAATTAACCAATAGATTAATTGTTTTTATGAATGTGGGTGGTTAGATACTGACGAAGGTTGTTTTTGTTGCTCCTTAAGCTTCATCAACAGACACGGAGATCGGAATAAGTGTATGCTTTATTCTTAGTCTGATTTGAGGATCAAGTTTAAGGAAGACAAAACGTTTTCATAAAAGGTCTGGAGAGTCTTAGGATTAAAGAGACTTGATTATATTGTATCATTTAGATATACAAAAGCCGGAACGTTTATGGTATTTATTAATATTATCCTATAAGTCAGAGAAGCTTTTTTTTGTGTTTTTAATATTCAACTGATCGGCACTGAATATTGCAAAAATATTCAAACAAAACAATAATTTGCCAATTATTACATTATCTTTCACGCTATTGGTCATTTAGATTAGTCAGTATATTGACGTGACTTAGTTGATTTAGCGCAGTACACGACTTACTTTCTTCTTTAAAGGACAATCATAGTGTGTTTGGAATGAGTGTTATTCTTCAGTTAAAAAAGAAATGTCAAGAGTTTATTACAGCGACAAACAGGTTTAAAGCACACCATTTAGGATAGTCTGAAGTTCCGAAGGTATAGACCAACAGAGATCTGATAACGGATCGTCCAAATTACGACTTGAAGGACATCATTCATTTGTTGCACATGATGACACTTTTCTTACAAATACATTTTAATTCCGACTTACATTAAAAGTAAATAAATTCACAATTGTGTACATCATGTAAACTATTCCACACAACTAAAAATATCAACACAAGTAAGTGTATTACTAATTACTGTTCACGCAAAACAACAATTCCAAATATTTTTTGGAACGTTTAGTGTTTAGGTTTGTTTTTTTAGCCTGTCTGGTAAATTGTTTATATGTATGAGTGTTTGGGTCTCAAAACGTCCCCAGTATTTAAAATATTTTTTTCACATTATTCAATGTTGAATACAAACACTTATTTAAATTCTGGAGAGTGGCAGGTGCATAGAAATGCGTGAGTGGAATACTCCAGCTCTAAATCTTGAAACATTTTGGTTACATATATAGCTGTAAAAATTCAGTATGACATATTAGAACCTTTGCTCCTTGATACATGACGATTTTGGTAAGTGGAGGGGGGGGGGGGGGGGTAAAAGAGAGAGAGAGAGGAGGTTTTGTTAATGAGTGTGAGACTCATTTGTCTCTCTTTAGGAGGCCATGTTGTCAGAGAGGAGAGTGATGGATCCCTACACTGGTCATATCCACCTAACAGTAATGATCTTCAACATCAATCACTCTCTGTCTCTCAATCTTTCTTCCTTTCTTTCGTTATAATGCCTGGGGTTTGTACCCCAGGCTTGTATGCAATAATATAAAACGTACACCCCCACCTCTCGGTGAAATATGATATATAGTAAACGAGTTTGGTTTTGTATTTTAAAAAAATTAACCATTTTGAACACAATTAGTAATAGATTAAAATAGACAGATGTGTGATATGTGTGATTATTTATGTTAGACTAGAAAAAAAGAAACAAAGACCAGCAGTGAGGCCATAAGAGAACTATTTTTGACTCAATCAAGTGAAAAAATATTTGTATTTATTTATTTTACTTTTGACAGAAAACCCTTAGCTAACATCATTTGCATAAAAAAGACCGCCAATTTTACCTCTTTTGCCTGTACAACCCTGGACGATCCAAGCCGTGTTTCATCTTCTGTGTCTTTAGAAGATGTTGTTCAGGTCACAGATCGAATGAGTTTGCAAATGTTAAAAAATTCGTGCCTAAAGAATAACGTTTTACATTTGGCATCATTTGTGTCACTTACGTTTTGAATAAACAATTTCACACGTTCCAGGGAAAAATAAATGTAGAATTTAGCTGTTAGGCTAGTATGTTTCACTTAATTTTGTAGCTAACTAAAATATTTTTATTGCATTTAATCACTATCACAACAACAAAAATCTGTTCTAGATACACACCGTTAGGTATCCGTTATAGACTCCTCTTTGTTATAAATGCTATATGCATTTTAGTATTCATAAACATTTTATATTAATGCGTTTTATCCACTGCGTTAATGGTCAGTTTGAGTTGACACTGTGGTAATGCTTCGCCTGCCTCTGACTGTGAGCAAGGTTAAGAAACGACTAGGTAACATCTAAATCCAGTTTCCGGACGTTATTCACTGTTGTTTTTATTTAGTTCTAATCGGGAACAAAATTAGTATGCATTGATTTAGCAGCTTTTAGACGGCCATGGCGCTTAAAAAACATTTTCATTAAAAGAAAGATACATATATGGTAATTAATAAAGTAAGAAACATTGTAATACAATTTAGAGCTTACAGACCAAACTGAATATAAGTAGTGACAGATTTAAATATAAAAAAAAACTGCATACTGGAATCCAAAAATCCCTGATTCTTAAAATAATGACAATAATCGAAGTGTGCCTTATTTAATAGCTAGCTTGCATTTGAAATGTATACTCTTGCCCCCGGAAGTGATTACATTAATATTAATTACAAAGGTAATAATATAACGTTAGCTGTGAGATGGCCATAAAAAGTTTAAGATACTGTAGAAGATCCAGATCCTCATGTCCAGCAGTGTTTATGGGATGCCAGAAGTTTTCAGGTAAGGGACCACTGTACTGAAAAGGCTAAATAATGCAAAGGAAGGATGCTGGATCTGTAATATTGAGCTAAAACATAACATCATTTGTTTCCTTCCAGATGAGTTGTATGTGTCTTCTGTATTTACTGGCTGCCCTTTAGATTCTTTCAGATTGTATAATCTATAATATTTCTATGCTCCTAAAAAGTTAAGCAAGTCTGGATTTTTCAAAAGCATTTCCAACAATTCCAAGTGTTGAACACTTTCTGGGAGTCTGAGCCCAGGTTCCTACTACATCAGCGGAGGTAAGTAAATATAATCTATGTGTAGTCTTTGTAATGTAGTTTTTCTATCACCAAAAAAAAAAAAAAAAAAGAAAACCATTCTGACTTAGAAAACTGTCAGGAAACTTTGCATGATAAAATCTAGCTTTTATTTTTATGCTAATTATTACTGCTAGGTAGTTAGTTTAATTGTATTCAGTCGTGGACACATAAATGTAGAGTTTCGTTAAAAAGCTCATTTTAATCCTCATTGTAATCCTTTACCACAAATGGTTAGTTACAGGAATTTCATGAATGAGTCATAATTAAACATGTCAGATGTGTTAAACACTTTTTATACCAGCTTTTAACTGATCCCAGGTTTATGACGCTAGTGTTACATCAGTGGAGTAAGCCGGTATAATTTGTGTAGTTATTTAAATTTAGTTTTAGCTTACTACTACTTACTTACTTTTCATTTGAAGTCAGTATAGATGCTATTTATAAAACAAAAGCATTCAATGGAATATTCCACCGAATCGGGGCCATTTCTGTCCCCACAGGAATTTACATATATAAATGTGCACACAAAATAACTTTAAAATACATTTTATTATTAAGCAAAGTGTCTTGTACACTGATCTAACTGCAAGATATGTAATAAAAACATTAATAAAAACTACTTAGAGCACTGAAATAGCATTTGATACCCAATTCCCCACTCTCTAACTATAAACTTTACAATGAAACAATTATTATTAATTAATAATATATATAATTAATTATTAGTAATTATTATTATTTAATCCTTCAGATATGTATTTAAATAAAATATTAAATAGTTGTGTGACTCCAAATCCCATCTATGCTTTAAAATATTTTTAAATAATAAATCCATAATATTTAAGTTAAAACACACATTTTAGTTGTGTCCCTGGGTTTCACTCAGTCCTCTTACCTTAAAATATTACCCATCTGAAACATCTGGAACATTCTACAAGTCACAGCTACAACAGGAAGTTACATCAGCTGGTTCTTCTGAAGATCACGGGAAGACTAAAATTAAGTTCCCTCATTTATTTTTCTGTATATTTGAACTTATTGTAGCTATGACGGAGGAGGTCAATCTCAACACTCACTACTGTTACCTAAATTACTTTTTACATCTTATTTGTTTATTTTTAAAAAATGCATTTTGGGAAAATCATTAGAATGTGCTCAGTGTCCCCCTGCTATTAGCATAGCCACCATTGAGCTATTTTTCATGGTTTTGTTAATTCTATGCTAAGAACTCATTACGGTTTCTTCCAGCCCTGTTACTCAAAACATAAATAACAGGACTCAAAAGTACTTAAAAGTAACAGGAATGAGTTCCATTAACAGGAATGAGTTCCAGTAACAGGAATGAGTTCCAGTAACAGGAGTGAGTGCCAGTAACAGGAATGAGTGCCAGTAACAGGAGTGAGTTCCAGTAACTGGAATGAGTTCCAGTAACAGGAGTGAGTTCCAGTAACAGGAGTGAGTTTCAGTAAAATGAGTGAGTGCCAGTAACAGGAGTGAGTTCCAGTAACTGGAGTGAGTTCCAGTAACAGGAGTGAGTTCCAGTAACAGGAGTGAGTTTCAGTAAAATGAGTGAGTGCCAGTAACAGGAGTGAGTTCCAGTAACTGGAGTGAGTTCCAGTAACAGGAGTGAGTTTCAGTAAAATGAGTGAGTGCCAGTAACAGGAGTAAGTGCCTGTAACACAAATGAATTACAGTAACAGGAGTAAGTGCCTGTAACACAAATGAATTACAGTAACAGGAGTGAGTGCCAGTAACAGGGGTAAGTGCCAGTAACAGGAATGAGTTTCAGTAACAGGAGTGAGTTCCAGTAAAATGAGTGAGTGCCAGTAATAGGAGTGAATTACAGTAACATAAGTGTGTAACACGAATGAGTGCCAGTAACAGGAGTGAGTGCCAGTAACAGGAGTGAGTGTCAGTAACAGGAGTGAGTGCCAGTAACAGGAATGAGTTACAGTAACAGGAATGAGTTACAGTAATAGAAGTTTCACAAATGAGCTTCAGTAACAGGAGAATCAGTAACAGGACTGAGTGCCAGTAACAGAAGTAAGTGCCATTAGTAGGAGTAAGTCTCAGTAACAGGAGTGAGTTCCAGTAACAGGAGTGAGTACTGTCCCCTGGTTTATTGATTTATTAATGTGAATATTAGTCAGTGTAAACCACTTTTTTCCCCAATTCTATTTGGTACATTTATCCATTTGTTTAATAAATTACATTGTAATACATTTGATCAATTTCGGGTTTGGGTCGTCTTAAAAGATAATAATAACTTTTCTTCTTTTAGAAAAATACAATGTGCATGCATATATAGTCATAAATATCAATTATTTAAACATACACTGAACTTTTTATTTAAAATAAAGACTTTCTTGAGAGAAAATCAAAGGAATTAATTGATTTGCTTTTAAATGTCACATGTCACAAGTTTTGTCACAACTTGACTGAGAAAAATGTTTTATGTAATGACAAAGCTGGCCATCTTGCTTTGCAGCAACTGTCAAACATGATTTGGAGCAAAACCCATAAAGGCTGGAAGCACCAAACTTGGCTGCAAAGTACAGTAGATGTGTGTCAATAGCAATTGAGCTGAAACTTCTTATCCATAAGGCCTGTTCTCAATACTTATTTCTAGGGTCCAGCTATCCAACTTTCCAGTTTGTACTATAAAGCTCTGCCCACTAAGATTTTTGCTAATTTGCATATTATGCAAAACCTACTTTTGCCAGCTAGTTGTTGTTTATCTTTGTCAGTATTAAAACACAATTTCTAAAACACACTTTCTAAACTAGCTTTTGGGAGACTGATACCAGGTTAGTGGTGTTTCTGCGACTTCAGTTAAACACATAGCTGATCTAGATTTTTTAACCCATAAGAGCCCAGACTCACTCTTAAATACTGATATCAGGTTAAAAATTAAATCAGATAAATTCATTAAGCAGCTAATTCAATGTTTGATCATTCATGATTAAAATCACAATGTAACATAAATTATACAAATTCATAACTTATATACTAAAATGTTCTAGGAATCAGGTCAGAACTAGTTGGAATATAATATGGAACATAAAACATTTAATTAAAGTGTTTGAATTGTTGGAATGGTTGGATGAGACATGCAGAAGCAAAAAGTACACTATTATCATCTCCAGCACTTCACTCTGTGAATGAGTTCAGATGAAGGAACACAGGTTCATTCACTGTTCTGTGATGAGGCTCTTTTAGGATTTTCAGTAGCTGTATGTAAGTTAGGGACTTCATGAGTTAAAATGAGTGAGAAAGTGCTTTGAGGAACTTTACACAACTTTACACACGCGTCACCACGGGCTCATAACCTTTTCATTACCCACAAGAAGTTAAACAATGTGACACAATGACATGGAAATCTAAATAAAATGAAATTAAATCCTTCAATTTACAGCTAACTTTTATTGTCATGCTGATTAGAACTGCTACATAGATTAATTGTTGTTTAACTTTGTCAGTATTAAAATTATTTTTCTAATGCAAAAGCAAAAAAGTATCGAACACTTTCTAAACTAAAATATGAGCCTAGACCCATTTCTGAATATTGATACAAAGTTCAAAATTTAATCTGATTAATTCAGGTATCAGCTCATTTATGTTTTTTTTTTATTATGACCACATGACTTAATATTTTAAGGTTAAAATCCCAATGTTACACAAATAACAAAACAACTTCATACATTATATTTTAACACTTTCTTTAGGTCAGAACTAGTAATACAGAACGCAAAACATTTAATTAAAATATTTAAACAATTAAATAGTTGAAACAGACCTGTGATGCATATAGTACACTATTTTTATCTCCAGCACTCCTTTCTTCATATTCTGTAAATAAGGTCAGATGAACAAACACACAACAGATTCACACACTGTAGTGTAACGATGCACTCAGGATGTTCAGTAGCCATGACTACTGTTGGGTTAAAGTAGGCTTTTCATCACAGAGCATTGTTTAATCTCCTTGTGGGTGATGAAAAGCTCTACCGGCTCAAGGCAAGAGATCTAAAGCAGGATGATCAGCTCTAGCTCTCTCTCTCTCTCTGAGTGCGTTCATCAGATGATGAAGAGCTATAATGACATAATGATTTGGAAATCTTAATGAAATGAAATTAAAAACAAGGGAAAATATGAAACTCAATCCATTTACAGCTATCTTTTATTATCATGCTAATTAGAACTGCTAGGTAGAGATGGCTTAATTGCTGTTTATCTTTGTCAGTATTAGGATGCTATTTCCAAAACACACAAGTGAGAGATGGATCTTCCTCGGGCTGTTCTTTGCCTGTGGAGCAGAAGGAGGTTGTGAAAATGAAACAGCTCTGGGTTCTCGTCTCTCCCGGCCCAAGGCAAGAGATCTAATCCTCGATGATCAGCTCTAACTCTCTCTCTCTGAGTGCATTCATCAAAAGATGAAGAGCCAAACTCATCCAGCATCAGCCCTCCCAAATGCCAGATGCTCTTCTGTATTGTTCATCATGACACTTTATGCGCCTGTGAAATTAATTGTTTAATTGCTTTGTTTCCATCAATGTATCGTTATCTAACAAGTCCCCTACGCTCCAAGTGCTCCCACCACCCCTCCTGAGCGGCTGAGGAGCAGATAGACGCGGGTCCTCCAGCGCGGGGCGGCAGCCAGGCGGTGCTGTGGAGGAGCGCGGCGTGCCGGGCGGAGGCCTGAATCCTGGGGAGTGTCTGGGGGACGCCCACGAGGCTGAAATATGGGCAGATGCATCAAATCGCACAAGATAAACAAGCGATGAATTTCATCAGGGCCATCATAGCCTTAATTTGGCTGCCTAATGAGTCAGATCCAGTGGCGGAGATAAAAGTTGTCAGAGGCGCGGCTCTAATGAATTTCTTGCCACTTGTAATCAAGGTTGGCTGTCTGAGGAGCAATGATTAATGGAACCCTGGAGGATTCCCTCGGCCTTCGGCTCTCATTACGGCTAATGCATTCTCAAGCAAATTAACGTGGGGTGGTGAGGAGGGGAGAGAGAGAATAAGAGGGAGAGAGCTAGAGAGAGAGAGAAGAGGCACAGCAGGAATAGATGTGAGTAGAGAAGATGAGAGCAAGAGCAAGACTTAAAGAGAGAGAGAGAATAGACAGTAGACAATAGAGAGAGGGGAGAACAGTAGGGAGAAAGTGATGCTCCATAAGATTTGAGGGCAGTAGTGTTAGAAGTAGTAGTAGTAGAATACAGGGTTTGTAGAGTATGTAGTTTAGCACTGTCCTGCTGAATTTGTGAGGCCCTCTAAAACTACTTCTGGAAAGTAACAGACATGTAGACATAAAGTACGAGAGACCCAGACCTGAGTAAGAGTACAAGTGCTCTATCTAAAAAGTGACTTGAGTAGAAACTGAAGTGTTCTTTAAGCTCATCACTAAGAAACTATTGGAAGTAGTTTATTCTAACATGTATTACTCAGAACTAAAGGTAAAAGTACAGTACTGTGTTATAAAGTTGTTAGAAAAAGCAGTAATAAGTTTGAATATTATATTTATATTATTTTAGATGTTCAGGCTGGAGGAAAGTCAGTTCCTTTGGCTGTAGCAGCAGAACAAGCTCAGGAACCTGCATGCAGTGTTCAATTAACTCTGTACACACACACACACACTGACAACAGAGGCTGAACAGAACTCATTAGGAACAGCAAGTCATTAGGATATTTTAACCAATTCAGCATTAAAGGCCACTAAGTGATTAGAGCACCTTTGAACACTTTGTAAACAAAAACATGTCAGATCAGTGAAAATTTCAGCATTTTAGGACTCGAGTACAGTAGTAAAGTAGTTCTACTTTATTACTATACATTTCTGATAGTAATATATGTTTTGTAAAACATTTTTCGTGGTGCTGTTTTTTCGTCTTCGTTTTTTAAATTCACTGAAAACTGTAGGTAACTGAGGGCCATGAAGGCTGCATCAATAACATCCTCAAAGTCTCAGCTCAATATGAAGAGTCCTTCACTGTGGAAAAGGCTTTTGAAATAATCACCCAAAAAAAATAAAAAGAAGAAGACGAGTCCAAATTGAAGGTGTTGGATACACCATTTGGCTGTGTTCCAAATCTAGGTTGCTGTGGAGGAAGTCCAGCTCCTCAGTATGACCATTCAGCAGCATGGTGGTTAACAGTGACATCACTAAATACTTCCCGCCTCTTGCAATTGTTGCATGAAATTGGTGTACTTTTGGTGTAGTGTATCGGGAGGATACATCAGTTGTGTAAATCACTCAAAATGTCGGCTTCATTTCCTTCAGAAAACTTCATTTCCTTTTTACGACATGGCGTCCGAAAAACACAGCCTAGGCTTTGGGAAGCAGCTAATGTTCCAATAAGCAAACCAGTGGATTGTGTTCTGTGAATAATTATCTATTGTTTACACGATAATCATAAACTTGATGAATGTAAGAACAACACTCGCACATCTTATGGTATAAATCATTTTATTGGAGTGTGTGTTATGTAAATAGCCAGCCAAGCATCCAAGCACACAACAGCTAACTCTCATGAAGTCACTTCATCACATTTAGAAACAGAGTGTAAAAACAATGGAAAATTTCAGGGCAAAAAAGGACAAACAATTCAATAAAAGCAACGAAAAAAAAAACAATATTTACATCTGGCTTTTATAAATATGTCAAATGTACAACATTTTACACAAAGTACCTTTGATGGTCAGATGTGAGGCCTGACACATTAAGACTTGATCAAAAAGTACCCAAAATGAAGTGAAATGAAAGAGAACTAAAATGCTCTCTAGAAGAAGAGGAAGATATGGCTGGTTTTAGTAGAGGACAGTTCAGGTACCGATAGCAGTTTACTAGTCTACTAGTTATGGAGTCAGAAATCATTTATTGTCTCTAATACTAGTGTTGAACCTTCAGCTCCACTGTCCCTTAACTAACTCAAATATGAGCCTAATATGAGTCTATGAAAGTGAGCTGATGGGAGGATGCAGATATTTAGTTTGTTGGCAGGAGAGTGTGATCACGGTCTGTTTAAATGAGTCAATTTGCATTGTGAGATACTGAAATACTGTCTGAAACCAGACTGGACCAATTTAATAAAAAGAACATTGTCCAACCAGCGCAAAATACAGGCAGTTTGGTGTTTAGACAATTTCAAAGCTTTATCTTCAATCCTTGTTGCAGGAGCTAGAAGAAGTAAAGTCAGAGTCAATCCCGGGGGACCAGAGTTCAGCACAATACTGGTTATTTTCATGCTTCACAGCTGTGTTCAGACTGGAGGTGCAGATTTGCTTCTCAAAATCTGTTTTGTGAAAATCAGATTTCATGTGGTTTCTGGTTATCTTTACTATCACACTATCCATACAAAATAATCAGGATACAATCTGGATATGCCAAAAAGCTGAGTTCTTACCAGTCTGAACAGGACCTAACACACCTATTAGACCTGGTCATGCTGTATAGTTAAATCCAGTGTTTTAGCAGAAAAAAAATTGCAGGGATCTGAAAACCAGGACCAGATCTGGACCCAGACTTCTAGGAGATAACAGGACAATCCAAGCCACAGGCATCCGAAGGTAGGAGCATAAACCATTTCCCTCATTAGAAAACTTTAATAAATGAATTGAAATCTAAAAACAGCTGATTGAGAAAATAATTATATGTCTATATTATTTAACCAATAAAACACATAATTCAGATAAAATGTGTTGAAACTGATTGACTTAATCAAATATACTATACATTCAAATATATTGGGACAACTGTTCCTTCATTGTTTCTTCAGATATTAAGAGTAAAAAAAGCAGAGTTTATCCTGCTTTTGTTGGAGTACCTGTCTCTGTCTTTTTCCTGGATTTGGGAGCACTGCTGTGAGGATTTGAATGCATTCAGAGACAAGATTAGCATCAGTGAGATCAGAATTTAGGATCACCCCTTACCTCATCCCCAACTCATCCCTTAAGTACTGGATAGAGAACACAGTTCCACTGCTCCTCAGCTCAGTGCCGGGTGTTTTATACCCCTCTAGCCCATATCTGCAGCATTAGGCATGTTGTCAACAGGATCATGCTGATCTGCTCTACTTCTCTACAGTGACAAGACAAGCAGGGTCTAAACCTGTGTCAGCAATGGGTTCAATAAAGGCCCTGTTCAGACATATCCATATATTATTAAAACATAATTCCCTACTTCTGTTTTTGTACATATTTCTGTCCATACTGAGACTAACATATCCCTGTCCCTGTATTGGATGATAGTACCTTATAGCTTATAAAGAGAGGCAGCAAAAAAAAATCCCAAATCACACACTGTTCCCCTGCAGTACCGCAGTGAGAAGTGTATTATGCGAGTCCCAAAATTACGTACAGTGTTATAAAAAATTCACACCTTTTTTAAAAAAAGCTCTTAGCTTAGATTCTTTAGCAAAAACAGTATGTGTGTGTGTTTGTGGATGGGAGAACAAAACAAAATATTCCCTCAATTTCCTCAATCTCTTTTATCTGGATATATGTGAATGATGCATTAAAGTAGTTAAAACAGCATCCCAAAATTAATTTGATCTAGATATCCCAAAAATCTGATATCTTGTCAGTCTGAAAACAGCCTAACCCACATATTAGAGCTGTATTTGAAGCCTGTGTTTTAGCAGGAGAATCGCCAAACTGTGCTGAGATCTGAAAACCAGGAGCAGAGCTGTACCCGGACCCCAAGGAGATAACCAGAACAATACAAGCCACATTTTATGTCCCTCATTATAACAATTCAATAAATTAACTGAAATCTAAAACCAGCTGAAAAGTCCACAAAGGAAAAATGAGTCGCTATATATTTAACCAATAAAACTGCAGTTTTGTGTGGATGGGAGGCCAAAATACAGATACATTTTTCCTCATTTTTTTTTTTATATCCAAATATGTGTGGAGATGCATTAAAGTAGCTAAATGCTTTCATTTCAAAGGGTGTCCACACATATTTGAACATACAGTGTAGTTCCATCAAATGATCACAATGGTGATTTGTTTATACAGGGTAACATCAGTATCTTCTCTTTGTTGAAGATAGATCAATGCGCCGTATTGTTTATCTATTATTACTTAATTTAGAAATGTGGCAAAATGTTCTGCAAACATAAAATACTGCATGGTATCAAAACAAATATTAACAGCTCTTATTATGTTTCAGCTTTTCTCAAACAGAGCAGGTTGAAAAGTGCCTGCTTTTGCTACTACTTTCCCTCTTAGCTCATCAACGGACAAGTCTGTCTGACCCGTCAATGCAAATCCGTTTTGTCAGTTTGGATAAGGAGAATAACGGAACACTATTACCAAAAAAATGCTAACACAGCTAATAATGAAGGAAAGCTACCAGAAACCTGGCAGCTAAGATTACGCTATTTTAGTATTACAGCTAGAGATTTTAGCTCTTTTGGTCGAACCACTCCATATTCCGTTTATTTGAAACTGCGTATAGAAAGCTCCAAACAACCAGTTATGGTCAAGCTTTTCTTCTGCTAATAGTTTAATAGCTAGATGAAGGTGGGTGAGGCCATCAGAGGGAAAGATAAGGGAAAGATAAGCTACTATATACACAGATCTGTACATAATCCACTGTACCGTTCTCAATCCTCGAGTTTAAGAATACTATTCTGTAATCAGTATGCAATACAAAATGGTCATGTCCTCATCAATGAATGATCAAGTATGGAGGAGGTAAACAAGCCTTCTCTCACTCTCTTTCTCTCTCCGTCACACACACACACACACACACACACACACACTCTCTCTCTCACACACACTCTCACACACACACACACACACACACACACACACACACACACACACACACACACACACTGAGTTCACAGCAAATATAATAACATTACTGGCATCTGCCAGTAAATCGATCTCCCATGTATGAGGAACTTATATGAGGGTGAGACCTCAGTGTCAAACAGTCATGAGACCACTTCAGAGCCCTCAAGAAATCCATCATCTATCTCACAAAGCCCTGATAATGACACACTATTCTCAGGGTAATCATGCTCTTCAGGCTTTCTGTTTTTTTTTTTTGGTCCAACTGAAGAGGTATTTTTAGTGAGCTATCTACTTTGATGAACGCCTAGGAAATTCTTGGATGAGCTGAATGCAAGAAAGAAAATTAAGTCGGATGAGATGTACCTTATTAAACGATGCAATATAACAAGAGCTGAACTCTTCTTTAATCAGCTGACCGGTGTCTGTCCTAGTGTTTTTTGTTTCTTATCTGACCTATAAAGAAATGGGCATTTATGCACAAACTATGTTGTTTTCTAAAGTATGGAGTCTCTATGTAATAAGCTTTTGTTTTACCATCTGAACTGAAGGGTTAAAACATCCCGCCTCTCTCTAACCCTCCGGACTGATCCTTTAACCATTGCTTTAACACATATACTCTACATTGTTGATTGGTGTTGATGACTGATGTTGCCGTCTCGGTCAACGGTTTTAATATTAATGTCTCTCACAACAATGTATGGATAGAGTGGGTTGACCTCACACATCTGCATCTACACATCTACAAAGTCTAGACTGGACACAGCAGCAATGGTCAGCAAACGGGGCCACCGTGTCTTGGCAGAGGGATGGTATTTCACAAAGGTAACCTGGAGGCGACACATCAAAGGGTGGAAGTTCATTGCGAGACCATATGGACACAGTTGAAGGCAGGAAAGGAAGTCACAGTATTAGGGCACTGGGACACTGAAGGCTTACAGTATGGGTTTGGGTATGCACAGGAGAGTCTCCTCCCAGGATCTACATGATACTGACACTGCGGTTGAGCTCGCACTGTGCGTTGTTGTTGTTGATGTTAGGGTTGTGCCGGGTGGCGGTCGGCGTAGACAGGCCACCGCTGTCGGAGGGGCAGCCATGTTGGACAAGGATGTCGACACATTCCTGGGTTCCTGCACGCCTGGCATAGGACAAGGGCGTCTGACCCCGGGCATCACGGCTCTTCACGTCCACGCCATACTGTAAAGAGGAAAAGCCAGAACAAATAGAGACGGAAAACAGATTAGCAGATAATTACCAATCAAATACACAGTTGTTCTAAGGGTGTACTGTGGAATCTGACACCAAGATGCCCCTGTAGCCAGTTCACAGGTTGTCCTTTCTTGGGCCTTTTTTGGTAGGTACTGAGCAATGCATATAAGAAAGCCCCTAACATAACCTGCCTGATGTTTTGGAGATGCTGTGACCAGATAGACAGACCTGTTACTCTTAAACAGACTGGTCTAGAAACAGTATCTCTAGGGCTTTAAGAAAAGTACACCTGACTCTTTCTTACTGTACACACTCAACTCCAACCAATAATATGTATACACATATGGCAAGTCTAAAATCATACCCAATCACTAGTGCCCTACGCATTACACAACGACCCAGACCCAGCTTGGACATAGATTATTATCACTAAAAACAAAAATCAAGTGTCATAGAAACAAATGTGTCCTACAGCAATTTCAGATGAAGTTGAAATATTGGTTACTAAGCTGTTATCCTGTGTTTGGAACGGACGAGGCTTTGGTCACAGACATCTACTCTTTTTGCTGTAAAAGTAGGGGCCTTAAGTAATTAGCCTTCTCCTGTTGCAGTAGACCGGTGTATCAACTAGTGTTCTGTAAACATTCTGTAAATATAATTTAAATAGACGTGGCTCCTGACCCCTATTGTGATATGTGATCCTTACCCAGATGAGCAGCTGTGTGATGACAACATTGGCCATGGCACAAGACAGGTGCAGGGCAGTGCGACCGTCTCCATCACCATAGGTCTCGTTGACCTCCTCCTTAGTGCCGTGAGCCAGCAAGAGCACCACCAGCCTCAGGTCGTCCTCCACCACAGCTCGCAGCAGCTGCTGCCCCAGAGGCACGTCCGACTGCGGGAGCCCCACCAGAAAGAGTTTCTGCTCATACTTTGCCCGGATCCAGCGCTCCTTCTCCTCCCTGTGGGTGATATCAGAGGATAAGAAAATGATAATATAATAATTACAGATTATTATACAATTTTAGTCTTATGTCTATGTTCACTGAATACCTATTACTCAATCAGATATCATACAAGGTACGCAATTGTGTGAAAACCCTTCATATAACAATTTAAACTAAGTCACCATTTAGTAAATGAAGGCTTCATGTTACTGGCCTTTATTCGACACAGCAGCAAGAGGCTAATTCTTCCTGAACAAACACTCCAATATCAATAACCTACATCAAGGAACAAGTTCAGAAACCAAACGCTAACAGTAAACTTTGGTAGCATCATAGTAGAAAAAAAGGGTGATTTTAATCATTTTTGAGTAGGTAATCATTTTCACAAGCTAACCGTAGCCACAGTTTAAAATATCTGATTTGAATGAAATCTGGATAAGAGTGGAAAAAACATGGCTTTTCCTGTTAAAAGTTCTTCCAAAAATTGCATTCATTTCTTTAATTAATGCTTAATGTTACTGAGCTGCTAGTTGGGCAATTCATTCCAATATAAATAATCTACATCTACAGTAAGAATGGGTGTAAGAATGCTTGAAACATGATATAGCAATGCAAATAAATGTAACAATATGCATTGAGATTTGACAATGCCTCCAGAAGAAAAGACGCTAGGCTCTAGAACAGAGTCTAGACTCTACAGAATAGATTCCATTCATACAACCTGCACCAATCAACAATCCACCCCGCCCTGGTCATGCCGTGTGCCACACCCCTCCTGCCTCCCAGCTCCAGTCTCATTGTTGATTATGCAACAACTAAAAAAACAGTAATGTGAACTGCTGGCTGAGTGCATCACCCCTAATCTAAAGCTCTGTTGACATAATTGTTTCTTCACTAATTGATCCTCTGTGTGGTTTTATCTCTCTGGTCCATACAGATTGCATTCTTTTCTTTCCAAGCTAATAAAATTTAAACTATGAAAATGTGTTCTCAATGATTTGCTCCAAAGTAGTTAAGACTAGATTTATACAATTACAGAAAATCTAAATGCCCATTACACTTTATCCACCTAACACACAAACACTGCACCCCTCTGCAGCTCCTGCTCCTGCTCCAGCAGCGAGAGGGTTAAAGCCTGGTCGGCTATCGAAAGGTTACACATTGTGAACAGCATGTCTGCAGTGGACAATACAGGAAGGAGGGGGGCATGTTTTTATCGCTGCTGTCACTGCTGTCACTCTTGCTCTGTGGATCCCCACAATGGAGCCCAATCTACACTGGCCCTTCAAGCCTCGGGGGGCCGTCGGCAACCGGCCAGATCGAAGGGCTAAAGAAAAGAGCGAGCAAAAGAGTAAGAGGGAGGAGTGAGAAAGAGAGAGACTGACGACAAAATGAACCTCAACTTAGTGCTCAAGCTTTACAGTTCTATCTGTGCCTCTCGATCTAACACCCCTCTTCGACTCTCTGGTCTCCATTCACTGAGCCACGCAAGAATCTAAATCGATAGCTGCCCGTTTGGAGCATGCTCAGTGCAGCAGTGACCCGGTGACCCCGTGCGGCGGATGATAAGGGGACTAGAAAAGGCCCGTTGTTTGGCTGGGTTGGGTGAGTGACAGAGAGAAGAGGGCGAGAGCCTGCTGGGGCTAGAGAGAGGACCTCAGCGACGGGTGACGGGCATCCCTCGAGACATCCGTCCTTACGGGCATGAATATAACCACATTCACAACATCCCCAATCGCCAGATAAACAACAAACAGTGCATAGCAGATAGACGGCAGGAGAAAGATAAACTCCACCACCGACAGTAAGGACTGTAATTGGATTCATTCAGAGGTGTTTCTTGCAGGATCTTCTTCCCGACACCTTTCCTGCGAGTGAAGGAGTCAGTACTTTAATGCCTGATAATTCTAGGGCTAATTAGGTGTTTGTGCTTAACAGCATCCAGTGCCATCGCTTCTGAGGTGACAGAATTGAGCCAAATGGTGAGACTGCAGATCACATGTTAATTACAGCAGTGGTGATTGGAGGGACAATGGTGTCTAAATGGGGCCACGCCCCCTCATTATCTCCCGGACAATAAGAAGAGCCTCCAAATCAACGGCCGCTTTTCTGATGGGGGGCCAGCCGATATGTCAACTGCCAGAGCTGTGTGTGTGTGTGTGTGAGAGAGAGTGTGAGTGTGTGTGAGAGAGAGAGAGAGAGAGAGAGAGAGAGAGGGAAAGAGAGAGAGAGAAAAAGAGAGAAAGAGAATGAGAGACTAAAGGATCTGTTGCAAATTGCTGTCGTTGTCTGATGATTTACTTAGCAGGGCTGTTTTTATCAAACAAAAAAATCAGCTGTAAATTCATTAAAAGCTGTGAATATCTTTAAAATAACTTTATATGCCAGAGCATAACATTGCAAGGTTTAAATAAGTCATTCCTAAGTTCTTTCTTATGTGGGCCATATTGTATCTTACATAATAATATCATCTTAAATCTTTAAATTATTTAAAAAATAATTGTGGTAAAAGCTGCATTCAGTCTTGAAAGCACCCTGTTTTGATTTTTTTAATGTTAAAATCTTTTGCTATTGATTGATTTTTTTCTATATGATTTATTGCATAAATAGTTTGCAGTTTGTAGGCATGCACTAAATATTCTGTACTTTAGTAGTGTAGTAGACTTTTTGTTACATATATTTTTAAGTTTCATTATGTATTTAGTGACATTAATATTATTTTATTCCAAGTCAGCATCAGACAAACGTTAATTTTTACATGTTTAAAACTGTATTCATATCACCTAGAAAATAGGTATAATTAACATAAAAATAACATAAAAATTCCCAGCAATATCGTGATATTATTTTAGACATATCACCCACATTTATTTGGCACTACTTTCACAAGAGCTCTACTTAGAATTACTATACTACGCTCTTCTTGTAGTTTATCAGCGTTTACCTCCCTGCCGGTTCAAAATATTCCTGTAGAATCTCACCTTTAGCTCTAATTGCATCTTTTTAAACAACGCAAGATTTAAATATCAAAACCAGTTTTACTGACACATTCTCAAAGAAGCCTTTAAGTATGCAAACATCTTTCTGTTGCAACAGCACAAGCCATTTCCTGTGTCCAAACACTTTGTGCAAGCCTGGGGAAAGTCACTGCTGCAACAATGGGGCGAGCTAATTAAGAAGGCCTCCACTTAACAGCGTTTCCCTTAAAAATCCCTGGCTGCTCTTTATGGAGAACAAGGCCACAAAGCCACTGAATAGACTGTGGCCACAGTGAATTGCTCTCCAATGGGTATGTGAGAGAGTGTGTGTGTGCTGTAGACCCCCCCCCCCAACAGCCCTTCATCCCCACCTCCTTCAGCAGTCACTCTTTCAAAGCTTGTTTTTTCTTTTGAAGAGGTAGTGAGAGAGACCCACCCCGTTGTTATCTTTCTCTTCCTTTGCTCCCCTTTACAGAAAACATACGGTGGCATGGATAGAGAGAGAAGCTTCAGAAAGGAGATGACTGGAGTGAGAGAGAGAGAGAGAGAGAATAAAAGCAAGAGGGAGAGAGAGACAGAATAAGAGCAAGAGGAAGAGAGAGAGAGAGAGAGAGAGAGAGAGAGAGCAAGAGGGAGAGAGAGAATAAGAGCGTGAGAGAGAGAGAGAATAAGAGAGACAGAGAGAGAGAGAGAATAAGAGCAAGAGGGAGAGAGAGAATAAGAGAGACAGAGAGAGAGAGAGAGAGAGAATAAGAGAGACAGAGAGAGAGAGAGAGAGAGAGAATAAGAGCAAGAGGGAGAGAGAGAGAGAGAGAATAAGAGCGTGAGAGAGAGAGAGAGAGAATAAGAGAGACAGAGAGAGAGAGGGAGAATAAGAGAGAGAGAGGGCCTCCAGACGTTTTGACTGTGCGGTCTGGGACAGAGATGAAGGGCTCGACACAAGCGTAATGAAGCGGAACGCCGTTCGCCAAGACGCCCCAGAGTCATTAACCACAAACACTTCAGAGGCAGTCAACTCTACGAACCTGCCACTTACTTTTTCTTTTCCAATTCACCTTGCTATAACGCATAATGATCTCAGATAAGCACTGTGTTCAGGATTATTTACTGCAAATGCTGGTGCTGGGTGGTGGAGAAGAATTTAATATCATCATATTCTCTAAATGCATCATGTTGTCTTAGATATTTTTGTATGAATTAACAACTAATGGTAGTTTATAGACTCTAAATCCAAGAGTGTTATCTGGGTGTTTTTACCTGTAAAGTTTTTTATTTTGTAATTTGGGTACTCAGTAAAACAGTATTTTACCAAGTTGTGCATGTTCACGTTTGTCATAAAATCCATGACTTTCCCTCTTACAAGTATGAACAGCTCAGCTGTAATAAATAAATAAATAAATAATTAAAATGTGTTGCATTTTTACTGAAAAGTTCATGCAATCAAGCAGACTGCAGTTTCTCCATAGAATGATGTATGAAATACACTCAACTAAACTAAACCACTTAAATTACATAAACACCACTTTGCTATATTCAAATTGAGCTAAGATTGTCAAATTTATAGATATTTTAATTTCAGCTTGAATTCACCTAAACCTCTTCCTCTTCATTGAAGATAATAATATACATCTATTCCTGCATTTTAGGCCTGCAACCCAAAAAAAGATGTGAAGGTACAGTATTTACCACTTTGTAATGTTGCCATTCCATTCGTGTCACAACACTTAAAAGATGTTTTCTACATGTATACTAAGTTATGAAATGAATCAGGTGTGGTTTTGTCTCATTCATCCTACAAAAACCTTAAGGTGTGCAACAGTTTGGGATTGTTGTCACCTTTTTAAGTTTAATATCTTCTATACATTCTCTGACGGGTCAGGATATAAAGTAGTTCAGTGCGGTACCCCTATCCTCTTCTTCAAACCCATGCCTTTGTAATATGTGCAGCGTGTCTTGTTTAAAAATGCATAGCTTTTTATAAGTGGCTCAAAAAACTTAAGGAATCTTTGTGCATTTATGCTGCCATCAAAGAAGTGTAAAATCACTCATGATAACAGTCTGGATGTTTTTTTTCCAGATGTCCTGAGCACAGAGCACTTAATGCCTCTTTCATACTGTAACAGCTTTTTCTGATTTGGGGTTGTAATTAAATGAAGTGACCTAGAACTGACCAACATGCACATACATATAAACATTCACACCAGCCTCTCACGCCAAGCTAGCATCCGCCACACTGCTGCCAGCATCTCCGGTGGCTCCTGGAGAGGACAGAGATGCTGGAGAGGCAGCAACATGTGGCAGGAATGGCTCGACCACGGCCACTTAAAACGGGAGGAAGAGCAGAGCGGTAATCCCGCCTCAGCCTTCTGTTTGAAATGGAGCCCCCAGAAAACAAACAGGGCTCCGGCACACTGAGGGCTGTGGGAGAAAGCCGAGAAGCCTTGAAAAGGACACTTCCTCTCAGCAGGAGGAAAGAAAATAAAATGAGAGGCTTTAGCATGTCAAAAGGAAGAGAGAGAGAGAGCAAGAGAGAGAAGGAAGGGAGGGGTGGGGAGAGAGAGAAAGATAGGAGAGTAGGAAAAAGAGTGATGAGACAGAGAGGACACTCTATGGGGGTGGTGGGAGAAGGGGGGGTTACATTCAGGAAATCAGGCCCATGGCTACCCCCTCAAAGGCATACACACACAGAAAAAGAGAGAGAGAGAGAAAAAAAAGAGAGAAAGAGAGAGAATGAGAGAGAGAGAAAACAGTATGGATGCTTGCTCTGAATCGCAGGGTTGCTTGGGGGACAGAAAGGGTACTGTGTGGAGAGAGAAGCTAACTCTGTTACAAGGAAGAACTTATTCATCACTCTGAAGATCCTCCAATCAGGAGCTTCAAAGCTTAATCCAAACTGATCACAGTCCCTGATATCAGTTCCCCTTTTGCAAAATGAACTGGAGAGTCTGGAGAAAGGAGAAAAAGAAAGGAACAGAAGGAGAAAGTGTTGAAAAGGGGATCAATAAAGCAAGGGGGAGGTAGGGCTGGGTTGGGTAGAGGATGTGGCTATATTGTAAGGAAGTTCTAGAATGGCCTGCACCTAATAAAGTGGAGAATGGCAGAATGATTTGGCCGGCCCTGCCCAGCGAGTCAGCAACACATGAGCGCACCACAATGCAGCAGCACAAACAGGGATAATTACTCAGCCTGCACACAAACACCGCCCCCCCAACAGCACCCGAGCTCCCCACAGAGGGCTCACTCAGGGGAAGAAGCTATTAAGGCAAAGTCAGAAAGTGGCAAGTGGCCTGACGAGTGAGAGGACAGTCCTGAGACTATAATGCCAGCGACGTTCGTCATTCAGCGTCATTCAGAGACTGATCCAGAGACGAGAGGAGTGCACGCTGCTTTCATACCCAGCAAACTGCTAATCTGCTTCAGATATACAGAGGAAAGAGATGCAGTAATGCACACACACACACACACACACACACACACATATATGAACAAAAAAAAAAAGTAAACAAGCACCAGTCAAAACAACAGTGAATTTGTTCTTTTCATAAGAATGATGGAGGAACTTAAGGAGGCATTTAAGTTTGTCACGATTGCCAATTAGATTGGAATTTTTGCACCAGGAGTGTAATAAAGTTATCCAAAAACAGCGTGTAAAACTGGTGGAGGAGAACATAATGCCAAGATGCATGAAAACTGTGATTAAAAACCAGGGTTATTCCACCAAATTCTGATTTCTGAACTGATTTCTGAACAAATTTTTTTGAATATGAACTTGTTTTCTTTGCATTATTTGAGGTCTGAAAGCTCTGCATCTTTTTTGTTAATTCAGCCATTTTTCATTTTCTGCAAATAAAAGCTCTAAATGAGAATATTTTTATTTGGAATTTTGGAGAAATGTTGTCTGTAGTTTATAGAATAAAACAACAATGTTCATTTTACTCAAACATAAACCTATAAATAGCAAACTCAGAGAAAATGATTCAGTAACTGAAGTGTTCTTGTGATGTTTCCAAAGCTTTGTTAATATAACACCATAACAAAATCGATAACACAACTATAAGGACAGGCTTAAATATCCCTAATATGGACAAATCACTATTCGTAAGCAGGCATTTCCTAATGGTCACATCACTCTCAGCTAAGCTAAATAATGTGCAAAATGGAATGAGCTTTAGTAGCTTAACTTAACACTAGTAATTAGCCGCTGTAGTCCATCAATGGTAATGGTAATTTATGCATATTAAACATAAACCTGTTAAACCACTTGATCCTGAACCTGAACCCACCCATCATTTTACTCACACACACACACACACTTACACTGGAACTGAAATGGCTCTATCCCTATCAGCAATATTTGCTGCTTTATTAAAAAAAAAATCTGTAAACTCTCTACCTCAGTAATCTCTGTGTTAATGTATGTTCTATATGTTACAGTATGTTAAACATATCTGCACCTTATTCTCACTATGCACTTTATTATACCGTATCGGTACAGCACTGTCCTGCTGTTAAATTGTCTCGTTTTCTGTATTTATGTTATAGTTTTCGGTTGCACTTTTGTTACTCTTGCACTTTGTTTGTCTATTGTATTGTTGTTCCATGTTGCACCATGGTTCTGGAGGAACGTAATTTCATTACACTGTGTACCTGTATTCAGATGTAATGACAATAAAAGCCTCTTGACTCTTGACTTGATCCCATTAATCAAGGTAAATCAGGCTGTTCTCTAGACTAGCTGTCTCAGACCCAGCATATAAATTCCTATTGCCTGGATATGAGAGGCTTCATAACTAAAACAGAGGCACAGAGATTACTACAATATTAATAACAGCAGTGGCTTTAGCTGTGTTAATATGGTAAATGCTGTTTTCTTTCAAATCCCTCAATGCAAATTTCAGAAGTATTTTTCCACCAGGTAAACCAAAGCAAAGCTCTTATTTTTGGTTCAATTTTGCCTTCAAACAAGGCTTTGTGGTTAACACGGTCACCTCTCAGCACTGGGGTCTTTGGTTCAAGTCCCTATCTGGGTACAGCAGTGGTGGTTTTGTGTTATGCTGAAGAGGTTAAAGGTGAATATACACAGTGCTGGTCCTCTGTGAAAGCTGTAGGATCTTAAGCAGTAATCTACAAACCAAACACATGAAAGAAAAGCAGGGGCAGAGTTTAAGCCTTGAAGCACAGCGGGTTGTGTGGAGTACAGTGGACAGGGTGAAAGGGTTAAAGCAGTGGAGAATGTTGGTGAAAGGGAAGGAGGGAGGGGAGGTTAGTGGTGTGATTCATTTTTATTGCTGCTGCTGCCCTGTGGGGGCGACACACCGGCAAATTATTTCTGAAACAAAGTGGAGGAGCGCAGTCCTCATCAGACCTATTGCCTGTACTGGCCAAAGGGCATGGTCGTGTTTGTGTGTGTGTGTGTGAGAGTGTGTGTATGAGTGAGTGCATGTGAGTGTGACAGTGAGGAGTCTACTGATGAGCGATAGCTATCCACATCTGCCTGGACCTCCAGGAGCCAGAGTGTGGAGGGGCGTGCAGTTGGCAGAAAAAAGAAAGAGTGGTGAGGAGAGACAGTGCTGAAATTTGAGCAAACAGGGCTGCAACTATTGATTATCAGGGATTGAAAGTTTCTACCTATTAGTTTGATGATTCATTAAGTAATCAGTTTTAAAAGCAAAAAGCTCCACATTCAGTATTCTGCACATTCAGTAGTTTGGCCCGCACTGTTTTTTTGAATGAAGAACAATATCTCATCCCAGGCCTTTGTATTTATTTAATTGTCTGAGGTACATTTAAAGCTGTTGTAAAACTCATTATAATTTATTCAATATTATTACTGAAGTCTGCAGTTTTGAGAGCTGCTTAATGTAAACAGTACTTAAAGTCTAAATATCCGGTTTTCCAGAGTATTTTAAATGTGTAGAAAACAGAACTCATCGCTCTCTGGCTTCACTTGTAATTTCTCTAAAGAAAAGACTTAAGTTATCCATGTTCCTGTGTCTTTTTCTAGTTATTATAATGAAAATGTAAATGTGCTAGGTATCATATAAGGTGCGCTATTAATGAATGTCTATTATCTGGTCTATTTTCATACTTTATAAAGAGTATTCTTTTAAAGTCAAACGGGCACAGGATGTTCTTCTGCTCAGATTTCTCTTCCGAAAACTGTTTATTTGGGTGAGTAAAGCACTTCTGTTTATTTACAGTGAGCTTACATTTCCACTAAAGCTGGAACATTAGCATTAGCTAGACCCAGCGGTTAGCAGCTTATGCCGTTTAACAGCGTTACACTGAGGAACCCTGAGGGTTCAGGAAAGCCTGGGCAAAATTAGCTAGCGGTTCATCCTATGTAGCTTGTTTTGACACAGTAAACATGCTGACTACAGTCCGATATACTCACCTCTAAACAGCACAAGAGCTAGCACCTAGCACAGCTAGAGGCTAATGCTAATACTGCTCCAGTCTTGAGTCTGAGTGCTGAAGAACTAAAATAAAACCCCTGTATGACGCTGTTCTTTAGCAAAGTGGCTTTACTGCTCTTTACAGCCTGACTGGTAAAATTCATACATAAGACGCACCGGATTATAGGGTGCACCGACCATTTTTGGAAAATTTAATGGATTTTAAGTGGTAATTGTTTTTTTTTTATTTTGTTAATTTTGTTTTTATCTATTTTTTTATCACATTTTAATCCATTGCTACTTACCAGTTGTAAAGCCCCCCCCCCACTTTTTTTTAAACATATGATTTTTTCTGTGTTTTTTGACAATATATTTTAACAATATACTAATATTTGTTTTTTTCAGTTAATAGTTATTTTTTCAGTTGCTTTCTTTAAAAGCACTGCCAGTCTACTGCAAAATTTTGTACACTAGATTTTGTACTCTTTATGGTTATTGAATAACCTGAAGACTGTAAATAGCTAAAATAAAGGCAGAAAATGGGGTGTTAAAAAAAAACTCGACCAGTAGTGCATATCAGTATGTCTGTACATCAACATGTCTGTAAGCCTCTTTCTGAGTAAGCACATGCAGTGAACTAACACTGTTTACTCTGAATGCAAAATATGATTTATATCATATTCGAATGTCACATTTTAGACAAGCAGACAGCAGAGTAATCTACTTTTAGAAGCTGATCTTAAGCTTGTGTTTTAGTTTTTAACTTCATTATATGATCAGTATCAGAAGTACTACTGGTTATTGTGTGCTCTGTGTGGAGGAGTTAGTGTAGTAAATAGTAAAAGTGTTGCATTGACAAGTCGCTAAATGAAAGAAGCTCTCAGCACTTCCACACACAGGTGCCAGGCAATTAGAGCACCCTCAAAAACACATATCTGCCAACTGCTAATTTAAGACCTGCTCCCTTCTAACACTCGGCCTCAGTTCACTCTTTCTCTCTCTGGTCACATAAGATTAATGACCACAGACTAATATATGAGACGCACTGAGTAAATCTATCATAAATCTATCAATCTGCTTAATGGATGACCCGGAGAGCTCCATGATTGATTGGTTCTATTCATCAAAATAATCATTTTTATTCGTTACATTAAAGTCTGACACCACTGCA
Organism: Astyanax mexicanus; assembly: GCF_023375975.1. NCBI lineage: Eukaryota > Metazoa > Chordata > Actinopteri > Characiformes > Acestrorhamphidae > Astyanax > Astyanax mexicanus. The sequence continues at coordinate 12,115,995 of NC_064413.1, read as the reverse complement.
GCTAAGCTAATTGTATCCATTCACATTCTAATGAAAAAAGAGAAGAGTTAAAAGAAGAAAATAAGTAACTAGTGTTAATTACTGCCAATTAACATCATGGCTGATAATTAATTCCTTTTGAAACTAGTGTCAAAACAAACTATTAACTAATTATTTACCAAATTACAAATTTAAAATTAAATCAGATACATTTATTAAGCTGATCATTAATGTTTTTTTTCTTTTTGTGGGAACATGACTGTACATATTTTAAGGCTAAAAAACATAAAAGACTTCATAACCTGTATTTTAACATTTTATTCTAGAATTTGTGTCAAAACTGGTTCTAGAGAATGAAAAACATTATTTAAAGCATTTGGCTTGGTTGGAATAGATCAGTAAAAGCTAAAAGTGCACTTTTAAAGGATCAAGTTTTATCTCCAGCACTAATCCAAAACACCTAACTACAAGATCAGATGAACAAATAAAGATTCACTGATTGTCCTATGATGCTCTCAGGATGTTCATTATCTGTTACCTCATAAGTTAAAATGATAAACAGCTGTAGGGAAATTTGTTACATATTTTAAAGGGTTTGTGACATGGGCTTTTTTTGGGTAAAAATGTCAACATCAAACAATAAAAATGCATGTACATTCTGATGTTCATCATCATAACTGTGTAGCATTAGCAGAGCATGACCGTTATTGCAGTAGCTTGTGGAAAAGAGTCATCAGGTCAGTAGATTAGGGGATGAGCTCAGACACAAAGAGGCTCTGCAGTCACCATGCTGCTACATGCCAACACTGTGACCAGCGCTAAATCAATCCGTCAGCAGGACACCAACAGAACATGATGGCAAAACAAGCCCTGGACTACAGAAGAACTTCACGATGACTTCACAGGTGCCCTAGAATGGAAATTTGCATTTACTTACACATAGTTCGATTAAAAACCACAACCTCCCAAAAATGTTAGAGTTTTGGCTAATTTTATTTATTTCCTTCTAGCCTGGGTCAAAAGCTGGCATTTACCTGATAAAACGCAAAGACCACTTTGGGAGGACAATTTCAGTAACAATTTTTGACAACATTTTTATGAACTGAACTATAGGAACACCTTGCCTTGCTATGACGGCTTATGAGCTGTTTTATAACAACGACTGTGAACATGCTACTTATGGGTCAATATCATTAATCTTTTGTCTAGCACTAATGTGAACCCCAGTTAAACACAACACATGGTGAGAAAACGTCTGATTTCCATTAGGGGTATACAAATATCAATACATTGTAGTTTTGCAATGTTATATTTTGCAATACTGTATTATTTTCACAGCAGCAATTTTTTACTAAAAGTTTACATGTAAAGATAGTTGTCAGACTGTTGTTCATTAAGTGTATTAAGTGTTTAAACCCCAACCAATAGATAGCAGTGTTGTGCTTTATGTCACAAGTTCACTCTGTCACACACCCAAAAAGTTCAATAATGAGTTTTTTACTCAATGTCCTAATTTCTAGTATAATGTTTGTTTTGCGGATGGCAGGAAACTGCTATACTGAATATATTTGTGAGAGAATCCCGTGACCCATTGGAGAAGTGGCATGTTTGCTGTAATAACCCAATGCTGACTTAATTTGAAAGAAATTGTGAGAATCCTGTGACCCACAGGTTTATAGACTCCACTTTTCTGGGGAAAAATGTATTCTACTCAGATTTTTATAATATAATATACTGTTTATCATACTATTAGATATTTTCTTGATAAGAAAAAATCTGCTTGCTTACACTATTGCAATATACACTGCCTGGCCAAAAAAAAGTCGCCACCAAAAAAAAAAAAAAAAATCACACACTCTAATATTTGGTTGGACAACTTTTAGGTTTAATTTAAATCACACATTTGCTGTGGCATTGTTTCAATATGCTTCTGCAATTATTTCAATCCAGTGTTGCATTAATTTTTCACCAAGATCTTGCAGCATTGATGATGGTAGAGTCTGACCACTGCACAAAGTCTTCTCCAGCACATCCCAAAGATTCTCAATGAGGTAAAGGTCTGGACTCTGTGGTGAACTCTCTCTCAATCCATGTGTGAAAAAGATGATCTGATGCTCCCTGAACCTGAAATTCTTTCACAATTCCAGCCCCATGAATCCTGACATTGTCATCTTGGAATATGACCGTACAATTAGGGAAGAAAAAATCCGTTGATGGAATACCCTGGTCTATATTCAGTATATTCAGGTAGTCATGTGACCTCATTCTTTCAGAACATACTGTTGCTGAACCTAAACCTGCAGACCAACTGCAGCAACCTCACATCATTTACTTACTTAAATCCAGGTGGAGACTTTTTTTTTGCCAGCCGGTGTACATTGCAATGCACTGAATAGTGATTTCACGCATCATATCTTCTGGTTCTTGCCAACAAACACCCCTAATCGCCATCATACAAACTGCCCTGAAACATGATGTTTAACAAATGAAAATAAAGGAAAACAATAAACCATGTATTATCAGCATAGCTTCAGTTAAAGAAAATCAGTTATGACGTTAATGAGATTTATATTTCTGACGGAGTGAATGAGCGAGAGTATGAGTGAGTGAGTGAGTGAGTGAGTGGGAGGGAGGGAGGTGGGTGGGGGCGGCTGCGGGAAGCTGTGAGCCATCAGAGCCTCCTGACAGTGAAAAACATTCACTCCCCCGGCCGCCAGCCAGTCCTGCTGACTGGAGTGCGAGAGGAGATATCAGCATCAATAATCTTTCATCAAGTCAAAAGTGCTTGGCTGCTGCCGTACAGGATCTATTCAATAGACAACAAGGAGACACCACTTTGAGGGGGAGAGAGAAAGAGAGAGAGAGAGAGAGAGAGAGAGAGAGAGAGAGAAAGAGAGAGAGAGAGAGAGAGAGAGAGAGAAAGAAAGAGAAAGAGGGCTGACCTCGATTCATTGAGAGAACTCCAACATCTCTTTTTAAACACACACCCACACACACTGACACGTACACAAATATAGAGGCATGGTGGTAACTTATTCTGATTCCGATTAAAAAACACTAAATCTATTACTTTCTAAAAGGTGGAGATGTTGATTAGTGTTAAACCAGCATCACCCAAACTCTCAGGCACTCTATGCAATAAAATTACATCGACAAATATCAGTTTGAAACATCAGCCAAATTGAGACGTGATTTTGATATTGTTCATCCCTGAAATACATTATTAGGCCTGTCATGATAAGACTTTTTTGTAGACAATATATATCCCCCAAAACGATTGTGATAAACTGTATTATTGTCATTTTAAGACCAAATGATAATACAGTAGCATAACAAAGCAATTCCATTCTTTTAAAGACAACAAAATTTGAAATTAATCATGGTATGAGAAATATATATTTTTTCTTCACCTACTGAGGTCCACACTGTAGTGTGTATGTACTCACAGTTACTGAAGCATTGGTCTGGTATTGAATGACTCTAAAATACTGTTCACTGGTATATATGTGAACAAACATACACATTAACACAATATTATCAAAGATTACTGAGGTAATGTCCATTTATTGTATATGTATATGAATTTTATTTATATAAAAGGAAAAATAGCAATATTTTACATTAATATTTCGTTTGGGATAATATTAAGGTCACTGTGACATGTGGTTTAAATAGCTTAAAATCTTAACAAAAATTTCCCTCTGCTTTAGATCGTAGCCTAACAATAGCCACACAATACTTGTAGTGATGCGGGAACCACTGAGAAAAAAACCAAACGTTAGATACCCAACACATAAACTTTGCTTACATATTTAATTACAACAATTTTCTAGAGGCTTAAAAGAACCCCAAATATAAGGTCAGTGTGCAAGTAATATTGAGGATTATGGGAGGGTTAAACTTCCATAAAAGCTGGGGAAGTGGTCTGGTATCCATGCTAACATTTTATCAGTCCTATGATATGCTGTGCTATATAATGTGCCCCCTGTGCAGACAATCAGAGCAGAATTCATCAAGTCCTTCATAAAGCCCTGCATTGTAATCCCTATTCAATCCTCGTAATCCAAGTATTGGCCCATATATGATGGTAAATGCTACACCTCAGCTACAAACAGCACAGTCACGCTCATAAAATGAATATCAGACTCCTGCTGATCAGATTAACTGAACTGTTGTTAATCAGAAGAACTCTGACATGGTTTACCTCGTGCTGTCGACGCCTGGCTTGGTGTAGCCCTCCAGTGCCCCCTCCCACACACTGTTGGCCATAGCGTTCCCGATGGCAGTCATCACCATGCTCAGCTCCACGGGCCAGTCGTCCAGGTCCAGAGATCTCACGCGGGACAGGTGAGTGCCCAGATTCCTGTGGATTCCTGAGCATTCAATGCAAATCAGAGCGCCCAGGTTCAGACTCGCCCAGTCTGGATCTGCAGATGAAACACAGAAGAAATGCTCTGTTAGCACTCAATAGAAGTGCTCTATAAGTGCATGTAGACTGACACTGTGAACATATGTCCTGTAAATTATATTTAACATGCCAAAACTAGCAGTATATTGTCCATAGCTTTTGCCACATCCCATAAAAGCTAAATAACTCTGTAATGACCTGTGGCACATTCAAGTGGGGTCTCCTGCATTTAACGTCAATGTGATTTTTGCCTTTATTTTTGTATTTTTGCAAAGACAATCCTAAACAAACACAGCTGGCCATGATGATTACCACCAACTGCACAGTCCACTGTAGGTGCGAATGCCTTCAAAACCATATTCCTCATGCACACACTGTGTACAGGGAATGTGGATGGAGGAACGTACTGTAATTATCTGCACAATGAATGTCTAATTGATTTGGCTCCCACTATCAGGCCTCGATCCAACTCCAATAATTCATGTTGCCTTACCACACCTCAAAACTTAGGCTACGTTCACATTACAAGCCACATTGCTCAAATTAAGATTTTGACGGTTCACATTCACAAATGTTAGTGATCTGTATCTGTGTGTGATGTGAACAAATCTGTCCCTAAACGCCTCAAATGTGCACACTGATACATGTATAAACGTCACTTTCTTCACCACCAACAAAAAAAGCCATATTAGAGAGACTAGAGATTCGTAGCTTTATAAAGGTGAAATGGAGGCATTAGCAGCTCATATGTGGAGAATGAATTCTGATTTGACTGTTCACATTTATGTCACATGCCCATGGATCAGACAGGTATCAGACTTAAGACCACATATGAAAGTGACTCAAATCTGATAAAAAAAAAAAAAAAATCTGATTTGGCACATTCACACAGCACTGAAAAAAATCAGATCTAAGCTACATTGGGCAAAATATCAGATTTGAGTCACTTTAGCTGGGTAATGTGAACATAGCATTATATAAGTGTGGGTGTTCCCAAGCCGTCTACTGAGGTAAGACTTTATAATCAAATTACACACTGCTACCTCATGAATTTTGGCATTTCACTCTATGCTCCAAAATACAAAAAAGTCAGATTTAGGTTTATTGTTACATTGTTACATACATTAAAACAGGGGGTAGTGGTATAAAATAAATGGGTTTGGGCCTTTTTTTATTTTTAATGAAACTAAACTTTCTCTAAAGATAGACAAATCTTCAGTTTTGTCTAACATTTCAAAATAAAAGCAAACTGTAAACAGACAGAAAACACTGTTTTTTGTTGGGCTGGGAAATATAATGAACCTATGTTACATATTTTAAGGCATTTTTACAATAGATAATATTTATTGTGATATTTTGAAATGCAGAAATAATTACCATTAACAGCTAATTTTTAAGAACTGGTAATTAAATACTAACCATATATGCACTTCTGTGAAATGTGATACTGCCTTACTATTAATTCTGTTCAGACAATTACTAAAACACTACATACTGCTGGATATCAGAGCAGAAGACCTTCAAAATACGTCAGATTTGCTTTTGATTTGGACTTGATTAGGGAATATAGTTTCTTGTATCAATATTACTCTAGCAAATTCTGCAATCAAAATGCAAAGTCATTAATGTAACATATAAAGGGTTATGTGAAAGACTGGTTCAGTAGATGGGGTGAAATGAGCTGTACTCACTGGGGGCGTCACAGTCCACACAGAAACTGTTGCCTCTCACATTCCTGATGGACTGGATGGCCACGGCATCGCTCTGGCTCCCTAATCGAGACTTGAGTGGGGGAAGATTAAGTCAGAGACCACAAAAAGGAAATATGAGTGTGAGTATCTGTGTGTGTGTGCTTGAGAAAGAGAGAGAGAGAGAAAGAGAGGAGATGAGACGTGGGCTATGAGTACGAAAATGAGGAGCTGTTTAGCTAGACATTCTGAAACCTGTCAGCCTTCATAAAAGTTCTCCAGCAGCGCACCGTTTCTGTCTGCGTAGCGTAAGATCAGAAATAGGAGCAGTGAGGAGAAGAGAAGAGAGGAGGAGAAGAGAGAAGAACATTTGCAAGACAAAAACACACATTATACATGGGGGAGGGTGATTATCATTAGCTTTTTACATTTCACAATTGAGCCCTTCCAACGGATAACCATATATTTACCACAGAATTCAATTATTCTTTCTTTTTTTTTAATGTTTTACATGGGGAAAAAAAACTAAATGTGCTTCATTTAGACAAAAATAACATACCTTACAGCAGTGAGGAAAACTAGATATCAGTTCCTGCGGAAACTGTGTGATTGCAGTGCTAATTTGTGGCTGGTTGCTATAGTGTTGCCATGGTGTCTGTGGCAGTTGCTATAGTGTTGCTAAGTGGTTGCTAAGGTGCTGCTAGTCGGTTGCTAAGGTGTTGCTAAGTGGTTGCTAGGAGGTTGCTAAGGGGTTGCTAAGGGGTTGCACAAGGTGCAAATACATTGCACGTGTATGGAAGCTAGGTTGCTCTGGGTGTGTGGGGTGTCCAAACTTTTAACCAATAGCTGCTCCATACACACACAGTGTGCTGGCTGGCGTGCTGGAGTGTCCAAACTTTTGAGCAGTAGCTGGTTTATCCAGCAGCTACTTCACACACACAGTATTGGAGCGCTAGACACACAAGGCATTCCATGCGCAGAGCTGCTGGTGTGCAGGATGAAAAACGCACATCATATTGTTTTAGTCTTTGTATCTCAAAAATTGACATACAAGAGCGTGCTAATTTCCCCCCATTCATTTTCAATGGGCAAAAAAAAATGGAAAGTTACAAAGTTTTAATGAAATCCGATTGGAAAGCTGTATATAAGCCCACCATTCCTGATAAGGATTCATGTTTTAGCGTTGGAATAGAGTAAAAAAAGACATGCCTACTAAAATCACACTAATATCTGATTTCTCCTAAAAGGGAGCAATGGTCAGTTTGTGGTTATTTGATGGAAGGATTCAATTTAGGAAAAGTTTTTTTCAGAATGTTATATGTTTTTATACAATTCTAAACAAATAAAGTAGATACCTTAATCAGTGGTCAACCAGACTGCAGATTAATTAAGATCATTTTAAACATGCGAGGCACATGATCAAGTGAAATTTGGCCCACCTTCTATTGACCGCATAATTCACCTCTGAGGATCATCATCCATTTCGTTTTATATATTTTTAAACGGTTTAGTAACTGAATTTACTGTATTTCAGTTAACATAACATTTTTATGTGATATTTACCTTATTCTTGCTGCTTTCACATGACTGTAAGCTAGCAAATATCTGACTCTCGATGGCTTGAACCCAGAGCTCCCTCTCCTCATACGTAGATGCCTCAAAATGCCACATCTGTCCCGTCAGCGACACAATGATAAACTCAAACGATTCCTCTTGCTCTGAAACACACCAAAAAAGAAAAACAGTCATTTAACATACATGATTAATTAATAGGACATTGCTTCAGTTCCAAGATTCACTGTAACTAAAACTGTAAAAACATTAGTAAAAAATTGAATTAAAAATAGTAATATTAAATAGTGAAAACTGTCCAGCAATGACTAAACATTTTCTATTATTTTAACATCAACACGTTTATGGTGTGTGCTATAATGTGAAATATTAGTCTTAGTTTTTTTGTATTCGCTTTCTTTGTGCTCAAATGATCTGTATTTTCCTTAAATAGTGCAAGCAGATCTAACTCTGTGTCCTAAACTACGCAATCTACCCTACATACACACCTTTCAACTGAACTGCTCTCTATTAAACCCACACTGTCTGCGTCTATTGTCCTTGTGTGTGTTTTTAGACAGTGTGTAAAAAGCAGCATCACCAGCTGAATCTCCATTATTTCTCTTTCATTTGGATTAAGTTTCACTGGGTTTATTTATGACTACAGAACAGTACTGGATGAAATATAGTAAAGACATTAACACTAATTAAATAGCATTTAATGATAAAATTGGTGTTTTGTTATGGCTGGTGTTATAGTCTTGTGAGTGCTGGCATCATTGCTTGGTTATTTATGTGTGTACAGGGCAGGGTAATACCTGAAGAGCTTTAGTCAGAGTGTCATTATTGTGCAGTGCTGGTACTGCTCGCCTATCTCTTAGCAAGTCACATAGCAAGGTCATAAGTAACTGTGGTATAATCAATAAAAATACACAACTGTTTTCAAATGTACACAACTGTGTACTGCGCTCTCCTCATTGGTTATTTTAGTATTTAATATGGTCTTTAATTTATAAAATGTAATTATACTGTTCTGATTAAGACTATTTATGACTCTGTGGAGCAATGCTTATTTTAGATTTAAACTACACCATAACAGTGCAGGTTTTATTTCTCTCCCAGTACTGCCATATAGAGACCACATGCAGGTTCAGCTCATGCCTAAAAAGATAGCAATAGAGGGCAATTCTGAGAGCCTACGATCAATTCCGGTTGCTGTGGAGCAGTGGCATCATCAAAGTGCATCATTTACAAGGTAAACACATCCATTAGAGCTTTTATCTCATTATCATCCAATCACATTACACTGCAACTGCCTAACTGGAATGTAATGTGGGTTAATAATTTGGGTCATGCTAATTTCCACACCACGAACGCGAGGCGAGACAAAGGGGTGCGCGTGAGCCGCTACAACGAGGGGTGAGAGGTGAGAGAGAAGCCATCAGCTCAGCATTAATTCGCTCTATGATCATTTTAAAGCCATGATTACTTGAACATGTTCATGATGATTAGATGAGCAGTGGGGGACATTTTGGAAATGCAGCTGCTTGGGCCGGCAGAAAGTTCACCAATTAGGGGGTTGCGTTAAATTAAAACTGATTTTTTCCACACATTACCATTTACAGTACGCTTTATGGCCTGAAAACAGCTTAATACATTTGGAGATTGTAATGTTAATGATATTTACTGCAATCAACAAAAACGCTTTCTGCTGGCAGCGTGTGGTGAGCAAGTAGTTCTGAGTGTCTCAATTAAAAGTTGACGCTCAGTAAGATCACCAATGAAATATGTTTTTTTTTTTTTTAATGTAACAGATTAGGCTAATCTGAAAAACAGCAATAATAAATGTAGGTACGTGCTGTATATGCATGTTTAGCTTTTTTTTTAGCTTTTTTTTTTTTTACCAGAAAAAAGTAAACTAAAAACTACAATTTCCAAATCATGTGGCATTTAAACCTTTTTAAAACAATTACTGTTTTAAAAAAAGACCTGAAAAATTTGGTAAAAAGTGATTTTTATCGTCGCTCACAATTGTGGGATAATGTTTAGCATACTGATTTAACATTTACCTTCAAATTGTTTAACACATCTCAGCCTAGTTATCAGTTTTGGAACAGAGCTCAAAAAAGAATTTCATTAAATCTATGATGCTGTAAAAAAATAAACAAATAATAAAAAACTAAATTCAGTGATAAAACTATATGTATATATAATTTTACAAAATGGGGCTTTTCCCTTTTCTTGTAAAGTAGCCATTTTGAAGAAGATGTTTATGTGGCAGTGATAACATACAGTATTACAGTATATGACTAAAGCACAATTAATGTATAGTATATTAAAACCTTATTATAAAAGCACAATAAGTGTTTTTTTAATAAATACATTAAGTTCATCCTGGGACAACAAAGAATGAGATACTAAATAGGTGACCAATGATCATAGTGATCATATTACAAGAATAACTTAATAATTTAATCATTTGAATAATCATTTTTGAAGTAGTTTTATTGCTTAACTGTGCTGCTTAGATGATTATACTTAAATTGTATCAGGCAGAACTATGAAGCACTATGAAAGGTGTATAAGTATGTCCTATCTATTATTACTGCTAACATGTTTACTCATTCTACAGCCGCACTGACAAAGTAATTACAAACAAATATATTATTATTATTAGACACATTAAAGATCATGTGCACCAAAAAGCTTTACTGGCCTTTTCTTTTAGATGTTTGATGCAGTCAGTTACTTGCAATAGGCAACCAGGTTTTAAACAGCTCTGGTCATGTGACACTTTACTAACACCCTTTATTTGGTCAATATTTAATACAAATGCATCAATTCGTCATTTAGTACCATTTTTAGAGCCGTATAACTGAAAATGTTTTTATTGATCACGTTTGTGACCAATGGGATTATTTGTGATATAGTATTTCCCTTATATTTTAATACTATGAGACAAATGCCTTCATTTAAGCTTGTTCATCAAGTTAGAGACGTAGCTGTCACTAAGAAAACTTCTCCAGCTAGCGTTAGCCACAACCAAAATCAAAGAAAAATGTCTTCCATGTTCCCTCAACTATCTGACATGTTTGCATTTGATATCCTGAGCAGCTTTTTCTGAATTTAAAATACATATTTAAATCTACCACTGAATGCTGGGAATTTATTCCTAAAGCTTTGTTGATCCTACTAATAAATATCACATTAATTATCACATTACAGTCTGTGGCTAGTATATGATGATACATGATACTTTATCATTTTACTGCTCATCATTCGCACTTATCCATGCTGCTATAGAAAAACTTACACTCTGGATTTCATGTTGATGCTACATCCCTACTCTACTTTCATATTTTGTGTATTTATATTGACATATATATTTTTCTTATTTTACTTTTATTCTGTTTTATTTTCTTTCATCTTTGTATTTATCATATTTTAACAACAATTCCAAGTCTCATTGAATCCTTGAATGCTACAAGAAATCTGTTAATTAGTACCAATACTAATCCACTTCTCAATAACAATCTTAATATCTCGAACAATAAACCAATTAAATAAACATATATGTTTGAACATGAACACCTTCTTGAGATGGGGTTCCAATATTAGAATAAAGCCTTTGGTAATAGTTTAATAAAAACAGACATAAGTCTTATTTAAAACAAACAAATATGTCTGTATAATTTCTTACTAATATTAAATATATATATTTATTAATATTAAAGGTTATCAGAATTCTGGTTGGTCAGTTTGTGGACCTGGCACTAAAGTATTATTCCTAATTAATGGTCATTTTTGGTCATTTTATGAATCTGATAACTATATGCAATAAACACTGCTTATTTTATTTTATTTAACCAAGCAAACCTGAGGATATATTTAAACAAATAATTTATTGTATAATTTACAATGTATTATTTTGGAAAGCAAGATGCATTAGGATATGTCTGAACAATTCGCCTTCATCAAGATTTCTACAAATTCTTGAAACAAAAATTCATTCTTGTGCAGACACTGAGCATGTCAGAAATAACTGATGACCTGATGTAGGATTATACAGAGAGGTTCTTATTCTCTGGAACAGCTACATGGCCTGGAGCTGAAGACAAATCCAATTAGCTCCACACCATCTTCAATTATCTGTTTATTCACGGGACTTGACTCCAGGTTGGGGATCAATGAAGAGCCGGGAGGTGTGTATCTAAATCAAGGACTAAAGGGTGAGGGGCCACTGGCCAGACGCTCCCTATTCTGTGCTTACTTTTCAGTCTGTGTGGGGTTTTAAATGCACTACAAGGGAAAGTTCATTGGGATCAAGACCTAAATGAACCCATTTATGTTCAGTTATTTCTACCATTAACTAAAGTATGAGCATTCAGATAACTTAAGGCATTTACCATTCTATGATTTTGTTATGGCAATTTTGATAAAATAGCAAAAATATGTTGAAAAATGCAAACATCTGCATCTTTCTCGATTAGTTCCTTCCATGGCTTTCTTTAATTATACGTGGTCCTTCTTGCACACAGTAGGTGTGTTTGTGAAGTGCACTCTTTGGTGATAATGCTAATGTACACACCAACATAATTATCTGGAATTCCATTGAGTCCTATAATTACACACCTATGCATCTGAACACAGACAATTACTTTGTTGGCTGGTCATCTGAAAAATCTGCCATTAAAACAGGTAATTTCCATATGGAAATATGAAACATCAAGCTTCTAATGGCAGTGGTTTGAAACAACAGCAAATGAAGGCCAAACTGAACTTACTGGAGTCACATCACTGAGGACGGCTCACAGGGGAACAGCATTTTTAAAAGCCATGCAAAAAATAAATGTCGGGATGAATAACCAAAGTAACTGTGTGAATGCTGTTACAGAGCTAGTCTGAGATATTTTATGAATTGGGGATGGAAATCTAATCACAGCAACACAACTGTGTGTGTTTAGAGCTCTCAATGCAATCATTTTAAGCTGATTCAATTTTATAGCATTTCATTTTTTCACAAAATACATCATCCTTAAGCAGCTTTCCCAAAATGCAGATTCAGAGCCTCAATGAGCAAACTATAGGAACAACTTTGAGAGCATAAAGAAGATTTAAATGTGAGTATCTGTCAGTCTCTGGCTGGCTCCAGATAGGGTTTTGTTGTTTTAGTGTTTTTTTTTACTGTATTGAATTAACACTAAACGATACTATAGCAAAGTTTAACACATAAGAGCCCAGACCTTATTTTTAACTTTGATTAAAAACTATTTACTCTAATCAGTTAAATTATTTGAGCAGCTAATTGGGTTTATTTCTATTGGGAGAAAGAGGCCACATGACTTCTGTATATTTTGAGATGAAAACCCTGTTGATTGAAAAAATAAACTGGTATTTTATCAGTTTGCTTTAAAAATGGGCTTCAGAACTATTTTATTAAACCATCTGAATGGTTAATAAGGTTGGAGGAGATATTTTTTATATGGCACCCAGATGCATAGCTCACGTGGGTCACCAGACTGACATACAGTGACAAGCAAAAAATTTAGATTAAAGTCTTAATCTCTAGTTGATCTGTGGAAATATATGTGTGTGTCCAAAATGCTCAATCTGTACTATATTAGTGGTGGTGATAAATATACCTGTTCAGCAGAAAAATAGCCAGCTAGCCCGTTTCCATGCCTCCATAAACTCAGAATTGATCAGTATTAACACCACCATTATCTGATTCTGCAATTAGCAGCAAAGTACACAGAAAAAAATGCCACCTGAACGTCACCCAAGGCTAAGACTAGGTGTGGGCTATAGGGGTTGGCCCGCCATTGTTAAGCTGTAGAGCCAATGGAACTGTGTTTGATACTATAGCAAATTTAACCCATAAAAGCATAAAAGTTTTATTTTGCATAGATTCAATTTACTAATTCAGTAAAAAAATGAGCATCTCATTGCTTTAGTTAAAAGATTACAGGACGTTCCTGCTGAACATGAATATAACTGATGTAGTTCATACCTGGCATTTCATTGTTTTCTTCTAGAAATTAGCTCAGAGCCCATTAAAAGCCCAACAGCCTTTAGAAGCTTTTTTTTAAATGAGCTGCTTTTGTCTCATGGAACTGTGCTCTCTGGACTGACGCTGTAACAGTATTTTTGGGATGATTTTGGGACAAGGTGGGATGGTGATAATTCTACAGCCTGACCTCACTAACGCCTTTCAGATCCTACAATCAGATACTCACAGAAGTGCTCCAAAATCTAGAAGAAAACTGTAGAGACATTTGCTCCAACAAAAGCAGGATAAACTATTTTTAATAGCCTCAATTACAGAGAAAACAGTTGAAGAATTGAGGCAGGTGTCCAAATACTTCTACTTCTGATTTAGGGCACGCAGGTGTGATGTGCCCCAAATCAGCACCCTGCAAGATGGTTAAGGTGCGAGATGCTCCATTTGTGGCTCCTTGCCAGCTTGGGAAGGCTGTTAGACAGGTTTTTGGTGTTGCGTGCGATGCTGTTACTACACTGATGATTGCTATTAGCAGTTTTAATTGAATGTAATTGGGATCGTTAACCTTACACAAGCTCATCAGCTTCCACTGCCATGTGCAAACACTGCGGCATCTTGGGACATGGTGCTGTTTCTGGAGACATATGGCAACAAATCTGCCACCGTGCATGCAGTGCAGGTGACTGAGAAAGGTGAGAAAGGTGACTAGGAGTAGGGCAGGGTCGGGGTGGTGGTGAGGGTATAATATGGTGGATAAATGAGTGCTCGTCCGTCTCAGTGTTACAGTATTTGTTCAGGTGAATCGTATCTGGCAGCAGATGCTTTTACTCCAAAAACCCAGTCTGCCCCCCTGCACCTTCACTCTCCCCTAGGCCTGTGGGGTCTTCTCGCACTGACCACAGCTGGACCAGGCAGCACCTCACGATTGCTATTCCATCAGAGCACAGCAGCACGCAACAGCCGATCCATCAAGTCAAGTTTGGGGCAAAGCCACAGGGCCTCTGCAAATATGAGGCGTCTCACTTATGGCGAAAGGCAACATGCTGAATTCAGGGTTGCCGGTGTTCAGGGATCCAAATATAACAGCAGGTCATCCACGTAGATGGACCTTTTTGTGGCTTCGACTCTGATCTGGTGACTGTTTAAAACGTGAGCTTTTGGCTGCTGAAGGTGCGAGGTGCTAGCCGCTTGCCGTGAATTAACAGGCAGTTGGGAGGAACCGGCGCTGCCGGAGCCATCTGTAAATGTCAGCTGCGGCGCTTGCTCATTTTACACATCATTAAAGGCAATATTCCTAACCTGTATTAGAGCAATCAGCACAGGGCCATTACTGAGACAAGCCTGGGGGGACATGGGCCAAACAGAGAGGAGGAGAGAAGACGACAATACGCTCTCGATCTCCCTCCAATGCAGAAAAACACTCTTAGTAAACATTCTCACGAACACACACACACACACGCACACCAATGCACACACACACAAAATATTCCTATAATAAGACATACAGACATTTGGATAAGCA
Organism: Astyanax mexicanus; assembly: GCF_023375975.1. Lineage (NCBI taxonomy): Eukaryota > Metazoa > Chordata > Actinopteri > Characiformes > Acestrorhamphidae > Astyanax > Astyanax mexicanus. Next base: position 12,100,846 of record NC_064413.1, on the reverse strand, counting down.
TGACTGTTTCTGGACAGCCACACACACACCTAACACCAATGCACTTGAAGTCCAATCCCATGTGTTTGCCTGCGTGAGAGCACCCGCGTGGACGGGAGTGTGTACCGTGGCGTGCAAACAATAATCTTGTTATTTCTTCCTCCAAAGTGCGGCCCTGCACAGCAGCTCCATTAGAGAGGCAGGGGCTCGGGGGAGCGCTTGGGGAAACGAGAGCGAGTTGGAGAATGACAAAACAAAAGTATTGAGATAAACACCCTCCATTAGGCCAGGCAGTTAAAGCTTCATTTGCTGCCGGCCGCTTGGACTCCCAGTGAGGGAAGAGTTAACCCTTTGTAGACTTGAGCCAACAGAGCTTACCTGGAGCATAACTCCCATTTTAAGACGGGCAACACTTAACCCCAAACTTTCCTCAGATGTAAATTGAGTTAGGTGTAACATTACATTTACATATTTAAAAGCACCAGAAAACAGAAGCAAATCTGTGTAACATCTGTGCTGAGCTGTTTCTGCGTGGCTGCAGCCGGCAAGGCATTTTTAAACACTTACAGAATATTACGATTTTTCTTTTCTTTTTACAAATAGTTAAACTTCGTCCTGCTATGTTACACTACTTTCTCTCCATGCTTCCACACCCAACTTGCAAAACTAATTATTCAGAAGAAATATTGCTGCTTTTTTAAGTTGAGGAGGCATGCAAAATTCTCAGTCATGTAATAAGTAAATATTCTCATTGTCTTGCCATGAGAATGCTGGCTAGTGTTCAACCTCACTCACAAGAAAAATCACCTAACAACTTCATCAGGTGGAGGAATTGACAAACCATACCCTGACGTAACACTTCATGATCAATTCATACTAATAATAATTAATGCATATTAATAATAATAATAATAATACTTTATTTTTATATAGTGCTTTTCTAAAACCCAAAGACGCTTACAGTCATCATTAGTGGAAACAAATAGAAACATTACACAACAAATGGTGACAGAAAAATCAACCTAAGTTGATTTTGGCTTAGTGGTAAACTTTTTTTGTATATACATACATATGAAACTACAATGTGTGTATGACCCCTCACTCAACAATTGTAGCATTCAGTGGATTATTACCTTTTTAATATCTTTAGAAACTCCGACAATTACAGCTAATCTGATTCAAATCTCTGCATACTGTCTGTAATTCACTCCCCTGAAAATGAGCCATTCATTACTGCCAATCAAAAACACCTTACTACACCACTCAAGCCCCTTTCCTGGGATATCTTTATCTCTTTATAGGCCATCGATTGTGGCAGTGTGTAATGGCAAGGCGTGTGTGTGTGTGAGAGCAGGTGAGTGAATCTGTGAGCGGCTGGGAGAGGATGCTGGGCCGCTGGGAAAGGCATTACGCTGCTGTCAGCCTGCTCGCCGGGAGTCCTGCATCACTCTTTAAACACATGAGTAGTTCATTTCGGCGTCTCGCGCTGCGTGAAGGAAAGGATGAGGACGCTCTCGCTGAGGCTCTGAGTGGACCAGGTTTCCTGATAATGGGGAATGAATGGTGTTAAAATGCCCCCTAGGAGTGGGTGATAAACGCTCAAACGTATGCAATGATATTTTCCAATCAACCTTTGTACGGCTTAGAACTGCAGCCGGGATACAGGAAAATCCACTCATTAATGGGAGAACGATTCACTGCTATTCGGTTTTATGATGGTCCACCTCTCAAACAACTCCAAAACTACAACCACTGAGGACCACGATGAAAATGTAATCCTCAAGGATTTGAAGAGGAAACTGCCTGTAGCTAGTCCCCACCCAAGTTCCATTTCTTCTCTTTATCTGCGTAAATACCAAAGGCAATGTGTTGGTACCACTAAAGACTACAGCTATTGGCAAAAACATGGTAATATGGTATGGCTCAATATAGTGTGATTCATAGTAGGACTGCACTTAATATTAGTCAATTGAAAATAATCAGCCAAACTTTGAAAGTGCTTTTTTTGGTCAATTTTAGGTCATATTGTTTACAATAATGTTCACATTAGACTAAACACTGCAAAAGCAGCAGCACTTGAAACAGGGCCAAACAGATGTCAGGGTTAGCTTAAAATAGTCAGGAGGGCTATTATATCTATAGGAAAAGTGAACAGTTATCTAGCATCACAGCTGAACTGCTCCAGCCCAGCTGTACCCACAACACCATTAACTTTAACCTAGCTGTGAGCAAACCCAGCGGATGGCACGTCTGCGTCCCATTTTAACAAAATGGCAAAACACATAACACTAGTAATACATTTAAATACTTAACAGTAAGCTAGTGATTCATCTACTTTCTGACAAACATAGATTTAAGGCACTTAGTTAACTTAGTTAAGGCATTAAAACACATTCAGACATTTACATTTTTACCTAAATTTATAAACATTTTTTTTTTTTAAGGATCAGATAACCTTAGATAAAATCTAAGTTTAGAAAAGTTTCCTTTTTTATACAATTACAACGGTGAGATCTGAAGACAGGAAAGTTGTCTTAAACACAACACAAAATAACCACAACCACTCTCTTGACACCAATTTTTGCATGTAAACTATTAATTAAAATTGGATCATCTATTTTAGAGAATCAATACAGAAGTTTAATATGACATAACTTCATACTGTGTTGCTTTGATGCATTAATATTTTCTTACACTTCTTACACAGAAGTCAGAGAATAACAGTGAATCGTGAGTTATAATAGAGTAGAGGAGGGGAAAATGATATTTTATTGTACAGTGATAAATGTGTAGATATATATTTTTTATTTAGTGAGGATATCAGTTCATAAATAACACTGGCCAACTGGACATTTCATTACAATTAGTGTAATTAGACCTGTTTAACGAGATGAACTGCAGTATATTTTGGATTAAATTCACAGTACTCAGAACAGGATAGTATTTGATTGATCTTTTTTAATAATATATTATTTTAACTGAGATCATGTGTGTCAAGAAATACATTGGGTATATCATGAAAATATTTTTTTAATTATCATGATTTATATCATATGACCCACTATTACTATAGAGGGATGGCACAGTCTGCCAGTAGATTTTTTTTCCCGGATCTTAAACACAGTCATGTCACCTCACAGAGAGAGGGGGAAAAGTTGCTTCACCTTTTTAGAAAGCTACAGCATGTTTGATTTATGATGCTTCAACACAACTAAAATTCAATTTCTGCCACCATTCAGGTCTTCTGATTGCTTCGTAAATGAGATAAACTGATAGCAATTTATTCAAGGATTCAACCCCCGCCCCATCCCTCTCTCTCACTCTCTCTCTCACAGATGCAGTCTGCTGGCTCCACCTGAGTGCCTCCCATACTTAAGCAATATGTCTGTATTCCGCACGCACTCACTAGAACAGACAAGCGCACACTAATAGAACATTTCAGGGAAGATGGTGGAGAACAGGAGGAGGCAAGAGGAACCAGATGCCCATGATGGAAAGAAAAGTTTTGAGAGCAGCCTCGCCTACACATGCTACGTGTTGGACCACAGCTCCCTGAGAAGGCAAGCGTAAGCGAAACCTGAGGGTGCAGGCTGGCTCACACTCTCCCACTCTTGACGAAACGTCAATTATTCCATGTGTAATGGGACGGGCCGAGCGCTGAGCAGGGCTAACCTTGTCTAACTGAATCCCTAATACAGTGGAACAATGGGAATCTACCATGCCTGTAATCCCCCTGGGCCCTTAATGTCAGACATCACTCACTCCTGACCCATTAAAAGCCTCTTAACATCCTTCAATCGGTCTTCAGACCCCTGCTGGACCACACCAAGCCAGTCTGACTTCTTCAATACAAACCTCAACGGCCTGAGCTTCATAGTTTACATCTTGCTTTCTACTTAAAACGATGTAACATATTAAAACACACACGGATCTGGTTTGGCTTTTGGTTGGCATAGCAAAAACTGCTACAGAAAGTAAAATTACGGTACTGTTCTGATCAAATGAAAACCTTCCTGAAGGACACCGTACATCAGAATGATTGATCTGACTCCTTTATTGAAGATAGCCTGAGAGAAACGCTTTTGTTTTCTCAGTGCCACCCAATTACGAGTCATTTGTCACTCAGGCCCAGTACCACTGGCACAGAGGTGATGAGTTAGTGAGATATTATTTCTGTTGAGTTGAGGACAAAAGGGATTGCTTCTTCAGAAAGAGAGTCAAAGACTCAAATTCAGTCATTAAGCATGTATTGCACAATACAGGTTTACACTCTGCCTATAGACAGTAAATTAAAGTGACACTGCGTAAGCTTTGTGAACTTTGGATTTAGAGAGCTTTATTAAGAGAATATGTTTGGGTTTTTGATTATATTGTTTTGTGTGTATAATGTATTTTTAAAACCTACCAGTCCACTCTAAAATGCAGTTCTTGGAATGAATATATTCGAGGCTGCAGGGATGGTTATGTCAGCACTTTAAAAACATTAATCAGTTAGCATAGTAAGCATATCTCTGCTGAGCTGAGGACAAAAGTGATGTCTTTTACAGAAGGAAAGATAACTCAATAACTCATTAAAATGTAGTAATTTTAATGTGTATTGCACAATAAAAGTTTACACTCTGCCTAAAGACGATAAATTAAAGTGACAGGCTTAGCTTTGGGGAGTCAGGGATTTTGAGACCTTGATTGAGTGCTGTTTATGCATTTTGTGTAGGTTGTATTTTGTTAACTGGTAAATTTCTGTTAAAATATAGAGAACAATTACATCCAACAAACCTACCAGACCACTCTAAAATGCTGTTTTTGGAATAAATATATTAGATGCTGTAGAAAACTTGGGAATTCTACTGCTCTCACTTAAAAGGGAAAAATAGTAAAAATTGCGGTTTTAAGGTCCTGACTTCAGGACAGTGACGAGGATACCTGGTTTACCTTCATTTCCTGCTGACAGCCCATCTGGTTTGGTGATGCCCGTGCTCTTTTTCCTCCTGTGCTTCTTGCGGTTAGCATGTGGCGAAGGGGGCGGCTCTAGTTTGGGGCTGGTGGCTCCGCCCATGCCAGGAGTGCTGCTCAGAGGGTCCGTCATACCATTGGCTAAAGGGAGACAGAGAGAGACAGACTTTTTTAAACTTTTTTTTTAATTTTTTACCAGGGGTTACCAGTCATTTTGGTCAAGATTTGACAAAAAAGGGAACTTGGTTGTGTGGTGAATTTTTTTTTTTTTTTTTAACAATTAGAGCAAGGGTGTTTGTTTCTAGCACCAATCAAGGAACAACATACTGCCTTCTCTGTTCTGTTTCGATGAACCAAATATGAATCAAAAACGTATTTCCATTTTAACTCAGTGAAGCCTCATTTCCGTTACACCTGCACCGGAGAGCGGGAAGCAGGACAACAAATTTGTCACAGAGGTAGTACCAAATGAAGATTTAGGATGGCCTAAGGTCTTGACAGTGTCGGAGGGGAGGCTATTAAATGCACTGGGTAAGAGGTAATAGAGGTTTGGTTTAAGGTGATATTATAAATGTGATAATAACCTGCTGCTCTGAAACGCGGTGGGTGCGGTACACGGGGGGATGGCACGTTTGTGTGCGTATGGATGGTGTCAATAGAGAGATCAGGGCCATCCTTCTAAGCCTCTTGACACCAGGACATCACTTTCCTGTCCCCTTAGGACACCATTACCCACAACCCCTCGCCAAAGCCCCCGAGCAGAGAGGCCTTGGCAAAGTGGACCACATATAGCTACACATCCACACATGCATTCACACTGTGTGTCAGATGCTGGCAGCCCCCTCTATTGTCTTGGCATCAAAAGCTCATTGTGGTGTTGCAAACTCCATTCATCTCACCAGGCCTGGGGTGGGTGTGCGTGTGTATATGTGTGTGTGTGTGCGCATGTGTGTGTGTGTGTGTGTGTGTGTGGACAGTGGTCTGGGAACATCTGAAAACCCGCAGTGCCAAACACTACATATTCTAATGGCAGTGGCGACCATTAGCCGACGTGGAACATTAGACCTAATTTGGTGAATCCCTTCAGGGAGCGGGGCTTAGTGTAGTCTTTAAAAGGAGTGAGATGGGACCCATGCGGGGGGTAGAGGAGCCTCCACTACAGCCTCCACATCTGCCTCAGGCTCCGCACGGCTTAGCTTCAGCTAGTGTAGCAGCTAATGCTGGCTGCGCCACTGCCACTTACTGCCATGCACTCCTCCCATGTACACACACGCACCTCCAAACCCTCTCACCTCACACCCGACATTATCTTCTAGAAGACCTGAACTTTTTTTTTTGTCACTTCTAAATGTTTCAGATCATCAAACCAATTTAAATATTAGTCAAAGACAACACAAGCAAACACAAAATGTGTTTTTTTAACTAAAGGATTTTATTATTAAGGGAGAAAAAAATCCAAACCTACATGGCCTTGTGTAAAAAAAAAATTCAATTCAATTTCTCTAGCCACACCCCTTCCTGATTACTGCCACACCTGCTCTCAATCAAGATATCACTTAATTAGAACCTGCCTGATCATGTCTTATCATGCCAATATCCAAAGAAATTCAGGAACAAATGAGAAAGAAAGTAATTGGGATCAGCCTGGAAAATGTTAGAAAGCCATTTCTAAAGTTTTGGAACTCCAGCAAACCACAGTGAGAGCCATTTTCAACAAATGGCAAAAATGTGGAACGGTGGTAAACTTCCCCTGACCAAAATTACCCCAAGAGTGCAGCGACTCATCCAAGAGGCCACAAAAGACACCACAACAACATCCAAAGAACTGCAGGCCTTACTTGTCTCAGTGAAGATCAGCGTTCATGACTCCACTATAAAAAAGAGACTGAGTGCCAAGATGAAAACCACTGCTGAGCAAAAAGAACATTAGAGTTTGTCTTAATTTTTTCAGAAAACATCTTGATGATCTCCAAGACTTTTGAGAAAATACTCTGTGGACTGACAAGACAAAAGTTGAACTTTTTGAGAAGTGTGTCCCATTACATCTGGCGTAAAAGTAACAGTAAAGGGACATCATACCTACAGTAAAACATGGTGGCGGTAGTGTGATGGTCGATGGAATGTCTCATTCGCCTGTAATGTTATCAGACCTCACTCCAACTCACAGATGATAATTTACATCACCTTACCATGAGCACACTGGCCAATGTTTAAGCTCACAAGAGAACACTAAATCAGTTATATGTTTTTTTTATTTTATTATCTAATCTCTTAATTTTCTTTTTTAATTAACTATTTTCTATGTAATATTACTGTTTATAGTCCTGTCCATAGTCCTTTTATCAGCTGTACTGATAAAAAAAAAAAGTGAATGAACTATGTAAATTCTGTAAACAGCTGTTTTATAATAAATAATGAATCACACAAATATGGAAATGCTCCACAAGCTTTGGGTTTAATTGCATGTGACAAGAGATTAACCAATTATGTGGTCATTATTGTACAATTATTATAATTCTATTCATGAGGACAGTCTTTCTGATTATCATCTCTTTCACAATCAGATCACAATCATAAAATTCTGAAATCTAATAACAAATCTAAATAATTATAATTATAAACATATATTAGTAAACAGATGCAATAGAATCTCAGTATGTTAACAGTAAACTGACTGAAACCTTACCTTAAAGGTTACTCACACATTAATATGAGAGTATTACAGAAGCCTTGGTTCTGTGTATGTTTTATTACAGCAAGTGAAATCAGCAGCAGATACTGTAATTTCTGGGCTGATAAGAACGTGGCAGGGGCTGGCACGTCTCCGATGCCTCTCTCGTCATTGATATTCATGACTGTTAGGTGTTGCTCGCTCGCTCCCTCGTTCGGAGTGGGGAAGCGGAGCTTGCAGCTGCCACACACGTTGTGGCGGCGTCGCGAACGTCTGTTTCAATTTCCACACTCCTCTTCTCAACAGCCCCCCTGGGACCTATCATTAGCCGTAGCAGACAGCTGGGGGCAGAAGGGTTCCTGAGAACACCGTTCACGCACACACCCGCACACACACCGTATGGTGCGAGGGGGGCAGGGAAGCACCCAACCTGTTCTGTGCCAGAGGGTGTATTGTGTGTTTAGCGTGAGGTTAAAGTGGAAGGTTGCCCCTGTCTCTCACGCAGGACCTCAGAAGACCTTTAATTTATTCATAAGGTTTTATTCACACAATAAGACACTATCATCCCGAGCAATAAAATAATGACACCAGTGTCCCAAAGACACTATGACCCCGTTTACATCAAGTCACTTCACACCTCTGGAATATCAGGATTGAATCTGGATAAGACTAAACACATAGCAATGCAGAAAAGTGTAAACACACCCAATTCAATTCAATTCATTTAAACCACTTCAGGAGACACATGCTTTATAGCAGTGTAAACACATCTGTCTCTCCAAAATGTGTTCAACCATACCATAAACACAGAACACAAGTAATAAGTGCTGTGCAATAAGGACATTTGCATATTCTGCTCCACACAACAATCAAGAGTTCATTCATTTGACCACCCAGTCTAAAAGTGTGGTTAAAACTGTACCAGGATCCAATCCAAATATCAGGTGTGAACGGGGTCTTAAACTGTAGTAACTGATTCAATACATCATGAAAACCCTTAGAAGAAGCAAATAACACTAAACATATTGCAACATGTAAGAACGCAACAAAATAGATACAAACCTGATCACTTAAACCACTTAATGAGACATTCACATGTAGGTTTGCAACGGTATGAGATTGCCGCGGTATCACGGTTATCACGGTATCACCCTTAAAGAAATTACAACAAAGGTTTTTTGTTCAATTAACTATTTATTGTAGAAACCTGGAACAATTATAATTTTAATGTGGTGTACACCATCAGGTGAAGGAAACCAGGTTTTTGCACTACTCTTAAGGGCATTAAGAGTGTAAATAAAATATATATATATGTAAATATATATAATATATATATATACACACATACACACACACGTTATACACATTACATGTATTCTAATAAGTAAAGATCCTGTATTTAAAATATTCAGTACAATTATTTAAGTTTAAATGATTTATTATCTGATAAACTGAGCCTGGGTCAGTGTCTGATCAACAACTGTTGTAAACGTCCGTTTTACTGCCAAGTTGGTATATAACCAGATACTGCAGAAAGAGGGGATTTATTTCTGACATGATCCTCACAATAGAGATTTCTATTTTAAGGCTTTCACACCGAGTTTGGTTTTAACATATGAAAAACAGGCACGTCAGATTTTGAAAATTAACGCATGTAAATGAATGGCGTCTTTCACGTCCAGTCCGGCCAGCACCTTTACACGGACACGTGAATCCGTCGTAGCACGCACTTCACGCCTGTACCTGCGTGCCCAAATTTCGGATAACTCAGCGCTTTTGCGGGCGCTTACCGCATGGGTTGTGCACGACTACAAATAGGTTTTATTTAGGTTCAGATTAAAATGATAAACTAAACACAGGTGGTGTTCTCGGAGATGGGAGAATAGGTTTGACGTATGTTCACCTTTAGCTGTGACTTTACGGCCACATTGATTACAAATCGGATAACCATCCTCGGGTGCGTTCGGCGGGTATCCGAAATAGTCCCACACTGCTGATTTTAGTTTAGCCTTTTTTTAGTCGGACGGAGATTTGTTTAGTCTGATGCACTTTCTGCTGTTCTCACCGCTGTGTGCTGAGAAGCTGAAGCGGCGCAGAGTTGCGCATGCGCGGGTGAGATTGTTCGCTGGCTTGCCTTTTACCGGTAATAAGCAAACACACACGGTCTGATAACCGTGCATTTTAATACCATGGTATACCGTGAAACCGGTTACCGCTGCAACCCTATTCACATGTATTACTCAGGTAAAAGTATAGATACTCGGGATGTAAAATACTTCTGTAGAAGCTTTTTACTCAAGTAAAAGTGCAAAAGTACTGGTTTCAGTACAAAAGTAAAAAATAATATAACATAAAAAAAAAATACCCCAGTCTTCAAAATACATTTCTCAAAAAGCCATAGTGACTTTAATATTATATGTTATATATAATTATGTTATATATAAATGTTAATGTTGAGAAATTTGGCACTAGGCTCCCTGTATCAGCTGCTTATATGCCCGTTGAAGATGAATGTATTTTAGGTGTAATGGATTGTATAAACCAATAGAGTGTAGGAATGGTAAATGTTTATACTTCTCATCCAACTACAATCAGACTATCTGGATGGAGATTTATCAGGACCGAATAAAAACAAGCTGAAATAAGGAGTAACGACAGGAGTAACAAAGGTATTTTTAAAAAGTAAGGAGTAGAAAGTTCAGATAACTGTGAAAATGTAAGAACTAGAAGTAAAAAACTAATCTAAAAATGTTTACTCCAGTAAAGTAGAGATAACTAACATTTCTACTGAAGTAAGGTAGAGCATTACTCGACTCCTCAGGTCATGTTACAGCATCAGTGTAAACGCATCAGTCGCTCTGAAATGCATTTGACAACTGAAACTCCTCCAACTGCACCCTAAACAACTGCCACAAAATAGTACATTTGCATATACCGTCCCACACAGCAACTGGATTTTAGTCTGACTAAACAGAGACAGATTTGCCTACCTACTAATGAAACTGTGCTTAAACTCTGGATACATTAGGTGAAGTTACAGGTGTGACTGTAGTCTTAGTCTGTAGTAATTGAGTCAAAACATTATGAACAGCCACAGATGAAGCAAAATCACTGATTGTTACGCTCTGAGACATATAGCATATGTTGTAACTAAACAGTTAGTTAATCATTACAGATGGTGTGATGATTGCAGAAGAATCATCAAGTTTAAAGACTGTATCAACTTTGAGAAAGGCCAGACTGTTGTGACCAGGTGACTGAATGGAGGCATCTGTGAAACAGCATAGCTTATGGAAAGAAGTTCAAAGTTGTTGAACTGAACTGTTCTGCTATATGTTGTACTTTTTGAAATGATTCAAAGGTGAGAGGGTCAATTTCCAACCAGGGAGAAATTAAGAGGTGCGAGTAGCCACTCAGCGTCTAGTTAACCATAAATAACCTGCAATTTGTCCCCTATTCAAACGGCGGCATTGACTCGGCTAATTACTCGTCATATGTTCTGATGGAAAGCGCTTCAGATTAAGAGCCAAAAAGGCAGCGGGTCCGGCTCAGCAGGAAGCGGAGAGAGCTCGACTGAGGCGGTATCGAGCACCGGGGCGAGGGGTTATAATGAAGCTCAGGAAGGACCGGCGGTCATTTGCATCTGGAGCCAGAACCGAGCGGAAACCTTTTCCCAAGGCAGGGCCGAGGTGGTAAAGGAACCTGCAATTACAGTCCATTATCGTCCTGGCGGGAGACGGAGCTTTAAAACTCCGGCTCTGGTGATGAGGGCCGTGGGCGAGGGCGAAAGGTGGGGACGTTAACTTGGTTCTTTGTAGACCTTTCTCCCTTTCTCTTTCTCTCCCTCTCCTTCCTGCCCCTCCGTAAGAGAGGGCAAACTTCCTCCGGTAATTTAAGAGCTCACCAGGTACGAGCGGTAATTTTTCAGACGAAGACCTCCCTCATGCTCTCCCAACCCGCCTCCTGTCGCCACGGCAGTCGAGAGAGAGCAGCCCCCCATCCGTAATCAAAGGCAATGGCTGCAATTAATGGAAGGGGGAGAAAAATGAAAAAAAAAAAAAAAAAAAGTGAACACAATCACCACCTCCTTCTTATTATAGTCAATTAGAGTGCGCTAATCAAGGCACGGGCAGGCGCACGCCACTGCTCTCGGAAAACGAAATGTCAAACTTCATTATGGCCGGGAGAGGGGGAATCAAACTCCCTGTGCTCACAACCTCTTCACACCCCTCCACCCCCCCCTCCCCACCTCCCTACCCCTATCTCTGAATCCAGAGTGCGGACTAGCCAGATCAGTTAACACACCATCAAATTATCATTACATTAACAGGAGAGATAAGACGTTAACTGCAGATACGCTGCAATTCCAGGTACTGGTATTTATGCGCAAATGCTCAGCATGTACTCTGGGGCATTCTGATATCAATTACTAATTACTTGTAATTTATACAGAGCTCATATAGAACTGTTTGGGGGGAAAAAAGAAAAAAAAACAAAACAAACAAAAATATATATATATTATAGCATCACTTTGCCAGTCCTAACACACCATGCAAGCTGGAACTGGGTTTCTTTGTATAAACACATATTTAATATTTCATTTTATATAATGGTCAAAGTTACATACTCTCTATTTATTTAAGAAACTCTTTAAGGCTGGAGATCTCAGGGGTTTTTATTTTTCTCATTCCTTTCTTTTTCTCTCACCAATTTATTTTCTTTGTTTGTTCTTTTAAGTCTTTGAAGTAAAATAAATGCATTATGATGTGCTATGAATATGTGCATAGTGTCTTACATATAAAACATTCACAGAAAGGGTTACAGTTATTGGGCATGCAATATTCAGCAACACTGCAATATTATACATTTATAATGCAGGATTCAGAGAAAAAGTTACAGAAAGAAAACCCTGGTCATTAAGCACTTCAGTCTTGGGCTGTACATTCATCAGCATGTTCGCAGGTGTAATTTAATATTAATTATTTATTAACTGCCAAGCACATCGAAAGCAAAGATAACCTAATCTAGACTTGGATTTTAAAAAAAGGTTAGGAGATTTTACAACAGAATACTAATACAGAATTGTATTAGTTTATTAGTTACTCTGGTAATGCAATCTAGGAATGTCATGTCTATTAGACCAAAGGAGCTATATTCTATAAATATTTATAGAATACACAACACATTATAGTCATCCTTACTACGCATTATAAATTGTGCTTATAATATGTAGTACAGTTGTCACTTTACTTTGAGTATATATTTAGACATGACATAATACATTGTTTTTGGTATTGATGTACAACATTATACAGTTTATTATGCTTTATAATTAGGGCTGCAACAACTAATTGATTAAAGTAATTATTACACCAGTTGGCAACTACACTGCCTGTTCAAAAAAAAAGTCTCCACCTGGATTTAAGTAAGTAAATGATGTTGGTTGATGCTGCAGGTGGTCAGGTCTAGGTTCAGCAACAGTATGTGCTGAAAGAATGAGGTCAGCTGACTACCTGAATATACTGAATATAGACTAGGTTATTCCATCAATGTTTTTTTTCTTCCTTGATGATCTGTGTATATTCCAAGATGACAATATCAGGATTCATGGTGCTGGAATTGTGAAAGAGTGATTCAGTGAGCACGAGATCATCATTTTCACACATGGATTAAGAATTTACCACAGAGTCCAGATCTTAACTTCATTCAAAATCTTTGGGATGTGCTGGAGAAGCGCTGCTTTGTGCAGTGGTCAGACTCTACCATTATCAATGCAGCAAGATCTTGATCAAAATTAATGCAACACTGGATTGAAATAAATCTTGTGACATTGCAGAAGCCTTTTTGAAACAATGCCACAGTGAATTTGTGCTGCAATCAAAGCTAAAGGTGGTTCAATTCAATATTAGAGTGTGTGACCTTTTTTTTGGTGATGCCTTTTTTTTGGCCAGGCAGTGTAACGTAATAATCAATCAGTTGGGTATTTAGTGAGTACATTTTTGTAAATGTATTTCTCACACGTGATTAGCGAGTTTTCCATTCCACCTTAAATGCAGTGGCAGTTACATTCAGAGTAAAAGAAAATCAAATCAGCATAGATGTTGCAGCACTAATTATGATCACTATTCATAATGCATACTACACATGCCAAAAATGTCTAATTAATTTAATAAAACATTTAAAACCACGTTTATAATGCCCTATGGAAGCATTATAGCGTGTTATGAATATGTTCATAGAGTGATAAGGACATGCCACTCACAGAAAGAAAACCCTCCACAGCTCAGAACCTGGACATTAAGTGTTAAAATCCCCAGTCTTGGACTGTGGATTGATTTAGGTACTGCAGGACTGTTTAAGCATAGTAACAAGGCTGTAAGCTACTGGACATTTACTAGATGTTGCTGAAGCGAGAATGCACTTATACACACACACACGCACACGCACACACACACGCACATGTTCACCCTCTCTTCACCCTCGTTCTATGAAGGATATCATACATGTTTGACTCCTGAAATAAGACTAAGAGGAGATGAGTTTTAATCAGGAGCCCCACGTTCGATATTCAGAAGTCATCTGAAGTCCTCGCTGCCCCGGCCTCTCCTCATCACATCCGGAGTGTTATAAATGAACACACTGCTTAAATAAGATGGAGATGGTTACTTGGTTAAGACACCATCAATCTACGGCTGCTCATCATCTTCCTCATCGCAACACAGTTGCGTAGGTTGACCTTCAACCACAGATTGGCGTTTGACTCTGTGTAAATGGTAGAACGTAAGCTCACTTTATGAATTTAAACGCTGTAAGAAAATGAGGACAGAAGTGGATTTCAGTCAAAGTCAGGGACAGTAATGTCTTTCTACAACAGGACAGGAAAAGACACTGATTGATAATTTTATTTATTGAGGGAAAATCGATTCAAACCAATCTAGCCCTGTGTGAAAATGTGTGCCCCCTGTGGACTTGTTTGTTTGATTTGGGTCATTGTCCTGCTGCAGAACCCAAGTACACCTGAGCTTGAGGTCACATACTGACTGTCAGATATTCTCCTTCAGGATTGTCTGGTAAACAGCAGAATTCCTGGTTCATCAGTTACAACATGTTTTCCAGGCCCTGAAGCAACAAAGCAGCCCCACACCATCACACTACCACCACCATGTTTTACATTCAGTATGATGCTCTTTTTGTGAAATTAGGTGTTAGTTTTATGCCGGATGTAACGGGACACACACCTTCCAAAGAATATTTCGCCAAAGTTCTGAGGATCATGGCAGTAATCAGGCCTGTTTGTGGCTAGTGAAACTAGACTAAGCTTGTGGTTGAATTAAATGTAGTTAATCAAACTACCGCCACATTTTGCTAATACTTTTTACAGCACCGTAAAAGTTCTCTCAAATTAACAGATCTGCTTCGCACTGCCAGAAAAAAAAGCCTTTTTAACTGGACAAAACAAGCTCGCTAGACTTCAGTTTGGTTTAAAGCATTAGGGAATACAGATGAATAAACTGAATAAAGAGCAAAGGACCAGCTAGAACAGCTATTCTTAAGCAATGTTTTAGAATAGTACTTCTAATTTTCAAATAAATATAATAAATATAATGCATTCTAATAAGGCAGAAGGACACATTTAAGTTGGGATTCAGTTAAATATAAATAAATGTGAACACAACTGTTCAACAACAAATACTCCTTCATATGTTTTTTTGAAACAGCTTTGGATAAAATAATTCCACCATTAGAAATCATATCATTGACAAAAATCTAAATCAGCGAGGCCTCCATTATTGTCTGAAAAAATTACAGGCAGAATTATTATTTTTTAAATATTCAGTGGTGATCTTACATTTTTAGTCCCATCAGATAGTGAGCTTGCTTCTTCTGTTGTAATGTTTTTGCAGTCGAGAGTCTTGTACTTGTTTTGCTACAAATAAACTAATTCAATAACTAATTTTGTATTTTTAGTTTTGCACATTTAGCTTTACTGTTCTTTTTTTTATTAAGACATGAAAAACACAACTAGTCAATGAATTCTACGACAACACAAAACAAGTACTGCATTTCTTTAAACTTTCAGTATTGTATACTTTTTCTTTTCTCACTCGGGTAGTTTTACACTTCCTCTTGACTTAGTTGTTCTTCCCCCTTTTCCCCCACATTCCTCAACTCTAATTATATGTAAGATCAAATATATCTGATGAAGATACTCTCATGTTAGGCAGGAATGTCCAGGCTCTTAATTGGCTCTTGGCAGGACTTTTCCTATTAAAATGTGCACGCGCTCAGATGCGTTCTGTGAGCTCATAGCGAGGGCAGCAGCCCTGTGAGTAATTCTGCTTTGGGGCGTGAAGCTGATGGGTGCAGGCGGGGGGCGGATGGCGGTGGCGCTGAAATTGATTGTTGGACAGGCAGAGGAGAGGAGAGAAGGGTGAGCGAGGCGAGAGAGAAGCAGAATTGTGTTCACTCTGCAGCACCACAGGGTCTCCACTGCGCTCATAAAGACCACTCTTTAAACTAGCGGGCCCCAGGGACCCGGGGACACTGAGAGAGAGAGAGAGAGAGAGAGAGAGAGAGAGAGAGCACATAAGAACAAGAGAGTGCATGCGTATGAGAGTGAGAGAAAGTGTGCATTAGAGAGAGAGAGAGAGAGAGAGAAAGAAAGAGAGAAAGAGAGAGAGAGAGAGAGAGAGAGAGAGAGAAAGAGAAAAAGAGAGAGAGAGAGATGGAGCAGGCACTAATGAGAACGACGAGTGTGCAAACATGCATGGAAATGACTGTTATTCTGTTGATGTGCATTTAAGTGCTTTTTTACTGCCAGCCGACAAAGAGAGGGAAATAACCAGTGATGAATGTTGCCCCCGTAAAACATTCATTTTCCCTACACAGGAGGGGAAAAGAAGAGCAAAAAAAAAAAAGAACCGCAGCGTTGTTACGCCTGGCAAATATATTATTTGACTTCAGTCAAGTGCACTGACAAGACAGAGGAGAGGGAGAAAAAAAAGAGAGATAGACAGAGTGAGGAAGAGAGAGAGACAGAAAAAGAGAGGTAAAGACAGTGAGAGAGAGAGAGAGAGAGAGAGAAAGAGAGATGCAGTGGGTGGCAACAGCACAGCAGTGATCAAAGCTGTAATTACTAAATTAGCCTGATTAGAGATTAGATTTTCCGCCTCTGCTAAAACCAACACACACACGCACACACACAAAAACAAACACACACACATGCACAAAAACTTACTTTCACGCATAATGACAGGACAAAAGACCATCTTTATATTTGTCTCTAACACTACAAACAAACTCCTCCTCTCCTCTCAGGTCTGTATTGGAGTGTGATTACTGAGTTGAGTTTTTGTGTTCAGAGTCAGGGTTATCTGGACTAAAAGGTGCAGTTGAAAGTGTTACTTTGGGTATATTCACACTATCAGACTGAAGTGAATCATTTTTGGGTAGATCTTTTAAAACTTGATTTAAATCACATTCACATGTGATCCTAGATTATATTACAAAGTCAATATTGCCAAAAGTATTCACTCACCCCTCCAAATAACTGAACTCTGCTTTTAATCACTTCCATGGGAACAGGTGTATAAAAGCAGATTTAGTCATGCAGACTACTTCTACAAACATTAGTGAAAGAATGCGTCTCTCTGTGACAGTGTTTTACTGTGACAGGAAGCAGCACCTGTGCAACAAGTCCAGGCCCACCAGTGTTGTGGTAAAGTCTGATTTGTTACGTTACAGACAGATACGGGTCACTTACATATACAAAAGTGAATGTGAACCATTAAACTGATTGTCAAATTTGATTTGAATTGATTAATGAAGCTTGTAATGTAATGTAAAAGCAGTGTTAAACATTCATGTGGTCCTGCAGGGCAGCACAGTTTGGTGATTTCACTGCTTAAACACACCTGCTTCATCTCAGCAGTGTTTCAGAATGATTGCTTCCAGATGTTGTGAAACATGCTTTTCTTTATGTCTTAATGTTAGTTCTTGTTAATTCAGTGAGGATCTGGCATTACTGTAACTTAATGGCCGGCCAAATAAAACTTGAAAAATTAAACCCAACCAAAAGACAGAGTGTGTGGGTGAGTGAGTGAGAGAGTGTGAGAGAGAGAGAGAGAGAGAGAGAGAAAGAGAGAGAGTGTGTGAGAGAGACCAACCTGCGGTGCTGCTGGTGTTAACAGCCTCATTCCACTGCTCAGCACTGGATACAGAGAAGGAGCGTTGGTGCATGCCATCTTTAACTCCACCCACAGCGGCCACGCCCAGGCCAGAAATGGAGCCCCCCGACTGCAGAGACGTGCTGCTGTTAGAGTGAGGGGCACCTGGGTAAACAGAAAAATAAGGAGGGGAGGTTAATACAACTCAAAAACGGGGTTCTCCACAAGTGTGATACAATCTAGCTAGCAGCGCTAGTGTCGCTAGTAGAGGACAACATGATAGAAAATGGGAGCACAGTGGAGCCGGGGGCTTCCTGGTTGACCGACCAGTGGACTCCAGGGACGCTGACCTTGGCTGTAAGTTAAAGTGTCCTGTCCTAGTACTGTACAGCTGCACAAAAATACATCCTCCATCAAACATGATCACAGGCTTGCTGGTTGGAACTGAGCACAAACAACTAAATGTACTGCTTCTACTTTCATTCAAATTCAATTTATTTAATAATTTTTTCTTCATTAAAAATGGAAAACCAAAAGTGTTGCATTTATATTTTTGTTTAGTGTACAATCACTGATCAATTCACTGATTGACTATCACTCACTACTGTGGGTCAATCTGGCAACCCGTGTGGAGCTTCATGTCTGAGGAGGAGCGGGCAGGGCCCTCACTTGCATTTGTTACTGATTATAGGGGTGTGTGGATCTTGTGCTCAGTATGGATGTGGGTATTTCCAAAATATAATCTGCCAAAAATTACTGGATGGAATATTGGAAGGAAAAAAGTCAAATGTTATATGATCCATTAGTCAACACTATTATAAAAAGGCTTAACAGTGAAGCCCAAGTCTACACAGTAAATTTGTCACAGTGAAATTAACACTGTGAGTGTCTCTCAGTGAAAATTTAACACTGGCTAATTTACTAAGTACATGTGTTCTAACTCTACAGGCCATAAATATCAAAATATTATTAGAAATGATTATCTAACTATAGCAGAGCCACTCAACAGGTCATAATATAAAATATAAACATAAAAATCCTTACTGTTCAATTAAAAGAAGTTAATTTATTGGATTTAAAAGGTTCTAAAGTTGTATTAAGAGCAACAATCCAATAAGGATTTTTTTTTTTTTTTTAAATAAACCTATTAAGAATGAATAATAATTCAGGCTGGTTTGTAATGTACAGGCCGGGTTGTAGCACAACCTGATTAATGACTCTACACCTCCACCACGTCCAGATCCTCTGCAAGTCGTCTCCATTTTTCTCTTCCCGCATGTTCTGCGTGATGGGGTCTGCCACCTCTCCATGTTCATCTCTCTGCGCTACATGAGCAGTTCCCGCCTCTCATCCTCCTCCCCCTCCCCTTCTCCGTTTCTGCCACTAATTAGCCCTTAATTAACAAGATACACTCGGAACGGTAATTAGCTCCCCCCCACTCGCTGCCTGCCACATCCATCTACCCCGGTGGCATCCCCGCCTGCTTCCAATCAGAGGCCTGGTGGACGCCCTGCGCCCGTCATTAGCGCTGCCGCTGGGCGGGGGTCCTCTCCTGCCGTTCCTGCCGCTCTTACTGCTCACTGAAAACACGGGACAACCTGGCCCACCCAAACGCTTCCTATTCAAGACGTTTCAGCAAGACAACGGCTGCACTGAGACGGCAAGTCAGGAAACGATCGTATTTAGAGCGCTACCTGCTTACCTGCTAACCAGGCTAATTTACTCTGAACAGCAAAAACAAAGAAGCTGGAAATCTAAGTTTTTGAAACGGTCACCCGACCCCTGCCTGACCCCAGTCATAGTCTGTCTTTAGTTAAATGTCATATTGTTTCTTCCCATCTGATATTTAACCTGAAAATATTACTTATCCAGACTGCCTAGTAGGGGTGTGTCATATCCTAACATACGTGATATCGCCCAAAACAATATAACCATATTCTCCAAAGCAGTGTTCTGTATTTGTTTTGCTAATTATTGCTTTTAGTTTTAATTGTTTGTAGATTTTAGTTGTTCCATTACTTTATTGTTGCTGCATTTTCTATTCTGTTAAACTGATTTTGAATAAAATAATAATAGTCTTGGTAAGTTACTGTTTATAGATTTTTTTTGTTTCTACTGAATTGGAAACTGTTAAATTTAAAATAATAATTTACATTACTACCATTAATAATGTTAAATGTTGCACTAGTATATTATTATAATTTAAAAAAAATACACCAATGTTTTGTCATATTGCCAAAAATATCATTATCGCAAAAACGCCCTGAAATATCTTGATATTAGTTCAGCACTATATCGTCTACCCCTAATGTTTTGATCATAGCTTGGCCAAACACATGCAACACACTATAATCAAATATTGCAATTAATATTGTAAAACTAAAAACAACAACAAAAAAACCCACAATGTATATTTTATCCAATATCATGCCGTTCTACTCCTTATTGTTGCTTTATTTTTATGTCTAATGATTGTATACTGTACATTTAACCTGGAACCGTACACAATACAGTGTTTTATTAATTCTTTACAAAATCATGCAGCCTATGCAGATAATAGAACCAATAGGGGGCACACAGAATAAGTCGGTTTAAAAGCCAAGTTAATTGTGAAGGCAGGGCACTGTGAATTAGCAGCCCGATACTGAGTGCCCATAGTAAATGGTAATGATTGTGACCGGCAGCACTTGGCTAGAATTGTCCTTGCAAACTGACAAGCAACTCACATCCATTCACATTCAATGCAGTGGACACCACCTGCATTTCCCTCAGGTCAGTGTGATGTCCTTAAGCTTCCATAAGATGTGTAAATCGTTAAGGCTGTAGGATCAGTGAAGGGAATGTAAAATGGAAAATATTCCACTTGTAAACATCTTCTGTTATGCATTTGATCAGCTGAAATGTATTTACTTATCCTCCTGTTTTTACTGTTTTGCACTGGAGCTATGAGGCTAATAAAGCTCACACTTTTCACCTTTCAAGCACAAACTTAAATGTATTTTATTGAGATTTTAAATAATAGACCAACACATAATTGTGTTAAGTGAAATGAAAATGATAGATGGTTTTTAAAAAAGGGGTTCACGGTCATTGTCTTTATCAGCCTCCAACAGGTTTTCTTCCAGGATTGTCCTGGATTTAACTGCTAGATTCCCTGTCCCTGCTGAAGAAAAGCATCCCCACAACATGATGCTACCTCTACTATGTTTCCCCATGTTAAAATAAATAAGTGACTTCTGATGGCAATTGATTGCATGGGATTTAATTTAGGGCTTTCAGAGTAATGGGGGCTTGATCATTTTGCACAGCACACTTCACCTTTTATGTGCTTATTTACTTTGTGTTGGTCTGTCACTTAAAATCTCAATGGAAGACATTGAAGTACATTAAAGTTTGTGGTTGTAAGGTGACACAATATGAAAAAGTTCAAGGGGGGTGAATACTTCTGCAAGACACTTTAAGTCTACTTCACATGACAAAATGTGAGGCAATGATTTCAATGGCAAATAGCTTTACATTAAACTACACTGGAGAGCTATGGGTTTTGGTTAGTTGTTCTCTCGCTACTTTAGCATCGCAGAACCTAAAAGAAAAAGACATTAAAAAGCTTCTGACACTAAACATGTCATGGCTGAATAACTTGATTTGGAAGAAAATCTAAATTTGAAGTTTTGCCAAATGATTCCTATGAGTCCAATCATCACTGCCTACAGTCTCACTTAATCAGAGCAACAACCACCGGCTAAGCTTTATTCAAGAACTACAGTACTTAAGATCCTCAACTTCTATAGGAAGTTATATGCCATATGCCTCATGACTATTCACCAATTCCACATTCTCTGCTTTGTCTCTTTATTCCTGTCGTTCTCCCGCTTCCCCTTCCTCGCTCGCTCCCGCCCTCCCTCCGCGGCTCTGATTTGAGGCGCGCTAATTTAGCGAGCTCGATCCTCAGCGTGAGGCAGGAGCTCTCCTCGCTCCCTCCCTCCGAGAGACGCCCTTCCCCTGCGGGCACCAGCGAGATTAATATTCCTGCGCCCAACAAGATAATTACCGATACTAATTAGACATGATTATGTGAATTTGATACACTTATTACTCCCGCTAATGGCTAAGACGCATTAGGCTAACAAGAGCTTGCGCCGGCGAGCTTACTTTGGTGAGCAAAAGCTGGGCGCAAAGAAAGATGCCTCGACACAATCAGGAGTAATTCGTTAGTAATTGAAAGAATAGAGGGTATTCTTGCGGCTGTCAGTTTCGGAAGACGCGTAATCACATCGGCATTATTGACGGGACGGGTTTTATTACTCGTGTCATAATATTGCCCCCGGCTGCCGTGCGTGCATCTCTCGCGACGTGTTTAAAAGTGAGGACGGATGAAATTAAATAAGGCTGCGGGGCGATTAGCGCGTGGATAAAACGCCGTCTGCTGCTGGATGCCGCGCGGCGGAGACTGCCGGTAATTACCGTGGATTGTTTTTAAGGGAGAGCCCAGCACTCGGCTCCATTCATCTCCCTACTGGAGCAGAGAGAGAGGTATTTCAGTAATCTTGGTGATCAACAAAATACTCAATCCTCACTCACTCTTAGAGAGCTCAACACTAAACAACTCAGGAGAACCCAGCTCGAATCTCTCGGATCCCTCAGGCCTGGGATTTAGGAGAGTTTTAGCCATTTTCCATTTCCTTTAGGCAGAGAGAAACGAAGATTTAAACCATCATTTCATAACGAGATCTAGTAAGTAGGTAACAAAAGGAAGATTGCCAAAGTAATCTCACTACTGTGAATAAACTGCTTCCATCTAAACCCAAGGTTAAAATGACTTCATCACCAGCAATGTTAAACACTATATTTACAAACAATGGCATTTGGAAACTAAAAGTTAAATAAAGTTAGCATTAGAAATCTAACTGTAAGTGGTATTAGTACAGTATGGTTTGCTTGCCTCGGTGGTGTACTGAACCCTAGCCTGTCAAATAAAGGGCAACAGTGTCACCATTTTATATGTAACTGGCTACAATAGGCTCTATTTGGAGGGTTTTGATATTTCTGTTGTTTCACGTGATAAAAAAAAAATTTGCTCTGACTATTTCCTACACAGACTGTTCATTACTGAAAGTAGTAAAACTACATAAAACAGAAACAAATCCATTGAGATATAAGTTTCATGGAAAGACCCCTAATTTATCACTTATAATCTTACATTTTAACTGACTTGTGACATTAACACCCTTACCTAATATTAGGTTTTGACGATATGGCAAAAAAATATATTAAAAATATATTTCTTGAACAGTATAAAAGCCACCACCTGTGGTGTATGTAATCATGCACTGACAGAGCTGGGCAATATGGTACAAATATTAAATCACCAAATTTTAAAATTTTCAGAATACAAAATTTATCAGCACTACCAGATTCTTAAAACTGCTATTTAAATATTCTTTCAGGCATAGTAGAGTGATTTCTATTAAAGTTTTTACAGCACTGATGATATCCTTGATGTGCTTTTTAAAACATAAAGTCGATACTATAAGAACATTAATCATGATAAAAAAAAAAAAAATAAAAAAAATATATATATATATTGCCCAGCTCTACCTAATTCTTATTCATTATAATTGTGTTTCTAATTATTATTATTTTTAAATCAATGTAATTACCCCCCCCATTAGTCGAGTAATTTAATGACATTTCTTAATTAGTTGAGTAACCGAATGGTTATTCATTTAATTACTCTATAGCAGATTGTGCGTGCTTTAGTTTAACAAAAATTATGGGGAAAAAAAAATATTTTTCTCTTAATTTTTTTTTACCTCAAATTTTCAATGTACTTTCTTTGGTTGTATTATTATTATTATATATTCAGTTATATATTCAGTATATAGTGATGAAGATCTTTGTACATCAGTTACAAACGGCAACAATATGTCTTGACATATTGTCTATGGTATGGACAGCTTACTGCTAGATATGAGTGTTTTTTTTGTGCTTTAGTCACCCAGTCATTAAATACAAATGCCTGATTATGATCAGAAAGGGGAATTTAATTACAAATAATATTTAGCCAATTGAATTTTTTGCCTCTCATTCTACAAGACACGAAACTTTACAAAACACGCCCTGTGACTCATTATTCCACCAAACAGATAAAGCAAAATTGTTATCTGGTCTCAGAGAATTATATGCTGTTATATTAATGCATGCACTACTTTGATGGTGTTAAAAAAATGAACAAATAATTGACTAACCTCGCCTCATCTCCATCAAGAATTCAACAATCATCTCTAATTGTCAAATTTGATGCTAATAATTGATGAATTAAACATGTCTCTATCAATTAGTCCCCAGAGAACAATTCTGCATAAAAGGAGAGATAATGTAATTACAAGGAGAGAATAATCAGAGGAAAATGTGGGGAAGGAGCACTGCTGTACTCGCACCGCTCCGCCACT
This sequence comes from Astyanax mexicanus, assembly GCF_023375975.1. Taxonomy (NCBI): domain Eukaryota; kingdom Metazoa; phylum Chordata; class Actinopteri; order Characiformes; family Acestrorhamphidae; genus Astyanax; species Astyanax mexicanus. The sequence goes on along the minus strand of NC_064413.1, from coordinate 12,076,625 downwards.
TCACACACACACTCACACGCACACACACAGCACTAGGGTTATTACAACGCCAGCTATACAAGACTGACATGCCGTAACCCCCGAGCATGTCTGGGGCACGGGCAAACACATACATATACATACACTCACACACGCTTATGCACACACTCCGAAAGGCAAAGGCATCACCTAGTGTTTGACCATGAGTTAATATTAAAAACGGCAGTTATTTTAAACCTCGCAGCTCTAAATTCACAATTTTTAATAGAAACACACTTGTGTGCTCTTTACTGTGTGTGATTTTACAATTAATTGGCAAATTGAAATAGGCCAAATGTAATGTATTATTAGAATTAATTACCACGTTGGTTGTTACAGTAATTCAAATTAAAGTTAATTAAAGAACATTTTCCTTTTGTTGCAAGTCAGGTGACAGTATAATTAACTCCTGAAGGAAATGACAGGAAACGACAAAAAAATGACAAGCAGATGAGTGCAGGTCAACATAGCTGTAGATTAGCGCTAAATAACCTGCTCTGATTTGGTACAAGCAGTTTGGTGGCAGCTTGGGCTAAAAAGAAAACCCCAAATAAACAAGTGCAGGTATCTCAGAGTATATCCCAAACTGTGTATCAGTCGAGCTAAAATACAGTAGATGGACACACAAAAAAATATGAATTTCATGGAAAAATAATCAGATCTCCCTGTTTTATATTATGTACTGTAGCAATTTATTTAAATATTGTAATACAATATGTTTATCATATTTCCCAGTTCTACAGAAAACTAAATTAAGGCTTCAGGAAGTTTGCAACTCTATATTTTCTTACTAAAACAGATCATTTTTGTATTGTAAAAAAAAATTGTATATTGAAAAAAAATATATTGTAAAAAAAAAAAAACTGGAAAAAAAATCATATATTGTTAAAAAAAAGAGGGGATTTTTTTTTTTTTTTTTTAGCAAACCTAATTAGAAAAAGACGGAAACACAGAACTCTTAAACTATTTAAAATGTCTTTTCTGTAGAGAAATTAGAGATGAAGACAGAGAGTGGTGAGTACTGTTTCCTACTCCTGTAAAGTGGAGAAAACTGCTACAGGAAGAGTCAGGTCTGGCTGACCCACATGGAAACACCTTTAGCTCAGTTTAACACTGGATTAAATCTCAGTTTTAGTAGTGAAGAGACGAATTAGTGGTCTGACAGGTGAATTGAGGTAATGAAGTTATTACTAAGATGAGAAAATAAAAAGCAGCTCGTCTGGGTCGTATAGCTCTGCTACTGAACAATAAAAAGATAGGGTTGTTCTGAAACGTATGAGCGGTACTGTATTTATGACCTAAGTAAAGCTAAAATCACACAAACTGAGGTGCTCTTTGTTGGGGTAGAGAGTGAGATGGGGAGCATTAAGTGGAGGGAATGGATTAGCGGGAGGCGGCGGCCATTCCTCCTCGTTTCTCCAGTCTCTCAGACGGCTGATGAGGCGTGCAGTCACGGGGCCGCGGTGCCCTGACCCCTGCGAGCAGCCGCTGCCATTATGTACAAGTGCAGAGATAATGAGGCATCCATGCTAATGCGGGAGACGGGGAAGGAATGGATACTGTGAGGAAGAGGAGGTGAAGAGGGTGGGGTTAGCTCATCTGAGCTCTGAGCTGAGAGATCAAGTGGCCAGCTGCCCTTTCTGATCTGATCTGAGGAGGGTGAGGAGTGTGTGCATCAGACCTGAACACTGTCCGCTGAGGTCAAACAGTGATCACGCACTCTCACGCTCATTTACACACGCACTCATTTACACACTTACTCACACACTCACTTATACAAGTAATATAATATCAAATTGTCAAAAGTAGTTCATTATAAAACATAAAGAAAAACGTAAGAAATATAATTATGTACACAACCTAATGTAACATAATTTGCTATGTGACTAACAAACATTTTTTCCAGATGTAACACGAGTGTAAACTATAAAAATGTGCTTCAGATTAGTGGTGGACCAGTATGGGCTTTTTGTGGCCAATGAACAATACTGAAATTACAAACAAAAATATAAAGAAAATTAGTAACTAAAAATACAATTTAAATACAATCTAATACAAATAATCAGGGTTAGCACCCGAACATCCCTTTCAGACAGCTTCCTCTTACAGCGTCCACAGTTAATCCTGTTGGATGCGGTTCGTCCTTCTTGGTGGTCTGCTGACATTACCCTGGATACCGTGGCTCTTGATGCATCACAAAGACTTGCTGTCTTGGTCACAGATGCGCCAGCAAGACGTGCACCAACAATTTGTCCTCTTTTTAACTCTGGTGTGTCGCCCATAATGTTGTGTGCATTGCAATATTTTGAGCAAATCTGTGCTCTTACCCTGCTAATTGAACCTTCACACTCTGCTCTTACTGCTGCAATGTGTAATTAATGAAGATTGGCAATTTAGCCATGAAACGTCCCACACTAAAATGACAGGTGTTTCAGTTTCATTGTCCAACCCCTGTAAATGATTACGTATTGAATCTAACCCTACATGTCAACCTTCTCCATTTCTTAAACTAAACCCTGAATCAACCCTAAAACATCGCCATAACCCTAACCTTAACCTAAAGCTTAAATCTACCCTAAACCTAACTCTAAAACATTAAGGTTTGGGTATAGGGTTTAATTTTAAGAATTAAGTTGCACTTAATGGACAATAATTTGATTGTTATGTGATCATCTATTGTGAACCATTCAGGCAAAGTGTTACAGAAATTTTCAACAGCCAACATGGCTCGACACTTACAAGTACAAATTATTAAGCTAATAGAATCTCTTCCACCCTTTTGGAAAAGCCTTCAAGGTAGCTTCCACGGAGCTGCTGTACAAAAATTGTACAAAGATGCAAATATATAATAGAGAATGTACTAATATTTCCCAGCCTCGCTACTCTAGAAAAAGTTAGAAATGGAAACTTTGACGGGTACTGTTAACAGAAAACAGCACAACAAATTCATAATACTGAAAATCTGACATATTTGTACGGTGCACATCCAAACGAATAGCCCTAAATCAGAAGCCGACATGCTCTCAGGAACACACACCTCCACCAGTGTGCGCTTCCAGTGCTCAGGCAGATGTCATTGATTAAGGCTGATGGGCAGGACCATTAGCTCTTTGATATTATGTATCTGTCTGTGGTGACACGAGCGAACGCTCTCAGGCAGGAGCGTCATATTTAAACGGTTCCAGTGAGTACTTAGCAGAAAGATTAGACCAGGCCTCATGTCGACAGACTCCTTTTTACTCCTGGACACATGCGTTCATTCATTTACCATCCTTCGTTCGCTCCTCTGTTAGCACTCTCTTTTTTCTTCCTCTCTTCTTTCTCCATCTTTCCATGACCCCACCCCTTCCCTGAGCCCTCCTCCCCAAGCGTCCCTAATGGTCTTCATTTTTTGGGGGGGTTGGAGGGGGGGACGTGAATGAATAACTGGTGAAAGGAAAAGACAGGGCTCAGCGAGAGCGCCATGAATGAAAAATTACCCCTTTGTTCCCTCGCATCAATTGCATGTCTAATGAAATCAAAATCGGATTGCATAATCAAGTGCAGGTCCTCCACTCAGCGGAGGCCCACGGCGAACTGCAACCTTCTCCCTCTCAAGTGGAAATTAACACCGTTTCAGACGGACTGGCAGAGGCGTCTGAGTCAAAACTACGAGGGGGAAACGCCACTTGCTTTGGTTTGGTGCTCGCTGGCAGGTCAAGCGACACCTTTAGTAATAACACAGCGGAAAAGACGTGGATAGAAAGAAAGAGCTTTAAAAGGCTACAAATGATGAGTAGAAATTACTTTAAATGCACTGATGCTTACTAAGGTCCTTTATAAGGCTTTAAAAAACTTTAATGATGTTTAATAAAGTTCATAGACGTGAGCACCAGTGAACACATGCTGGAATGGCATGGTTCTTTTTTTGGATTTAGATGTACACTGAAAAGGTTTGATGGAATAGTAGCATTGATAGTACAAGTAAGTATATGTGATGTACATGTGAGCTCTGAGGGAGTTTTCCTTGTCTATGTTGCTCACTGGAGGTTCTGTGTTGTGTGTTCAATCTTCTGTCTGATTCTCTGTCCTGTGATCATATTTACGTAAAACGGCTTTGCGACATCAGTTGTAAAAAGCACTATATAAATACATTTCATTTAATGTAATTTTAAGATTCAAATATTAAAACAAAATCATATTGCATCAGACTTTTCAGCTTCACACTTTGTTCTAAAACTTTCATTTTAAAGGAGAACTTCGGTTTGCCCAAGCAGGCTTTAGAATGAGTGAGACAGGGCATATTTCTCCCCTGCAGATGAATTGCTTAGAAAGTTTTATATTTCTAAATGTCTTTTTTTAAATGTTAGAGCTCTCCGGACATTACCAATGAAGTGTGGGGCTACTTTGAGTCTGGATAACAGTGTAAAAAGTGATTTATCTGCAGGGGCACATTATGCCCTGTCTCACACATTCTAAAGCCTGTTCGGTCAAAGTGCACAAAATACTGGATCTCAGAAAGCTGCGGGAGAACGGAGGAGAGCTATTTAATCAAGGTGGGTGCTTTTTATCACATTTTCCATTTCACACTGGAGTTCTCCTTTAACATGCACATTTATTAAACTAATCAAAAAGAATAAATAAAGGCAAAATAGTGGTAAACATGAGTGATATTTGTCATTGCCCAGGTCTGTGCTGTTACATTGACTGTAGAAAGGGATAAACCAGATCAGAGAAGTAAGTTGTAAAAAAAGAACTCAAAAGTAGAATACAATAGTTTGGTAATAACACTGGTTTACCTGATTGCATATTCCTTGTTTACTCCTTGTTTAGGTCTTAAGTTATAAAGGTTAGAACACACACAGCACCTGTCCAACATTTTCCATGTTTATATATAAATTCCGATTTAATTCCTCAATTCCATGATTTATTGCAGAAATTGTAGACCTAGGAAATCAGAGCATGCTGTTTATATGTTTATATCATTAAATACCTATTGTTATCTGATTCTGAACAGATTTTGAAGCCATGTAAAAACACATCTCGCTAAATCCATGTTACATCCAGCATGCCAACACTAAATTAAAATGACTGCATGAAATGAGTAAAGGACTTTAATATGATGAAAAAAATTTAATTTAACTCATATATGGTAATGTAATTCAGATGATCCAGTAACTAAAAAATGTAATGAAAGGATGTATCGTATTATCTGCATTATAAGGCGCACTTAAAATCGTCAGTGTGCCTTAAAATCAAGTGCATCTTATGTATGAATTTTACCAGTCAGGTATTAAGGAGCAGTAAAGCCACTCTGCTGAAGTACAGCATTATGCAGGAGTTTCAGTTTAGTTCTCCAGCAGTATTAGCATTACCCGCTAACCACGCTAAGCGCTATCTTTTTTGCTGTTTAGAGTATTTTGAGTATTATCGGCCTTTAGCCTTCTGCAAACCCCTGGCTAGCACTACTGGAGCAGCTTTAGCATTACCTGCTAACCGTGCCAAGTGCTAGAAGTTAGCCACTAATGCTAATGATCAAGCTCTAGAGGAAATCTGAAAATCTTAGTTTACTGTAAATAATCTCACCCAAATAAACAGATTTCAGAGAGATATCTGTGTAGATTAACATCCAGCGCTCATTTGCTCAACTTGTCTAACTAATCTAATCTTTTTTTTTAAGAATTACAGTTTTTGTTTACTTAACTTAGCTTTACAGGTTCACAGACCTGCTGAATTAGAAGGAAAACATGGCTACATCCCTGTTCCTTACCAATGTCTTATAATCCATTGTGCCTTACAGTGTGAGAAATACGGTATAAGCTTTGGAACCAGAGTTTCTAATATTCTAATATGAGCATGATGCCAACAGCAGAATAATGCACAACTTCAGTGGTCTATAGCATGCACTCTGACTGTACCTCTCCCGCCCAGAGCCATTTCTGTGTTCTTTACCTACAAACATTCATTTTCATTTCTGTGGCCAAAACACAGTCCAGATGTGCAGACTATTTCAGGTCTGAATGAATAGGTAGTGTCCCCATTCCTCCTAAAAAACACAACCCTGTAGCTCTGCAGTCAGCTGAAGGTTAATCATTAGTCCACTCTCCAACAGCTTCCAACCCCTGAGCCTTTTCCTCAAGCTCTTCTGCAAACTATCCCACATCCCTCTTCTCCTTTTGACTAATTAACCCACCTCTCTGTAGGACCCACAAATCTGGCCTTGGTCCTGCAATTCCCAGTAGCCACTGCCATGCAGTCTTTAATGGTGTGAAAGCAATTAGCCCAGGCTAAGACACAGCAAGGTCCTGGGCAGATCTCTACACATAGAAACCGTGCCAGACTGCAGAAACCCCAACAGGACAGACCTCCTCATTTTTATTAATTATTCTTAATGAAAATCCCCTAAATCCAATTACACCTTTCTCTTACATCGTGTCGGTGGCTCTCAGGAGGGTCAGCGGACTGAATGGCTATATATTTACTGCACTAACAACTAAAGAAAAACTTCATTCAATACCTTACCTTAACTTCATCTCATTATTTCCGATCATTTTAGATTAAATTCCTACAGCATGAATTACAAGTTCACACAATGCAACAACTTGCTGTCTATGACCATTTCAATAGCGTGATTAAACTAAAATGGATCTGTTTAAGACAAGTAGGGGTGTAAAAAATGTTTGTGTATTTGGTGGCAGGTTGGTGGGAGAGAGCTACTGCGAATTTTTAGTTCTGGCATAACAACTGTAGTTTTTTTTTTATTTGTAAACCAAAAGCACAATTTAAAATGATGCATGAACTATTGTTTCCTTTACATTTAATTTTATTTTCTCTTATTAGTAAGCAGCAAACCATCAAACCTGACTGAACTAGAGATGATTTGTAAAAAAGAATGGTCGAAAATACCTTCAACCAGAAGCCAGACTCTCATTGGAAGCTATAGGAAGAGCTTAGAGGCTGTTATTTCTGCAAAAGGAGGATCGACTAAATATTGATGTAATGTTTCTGTTCCTGCCTGATTTAGTTTAAAGAATTACTGTACACTTTCTGTAAATTCTATAAAACTTAATATCATTTTTTTAATATCAATGTGTTTGTCTGATATATGACATATTTAACTAGAATTGCTATTCGGAACAATCAATGATTTATAAAGGAAAACCTGGAAAATATCAGAGAAAAAATACTTTTTCATACCACTGTATTTCAGTTGAGAAAAATAATCTAAAACACTTGTGTAAAATAATAAGTGTAAAATAATCTAAAACACTACCATATTTAAGAGATTTTTTTAAGCTTTCTTACAGAAGCAAATGTCTATTTACTGAGACTCTCTCAATAATCTCCCCATTACCCCACTTTGAAAACTGCATTAGACAGTAATTCGATTAACCTCCCAGCCCTGAGTCATAGTGCTTTATGAAGGCAATTAAAATGCATTATACGACATACACAATACCTTTTAATGACTGTTAAGTTGGTATAATAAATAACTTGTATGTACTAAAAGAAGTCTCTGAGAAGCTTTAATACTTCATATCAATGTTTTTATTTACATGCAGTGTTCATTATGTAATACTGTCGTACAGGGAAATGTACCTGTAGAAATGTAGAATTGTAAAATTGTCCTGAATGAATTAAAGAAAACTGAATAAACTGCAGATTGAGGTTTTAATTGGCCTCTAACTACAGCTACATGTGCAGATACACTTATATATTTGTTTTTACTACTATCCTCTTTACTCTATCTGAGAATAGGCTATTAGCACAATCTCAAATAACAGGCTTTAGATCAGACAGGCTGGATGCTGGAAATTCTGTTTCACAACCTACAAAGTGCACTAGTGATTCGAGACAGAGCCTCTACAGACGGGCCGATGCATGTTAATTGACATGAATCATGGCTAGCTGTTACCATCTAAACAACAGGCCATCAAAGGAGGAAGAACTTAATTCCATCGAAAAAGTAGAAAGTGTAAAATCTCATACAATTTATGAGATGAAATTTTAATGAATATATATCCTCAAAAAAACGAAATAGTTGTTGCCCAAAATGCATTTATTTTTTAAAATAAAGAGTTGGCTGCCCTGCCCACCCCTCTCCAGACGCAAAGCTCACTCAGGTTGCCAAGTTGAGGAGCCTGAATCTACACAATCCAGTGCAAGATGAGTTCACAGAGTAATACTCTAAGTTAATCAGCTAATGAATACTTTGGAGTGTTTTTATTGTTTGCACATTATAAACCTACTCATGTGAACTTTATCCATAGTTAGCTAACCTATCTTTATGTACCGATAGCAGCATTTGCCTGACTGAAGCCCTGCTGACAAGAGCTGCCAGTGCTTTAACTCAGCATGTTTCCTTAATATCTCATGATGCATCCTGATCATTTTATCATTTACTACTGAAAATATAATCCTTATTGTTCTTTTAATGTTGCTTTTTATACTGAGACACAGCTACACATACCCTGATTGTCTTTTAGAGCTTTGAATGGATCCTCACCATCCTCACCTGTGGCTCCAATGCCCAGCTGCAGAGTGCTTCTGTCCTTGGTTAAACCGTTAGTTTTGGGGCTAGCAGTTGGAGCAACAGTCGCCACTGCTCGGGGTGGCCTCTTCCCTGGAACCTTCACTGTGGTCCGCAACAAGTCAATCTCTTTACCATGAACATTCTGCATGTAATCCTGAAACAGAGAATAAAGAGGAAAAGAGAAAAAATTACTATCATAAGTCATTTTATTTTAGTTGCCTTAATGAATAAGGAAGTATACACTGCCTGTTCAGCTGACAACAAGTTGTTTCACCCTAACTAATGCAGTGAGTAGAGAAAACTATCTTAGAAGGAGATGTTGCTGAAACTAGTAAAATTAGGTTAAGAACTGTCCACTGCATTATTCCTCTTTGAGCACAAAAAGAAGGTCTAAAGAAAAATGTGGCTGAAGTGATGCACCCATCATACCCAGTGTCTACTGTATAAACTTATGGGGGCGGAGCTAAGACGTGGGGATGCTGCAGTTGGTCAGGTTTAGGTTCAGTAATAGTATGTGCTGAAAGAATGAGGTCAGCTGACTACCTGAATATAGATCAGGTAATTCCATCAGTGGATTTTTTCTTCCCTGACGGCATGATCATTCCAAGATGATAATGTCAGGATTCATGGGGCTGGAATTGTGAAAGAGTGATTCAGGGAGCATGAGATCATCATTTACACACATGGATTGTTCACCACAGAGTCCAGATCTTAACCTCATTGAGAATCTTTGGAATGTGCTGGAGAAGACTTTGTGCAGTGCTTCTATCAAAAGCAATATTGCGAATACTTGTCAAAACAATGCCACATGCCGTAACCAAAGTTAAAGGCGGTAAAACCCATTTTTTTTCAAGAACAAAGGAAAAAAGGTTTGATAAATGTTTCTTTGTTTGGAACGGCTCAAATGTGAAAATTGGAAAAGAAAATTTCTCAACACTAAAAGAAAAGCAATGGCCACAGCGATGGCTTTTTAAAGACACTACTTCAACACCATCAACAACTTCCAACAATCAGATCACCAGCAAAAGCCCACATGATTAACTTCACCTGCATCTCTGCCTCTGCAGATTAGTAGAATTAGCACTAATGACTGCAAATAGACTCATTCCCATTTAAATCCGGCCATTCCATTTAAATGGGAGCTTGCATGACTCAAATGGGGTAAGCCAAGGTGAAAATCACCCCGATCAGCACAAAAAAGCCACGTTGAGGTTTTGGCCTCGGAAAGCCTCCCACCAAACTCCTTTGCGTTTTTACTGCGCACCATAAAGCACTAATTTCTTCAAAAGCCTCGCTGCTAATTACCCAGTGAGCGCTCTCATTTCACTTTATTGCAGGAATTAACAGCCAGTTCGAGGCACGAAAGCTATTAAGATGTGTGATTAAGCCATATTCAATTAGTTTCTACAAACAATTTAATTGATGTAGCAGACAGAATTAACAGAAGGGGATTGTGGGACGGCTCTGCTGGCTGCAATGCAAAATTAAACAGTTTCTCTGCTTCTCTCTTCCTCTCTCAGCAACCTCACTGCAGTTAAATGGTGTGAGTAACTCATGGAGCTGCATGGGCCACAGGTGTCCAGGCGCTAATAGCTCCAGCACTAAAAGTAATGATGCTCGAGCCAAAAGCTGCCTGTCGCGTACAGTACATCACTGCAGTGTAGAACAGATACATCACATCACACGGGGGTTGTTGTGAACACATGACTAATTTAAAAGACAGCAAGAGAAGAATCATTGTTCACATTGCTCGTGTCACATGTATACAAAAACGATCCCAGAGGAAAAGGGACCTCTAACACTGTAAGACTTCTATGTTTTACCTTTCATATTATATCTCTCCACCGTTGCAGTTAAACAGACAAAATTTTGATAAGAACTCGCCAGTGATTAAATGCATTTATCATTTTAAACTATTCAAAACTCCTTCATATAGGTAGGTAATAAACAAGAACAAAGTGTGAATGTGTGAAATGGCTACAGGAGACCAATGGATAGACTTTTCTGTCCTACAACTGTCTACACCTGGCAACCAAGAGTGATAGCAATGGTCAGATTTGGAGGCTACATCCCACACAGATTTCTGTGATGGACCACACAGTTCAAATATGAAAATACTGTCTGAATGGTCCTTTAAGATTTTTTTCTAAACTTTCTAAAAAGCCACTGTATTTCTGAGCAGAAAGGGGGCAAGCGGTCTGGTAGGTTTTCCCTGGAGCTAGCTGGTTATCTGAGCATCTGTGTTGCTGCTAATGACGCTGATACAAGAGTTACTGCAAACATGGAGATATCAGAATAGAAAACTAAGTTGTCAAGAGAATGCAGCACAACGCATATTTTTAAAAAGGACTCTTCTGCATGATCGCTGCAATTACACACTCTGACCAGAGAGGTCTCTAAATCCCCAAAACCTACAAACTATCACTTTAAATTATAAACAAAGTCATTCAGAGTGGTCTGGGTAAGAACCTTCAATAATGGTGATGACATGAACCATAAATTAAAAAGACTAAATAATGATTTAATAAAAAACTTATTGTTCCGCATTAAAAATAAATAACTGCTACCTGAGACATAACTTTGCAGGAATCTTTTTAGGCTTAAACTAATTTACAGCTTAAGCTAATTTACAACCTTATTCAAATGAATCACTTCATCACAGACGACAAATGCACATTAGGATCATTGTCAGTAGTAGAGTTGCACGGTGTACCGAAGGTTCGATTCTTTTTCGATACTACGTCATCACAAACGATTCGGTTCTTTAGCGTTCGATGCTTTCGATACTGTATATAGCCCAGTCACTAGCTTCAAATGAGTCAAATTAGTAGGCACGATTTGATTCAGTTCATAAGAAAACTGATTCACACCGCAACAGTCGGTGTGGCAGGATTCAGATAAACTTAGTGTTCTGAACAAATGAATCGATTCACGCGCAAGCCAGCAGAGCAGCAGCGAGTGTAGAATGGCGACGGCAAAAATAACAGATGTCTCTCGTCCGCGACTTGTGGACAAAACGGGCGCGAGGAGTGAAGTGTGGGAAAATAGTCTGAGATGTAGGCATCTGTTTTTTATTGATATTTTTATTTTTAAATAAAATAACGAAAATAACGAAAACTGAAAGTGAAACTAAACTACTTTATTTATTAGCGCTGTTTTCACTCCCGCAGTTGTACAGCGGGGGGTGTTGTGCCGATTCTCTCCGCGAAGCGGGAGTCGGATTCAGCAGTGGATTCGGCACAAGCGCGGCGGCACCTCGCGGTCCGCGGTGTTAGTTGTAAGCGCTCGCGCTAGCCGCAAAATACGACAGAAAACACTGAGGGAGACTTATGTGTATGTGTGACTCTCTCTGTCTCTCTCTCTCGCACGTGAACGCCTCCGCGTTTGACCTGCAGCACTGTGTGTAGCTGTTCTTAAAAATCATTTTAATTAAATAATAGTTCTATGCTTCTATGTTACAGTGTTATTTAACATAATTCTGATCATATTTCGCTCATTCATTTAGCAGACAAGCACCCTGATCTCTACAAAGAGCTGTGAAGTCGACAGGTTAGTGGAGTTAGTCAAGATACACTCTGTCTGTAGCTTTACTAAGATTTACTAGCGACTGCTAGTAAATCACGTTAACATGGAGAGGAGTGTGCAGGAGTTTTGTTTTGGACCCGCGGTTTTCTCTATTTCTCCATTATCCCATTGGCTGTGAAACATGAACTCAAGATGTTCACGTTTTCGCGTTTCCATCGCAAATCTGTGGTCAGGCACGTAGCCTGCTTGATCGTTACACTGAACATGGGCTTATTAAAAACAGTAAACGGTTGATTAATAAAACGGAGCAGTAAGTGTTAAAATGAACATAACATTGTAATGTTCTTCTGTCTCTTTATTTTCCTTATTCAGAACTTAACTTCTGCCCGCCCGTCAGGTTCACATAGTCAGGCTACCATTACCTCTGGTTTTAGTTTTAGTTTTTAGGAAGTGGAAGTAGATAATTATGTTATAGTTAAGGTTATAATAACGAAACTTGTTTTTTGTTCAAATGTTTCATTTTAGAATAAAAACGTTTGCACCGATTGTTCAGTGTTCAATCCAGTTCAGTCAAAAATAAACATTTTATGTTCAGATATTTGTATTGTTTTTTTTTCTTCTTCCAAGTATCGTTTTGGTATCGAGAATCGTGATACTACAGTTGGTATCGGTATTGAAGTCAAAATTTTGGTATCGTGACAACACTAGTCAGTAGTACATAAACACAAGCCCCGTTTCCTATCACCCCCACTGTAAAGGTCTTATGCGAGCCGGGAACTCAAAATGTTGGTGTAGAAACATTGGTTAGAATTCTCCTTTAAATAAATTAACCTTTTATATAAAAAGGATTTCAGTTATTACCCTAAAAAAGGTTAAGATTTGAGACTGTAGAGACTAACTGAAGAGAATAGAAACAGGAGATGTGTAGAGACAGAAAGAACAGACAGAAAGCTGCCCTCTGAGACAGTTTAAGAGCTATGAAGTACAGGTGGGGGTCCTGACAGAGATAAATGCTTTGAGCAGATCAGGCAGCGGCGTCCCTGCGGTGAGCGCCTTAAGAAACCCTCACTGCCGTGGCTATAGAAGGATGGACCATCTAGTCCTTATCTTATAATCCTATGCTTCAAAATCAAGGAACTGTAGAGACTAACTGACATATAGTGTTTTATTCTATTCACAAAAAACGCATGTTCTGATTAAATAATACAGCAGTTAGTTTAATGTTAGTTTTAATTTTTTAATTGTTTATTTTGACAAACAAATGACATTAAGTACAGTATTTTAAACCATATCACATTTTCTTTTGTAAAACTATCTAGTGAATATCTTACATCTGAAAAACCAGGGGTCAGCAATCTTTTCCAAAAAGTAAAAGCCTAACATGGCTGAAGCTTTTCACTTTAATTATGCAGGAGCACCAGATTTCATCAGTTTAATTAGTAGTGATATAATGTGGTCTCTTGCTCTATGCGAATGAACACCTGCAGCCACATCAGCTCTTTGTGGATTTGATTGGTGACTCTGGGTCTACAGGCTCTCGTGGACAAAAGTATACAGACACTGCTATGTGCTATGTCACTTAAAATTTAGCTCTGATGGCCTCCCTCTCCTTGATCAACTTTAAGATGTTTCTACACGTTGATTACACGTTGAGTCCAGCTGTAGTTCAATTCAGCTCAGTTAGTAAATTCAGGACATGATGCATATCAGAGCAAACCCCAAATCCTGAGAATTAAAGAACTGCTTGTGGAGTTCAGAGACAGGTCTGTGTGCAAGACCCTAAAAAACACAAGTTCCCAGAAGTACATTCTTCCAAAAGCCAGAACAGTAATTTAAGTATACCATATATAACATGTTTGCTTTGTTTGTTTATGGAGGAATAGGTTCTCTGATGTCACTCACATGTAAGCTCGGATGATAGGTGAGGAGACCATTATCACACAAGGTCACATATTTCTTTTTCCACTCCTTATTCAGTGATTTCCCGCTTCTCTTAAGCAGAATGCCCTGTAAAAAACAAGAAAATAAACATGGATAAGAGTGAGAACACAAAGCTTACATTTATATATACATTGACGAGTCAAATTTACACCTCTGACTTGTGCAGTGTTTGTATTAAGTGATCAGCTATTTTCCAGGATGGACTCTTGACTCTGGAGTATCCAAAATAAAGGATCTCTCCACACATTTTTTTTTTTGAAAACTAAAAGTTTAAAAGAGAAAGATGATGAATCCTACACCTAACATCTGGAATTATGCATGGAGCCTATTCCCTTCCCCTATACTCTACTCTCCCACTTACTCACTATTGACTGATCATCCATTACGACACAAGCTCTTCACAGAGGTGATCAGCTAGACACCTCCCTTCATCAATGTTTTCCTGAATAAGGCCCACAACCCCTCCAGAAGATTTAGCAGTGAATTCTGGCATCATAAACATACTCCCTTTCCAAGCTCACAACAAAAGACATTGCAAGATTTTACCCACAATCTTGATACTACGCAATTTAGCACACTTTACACAAGGGGAGGCTGTATGGGAGAGTAATGCAGAAGAAGCCTTTTCTGTACACACGCCACAAACAGAGTCGCTTGAGGTATGCTAAAGCTAAAGCACATTTGGATAAGCCGGCTTCATTTTGGAATAAGGTTCTGTGTGTGGACTGATAAAACTAAAATTGAGTTATTTAGAGGGCGGTATGCATGGTGGAAAAAAAACACAGCATTCCAAGACAAACACTTTACTGCTCCCCACAGTAAAATGTAGTGGTGGTTCATCATGCTGTGGGGCTGTGGGATCAGTGCAGGTACTGGGAATCTTGTTAAGGTTGAGAGTCACATGGATTCCAGTCAATATCAGCAGATTCATAATCAGTGACAAAGTTGAAGTTTTGCCTGGGCAAAATATTATGATAAATGGCAACACTGTGTTTTTACTAGCATTTCTGAAAAGTCACATTTATTAATTTATTCTTAACTAAACAGAGTGTCCGGTAGGTCCCCGGACATTTTTTCTGTCTATGACATAATTTGCTGTTTATCTGCTGTTTACATTCTCAGCAAAAACTTTAACACTTTAAATATATATATATATATATATATATATATATATATATATATATATATATATATATATTTTAGCTTAGCCTTGAACAACATAGAAAAGAATACTTAAAAAAAAACATATACTCAATCAGTTTTAAATAATAATACTTATTACATTATTATTTCACTATTTATTAATTTATATTTTAAATGCAATCTATACACAACATACTAACTAAATGATATTATTGACCTGGCTTTTACATTTCACTTAATTAAAATAAAATAATTAAGTACATTTTCAGCGTTTTGTTATTGTTCAGTTTGTTAGTCTGTTAACATTTATATAATCTGATCTTATGATTTTTAAGTATTAAATATAATGAATACACCAACAGTATACAACATATGGGTCATATACTTAACTGTGATACTAAGATAATTCCATTCACTTTTTACAAAACAATATGTTGACAATGTTTCCAGGGGTCTCTTGAAGGTGCAGAAAACAGCACTCTCGCTAAACTTCACAGTTTATTTCCATTGCTTCTTATCAGCTATAAGCTTTTAACCAATGAATCGTTTCATATATGATTTATGATTTTTTTAGGTATTTTACAATATATAAAGAAAAAAAATGTGTTCTAAACCTTTCAGTAGTGGGTGTGTATGTCTTGACATTCATTATACATTCCCCACAAACACCCTTCCTCACGGCTCCAATACCTCCCAACCTGGCCCTCCAGCCCCTGCCACACACACACACACACACACAATAGCCTGGCTGCAGTGTAAGGGGAAGCTAAATCCAATTTGTGCGTAAGGTTCCTCTATATGCAGCAGCGGCCGGTGAACTCCAGCAGACCTCTGCTAGCTGGGGATTAGACTGTGTGATATGAACCTGTTCAAAGCCAGACTGTGTCCTTCAGCCCTCTCCTGCTGCTCCCGCCAACAGCGCTGATTGTTCCCTTATCTCCTAAAGCCCATCCTGGACAAACAATGCAAGGCCCCAGGCCAGAGGGGGCCCCAAACAAGAGTGGAGGGGTGTGGGGTGGGGGAGAGCGCTTAATCGGGGATTAGGGGAGATTTCTTGTGCTACTTAACACTTCAAGTAAAAGAGTGGGACCGTGTTTGTGTGGGTGTAAAGAGGGGGCATGGCTGTTTTAACAGGCCATTCCTGCTCCTGAAGGGGGGGCGATTCCTGGGAGCAGCTCATTAGGAGTTGACCCTGGGTCAACTGGGCATTAGGCTGTTTACCTGATGATCTGCCCTAATCCTCATATCACATCTACATCTCCTCTCATTCCACAGTACAATGGTCTGATTGACACTTCTGAAACAGAGCCTTGATGGAGCCACTAAAGCACAGCTCCTGCACTATTAATCTAACTAATGTTAAAGTTACAAGTTTCTCATCTTATCAATAACTTTACTTACATAAAATTATTTTATTTGTCCAATGGTAGGCTCAAGATGAAATCTCAATTTACATTTAATTTGAAATTTAGGGTTCATTCCTAATTAAATTCTGAAATTTGTACAACCCGGTTTCTGATACACTTTACACAGGTTGGTGATTTGACTTTCTCACAATATTTTGTACAAAGTTTAAATAAAAAAGGGATAACTTTACTGCCTGCTCTACTAATGAGACTTAGGCTGGGAGATGGGAGTCATGTGGGACATATAATAAAAGTGGGAGTGATAGAGTGGGTTGTAGATTGATGTCGGTTGTTTGCAAACTTTGGTAATGCTGCATTAGGTATCATAATTAATAAAACGGCTATTCTCTACAGTACAGTCATGTTATTGTACTGCAAGATCACAACTGTTTACACACACTGGATTTTTACACCCAAGCCTACTTTAAAGACATGTTCATACCTGAAAATGTGCATCAAATCCAAGCCACGGTTCATGTGTTTGTTACATTGTATATATTGGGTATGGCTACTTTTGGTTCTACACTGCAATTTAGTGAGCAGACTACAGAACTTCATTACGTTACATCATTATCACATAAGTGTCTCCCTATTCTTCACATTGATTGATCTGTAGAAGGGTGTGCATCAAATGTGTCGATTTCTGCCTCCCCACCAATATCCAAGACCCTTTCAGTGCATGCATATCATGCAGCAGAATGAGTGTAACAGAGAGTTAATCTACAGTTACAGTAGATACAGGAATCACCAGCGTAATCAGTTACATCCATGCTGCCAAATCTGTAAAACTCAAGACATCTACATTTAAGCTGTTTAATTATTAAACTATTGTAGCCTCCTAAAGAAAAATGTAATTATTTAATTGAATGCAGATTAATGTTTGATTCAGGAGCTCTAAAGGGCCACAGCTATATTTCTCCTATAACAAGCAAGTAGGAGAAACATACAGGCAAATATCTATTAAATATGATTTATTAGCGAGATTGTATTGGCTTTTGAATAAAAAGGAAGGTGTTGAGTGATGTTTTGTAGGACAATAACAGGCACTGTACATCTCTATTGAATGGTCACAGAGGCATGACCACACAACAGCTAAATCACAGCCCACAGTGCTGAGAACAGATCAATGGCAAAAGTGGAAAACAAAGGTTGCATAGCGTCTGCTGAATCAATAACTGTGCAATTAGAACATGTGTAAATCTATTTTTGTGGCTGTGATCAGAGGCCTTCAGCAGTTTCAATGGGACGTGTCGTAGATGCTACACGATTAAGTCACCCGACCGCATTCATCTCCTGCAGACAATAAGGTGCTTCTCCTACATGCAAAAAAAATAATATTATGATCATGTCCTTCATTATCAAGTTAAGAGCTGCTGATAAGAGCAGGGTTGTACAATATGGCCCAAAAATCTGATGTGTGAAAACGCTGTTGGATATCCCCATATCGAAACACAATACATTACTTTAAGCTCCTTTGTGTTTTTTTGGCATTTTATTTCCCTGCACTCATTTTTCTCAGGCTAAAAGCTCTTTTACATAAAGTACAAACTGTTCAGATGTAAAAATAGATATAAATTTTAAAGTAGTGGAATCTTCACACCAACTCAGTCTGTTTTTTTTCCTTCTCTCTCATTTTGCTTTGTATGTATGTCCATTCTTTTGGTTTTTCTGCTCTTTTTTTTGCTCTCCTTAAACCTCATTTGCACGAAAGCTCATTAGCGGGCGAAGCTATAGCTTGCGACTGTGTGGAACATGAACAGATTAGGATGTTCCTAGACAAATAAAAAAAACTCTGCTTTGCCATAAACTTCAGATTTGTAGTCAGTGTGTCTCTCTTCTGCACTTCTGTGATTTTCTGCTGTGTTAATTCTTTTGTTTGGTCTGAAACCATGATGACTTTGGTGTTCAACGGGGGCCTCTGAATGGTCAGCTTGATTATATGCTCCAAACATTGCAGAAAATTAAACAAGCTCCGATAAACTCCGATCAGACTGTTGGTGTGAAAGTCACCATTAATATACATGTAATAATTAAAAAATTGACGTGCACTAATTTCCATCTGTACATGTATTGCTTTAAAAAAATGGTATGTGCTTCATTCATACTTAACAAAAAAAAAAAATCACAGTGTTCAATGTGAACTGCTACCTCGCTCTACCTCCAGCCTGGTTATGTCATGTGATCACAGTGTGAAGAGCTCCCTCTGTTGCTGCACACTAATGATGTATTGTAAATTTGCTATTGTTTTGAAAGTTTTTATTGTAAAAATGTATATTGTGATAAATATAAAAATATGTTGTAGCTTGCCCTAGGCATGAGTATAGAGTGTACAGAAAATAAGTGTATCCAAATGGAGTGTGCAAGAGAAAAAAGGGGGGCACTACAGATACTAAGGCTAACCTCTGGCTTTCCTCTTACGGCCCAAATAAAAAGTGTCTGCATCCTGTCAGTTTGACGGCCCCATCAGCACTGACCTGAGGGGGCTGGAGGGATAGAGCGGTGGGAGGGGAAGTAGAGAGAGAGGAGCAGAGGGAAGGAGAGGGGAGGAGATGGGAGGAGAGGTGGGGTATTATCGGTGATAAGCACAATGGCTCAGTGTTGACAGCCTTTCCACGCTGCCCCTGAGCTTTGTTGGCCTTATTTACCATTTTTACAGATGGGTGGGTGAGTGGGGTGGGCTGGGGTAGCCCACAGTGTGTAATTTGCCCAGTGGGAGGCAATTATACTCCCATTGGCACTTTGATCTTCCCGATTGTGCATTTGACTGGCCGAGCAATCAGCTCCATTCAAAAGTGTCCCACCATGACCACCTTCTCTCTTTCTCTCTCCATCTCTCTCATCTTTCTTTCTTCAGCCGCTCAATGCAGTCAAACAGCTTACAGTGACACTTCTTAAGAGGGATTATCTTGAAAGGCTGAGTGTAATTGATATACAGTGGTAGCAGAGGCAGGGGGTTTCTCTGGTTCTGAGGTAAGGCAGCACTGAAGAGTTTTGACCTCCCAGTCACCTGTTCCCACTGCTATAATCCCACTGTGTTATTTCATACTGGTCCTACAGGTGTGCTGCGCTGTGCACAGAGTGAGAAAGAGCAGACATGTTTATCATTATGGATGAAGATGATGATAAGTAGTAACAACTACTAAGTGACAACTAGCAAGACAGTAAAAGTAAACTCAGCTAGTGGAGAACTTATTATTTTGTGTGTGTGTGTGTGTGTGTGTGTGTGCACGTGTGTGTGCACTATGCAAAACAACCCTGTACCCCCCACTGGTCTCGATTTTAAACCTCACACACTTCCATTTTAACATTTGAAAAGGGGCCTTTTCTTTGCGTATTCATAGCCATGGAAAGATGTATAGTGGTTTTTATTTTAATACAATAGCAGAAATAACAACTGGGCTGATATAAAGAAAATACTACGCACTGACCTAAAATCTCCTACAAATACATATTCTGTTCAAATATATATTTATAAAAAAAATATTAGTTTCTATTTACACATATATACAGTGCCAGTCAAAAGCTTGGGAACACCTACTCATTCAATGTTTTTTTTTTTTTTTGAGGTCATGTCACCCAGCACGACTACTGTATATTTTATATATTGTGTAAAAACATTACATAAATACTTTTAAACCCCAAATTAGAAATAGGTTGGGAGAGCATGAATAAACAAAGAAAAAATACCTCATCATTACCCAAAATATTTGTATGCTTCATCTGATCAAATTTATTACATTTATTCATATACATCAACTCCTGCATTTTAGACCAACAATATATCCAAACAAAGTTAGGATGCTTGCAATTTAGCTATTAAGAGGGTAAAAAATAAACCACTGTAAGCAGCTGTTACCTGCAAAGTGTGCAGCATTTGCTTTTGCATTGTCTCCTTAAATATACCAGTGTACTAAATGTTGGCCTCACTAAATAATAAATTAATAATACAAATAATACATTTTACATTATATAGCGCTTTTTAAAATTCTCAAAACAGGGAAGGAGTTTGGGGATGGAGCAGGTGAGTAAGGTAGGACGGGGGCTGGTTATGGAGAGCTTTGTGAGTGAAAAGAAGAATTTTAAAACTGAATGTGTTGTGGAACAGGAAGTTTTGAAGAGCGGGTGTAATATGATGATATGATGTGAGCGAGTGTGAGTGAGGAGACGCATGCTGAGGTCTGCATGTACTGAAGTTCATTTAGAATTTTGTTAGGTAGAGAATGCTGTTACAGTGGTCAATTTTAATACGGTCACTGACAACCCCACACCATAACAGACTCTGGCTTTAACGCTTGAAAGAAGCTCCTCAGCTTAGGCCTGCACCCTTGATTTTTGTGCACTTTATTTCATTAAGCCCTAAAATGCCCCAATAATAACCTTTTAATGTGTTGCAGGCTAGAACTGCAGGAATAAAACATGTCACTGTTTTTAATTGTATATCATAAAAATATGCTTTTTTGACCACAGTCCATCATAAAATCAAAAAAGTTTTGGCCTCTGCAATGAAAAGTTTAGACGTCTTTGATTTGGCATATTCCACTGAATTGGTGCAATTTCTGTTCCCAGAAAATCATATGTATTATTTATATGTGCACACAAAATTCATATAAATGAAGATTTTATTATTAAGCATAGTGTCTTGTACATTGACCTAATTTCAAAAGTAAAATATGTCATTAAAAACATTAATAAAAACTACTTAGAGCACTGAAAAAATAGCATTTGTTACCCAATCCCCACTCTCTAACTATAAAATTTATCATGAAATATAATTATTATAATATTTTTTTACCATTGTTGTTTGACTCCAAATCCCATCTATGCCACATTTATTTATTTATAATAAAGCTGCAATGTTTAAGTTAAAACACACATTTTAGTTGGGTTTCACTCAGTTCTGTTACTGTAACACATTACCCCATCTGAAACATCTGAAATTTTCTACAAGTCATATCTATAACAGGAAGTGACATCAGCTGGTTCCTCTGAAGATCACGGAAAGACTAAAATTTCCCTCATTTATTAAAAGTTCCCTCATTTATTTTTCTGTATATTTGATCTTATTGTAACTATGACTGAGGAGGTCAATCTCAACACTCACTACTGTTACCTAAATTAATTCTTACATCTTATTTATTTTTAAAATTATTTCTTTTTGGGAAAGCTGCCATTTAGCTATTTTTCATGTTGTTGCTAAGTCTATGCTAAAACTGATTCCTGTTATTATCAATTATTTGAACATACATTCAACCATTTCTTAAAAATATAGAAAATCAAACAAATGAGAGGACTTCCTTTTAAACAGGCTTTTTAAATGTCACAGAAGTTTTGTTACCATCTTTGGCTTAGAAACCTTGTAATAAAATAAGTAAAGCTGTCTGAGGTTTTCCAGTACATGTTTTCAATAGTTAAATACATATGTGTTATTAGATTCAGAGTTGAAAAAAGATAAATAATAATATTTAGAAACATGTGAAGCTTTAGAATAATGTAAATGTTTGGCTGCAGAAGGTGAAGATGTTTACTGTGAAAACACATTCATGCCTTTCCTGGTGTTAAAGTGCCTTCTTATCAGAGCTCTTTAAACTGGCAGGTGTACAGTAGATACATTCACCATGTTCTCTGCTGCTAAACCCTGGAGTTAGTCCTGTGGCAGCTGAGATCCTCCTTCAGCAATACCTGATGGAGCTTTAACCTGTACTGTACTGCCATCTAGTGGCCACAGGATGAACTATGCTTCAAGTTGTCTGCTTCCTTCCTATGAACCACACACACACACACACACACACACACACACACACACACACACACACACACACGCAAGCACACCCCAATCCCAAATTTCTATAGAGCTGTTCCTACAGAGGCTTACTTACCGTGTGCAGTAAGAGATAGACTGGAGTAACAGGGTGAAGTAACTAACCTGTTTGATGGGAATGGCCCTTCCACTGCCTATGCTGTCTGTTTTACAGTCAGTGCTCTTTGTCTGCTCACTGGCTTTCCGCGACTGTAAAGAAACAAGACACTGAATCGGTGATTGGAACAAAACAGACACACAGGGCAGTGGGGGGAGGGGGTGGGGTTGGTGAACAGGATGTGAAGGTTGGTAGGTGTGTAGGTGTGTGCGAGATGTGCATTTATGCATCTGTAAGTGTGTAAAATGTGTTGGTGTGTAGTGTAAGGGTGTGAAGGGAAGGGGATTAAAAAAATCTGGCAAAAAAATAAAAAATAATAATAAAAAAAATAATAATAAAATAATAATTTAAAAAAAAAAGTTCTCGAGAGGCCCAGAAAAGTGAAAAGCACAAGCCAAACAGCGCAACAGACAGCAGTACACTGAGCGTGCAGTTTATATATATAGATACACACAAGCTAAACAACGACAGACCAGGACACAAAAACACACACATCAGACCAGTATACGGACACAAGGAGTCATGACTCAGTCCACAGAACCCACGCTTTTGATGACCTCACCAATGCATGAGGCCATCCGGACCAATCACAGTCAAACCATTAGTCAAACTCATTTTCATGGATTCATAGCATCAGCAAATAAAACATTCCAGCATTTTCTCATCATTTTTCAAATAGAAAACAGAAGGAGAAAGAAGAAATACATTAATGCAAGGGGAAATTCAGTTTAAGTTTACTCCGTGCAGTCTCCTGGTGGCATCGGCAAATCACAAATCATCTGCTACCTAAAAGACTGCTGTAGAAGGAAGCTAGTAGATGGGGTTAGGGTTAGACATTCATAAAAGCAAGTACACAAAGCCAAAAGTCAAATATTTCAAATCATCATCACTGTAGGCTGCTGCTAAAAGAATAAATTTGCTGTTAAATTGGTTAAATAATCAGGTTAATTCATCATCATTCAGTCAAAGTATTAACAACAACAACATGAACCCCCAAATGAAAATAATAGGGATTTAAAAACTAAAAGAAATACAAACAAATAAATAAATGAATAAAAAAAAATAAAAAAATCACACAGATACGTACATACACCACATAATGAACCGGAACACGGCAGACAAAACATCTTAATGATCGCACTCAAAACTCAAAGATGAGAGACGCTTCCATTTGTATACTAGTATGTAAGAGAGAAAGATAGTAAACGACGGGTAGGACTTCAAACAGACACACTTGTGTGAATTTATTTTTCAACATTTTATTTCTCTTTTTTTATATATATATTTATATATATATATACAGACACCATACAAATCAAAGTCACAGGTTCACTTGGAAAAAAATCAGCAGGCCGAGCCACACATTGCAGTTCCGACGAAGGAACGGAGGACAACAGAGGCGCTGTTTTTAGAGATCTCATATACCTATAGAATATACTCTCTATTGAATACCATTGTAAATAAAAATCCATTACAAGATATATGGCAGTCTATATGTGTTCATTATTTCTTTATTTCCATGGTCATAGAAATGACTCTGTAACAGTTTGTCCTTCCACAGCTTCTTGAGCAAACATTTAATAAATCAACGAATTTGACAAAAGAAAAAAGGAAAAAAAAGAACAGAACAAATAAATAAATTGATAAATAAATAAATTAACTGATTAATTAAAATTGTACTGTGGAACAAACAGTAAACATTACATTCATACATAATCAACTCAGTGGAGTGCAATCCAAGACCCTTGTCATTTTTTCTGAATAAACGGTACCGCTGATGTGCTTTTCACCCCCTCTAAGCTTTTCTAAATTTATGAAGGCCTTCATAAAAAAAAAAAAAGAAGATGCTTCACACTTTGCCTCATCCCGACAGCACATAAAGCATGAAGCCACAGCTCTGACACAGGCCAACAAGACACCTGAGTCAACAAGACTCTGCAGCTTTATAATAAAGCGAGCATCTGCTAAAGCAAGAACGCCTTGATTTAGGTTTGGTCAAAGTCATAGGCAGACATATCATTGGAAATTGACCGTTCAAACACACAGTGAGCTATGCTCCCCGTGAGGATGCACAACTTCGGGCCAAGCTCAGTTGTTATGCCTCTTGTGCGTTAACCAAAGCGCACCAAAGCGTCCCGCCAGCCTATGCCGCATCTCACAAAGCTGTGGCCTGTTAACTTGGGCGGCGTATAGCCTGCGCTCACGAGCAGGGCTTCGTTCATGAGCTGTGAAGTGTGAAACTTAATCTAACTGCTTCAAGTTTTCAAGCATTTTTATATCCTGTTTCGGTGCAGATTTAAACACAAAGAGAACGAATCGACAGGTTAAACGGGTCAAATCGGAGACGAAGGAATCGTGGATTTAGAAAAGAGAGAGCAGAAAAGAAAAGGGAAACAGGAAACGCAACAAACAGAGAGTGTCTTGGCACAACTTTAGGGTCCTCGCTTGTGGCAAAAAAAGGCAGTGCGATGTCGCGCGATGTCAAGAGTTCAGTCCTCGTGGGTGAGTAAAAAGTGTCCAAAGTGGGGAGGTTGAAGCATTTTGCACGAGAAGGGAAAGAAAAAGGGAAAACCGGGGAGCTTATGGCTGTAGTCCATTACAGTTGAGAATGGGGTAGGGGCGTGAACAGTCCAATGACACCAAATCAGTTCAATTCAATGCAATTTTTTATGTTGAGATTTGTTTTAGTCCTTAAGCGAGATCTTTGACATTGCTGGCATGAGATATGTCCAGACATAATAAGCCATGTTGCATTACCCACAGTGCTTAGGGCAAGAGTTTGTAGGGTATTAGGCATTTGGAGGGCACTAGGGGTAAAGCAGCATGCTTGGCGTGGCGTGGCTTGCATGTGTGCATGTGTCAGTATGTGTGCAAATAAATGTGTGTTCATATATGTGAGCTGTGGGTTAGGTAGACTTAAAGATATAGAGAGTGTTTGAGAGCTCCCAGCACTTATGGCTCCTCTCAGAGGCGCTCAAAGGGAGGTGCCTCGAACTCTAGGGACAGCTCAAGGGGTCTCCGCTGCCGTCATGCCGCCATTAGGGCTCGTCTAATTCAGAAGCAGCCGGAGAGCCCTTTTTGTTGAAGAAAGGTTGGAAACAGATGAGCAAATCTGCAAATATCGACAGAAACAGTTCAACACTTTGGTCATGGGACAGAGATCGAGCTTTCTTTTCTTAAGGACTGGAGGGGAAATGGAGGAGGGGAAGAGGGAGATGAGAGGATGACAGGCAGGTACTGGATTAAGAGATGAAATGCAAAATGGGAAAAAAAAAAAAAGGAAAATGCGTGAGAACCCCTCCTTCCCTCTTCCAATACTTTTACACACACAGGTTACAGCAGCTCACAAGACAGACGAGAGACGTGGAGTTAGCTGACAGCATGTTGTACCAATGAGGAACGTATTGGTGTGGTTCCCTAGATACCATGGAAGCACTGCGTGACTATTGGTTTCCTGTCCTCTGCTGACATCTAGTGGCCAAACACACGCACACACTTCACATGTATACACACACACACACACACACACACACACACACACACACACACATACATACACATGCACACAGCCATGCCCACACACACACTCACATACACACACTCACATACACCTACATACACACATGCAATGAATGGAAATGCTGCTGACTGGCCAGGCCTATAATAATGGAAGTAACAAAAATGCATCTTTTTACTAAATCAATATATTGCGCTTTAATGCTTGCCGATACCTAATGGTATTAAAAGGGGAGAAATTTCTAAAGTCTACATAGTGTCTCTTTACAAAAAAAAGACTTAATTAAACTTAATTTGCTTCAAAATCACTACTCATATGAAGGGGGGGGCTTCATTAAAATATGATAAAACCCAACTAATTCCCATCAGACGAAGACTACTGTATATACACACACAGCAGGTAAAAGTTTTCCAATTTGAATCTAGTCTTTTCCATCACGTGACACAGGTTTGTTTTCTGTGAAAAGCAAATATTATTTCAATATTTCAATCTGGGTCACTTTCATTTTGGTACTGTTGTTTGATCTGTATTTATTAATGTGACATGATTCAATGTCAGATCAGAATTTACACGATTTTTTGTTGAGTTAAGTTAAGATGCAGACACTATTGCTCGAGGATTGCAGGTGTAAATCCTAGGTAACGCAACTTAACTATCAGCCCAAGACAGCACAACTGGCCAGGATCTCTCGGAGTGGGTGGGTGGTGCTCTCTCCTCTGCTTATCAGTGCCTATGTGGTGTTGGCACAGGTGTCTGTTAGTGCTTTCCTGGCCACCTAGTGATGCTGCATCAGCTGCAATTTACAAAGAGTGACTTACTGTGAAAGCTGTGACTTACTTTACATGTACCGGAGGAGGTAAGCACTACAGGGATTGCTATTGAGCACCTGTGTTAACTGGGGAGAATCAGGTGAAAATTTATAAGGAAAAAACATCCCAATTTTTTTTTTTTTTTGCCTAATTTTCTTTCAGATTTAGCTTAGCCCATTAACCCACCCACTCAATAGGATTTAACCGAGGAGTCTTTTAGGGTCTGGATAGTGAGGTGTATTATTTAGAGTGCTATATTTAGGACGATTCTGTTCAAATCAGGTGTATCACAACCGCTCCGTGTTTTAGGACAGTTCCACATAAATAGCCAGGAAAACTGTTTTCAAGGCTAAATAATGTGTGCTTTTTTCAGTGAGTCAGCCTCTGGAAGCAAACATTTCAGAAAGTGGAATTCTCCATGAAGCACTGTTCTTTTGCGCAAGCCCATAAGTTTAGAAGCAGTTAATTTAATTGTTGAAAAATGTTTGATGGGATAACTTTGGTCAAATTTACCTGCTGTGAGCTGTGTGAATGTAGCCTAACTGTTCAACCAACAACTTTGTCACTACTAAACAGGCTAAATCAGATGTGCCTACAGGACTATCCTGGGGATTGTTTAACACTTGGTAATTTGAGAGCATGGGTTCTGCAAAATTTTACATCTTTCTAGACTTGTCCAGATAGTTTTGACAACAGAACATAATATTCTACCATTTGATAACTGATAATATACACTTGTGTCTATTCGTTCTACTATAATTCATAGAAAAGTATTTTAAGAGACTGTAAGGCCACTCTTTAAGTGCAGATGTTAAAGAACAGTGAACAGAAGAACATAAAAGAAAAAAGCTGTGCAAAGTAATAAATGAACAGGTAGTATGATGACAGAATGGTTGGCCTTCCCCATTAAAGCCCATGAGGAGATCTCCCTGTGGCACTGGACTGCCGCCGGGGACGCTGTGGATGGTTTTGGTGGTCATGGTTGTTGGTGTTGGAGACTGGGCAGTGGAATGGGTCTCTTGGGCGGTTTTCTTGGGCGTGCATGTTTTCTTCAAGCTGTCTTCGTTCTTCGGTCGCGCTGTCCAGCCAGGTCCGTTAGAAATCTTTCTCTTGTTCTCCTCCTCCCCCCAGAGACCATCACCTCCTCCTTCTCCTCCTCCTCCTCCTTCTCCCCTCCCTCCCTCCCCCATCCGTCCAGCCGGCTGGTCCTCAGAAGGTCATAAGTTGGAACTCTCGCTCAGTCTGCCACTCCGGCACCCAGACGGGGTAAGTGGCGTGCTTCTGCTCCGTCATGCGTACCGGCAGCGGCTTGTGGCTCGCGTGGAGGGGGTTTGACACTACCTATCAGGAAGGGAGGGAGAAACAGGACAAGGGGAGCTAGCACAACAGCCGCCACTGCTGCCAATCATCCTCCAGGGGCCTTCTGACTGAAGAGTCTGAAGAGTGGGTGGGTGTGTCGGGGCGGGATAAGGGTACCGGGACAGGGGTGGACAGGGCTTAACATCAAGACCAGAAACGGGCCGAGCCTGATTGGATAATGAGCTGGGGAGAGACTTGCAGCTGTGGGCTGAATGAGCCGGGGTGGTCCTGATTGGTTAGGCTGGAGGATGGGGGGTGGAAGGGAGTGGAGATGCTAGTAAAGTGTGTGTAGCTCTGCCCCTGTCTGTCTCTTGCTCCAGTGGAAAGCCTCTCTAGGCGAACGTCTGTTAAAGTGAGAAGAGAAGGGGGGAGGGGCTTGGCGTTTGTTTGCTGAGTTGACGCAGTGACAGAAGGGAGGGCAAAAGTGAAAGATGAACAGAAGCGTTCTTAAAGAAAATCATTAAGGAGGGACTGGGGGAGTAACATGCATATTTCAGAGAGATTAAAAAGCTCCAGGGAAAGGAAAATAAGGAAGAAAATAAAGCATTTATATGTGACACTTAAAACATTTGCCCTTTCCCTCATTTCAAAGCATTAATTCTAGCTTTTCCTTATTCATTAGGATGTTTCGCTGTGGAAAGCTTGCTTTTATGTGCTATTGCGGGCAGACAGAGGAGGGCTTTGGTAAGACTGAGCTCAGCTGCTCCCTCAGGTGTTCGGAAGCTGATATATAGTGCTGCCTGGGTGCAGAGGAGTGCTAGGAGCAGGGTCCTCTAACTGCAGATCTAAAAACAGCTTTTCAAAAAGCAATCGCCACGAAGCCGCAGAGCTGTCCCAAGGCCTGCAGTTAGAGGGAGCTCCCTCCCTCTCTCTCTCTCTCTCTCTCTCTCGCTTTTCTCTCTCTCTCTCTTAGTAGTGTGAATGCGTGGTGCTCTGCATCAGCTGCCGCATACTTACTGTGAAGATGTTGGAGCGGCGCTTGGACTGCTTGCGGATGGGTGTAGGCGTGTTGGAGGCAGCGATGGTCTCGATGCGCATCTCCCGCTGACTTATGCTGGGAGTGGAGGGCACGGAGGAGGAATAGTCACTGAACGCACCGCCTCCATTAGCAGCCTGGAACACACAGAAGGTGATGGATGGGGAGATGGAGAGATGGATAGATAGAAGAAAGAAAGAAAAAATGAGGAAGGAACCAGAGGCAGAGACAGAAGAAAATTCAGATAGAAAAGAGAGGGAAACAAGAAATTGATACAGAGAAATAGGGAAGGAGAGAGGGAGAGAAAGCAGAAGTGTTTTCAGAAAAAAGAAAGAGAGAAAGAAATGGATTTTGTACATGAGATCAGATTTCAGTGATCGTTTAGGATTGGATGGAGACAGTTACAGAAACTCTGAAATTGTACCTAAATTTAAAAGAAACTACGGTTTACTGAAATTATTTTCTAAACCCAAAACCAAAAGCCAAACACCAATAACCAAAAACAATCTGCTACTTTATTTATCACTGAAATAAATTATAAGGTAGAAATGTATTGTCTTGCTTTTCAAACAATAATACAAAACAAAAACATATTGAACACTTAACATTTTTAATGTCCCAGCTGACATAACAAAGCACATTTTGCTTAGCGGCACTATTTTAATCATGAACCTATTTCAGCAGTGTTATTCTAATCATGAACCTATTTCAGCAGTGTTATTCTAATAATGAATTTATTTCAGCAGTGTTATTCAGGCAACACATTTATCTAGCTCGCTATTTCAACAGTGCAACTTTAGTCATAAACTTACCTCAGTAGTGCTTTTCTAATGATGAACGTATCACTGTGCTATTCAAGTTTAAGTTATATTTGGAACATACAGTACATGGTCACCCACAGTACAACTAGCAGTGGAATGCTTTGATGACTGCCCAGATTCAAAATATCTAAGAATATATCAAATTTAAAACTAAAGATAGAGCAGACAGAGTATGTAAAATATAAAAAACGAAGCAGTCACATAACATAAATAAGCAGGATATATTCAGAAACAGTAACACAAAAAGAATAGATATTTGTAGCAACAGTGTAGTTGTAAATAATATAGCGATAATAGCGATAATAATATATCTGCCTGACTGATGTGACGATAGCAGTGCAGTGCTGAGTTCAGTAACCTAGCTGCTGGTTAATTAGCTAAATGTATGTCTTCAGAAAGGGGGCAGGTGGGGCAGCAATTATTGTCCATTCCTTAATTTCTTTTTGATGAGCAGCTGAAATAAAATGTTCTTTTATTTAATTTTTCCATTCCACCTTAAATGCTGCAGTCTCTGCCAACTGTTGCATTATTTAAGGTGGAACAGGTAAGATAACTAGCAAGCTCCCTACTGAGATGAACTACTAGTGATTATTTATGCTTGTTACGAAGAAAATAGCCATAAAACAACAAAAACTACACAAACTATGGTAATACAGAGGTTATCATAAATTAACAAAAAAATTCTCTAAATTGTGAGTTTCATTGTTCGCTTGTGCTGCCATCTTGCCAGTGACTCTCATAGCCCTCTGAAGGGCCATGTAGCACATTCCCTTACACTTTCCCGAACCTAACTCCTCCAGCATAACAAGAATCGGGACGCCCTACAACCCCTAAGCATGTATCCACCTTCATTTATGCTGTCCAGAAAAACATAGTTCCTCTTAAATAAAAACAAATACCTCAAATTTATAAGTGCAATCCTTCCTCTAATAATCCTAAAAAAAAAAATTGTGAGAAAATAATAACTCAGATGTCCTACCCCTCCCCCAAGAATTCTGAGTCAAGTCCTTTTACCACCAGGACTTTTTTCCACAATCCCATGTAATTTTCCCCCTCATGTCCTTTTTTTAGGGAATGTGTAGCTACCTTGGCAATGTATTAAAATAAGTATTTTACCTCAGCAGTGCTACTCAAGTCATATTACGGTAATCTAGCTAGCTCTTGCTAACTTTGAATTTACACCATCTTTTGTTAAACAAACTCTAAGTTTTCTCTGCTAAATCAGCCCTCTGCCTCACTGCCTGCACATGCAGCACGGCTGGGGGTGCAGGATATGATTTATTTAATTAATTTAAGAAATGAGTGAATGTTTAGTATGAATTAATCTGTCTTTCATTTTCTATTTACTGTCTTTAAATTACTATTTAATTTATTACAAACATAGAAAGTGCTTTCAAGCTATTTTAGCTAAATATTTTTGGTTGCCTAATTTTTGGTGCATCCCTAATATTTTTATGAACTGCATATTATGGCATATTACTTCTGGAGATGAATATCTGTAGAAGCTAGCTTGAAATGTGTGTGAAACTCCACTGTGTATTCACACATATCCTAAACTGAAACAGGCAATCAAAATGTTAGTAATATGGTCATGGCCATATTACTTTAACTGGCTGAATTTTAAAATACAAAACATTCAAAGAGCAGACAGAATATTAAACAATGCTATTGTGGATAATACATAAATGACCTGACAGTAAATAATGAAGATGTCATGAAGCTCACAAAGCTACACCTGGTGACAAAATACCTTCATACCAGCAAAACAACCCATTTTTCTTTTAAAAAGAGCAATATTTGACCTGATTCACAAAATGAATCTGTGGGGGTCTATGAATGTTTTGGGGTCCTAAAAGGTTGCCAAACGGTTTGCACACCACCTCTAGTGTTAGGTTAAGTTTATGTACTGGTGACAGAGCTTCCCCTGGAGCATGCTGCTGCTATCATGCTGTCTCTGTCCACATAGGCTCTGCTCACCTGGTTGATGTGTACGGAGGGGATGGCTGCAGCGGGGACTGACGAGTGGCTGGGGGAGTTAGGCAGGGATTTACACGGCCCGATGGCCAGTTGCTGCTTCTTCCTCAGCGCCACCACCTTCTGAGCGACTGTAGACATGTGTGCAATTTTGTCATTACAGTGTAAAGAAAAGCAACATACTTACACTAAATTAGTGCTGAAAGATTTACAGATTTTAAAGAACATTTTAGCATCATATCAATTTTCAACACCTATCACAATTTGCAAATAGTTTTACACTATACACATCAGCCATTGGTCACTCGCTTCTCTCAGACATTGGATGTAAGATCATTATCTGGTGTGTCCAGGATGAGAAAAGCACAGTCCCCATGTATAGGGGTAGTTTTAAAAATGGAGATTTCTGTACCTCAGATCTTTATAATATTTTAATGAACAAATATCCATATATATAAAAAATCCATATCCATGTAACAACCAAGATTTTCCTCCCTCTATTTTTTTTTTACAATATATATATTTAATTATAATAACTTATAATATAAGTCCAGACATAGCCAGATATTTATAAAAACTTGGTTACTAATAATAAACTCGGACTTATGTGTCTTTTACCTTTTGCCTTTCCTTTGAACAAATAATCCTTGCTGTATTTATATATTATCTGTTTACCCTCTATTACCTGAAGAGTCAATCAAGCTCAAAATTGATGCAGTGTGGCAAGGGGGGTTAAGACTGGAGACCTCAGAGATGTGTTTTTTCTCCCTCTATTCTCTTCTCTTTTCTTATGTGTTTTCATAAGAATATATACCATGCAAATAACAATAACATTCCTCTGTTTTCTTCCCTCTTTATGATGTGTCTTTTTGAGGTGCTCACACAAGCCCTTTATTCAGTGTGTGGATGTATATATTTCCAAAAACTGAGAGAAAGACATCTCAAGTTTTTAAAAATATCTTTAATTCTTGATACAGGGTTTGTCCTGATATTCTCAAACACTTACTCTCTGGAAAACTGTCTCTTTGGTAGATAAGCAAAACTGACAGTGATTTATTAGTGCTGTTTATAATCAGTGCTTTAATTAATGCATGTGCAGCATACTTCCAGGAGACAAATGTCATGCAGATCATATTTGAGGCATCTCCTGCTCTTGATGTCTGTAATTAATATGTTTATGTTACAGATTTCTACAGCGTTATTACCCTGGTAATTTAATGACTAAAGGTCCTTGTTGGGTGTTTCGTTACTATGAGAAAAGCACCACCAGGGGGTGTACTAACCCCACAGATCATTCCATCACACCCATTAACCAAACAGAACACAAAGCCCTGTCGAGCAGCGGTCCGGAAGAAGCTGATCCTACGACACACAACGTGCAGCATTGGCTGTAATTAACCATCAGCAGCTATTAGAGCCAAATGTGGAGCTCTGCATATCTGTGGCTTCCTCTGGAGAGATGGCGGGTGGCTCTCTGCTCTGTGCTGTTATGTAAATGCCACCTTAAAGACGGGAGCCCCCATGGAGCTACCCTCATTAAACGAGCTGTTGGCTGGAAGCTCGTTTATCATGTAGACGGAATGGCCTGTCGCTTCCCCCCGGATTACACCCCTACGACATAAGTTTTAGAGGCAATGAGAAAAAAAAAAACAAGAACAGAGACTTACAGAGAGTTGGAGGATAAATGAGTGTGCACAGATTAAAGAAAGAGAAAGAGCTGCTTTTGCGTCACTGAGAATAAAAGAAGAGTAGCACAGTGAGAAAGCAATAGATGAGCACTGCGGAAGAGAGCATGAAAGTAAAAAAAGAACAGAAGTTTTTCAGTAGGTGGAGACTGCTGTCTGAACACTCCAGAGAATCAAACAGACAACAACACACATCTTTTAATTATTTCAAACATAGCCTCAGGAAGCAATTAAGCACAGGGAAGAGCGCCGGGCATCGCCATCTCTGTAATAAGCAGCGCATGGAGAGGAAGCCATTGTGACGAGATTGGACAGCTCGGAGTGAAACAGCACTGTGGTGATGCAGAGCAATAAAAACTTCAGTTGTTTTCCACCCAGCTAATATAAAAGCAAGGCCTGTGGGCATTAAACATTCGAGAGTGAGAGCACTCCTCTAGGATCAGCTCCTTCCTGGCTATTAAATCAAATTACAGGAGACATGAGAGGTGAATCTGATCCTAAATCAGTGCCCAGCAGGTGCCTAGGCCTTGAGTAGTACAGGAGTGTGTTATTATATAGTATATCATTTAGCTGAGCTGCTAACTGGTATTTGAAGGAGTCTATGGCAGTTTTTTTTTTTTTTTTTTTTCCCCCACTTGTGGGACATGGCTAGATACTGCTACTATATATATATATATATATATATATATATATATATATATATATATATTAGGGGTGTCACGATCTCGATATTTTATCGAGATCGAATCGAAATGAGGTCACGATCTCGAGTATCGAAGTCAAAAAGAGGATCGACGATCCCTCCCGCGCGCGCTACGCAAATAGCGCAGCGCGCTACGCAAATGGCGCGGCACCAACACAGCGCATCCTATTCATTTAAATAGAGATAGCCACTGCATGAGCGCAGTCGGCGGGAGTGTGATCACTGTTTTTATCTGTCCAACGGGGGAGGGGGGGCGGGGGTTGGGCGCGCAGGTTTTGTATCTGTATCTAACGGAGGGGTGGGTGCGCGCAGGTGAGAGCGTGTGAACTCGCTGAAATGCGTGTGTCAGTGTGACTTGAGAACACTGACTATAGATCACAGTGAGGTGGATTAAAAATCTTAAACTTATAATTGACTACACCTGTTGCTTTCCATTGAATTAAAAAAACATCTTTCTCTCAGATAAAGTAAACACAAGCGTGTTTCTGACTAAAATAAAAGCTTTTCAGGAGAGATATAAGTTATGTGTAAATATTTTTAAGACAATACCCACATCACTTATCTAACCAGCCTGTACTGATTTCTGCCCCCCAATAATGCTTTCAATAACCTCTTGTAACCCCTGGGAGCCAGGGGTTACACTCTAATAGCCTTTAATAGTCTTCAGTAGCCTTTAAAAGACTTACCTGGCGGCCGTGGTGTGTCCACTAAACTCCGTAGTTATAAACATCCTGAGGTTAGCAGCGCGCTAACTGACCTGTTTATAATGTAATCCGAGCAGTGCCTCCGTGTCGGCTGTTCTAACCTGCTGCTGTTAGCTGCTTGGGCTGAAAGATGAACTGTAGTGAGCTGTATTATCCGGTTAGTGGGGTTAAAACCTTTATTTGTTTACAGAAACAGTAAAAACGGACTGGCTGAGCTCTGTAGCCCGTGGCTGGGCTGTACTGAAGTAGTGACTGAGTGAAGAGAGCGGGGCTTGTGCTGCTGCTGCTAGTGGTTGGATGAAGAACTGCAGCTTCATGTAATGAGCAGTTTCACCAGCCATCCACACACAGCTCTGATAAACTGCTTGTTTTAATAGTGCACACTGTTGCTACCAAAAAAAGTCACTAGATGGCATTACCATATATATCTTAATAAATAATAATAATAATATTTATAATAATAATAATAATAATAAATATATTATTTAAATTTTATGAGGCATAAAATAATAACAAGAAAAAAAAACAAGAAAATCGAGAATCGAATCGAATCGTGACCCTCAAATCGAAAATGAAATCGAATCGAGGATTTAGAGAATCGTGACACCCCTAATATATATATATATATATATATATATATATATAAATAATCATTAAAAAAAAAATATATATATATATATATATATAAATATATGTATATGCTGTATCTGATCCCCTTGTGCCAGGAAAAACAGACACTAACACATCACCAGCATGCCAATACAGTCACTGCAGTGTGGAATGATTCAGCACTCAAATCAGACCTGCTCTGAGGTGGACCTGTGGGGTTCACTGAAGAACAGTGTGAAAAGAGGCTATACTCCCATCATGCATAGTACAGAAAGAGTTCTTCAAGAATTTAATGGTGCCATTATATAACCGTTTGATATAGGACTCCAAATCTGGTTGATAGGTTTGATGTCCCATTACTCCAAAATGCTACAATAATAACATATTTATGAATGTAATGGTGTGATACTTTGATTTCCTTGTTTTATATGAGTCTAAATTCTTGTCTATATACAACCAAACAAACAATTTGTCTAATTCTGCCTTCCCATTAATCCAAATTCCTGATATCATTTGACACTTACCAGATTAACACTATTGTGTTTTTCAAGACATTAGCATTCTCATTTAATAACAACTTGATTTTGTTCTTTAATAACTTCTAATTGTGTTCTATATATAATGTAATATTTTAAACATAGTGAGACTGTGAACATTTTAGTTGTGTAAATGTGTTGATTAGACCTGGTTAAATTATGTATTTTTTTTTATTTAAAACTAATTTATTTCCTTTTTCAGTCTCTGCAGGAGAAGTGTGAGCAGCTTCTGCCCCAGCTTCTCCGCTGTGCATGTGCCTGCCAAAATACACGGTTTAGATGTGTACAAATGTCATACACAAATATTATGCTGCACTCTGACATTTTTGTATTCTCTCCTTTGATCATCATGAACCCAAATACTTATAAGGTAGGATAATTTGTTGGCACCTGCAGCAGGGCATTATCTTTATAAATAAACTAAGGCAAAGAACAGTATTTGACTATCTCACCATCCTGGAAGACTCTCTCCACGTTGAGGCCATAAGTGGAGCAGGTCTCGTAGTAGGTGGAGCGCTTTAGGTCATTGGACAGCTTACGGGCACGGGCATCGTCGATTACACGTGGATTGGTGGCACTGATGGCATCTTGGGAAAGGAAAGACAGTAGCATATGAAGAACCCTACTGTACTTGTGAATCAAGATGAAATGTCCAGATGTTTAAATATGTAAAATAAAAAAAAAGAAATAAAAAATGTGCTGTCCTATTTTTTCACTGGACCATAAGCAACATAAGGTTCAAGGTCTCACAACACCAGCAGTGATGTAGCGGTTATGTAGTTTTATTTTTTATATCAGTTTCATTTTATGTTTTTTTGTGATGAAGTAATAAAGGAAGAAAACTGCTGGTGCTGCTTGAGCAGGAAGGAGGGCGAGAGGGCAGTGTGTATTTAAAGTGTGCTAATGAAAGAAGCAGAAGTAGACATGCTGTGACTCACCCTGTGTCCCCACCAACACCATGGGCACCTCCGCTGCGTTCCTGTAGCTGGACAGCCGCAGAAAGTAGTTATAGACTGTCTGGAAACTGATCTCATCCTCCAAGCTGAAGACGAACACCACTGCATCCACCCAGGCAGCAAACTGAGCAACACAGACAGCACAGTCAGCCATCACATGTGCGTAGAAATGAATAATACTGGTTTACACTTTTAATTCAGTTCTAGGTTTGCAGTTCTAGTTATATGTTAGTAAAGTGTTGGACAGAATCTAAACAGAGTCGTTTACAAGATCAAAATATGAAATCACTAAAGTTTCTGAATAAAACTTTACAAAAGGCTACATTAATTAATAGTACTCATGAGAGAATGTCTCAACTAATTATTGACTGACATTATAATAGATTAATAAATGATTACATGTTAAACTAATGTCTCAATTCATAACTCTCTTACAACAATTCTTAAGCATAAAAATGTACTAACTTTAGTAATTTCTTTTAATTAAGACATCAACAACAATGTTTATTAAAGCTGTGCCGATTTGGTCGATATTTAAAAAAATATGTTTGTTTATTTTATTTTTATTGTATGCTGGAAAGGACCAATTGACAATGACCACACTACTACAACTAGCAACCACTGGCCACACTACTCTAAAATTGCTTTATTGAACCCGTTTAAAAAATTAATAAAATTAAATAAAAAAGAGGATTTAAAGCTGTGAACAGTCTATGTAAAAACAGTTAGCTAAATAAAAGTGAAACCAAAAATGTGAAAACTAATTTCTCAGGAGAAACCTTTAAATACAGTTGGTTGAAAACTAAAATTTAGGACAAAATAATCTTATAATTGTGTGTATCTGCTTCGCTCAGAACTCCTTCATCAGTGCATCAACTAACATCATTACAGCATATACTTTTACATCAATGTTTGAAGTATTTTTAGGATATTGTACAGCTTTCTCTGTTATTTAACAATCATACAGCTCCTTTTATAATACTGTACACTTTATTTTACATTCTGCATTCAGATTCACATTCCCCATGAAAGGGGCTGAGGGCCCTATTTTATCAATACATGAGCAGTCAACCGTGCAGCTGGATTTAGGGCGTCTGTGTGTCTTCGTGTTGGTCAGGGCACAAAAAGTAAGCTCAGCGCAGCTCAGAATACGCAAAAGACATATACTAACTCTCTTAATTATGAGGTGTGTTTTGGGCGTCTATGTGGTGCGTCACTTGCCATTCCCTTTAAGAGCTAGGTGCGCTTCTGCACCTCTCAGGTGTGAAAATAGACTGCGGGGTTTAAGGAGCAAAGATAAGTAGAAAATCTCCAGTTTGCAGCAAAGAGAAATTTGCTTTTTTTTATTAAATGTTCCTCAAAGCAAAATGCAACTGTATCATCTGAACTGAACCATCTTTCAACAAAAGCTGATAGAACCACATGAGTAAGGATTACTTTTTTTGTAAAGCTTTGTCAAGTACTACAATAGAGAGTTACATTTACAAATATCCCATAAATCTTTACTGTGCAAAACAGCATGCTATATTAACCCTGTCCAGAAACAGTGTCACCTTATCTGAGCTTAGAAGCATCTAGTTAAGTGTTTGATTAAAAAAAACATTAGCTTCTGTTCTAAATTCAGCAGATTTCAGACACATCTGGGGGTCAGTCATCATGTTAATTCAACTAGTCGACAAAATGTTCCTTTAACAAAATGCTGTGTGTAAGAAGCTTAGCAACTTTCTAATTTCTTAGAAAAAAAATCTTGAATATCTTCTCCTACACTTCTTTTCTAACAAACCCTAGTTGAATCATTGTGAAGCAAGATTTACACTTTACACAAGACCAACTGAGTAGCCAAGCAGACATCACTGAAGGACAGAACTGACCTTACATCCAGTCCCACTTAGACTAAGAACAGTTCTGTATCTCTAGGGCATCGAATGGCTCATAGCAAAGTTCAGGATCGATCTGATGTTGTGGCCAAATGCCGATCCTGAACTTTGCCATTGGCTTCTCAGAGTCCATTGAGAGCAATAAGCTATTTAGGCATATTTCCGTGCTAAATTTTCTACAGTGACGCATTTCACCAAATGCCTCACCATTTTGTGTCAGTTGAATGTAAATCGTAACATTTGTTATGTTAATGTTGCCATAACAGAAGAGTAACTTGCTTAGAGGAGTATCCAAATTACGCCACTTGTTCCTCCAGGAGCAACCCTGCTATGATAGCTCTTCCATCACCATGTCCCTTATCACCACACATGAAGCCACTCACAGCCCTGGAAGCCTCCCACATCCACCATCAGCCTGTGATTATGACCAGCTGTAGCAGGCTGAGAAAACAGTGGCCACACTGAGACTGGCCCCATGGGACAGCTATAGTGAGCGACAGGGAGCATGCAGGAGACATAAATCATAGCATGCTAAGGCCGTTACCATCACTGCCAATTCCAAACGAGGACTGGGAGGATGCCTGTGAATCTCCCAACAGTCATTTAAATTCACTGCACTTTTCACAGCTTTCAGACACCCTCGCTTTCACCCAGAGTATTTAGCACTGAGAGCAATTAGCTTTGCACTGCATTACAAGCCTATAACAGCATTCCTGCTAATACACGCTTCACCAGGGTCTTTCTAAATGACTCTCTCTAGCAAAGTTCCCTGTGTTTTATTCTCTTATTCCCAAGCGATAAAAAAATAACTCAGTCTGCTTTGGCATACACAGACTACTATCTTGAAGATCACAGGTGATACAGATTTACTCTACCAGAAATTAATCGGACAATAACATTATTTTATTGTGTGTATATTTTGTGTGTTTTATTGTGTGTTTATTTTGTACATTTTATATATACATATATATTTATTTTGTTGATACCCTCCACATTTAACAATAACAAAATAATGTGTAGCCCTGTTGAATTTCCCTGTTACATAAATATAAATAAGTTTTTGAATAAATAAAAAAAAAGTTTTGTTCAATAGTTTGTGTGTGCTCACACACTTTAATTCACAAATGTCTGTTAAGAGCTTTTTTGTTGGTGCAAGGTGATTGGTTTAGTTGCTTGTCAGTCAAAAGCCTGAGTAGTGCGTAGGAGCTGCATTGGAAGCAGTCCTGATGAGAGCCAGTTCCATCATAAGGTTTTTGATGGTCTTTGCGACTGAACTTGAGGATACTCTCAAAGTTCTTGAAATGTAGAAAATGTGCAAAGCTGAGGATTGGAGGAATATAAATATTAAACATTCTGGTTTGATTAACATTTTTTGTTCACTAAAAATTCCACATGTTTACTTCATAGTTTGGAGTACGTATTATCAATATAAAATGCAGAATATTTAAAAATAATGAAAAAAGGTGTCCACACAACCTTCATTCTTTTTACATTCTTGTCTTCACTGTATTTTATTTGTTAGTGTAGTTAATGTAAATAAAAACTACAGAAAGCTACATTTCACATTGTGTGGTTTAAGACATCAAATTAGAGCAACCAATAAGAGAGACCATGAACTGCAGCATCATTTAATGTAGAATAAATACTCTGAATACAAGGTAAAAAATCATTTGTTTAATAGTTTATGAAGGACTCTGCAAATTACCTGAAGTTCTGGAGGTCCTCCCTCGTCTCGGATCAGGAGGAGATAGCTCTGTCCGTCCACCACTATTTCCTTTTTAAACCGACCCCCTGCATCAGATAACAAAACGTCTTGGTTAATGACCATTTCATCAAACATATGACAGAATAAGAACACTATTAATGATCTTACTCATAGAAAACAAATCATTGTTCAAATGCACAGGGAAATATAATAAAAATAACAATAACAAATAAATAAATAATTAAAACAAATTGAATAGTTTTAGTCAGAACTCTGTTTGGGTGTTGTTTTTCCTTAAGCATTGATTAATTTTCCTTAAAAAAAAAATCATTTTTCCCCCTGTAAGTTTCTTTGAATAAATTAGAAAAGCTGTTTTTGGACTGGGACTCATTTTTCTTATGTAGCTTTACACCAGATACAACATAAATCAGAATATTTATTGAATGATTCTTTTACTACCAATTTTACAAATTTCAGAGAGCAAAACATTTTAAGCATATGGGTAACCAAATCTGGTCCTGGAGGGCTAAACTTAAACAGGGTTTGATGATTTGTCTGCATTAGAACATTCACAGAACATGATAACTAAGGTATTTTTGCAATAACAATATCCTTGTAAATAATAAAATCCCTCATGAGAAAGGCAGGAGCACAGCATGGGACATTTTTCTTCATATAATCATAAAGCTCATTTCCTTTACACTTAAAAAGTGATACAACAGGGGAAATGTCCGCCAGTCTGAGAGGAGACCATACAGCTGATAAAAAAGAAATGGAATAAAACCTGCAAATAAAAGAGGAGCTTTATCCAAGGCCACTATAGAGCGCTTCCATCACCACATTACACATACGCAGTGTGAAGGTGAGTACATTCCTGGTTATATAGGCACTCACATAAATGCTGTATCTGATATATTAGATAAACACATTTCTCTGCCCCCTCAATAACAACATCAGTTCAATTCTATCAGTCCTTACACACCAGACACCACGATTACTGTTCCGCTTATTACTATAAAGCTCTCAAACTCATTAAGAGGCAAGAAATTTAAGTACCGTAATTAACTCTTGATGAGTTCAGCACAGCTGTTAACTGAAATCCAATCCACATAAAGCTGACCAAGAAAATCCAGCCAAGATGTAAAAAGCTGTCATCTAAGCAAAAGGTATTACTTTAAAGAATCTTAAATATGAAACACAGTCTGGTTTATTTAACACTTTTTTGTTTACTAAATAATTCCATATGTTTTTTCTTTGGACTTTCATTGTTTGAATGACTTTAGCATTAATCCTGTTCTAGGATGGCAGGTTGACTCAAGATCTACAGCATTTTGTTCGCACTACATTAAAAAAATGTACAGTTTTTATCCCAGGCTTGCACAGGTTGTATCTTAATTCAGATTTTCCAGGTTATGTATTTATATTAGATAAACAATAGTAGTTTTACAATAATATGTAGTTTTACAATAATAACAAACTATCAATCTTGTTTATGTTACATTTGGTACATGATAAAGTGAGTTTAACTTACTGTATTTTTCGTAAAAATACAGTAACTGTATTTACTGTACTTACTGTATTTATAAGGCGCATTATGCGACACTAGTAAGGAACAGGTGTGACGCAGTCTTTCCCTTCTAATTTAGCAGGTCTCACTGCTGGGTGGTGGTGGGGGGAAACTATTTAACCTGTATTTAAGCAGGAGGTCCCGTGAGATTAAAATATCTTTTTTGAGGGAGACCCCAGTCTAAGTTAAGCTAAGTTACATAAAGTTACACAGAGTGGAGAAACTTCACTGAAACTCTTTATAAGGCTGTACTTCAGCAGAGTGGCTTTACTAAGCCTCTCTACTGGGGTTCGTTCTGGCAGCTTCTATATGTAAAGATGAAAAATCTTAATTAGTTTGAATGTCATTTTGTAAAATGTTTTAAAACTGCAATTTGATTAACCACCCAGATGTACCATTTACATGTATTTATTCACAGGTAAATCTAAAAAACCCTATTAAAGCAGAGCAACATTTTTAAAGCTTTAATCATGGTCAAATCACATGATGAAATAATGCACACAAATGACACTAAGTGCCAAATGTTTGTGAACACATGAAACACCCGGCTCTTAAAGGGAATGACACACAGATTGGCTTAATGCATATTACACCCAAAATACACCCATGATTAATTTAGAGAATTTTTACAAGCTGCACTTTCTCCGTAGTTACGATAGCAAAGGCACATTGATACACCCTTTTTTAGACAATTTGTGATGAACAATGACTGTTGC
The DNA here is from genome assembly GCF_023375975.1 of Astyanax mexicanus. Classification (NCBI taxonomy): domain Eukaryota; kingdom Metazoa; phylum Chordata; class Actinopteri; order Characiformes; family Acestrorhamphidae; genus Astyanax; species Astyanax mexicanus. The sequence continues at coordinate 12,033,651 of NC_064413.1, read as the reverse complement.
TTTAAAACATATTCATTCATATTGTCATTATATGATGAGCTATAGGACAGTATGTATTTCACATTTTACAATCATTAAGTACAAAAAGTAGAAATTGCAATCTTTACTACAAAAAACATGTTAAAATCAGCAGATAATTACCATCTATCTAAAAAGTGCAGTGGACAGAGCAGAGGGTGGTAATGATTGACTGGCAGACAGACGAGCGACTTCAGTAGAAATCTTCATTTAGTGCAAGAGGCCACACACATGCTGCCGGTTACTGCAGTACTCTTAACTCTATAGAACATTGCACCACTCCTGTACATCTGTCAGATATAAGAGTATTTACTGGGAATTGTACTCTTACTACAATTCTACAATGTAGATTATCCTTAAAATGTGGGACGTTTCTGCTCATAATGTTACATTTTACTATTTGATTAATTCCCTTTAGGACAGTGTTTGCTGCACAGAGACTGATGACTGTAGCTTTAAAATTTGTAGGTGTTGTCACAAAATAATGAGCTATAGGACAATATGTACATCACATTTTACTATCATAAATTAGGTACAAAGGGTAGGATGGGCTCACTGGCTTTTAAACACAGACATCTTTTGTTGTCATCAAAAGCTGCTTCTTCTAATTGCTATCTTGTACACTACCGAGCACAGAACGTCTTAATAACAGCAGATAATTACCATCTAGCTGAGAGGCCAAGTCTCAACATGTCATCAGTGACTGGGGAGAAAGCAAGCCAGTAGATTTGGATCTGATTCTCAGATACTGTGAGAGGAGAGAACGGGCTGATTAAATAATATTTGTTAGATATTACGGTTTTAGTAGTATGTTTAACTGAAGGTCTATAATTCTGCAGGGCGCACACGGTGCTGTTTTCTGGAATTCACCATCCTACCTTTCCTTCCATCCTGCAAAAGAGGTTTTATAACGTACTCCAGCAGTTCAGACCTTGACACAGCAAAAACAATCCGCAATCCCAGCCTGACCCACTGTTGCTATGGCAACCCCCTGAACTACCTGCCTGCCAATGGGTACACGCTGCCAGCGAGGAGGGAACTCCATTGAGACATAGTAATATTAACAACAGCATTAGAGCCATTTCTTATCCAGCCTTTAGTTTAAAAAATGCCTTAAAAACAGCTGCAAACATTCAGAAATGAGCAAGTCACTGTTTAAGCGTCAGGAATAAGCTAGACTACCCTCTTGCCGTGTGAACTCGAAATGTTCACTTTTGTACATTTCCATTGCAAATTGGAAGTCAGGCATGTAATCTGCTTGAACATTACCAAACTGTAAAATGTTGAATAATAAACAGAGCAATTAGTATTTAAATTAACATTACTAGATGTTCTTCTCAATATTTATTTTCCTTATTTAGAACTTCTGCCACCCCTTCAAGTTCATACAGTCAGGCTACCACTACATCTGTGCCACACAGACACAGAACATATGATAAATCCTCTAAAGAAGCAGAAAGACTAAACAGAGCTGTAGAGTGCCTGTACATACAGTGAAGAAATCTGGGTTCAGAAATCTGATACAGCAGTTAGACACAAAGTATGACATGCCTGGCAGAAATTACTTCATGTTCAGACAATTTTATTGTTGTGTTTTTTTTCTAAGTATCACTTTTGTATCATGATACTACAGTTGATATATGTATCAAGGTCAAAATTCTGATATTGTGATAACCCTAATTGGGAGATAAGACAATTTTAAGTGTTTTTTTTTTTTTAAGATAAACTATTTTAATTAAAAAATGTTTAAATACTCCTAAGGATCCAAATACAGCCTGTATATAAAACTCTGTTGAACCTAAGGTAAGGTTAAACAGAGTGCACCCAAAATAGAAATGCATGAGGAACTGATAAACACTTTCAGAACTCAAACATAAGCCTAGACTTAAAGTTCAATCTGGTTCACAGCTGAAGAACATCCACACAGGATTGTTGAGAGGTGGAGAAATAAGCTTCACTTTCAAATACTTCAATTCCAAAGAACACCCGCATACACAAAAGAACAAACTGTGAAGCTGTTTCATAAGAATACAAGCTAAAGGTTTTACAACAAGCATATGCGCTTGTTTACCCATCAGAGTGCAAGATAATACTGGAATAATATGAGTACAGACAGATCTAAACAAAACAAAAAACAAGAAAAAGCTTTAAACAGATGCTCAGATTTGAACAGTGTTTCAAACCAGCCATATTTATTTGGAAAGCAGAAATTAATTTTAGGGTGATGTGAAGAAACTGTGCTATAACATTTGTGTTTATTCAATTTGCTGACTGAATTTCATCAGCAAATACAGAAAAAATCAGCGTTTATACACATGAAAATTTTCAACCCTAAATCAGACCCAGAGCAAGAATTCCTCTTTAATGTGGGAACAGAAGAAAATTAACTGACCAAAAATATACTTTATATTTTAACAGTGCTAGAACTTGAAAATACACATTTGAATTTAAGTTTTGCTGTTTTGATATATATATATATATATATATATATATATATATATATATATATATATATATATATATATATATATATATGACATATTAAACATTAACAGAGCAGCAAATCCTTTCTATATAAAGCATCCTGAACTGAGAAAGAAGTCACACAAAACTTTTTTTTAACTGACCCCCATTTGTTTACATGTATTTGTTTTGCGCTCCTTAAAAAACAGTGACCATCCACACTGCACTGAGCATGCAGGAAGATAAAGTGCAAAACTAAATGCTGAAGCAAAAGTGATTGTCCAAATATTATGCCATCAGATATGTATCACGATATAAATTAAATCACTGTCTTTTTATTTAGTTAAGTAAGTTAACAAAAGAACATTATGACATTATATAAATGTATTAAAATCATCCTGTATATTCAAAGTTCAAATGGTACAGAATAACAAAGTAAACAGAGAACTAAATTCTTTAGTCAGTTCCAAATAAATAAAATATCTCATACAAAATAAAATAAATTCTAAACTGACACATCATCTAATATAGATAAAACACATTGTGTAGAAGATGAGTTCTTAAGACTGTTACCTAGAATGGAAGCCCACAGCTCATAGCTTACAGCTATGGTGGTGTTTTTTTCTTCCTCAAAGTTAATTAGTTTCTTAACCTTTACCACCACTGAAATAATATCATAATTAGCCTGAATAAATCTCTATTGTTAATTAATCTGAGATTTTTACTGTATTTAAATCTACATTTAATTGCAACAATGAAGTGGTTCTGGCTATCTGTACTGTGTGTGCAAAACTATTTAAAACCTTTCAGACATTTAATATATAATTTTTCCAAATGACTGAATATGTTAATGGCTGCAGCTAGAACACACAAAGACAAGAACATTTGATAATGTGATGCAATATTATAGCAATATACTGTTGATATTGTGCTGAATGATTGAATATTGAATGAAGGGAGACAGTGATTGCTCCCAGCACTCCTACTGCAACAGACACCTCAGAATCTCCATGGCGACAGCCGAACGACTGAAGGAAAAGTTGGAAAATGTCTTTTAAAAAAAAAAAACCTTTTTTTTTTTTTTGGATAAAGCACCGCAGAAAACACTTGCAATATGGGAAAAATATAAACATGAAAGTCTGAAGAAACAAATGTGGTCTGGAGAGCAAAACACAGCCTAGGCACTAGCGGCAAGTGTAAAGGTAATGGAATCTGTATGAGATGATGTAGTTTCTGATGAAACCATCAGAAAAAAAGGGTAGCAGAATTTGTATGAAATATATATCTGTTTGTGTATTTCATGTTATTTTAAACCATGCTTAGACAGCTGCAGACCTCTCATTTCCTGTGGACTTTCACACATCTGTGTCACATATGATGTAAAAGATCATATTTGGGCCACTTTCTCCTGCTGTGTGAACAAAGCCATCTTCTACAAACACTATTAATACACCTAACAAATCTTCACATCTCTCAAAAAAATAACATGAACAGATCGGCCAGCAGGTGGTCTTGTTGTGTGTGTGTGACCCCTACACACCCCTCCCACCTGTTTACTCCTCCCCTTCACTCACCCTCTGGAGACTCCTCCTGGACATATGTTCCCGTCAGGTACCGGTGCACTAGGGCTGACTTTCCGCTGGAGAGGTTACCCACAATGCCCTGCAAAATGATGCAGACAGAAACATTCAGGTCAGAACTGAATGGAATTTAAATCGGGGAATAAGTTGACGTAATTTTTAACATGGTAACATTAATGTACTTTCAACATTTCTTATTTCCTATTTAAGTTTCATAATTTATTCATAAACCATGCACTAGCCCTTAATCAGTGGTTATTTTTTAAACACAGAGCCACTACTGGTTGGATATATTTGGGTGATGCTCTGTCAACCCAGTAGCAACATTGAGAATGTAGATAGAAAAAGGTTTTGGGACAACTGCTACATTTTTTGTCTGGAAAAAGAAGGATATTAAAAATGATTTGAGTAACTGTCTCTACTGTCCAGAGTCTCTACTGTGCAAAGAAGACTTTCTGCTTGTTTTTGTAGCACTGCTGTGGGGATTTGATTGCCATCAGCAAGGCAAAAAAATGCCAATAGGTGCCGAACCTAGACAAGTTGTATGTGTGCATTTGCACATCTGCACCAGCAGCAGGTGCCACCTAAAAGAGCTGTGTATTATTAAACAAGTGTGACTAGAGTTGCATGTTATACTGATACTAGAAACATATCTCAAGTATTTTTATTTTTGTCATTTAAAACAATACAATACCTCATTTATTTAGTACTTAAGACTTGTTTAAATAATTAAAAGAATGGTAGGTGAGTAAATATGATATATAACAATTACATAATGTTTATATCCTCAAACAGTAAGAGCAGTAAGAGTTTTTTTGTTTCAGTCTTTTTCAGGATTCAGTTCAAGGCAGTGATAACTGTTTAAGTTTGGCCTTTTTAGATATATCAGTGTGGTAAACCTCTCTACAAGATCACAATGACAGCATTAAACTTACCATTTAACTTCCAAGCTAAAAATTAATAAGTAAATTAAAAACCAGGTGTTCACAAGTAGATTGTCAGCACCAGTTATAAGCCAGCATTTTAAGTTCAGCTAGCTGTGCTAATAACTGTAATTACAACATGTACATATTGTATTGAAAGTCATAATACTGGTATTGTGACAACACTAGGTGTGACCAGAAACAATTGGACATTTTGTGTATGCATAAAAATCACCTTGCAAACACTGTGGCACTGACACATTCATCCCAGCACCACACACCTTATGACACAGAATGATCTATACAGAATACCTGTAAACTAGGTGTAGGTAGGCTTTGCCTGCTCAAGTCATGAATATACAAGGTAGGTCCTTCTAATAAAGCGAATTGTGGATTAATGTATGAAATGGATTTATTATGTTTATTTTATGCGCAAAAAGATGATTAAAGGATTAAATGTCCTCTATCAGTACTGGGGGTCGGCAATATGGCAAAAATATCATATCACAGTATTTAAAGATGGTAAAGAAATACACAGTTTGTAATGAAATAATAGTGTGTTGTGTATCACAATACCAAAACTTATCATGACACTAGAGCTGGACGATATATTGTTATTTTATTGTGTCATGATGCATTTTTTGCCATTATATAGATTACAGATTACACTCTCAGTATATATTTCATCCAGCCCATGATAATAAAAATCCTCCTATTGCCAATGTATTAACATTGCAATATGTTAGTATATTATATCACGTGAGCACAGTTTGCAGTGTGAAGAGTTTGCATGTGTTTATCATAAATACTCAGTGCAACAACATAAAAAATATGATTCATCTTACAGCCCTTACAGAAATCTATCATACTGGTGCAGAGCATGTCTATTATTTTTAAAAACAGGACACATGATTTAACCACCAGTCATTTTAATCAGATCACACACACAGAGTGTGTCATGGCAGAAGCTTTATCGCTTTATATCTAATCTTACACTGCTTTTTGTTGTTCATTGGGTGTTGCCTCTGGCCTTTAAAATTTTCAAGGGCACAGTAACCCGGCTCAGCCCTGCCATGTCTGAGAAACTTCAATTGCATGCCTGAGACTCTGTTGCTCCAAAATCCCTGATCAGAGGTTGAGAGAAGAATGCCTGATCCCCTCAGGATCCACCGTGTTCTCACAGGACAAGATGGCGGATGCCGGTGTGTCTAGAAAGAACAAAGACTGCAGCACCGCAAACATCCTCTTCCCCCTCTCTTTAAGTTGCAAGTGGGTGATTAAGCCGTGTTTGGGTTTAATTACGGGGATGAGAACGCTGAGCGGCCTTAACGAGGCTTTAGGAGGAGCGATCCTCCAGAGCGATGCAGACATAAATACACTCCTGATTATGCAAGTGGAGGCTCCAGGCTTCTTATGCAAAAGAAGGTTAGAAATCTCCTTCCAGCATGATTGATTTAAATGTTTTATCAGCGTGTGTTCTTTTCTCATCAATGTATAATAAGCCGTATTTTACTGTGGATCCTGTTCAAAGACTGAGAAAGACACAGTTACAAACAGCACAGATGCTGAAGGACACTACAACGCCACTGCAGTTACAGATCATATCAAAACACAGAATACATGGATCCAAAAATTACTTATTAATCCAAAAAATAATAAATTTATAAAAGCCTAATAAATGTATGGGTGGTATGTTTTTGATTCATCATACAATATATTGTTGCTGTCCAAAGAAAGACAACTATCTTCATCTTAGTATTTTTTTGTATATATTTGAACCCTTATACTAAGTCAACATTTCTTGATGAATGGATAAATAAAATGATTAACAATGACCTGAAATAAACTCTTTCTACATTTACTTCCATTGAAAGTTGAGTTTTTTTTTTTCTCTTCTAAGGTTGCTGTTTTGAAAATGTTTTTTTTATTAAACAGCAACCATATGACATGACCACAGTATCACCCATTATGCTTCTCTAAATAAGGAAATGGTATTAAGAATAAGCCTAGATCTCAAATAAATTACTTTAACTATTTTTTAAACTATTTTATTTATTACATTTTAATGAATAATATACATATTAATTAAAAATATATGTCATAGAAAATATGCATTCCAATTATCATGTCTTAATGGTCTTGTTTATTAAAAGTTTGTTGCTGTTTAAAAGTAGTGTTAAGGCATATTTATGCTGTTGTATTATTATTATATACAAATAACAAAAATATCCCAAAATTTGTACCGATTGAAATTATATCATTCAGGGAAAAGTATGTTTTATTTATATACAATAAATTTGTGTATGAAGTATAAAGTGCCTTATACCACCCTAAGTGTGTGAGGGAATGTTGCTGCTTCCAACCACATTCACACACAATATACCCTTACATCACTACACAGATAAAGAAAAACCTTGTTTTCATTTTCATTTTAAATGTCTAGTTCTGGTCTCCATTATGAAAGAATGACGTGAGCTGGTTTTAGTGAAAAAAAAGTGCTCCTGTGATCAGGTATAATGCTGCTGTATTCCAGTGGAGGAGTAAAAAAGGAATAGGGGAGGGGAACAGTAGGATTTCAGCTCTTGTTAATGAATATTCATACTTGCAACCATTTGGCCCTCTGATTGGCTAACAGCACTGCGAGGCAGTGACAGGAAAAAGTTAGACATTTTTACACTAATAACAGTCTTTGCAGTATCATATGTTACTTTACAGCATGTGTAATGCCCTGCTAAGTGCAGTTCAGTAAACTAGTCTTAGCGTCTCTATAAAATGCCAAATGTTGGCTAAGCCGCATCAGAGCCGCCCAGGCAGTTGGAACAAAACCCCAAAGTGGATTTTTATGTTTAACTAGTGTAAACAGAAATGTTCTAAACATACAATTTGTACTGATGGTGTTCCATAGACAAATTCTAACCATTTGCTCCTTAGCTGTGAATTACTGGGCAAAGCATATAATACTGATGTGTTATTTGCACAAATAACACAGAAGCGAACTGTCATGTTGTTCCTAGCGCTATAAGCTCCTGTCTGACAAGACGTGCTTGACAGCGTGGCTTCAGCTCTGCCTTTGGGCGGTCGCAAGCCAAAGTGGGCGAGGCCATGAATACTAATTTACAGGTTGACATAGATGCTATAATAATGAATTTCCCCAAAGTGGAACCAATAACTAAGGATTATCTTACATATCTAATAAAGGCAGATTCTATCAGCCAAATAATATACTTTACTATAATCTTCCATACACACAGCTATAATTATTATCATATTTTGTGTCTTTTGACATTTTTGGTAAAAATTACATGAACCTAAAAGTAATTATGTAACTATCCATGTAATTTATGACAATTACCTAATTACATTTAAACACAGAACAAATTGCTCTAATTTGTGAGTAAATAAAAGCAGTCACACTTCGCATTTCAACAATTCCAACAATGTGCGTGTGCTTATGAGAGAGAGAGAGAGAGAGAGAGAGAGAGAGAGAGAGAGAGAGAAAACTTCAAAGAAGTGTAGTGATTGATGTGGGAGGATCATTTTCAGGTACCGTCAGCGGTCTAACCTAAAAGTGTCACTCACTGTCAGTGACACATCTGCCCTGCTGTGTCTCTGTGCCAGTGACATCTTACAGTGTCCATATTCAGCACTGCTTAACACTACAGTGTGTTTCATCTGCAGGATTCATGCAGCAATTTACTGAATCCTTTTTGCTGCACCTTTCCCACTGAATTCCTAAACTGCAACGTTTTTACAAGATTTACAGGCAACAGATCTGCATGTTCATTTAAAGTGGGGAAGCACCGAAATACAAAATAGGTGGCCAAAATTGAACAAAATGAAACCTTTGGTTTATTTTGAATACTGAATGGGGTATTAATTAAATTTTCACCTTTAAATACATTGACAAAAAATGTACTTTTTTTTGTTTTGTCAAAAAGCAATAAATAAATAAATTAATTAATAAATGTATATATATATATATATATATAAATATAAAAAACAACATTTCTAATATACCAACAATCAAACCAACAATGCACAATACATTTACCACAGTAATATTCTAATCATGAATTTTATTTTAGCAAGGCTACATTAGTCATCTAGTTAACCTAGGTACCTTGGCAGTGAAATTTGATTCAGACATTTATGTAGCTAGCAATAATGGCACAGTGCCATTTTATCATAAATTTACCTCAGCAGTGCCATTTTAGTGACAATTAACTCAATTGTGCTATTCTAATAAAAATTTCTTTCATTTACCTGGGGTTATTCTAGTCACATGTTTAGCTAATTAGCTATCACAGCTGTGACATTTTCATCAAAAATTTACCTCAGTAGGGCAACTTAAAAAATTCACACTAATTTACGATTGCACTAGCTGACTTGAAATTTATACAGAGAAAGGCAATCAGTCTTTTGGTAAACACACAAACGCAAACTCTGAGGGATTCTGGATTCTGAGGGAGAGCTAGAACTCATCACAACACCTGGCAAAGCAAATCACAGATCTCATAACTAACAATCTACAAAGCAGTTACTATGAAATATACAAAGACTCAGATCACATAGCTAATCACGACAGGAAGTGATAAAGGTAACCAAATACATACAATCCAACAAAGGCACAAACCCTGGTGTGGACTCTGGTGTGAAATCGCCCTCTGTTAGCAAACTAGCTAGCTCTGCTAACATTAGAATCTTAGCCTTGTACAGCTAGTGTCTTTCAGATAAAAAGTCTGTTAGTAAACAGACAGTAAACTAATATGTTTTATCTTATTTAAATACATAACTTATTTCATGCCCTACTACATGCATCTGCTATTATTTTAATTAGAGCATGCAGGATCATTACTGATTTTCTATTATTATATGTTTAATATTTTTCTTATAAGAAGAAAACAACCTTAAGAACTTACCACTTTGAGCTCTGGCACTGATCTACTCAATGTCCACTCCTGACTGTTGACAAAGGAATCTGCAAGAGAGAGGACATACACTGTTAACAAAAACCTGTAGTGGGTTTTCATGAGTACTTACATACAACTGATTTCAACAGATGCTGGAGCAAAAAGAAAAAGAAACAACTCATTTTTTCACACTCGAGTCATATGTCTGTAAAATCTTGTAATAAGGCTCTATGTTTCTTATACTTTTCAGATTGTCAAGAAATGTGTGCTTTAGTCGTAGTTTAAAGAATGAATTATGTGGAATCCCTTGTATTTACAATTTTTGTTTAAGCAGATATTTCATTTACTGATTTAAACGTAATGAAGTAGTTAAGGTAGTTGTAGATAGCAAAATTATGAATGAAGATCTCATGTTGTCACATTGATGACACTGTTAGTAATATTGACAGAGTTTTGTCAGAATATTTTGACCACCTTTTTGTTGCTGTAAGTGCTCCTATATGCTCAGTAGAGCTGATAAAATGGACAATGGGTGTATACAAAAGTATAAGCAGTGTAAAAAAAAAGCCTGTATATGACTAAATTCTTTTAGATAAAGTTATGAATTTTACTTGGTAATAATACTTTCCTACATAAAAGGTGTTCAAAAGTGTTGCTATGTGGGTTAGCCAGACCTAAATCTTCCTGTACCAGTTTTACAGAATCCAAGAGTCTTTTGAAACTGTAGGAAACAGTACTCGCCATTCTCTGGCAAATTTTTTGCACTATAAGGCACACTTAATATCCTTTCATTTTTAGTTTCAGTTACAGTTCTCCAGCATGATTAGCATTAGCCGCTAACCGCACTAAGCACTAGCTCTTTCGCTGTTCAGAGTTGAGTAATATCGGCATGTAGCCTGCTGCTAACCCCAGCTAGCACTGCTGAAGCAGCATTAGAATTAGCCACTAATAAAACTAAGCGCTAGCTGTAATAATGCACTTAATAATCCGGTGCACCTTATAGTGCAAAAAATATGGTATCCTTTGTTTTTATATTAAATGACTATAATACTAAAATGATATTACTACTATAATAATACTAAAATAATTATTTTCAATTTTTAAATAATTTGTTTTCCTTAAAATTGTGTATGCTGGATTTTGTACCATTGACTGGACCTGAAGAGCTTAAATGGCTAAAATAAATGTTTATGAACAAATATGTCTCACGCTCACACACAGAAGATACAATTCAGTAAGAAACTTAAGAATGATGAATAATGATTCTCCACAATGCAGCACTATTAGTGCAAAAAAAACTATACAAAGAATAAAAAATATAATTTATAGCTCCCTTATGCACAAAAATGAATTGAGAAATTAATGTATTAAAAAGCATATGATAAGTAGCAGCTGCATCTAAACAAAATAAATGTACTGATCAAAGAGAGCATGTATGGCTCATTTTCAAAACAACTCGAGCTAAAACATACTCATACTAAAAAGGCTCTTCAGTGGAGCATCATCGAGGATGACGGTGTAATTTCTTTCAACATTTACTTTCACTGTGTACAGTAAACCAGCTTCTACAGAGTACAGAAAAAAATAACAAGCACTGATAAGCCAAAACACTGTGAAGCTCCCACTCTCTTCACACAATGGCAAGTAATGAGGGTGCTGAAGTGGCACAGCAGCTACTCAAACAAAAAGTAAGAACCCCTGTAAACTGATTCTGGAGCAGTGTCATTCTGCAATGGGATGAAAAGTTTACAGATAATATCTTCCCTCCGGTTTAGGGTTCAGACACTGTGTCTCCATGAAGCAGGTGGGAATAGACGTGCAGCCCACACACAGATAATATGAGCTGTTCTGAGACACAGCGGTGCTCACGGGAAACATAAGAAACAGTGAACATTGTACTGTAAGGGCAGCCACATTATTGGACACTTGTGAAAATTCTGTTCAATTGTTTAATTAAATAAAGGGCTAATTTTGCTGTCAAATTAGAAATGATATGAAATTTATTCCCACAGTATGATTTCACAGTTACTGATACACTGCAATCCAACACTGCAGTCAGTCATTAAGTTTGTAGGTGATAAGCATATTAAGAAGAATCATGTAATGCTAAATAAAGTTATTGCAGAGACAAAAAAAAAAAAGACATCAAGAATCAGAGATGTGAAGGGTGACATGACATGTCGTATCACTTTGCTACTGCAGTACTTGTTAATTCATTAATTCATAAATTTTTACATCCAATTGATGTAAAATACAGGGCCTTAAAATGTCTTCTTTTCTAAATATAACAACAGCAAAGGTTTAAAAGATGTAATACTTGAGGATGTGTTCAAGGTTAACACAAGGTTTACCAAAATTTGCTCCAATTTATTCTTGAACAGAATTTTGTAAAGCAATCATTTAATTTAGAAAATAAAAAAGACTTGTTAGGAACATTTTTTAAAATCTTTTTTAAGAAAGTGTGCAAAATACTGCAGTTATGGGCAAAACATTTTATCACGGTATTTTTCAAGATTCTGATGGTTTCACAGAATATCATATTATTTATTTATTTATTTATTTAATGACTGGGCTTGTGAGTTACTGTACTGTTAGGAGTACATATAATATAAAAAAATTAAGGCTTTAAATTAAGGCTTTGATTACTATTGGTTTCACTTTGTCCGACGAAATGACAGTATATGAAGAAAACTGGAAAAATGGAAACAATAGACCTTAAAAAGAGATAAACCAACAACTATAACACAGCTTCCTTTACAAAACTAAATATTTTAAACAGTTCCATAAACACTACAAATGTTCCTAAAATACTCACTGTTTAAGTATACAAGATACATTTCTTAAAAGCTCTATTTCACAAGTTAAACATAAGTTTAAAATCAACTTATAATCTGTTATTATTGAAGCAATCAGAGGCATTACAGTATTTAAATCAGCCACAATTCCCTTCTTTCTCCATTTAACAAATGAATTCTGTTCAGTGTGCATTAAAATTATCCTACATAATTATTACAATTTAAAAGAGCTATAGTTACTTTCTATTTTACTCTGATAAAAACACTCCGTGAGGAACAGCGGCAGGAACTGTTCTTATGTTTCTCCAGGAAGGACAGAGCTAGACGAGCATTTGTCTCCACAGTGCTGAGCTTCCAGTGTGTTAGCTTGTTATGCTAACCAGCTAGCATTAGCTAGCAGCTGTATGTGCTTCTTTGGTGGTGCTGTTCTGCACTGCGCTCCGCAGCGCCTCTAGTGGTATGGCGGTATGTAAAAAATGTATGCCGGTTCTAGTTTTCACTTGGATATACTGTATGAACCAGTATACCGCCCAGCACTATCCTGAAATATATACATTTTTTAATTCCCAGTTTTGTCATGCCAACAATATCATTATCGCGAAAACAAACAAAACCCCGTAAAATATTGTGATATTATTTTCGTGCCATAATGCCCACCCCTGTATAAAAGTAAAGAATGCTCAGTACTTTTGGCTCAGAGTTGCACTAGTAGTTGATTAACATACAGTAAAGTGCAGTAAATTAATTTTCCATGTAGATTTTAGTCTACAGACAGCAGAACCATACAAACAACTCCACTGAAGAGAGGAAGAACAGAACTGCTGTAAGTGTGAGTAAAGCTCCACCTTATTATCTTTTGCTCAGTGATTACATCATCACTATTTTCAGTGAGCCCACACTGAGTCACTGCAAGACTTTCCCAAAAATCCCTCAGAGAGACACGCGCACACACACACGCAAACAGGTTTTATGAGGTTAGATGGCAAAACCACCCTTTCAAAGAGTAAGCCTATAGCTATAGCTTGGTAATGAGGACTGAAATCTCTGTACCACCGCAACATGACGTCCAACACACATTTGTGAGTGCAAACACTCCAGACAGTCCTGTAATAGTACAGCAATATTTTTCAGATGAGGTTTAGATTTAGCATTTCAGATGGTGTAAAGCAGCTTTGGAAAGTCTTGTGACATGATTTAATCATCCACAGGCCCAGTTGTTTCCAGATACTGGCCACCTGTTTTATTTATAGATACGCCAGATGTGCATATGGCTTGATAATGTTATTCATAAAAAAAAAATCACTGTTTACTCATCATTTTTGCCAATTTAGCTAAATCGTATTAAAATATATTTGTGTTTTGTAGAATTATATAATTGTTTTATTCAAGGTTTTTTTGGTTTAATATTCAAAACTTTTTTGCATTTAGAGCCAAAGAAATCAAACCCAGACCCATACAGCTTTTAACCTGTAGCTCCTGAAAAAGTTGGGTTCCTTTTCAATACAAACTAATTTTGGGCAAAACAGTTCACAGAACATAACGACACAAAATCAATAAAATACCAACATTTTCACATTTACCAAAATCACAACAAATTAAAACAGGGAAGATGTCCTTTTGGAACTAGCAAATCATGTGGAATACAGAGCATCTTTGTTTAGCGCAGCATAGTGATTAGTTCTGTTGTTTGTGTGCCAGTTTTCACTTCACTGGTCTTGTCAAATTTAATCAAAATTATTATTCAGAGTCCCAGGGCTACGAGTGTGCCTCCTTTCTTCTAAATTGAGGGAAAACAGCAGATTTACTGCAGTAAAAGAGAAGAGGTGGGAAAAAACGGCCAACTGGGATCCCTGCGTGATCTCAAGAGGTGTTCCACATTGTCAGCAGTAATGAAAACAAAAAAGCAGACAAACGTTTCAGCATAAAATAATTCCTGTGACAGCATGAAAGTTTCTAGGTTTAACAGGCAGGGTGTTTCTGAAATGTTTATTGCAAGACTTTAAGGTCAGGTAAGATCATGCAATAACCCAACTGGATTTAACTGGAATATTCCCTCCTAATGTGCTGCTAATCTGCAACAAGTGCTGACATGATTCCATCCTGAAGCTGCTGCTCAAACACTGATCTCAGACCCAGTACTGCATCTTATTCTGCCTTCCTAAAGACATGCCTCTGATGCCTCTCACTGCCAACCCAATTCCATTAGAGACACTGCAGGAATGACTCTGCTCAACATTAATCAACTTATAAACATTCATCTGGTAAAGACCAGGACAACTAAGTGCGCATTTAGGAGTAGGACTGCAGCAGTAACTGGTTTTAATAATATACCATGATTTGGGGTAGAAATTGGTAAAGTTAAGTGTTACTGATTTTATTTAATTTTAGTCAGAATCACAATTCCAACAGAGCTTTTTCAGAAGCACACTGTAAAAGGAAGAATATAAAAAAAACAAATGTTTTTTTAAACAAAATTATAATAACCACTGGATTATCTTGTCAATGTAGTTTCAATGTATTATGTCCCTGTGCTTCAAAACATGCCTCCAAAATTGCTAGTAGTAGGTCTCAGCAACTAGCAGCTACGTTTTCCTTTGTAAGTAGGTAAAGAAGCTAAAGGAGCTAAAGCTAGCTATTTGCTTGTATCTTCCTTAAATGTTTCTCTGCCTTAAATTCAGCAGCCTGAGTAATTTCTAAACCAAAAATAGAGTAAATGCAAGTAGCATCACAACTTTAACCCATCATTGTGGCTAACCTTCTATTGTAGGCTTCATGACACAGGTTCAAAATAACCTAAAGACATAATATAAGTTTAAATCCACTCAGTACTAGTCTGTTATCCTTCCCATTTCTAATAATATCATTCTTTATGTTTTAGGGTATCTTCATACTGCAATACTTGTTACTGTGATACTTGATTTTTTTTTTTAGATTATTATTATTACTGGGGAAATCTCATACAATTGCAATGCTACTTATGAGTTAAAATATTGTGTTTTAACCAGGGGTGTAAGAAAATATTGATACTGGACAGCAATGTGATACTTTATTTTACGATACTAAATCATTTTTTTTTTTAAAACCTTGATCACTAAATAGCAGTGTTGTTCTCTGTAATTAAATTCTACTGTTTTATTTAGATTTCATAAATATGATCAATGTTTTTTTTATTTGTGACCATTTTTTTTTTTCTAAAATTTGACCTTGCTTACAGTATTGCAATATATCGTGGTATGGCTATACAAATTGTATTGCCAAGTTCTTGCCATTACACAGCCAGAGTGTTTATCTTATCTACAACCAAATTCCTGCCATTGTCCAGTTGGAGTATTCGTATCAGTGCATGCATTCCACTTTCCTCCTCTCTCAACAGAATGAGCTTCAGACCCGTACTGGAGTTTTTCTGCCAGAGGTGGGGAGGTAACCGGAGAAGGCAAACATGCGTCATTAGTCAAGAAAGAGTTCAGAAGCAGAGCACAAATCAAAGAGCTCTTACTCCAGGTGAAGCTCACTACTCCTGAGCCACAGTTCAAACAAGCAGAGCAGGTCCTGCTCAGAGCAGACAGGGAGCTGCGGATCTGAATCAATAATTTCATTAAACATCCAAATTAACGTCACTTTCTCAAATTCCTGCTACACAGAAAACGACAGCACCCACTGAGAACAGGATAACCAACAAAACGACAACAGAAAACAGCATCATCAGACCTGCAGCCTTCTGATACTGTTAATGTCAGTCATTTAAAGCCTCAAGCATCTTAAACTAAGTTTAAAAAACAAATAAATTCTGATTCAGTCTGGATTGACTGTTCAACATTGTTGCTCAATTGGTCTAAAACCAAAGAACATACAATTCTATACAACTAAATTTTCAAAGTTCTGTTTCCCTTTTATGGAATTGCAGAAAGTATGAACCCAAGATTTCATGTTTTCTCACCTTTATTTCATTTGTATAAATGAATTCCTGCATTTCAAGCCTTTAACACATGTGATCTTAAATGTGATGCGATGTCAACAGGTGATTGTAATAAAAAAAGACTGAGGATCTCTAGTTTGCAGCACGTTAGATAAAAGTATTACAATATTCCTCAAGAAAAAATAATAGTAAATGCATTTTTCAACAAGACAATGTAAAACTACATGCTGCTATTACATTACAAAGACACAGTAGAGGATGAACAGGGTATTGTGTCTGCCTGCAGTCTGACCTCCTCCCAATAAAGTGAATACATTTTCAACAACAAACTCATATTGTTGCACACGTTTAGACATTTTTTGTAGGAGAAATGGGACAAAATAACACCTGAGACAGTTCATAGCTTGGAATGCATGGTGCAAAGCATCTTTAAAACATTGCAGAGTGGAAAACGCTAGATTTTAGAGCAACATATGCTGCCTTTAAAATTAAATCATTTTTTTTTAAGGACGCCCATGAATTTTTCAAAAAGACAATGCAAAACCTGCTGCACAAAAGGCATGGCAGAAACATGATACATAAAATATATTGGGTTCATACTGTCTGCAATCAAAATAAAGTCAAAGTACAATCCTACAATGCCTTATTTATTTTATTTTATTTTTTTTATATGGTCTCAACACTGCTTTTGGAGTGACCTGCAGTGTACTGTATTACAAAGCTATGCACTCCTTCATACAAAAGACGCATTACAGTTCTGTACCCTCTATTGCTGATTTACTGCTCGCCCTTCTTACAACTCTCATTCTTGCTCATCGGCCACGCCGGCTCATTTACCAGAAGCTTGTGCCTAAAACGCGACACCAAAAACCCAACAAAGGAAGCTGTAACTGAGAGGTGTTCTGCTCTTCAGCAGGTGAGGACAGACAAGCACACCTCCCTAGGGGCTTTGGGCTTTCGTCCCACGAGAGCGCTGGAGCCATCTTTAAATCCGTTAACATTCTGCTCGTCAATCAGCAGGAGGCAGGTTGAGACAAGTGCAGAGGGCCAGGTTTTTGGTGGAACACGCCTTGGCTTAGCACAGAGAGGTCCAGAGTGTTAGACACACCTAGAGTCTGCTGATTTCCTGACACATTCAACTACTCGAGCTAGAGTGAGCTTCAGGCAAGAAGAGTTTCTATGGAGACAGCAGACAAAATATAATCACAAAAAACAGGCGTTCTGTTTGGAAGTGTTAACCACTCCTTTAAACAGCCAATTCTGACAAGGCGGCTTTTATAAAACTGTGTTAAAAGCAGTCATAAAGGCCTTTTGTAGAAAATGGCCTGTCAGAAGTGTCACAAGTGCCCTCAGTTATGTAAGACTTCAGACGTGCTGTCGTTAATGTTTACACTTTTAATGAAACTCTTATCAATGTTCTCTTGAGGGTTGCTGTACTGGCTGAGCATACACTTCTTAAAAAAAAAGAAGTGAGTGAAGAAAGGCAGCAGGAAGAACGTTGAGGCAGAGAAACACTTTTTGTTTGCCTCTGCATTTCTTTAAGTGCTAAAACGTCCTGACAGAGTGACTCACATATGTGCAGAGATGTACAGTAATGAAGGAGAAATGCTGTATCTGTACTCTACTGGAGTATTATTACTACTAATAATACTCTACTGGTTTATTAAGTGAAGTATTATTACTTTACTACATTTTTTCAATGAGTTTAATACTTTTACTCCAATCCTTTGTTTATGTGTTGCATTCTTACAATTATAAAAATGTTAGAAATCATTTCAAACCCACATTATCACTAAAGCCAGAGCGGTGGATGATCTGAACTGTCACCGGGTTTGATTTAGCTCCTCATCATTGAGTGAATGAAGAGATCAAGCAGATTTTAGAAGAAGTTCTCGCTGCTCCCGTTCTGCGTTTCACTGTGAGAACTTTCAACAGCTTTCTGTAATAACTACATAACTTTTACATTCAGTAGGGAACAGGAGTGTTGCCATGTTTCCTTCAGATTTCTCTCATTAAAATTGTTTATTTAGGTGAGTAAAGCCCTTCTGTTTATTTACAGTAATCTTACATTTCCAGATTTCTTCAGCAACAACCCTAGAGCATTAGCATTAGCCGCTTAGCACTAGCAGTTAGCACTACACTGAGAAACCCTAAGTGTTCCAGTAAGCCAGAGTGAAATCAGCTAGTAATTTATCCCACATATCTTGCTTTAACACGGCAAACACACAGACTACAGTCCGACACACTCACCTTAGAACAGCCAAAGAGCTAGCGCGCTTAGCGGCTAATGCTAATGCAGCTCCAGCAGTGCTAGCTGGGGTTAGCAGTAAGCTACAGGCCAATAATACTCACCTCTGAATGGCAAAAGAGCTAGCGCTTAGTGTGGTTAGCGGCTAATGCTAATACTGCTCCAGCCTCAGCTGCACTTCAGCAGAGTGGCTTTACTGTTCTTTGCAACCTTACTGGTACAATTCATACATAAGGTGCACCAGATTTTAAGACACATGATTTTTGGGAAAATTAAAGTATTTAAGTGCGAAAAATACAGTGCTTTTGCTCAAGTCTGGGTCTCTAGTACTTTATACATATCTGCATATCTGCATAAAAGTTTCCTTAGGTAAAACTTAGGTTCCTTAGGTCACCACACATATGGCTTGACGATAATTTTATATCAATATTTAGCTTAATAGAATATATTGTAGCAATGGTAATATGGTCTTTAAACACATTTTCAATATTTCAATATCATTCAGACCCTGTCTGAGAGCAGCATTAATGCGGTAACTATGTGTTCTGACGTTTATAACCAGAGTAACATACAGACACCATACACATATTATTTCAAATCAGATATCAAAATCACCAATTAATTCAGCTTTGAAAAACTGTCAGCATCTGGGCTAACAGGCTCTAAGCTTTCTGGGTTTCTGGCTGAGCTTGGCTGGTAGCTAGCTAGCATTGCAGCTAATCCACAATTATAGACCAGTATTGAGCAGACCACTACGGTGCTGTGCGCTCAAAACACAATACACATAAAATACTCACACTAAGAGTCACAAGTTCTAGACTAGCTTTTTCTTAACTGTACCAGCACAAAGGATAGGTGCACCCAAACTTCAACCAATTCAAATTGCCTACATAATACATTAAAAACATGATTTCACTCACAGCTTGTGTATTTTGGCATTGTATACATTGCAAAGTTTGTTAGTTTTTGCATGTTTTTGATAAGACTAACTGAACATGAACAATATTCACTATTCCTAGCATAGCATCTGTTACTGACTGATTTGCCTAATAGAGCATCTCCGTCAGTTTACTGCCTATAAGCCAAGCAGCACAAAGGGGACCTAAAGGATTGTGTCGTATGCCCACAAATCGTATGTCCTGTATCCCATCATTCTATTGAGGGCTGTTATATTGAATCTACTTTTTTTTTTTTTGAGAAGGAAGAAAAGAAGGCAGGAAGGTGGATAAGGCAGGAGGTGGCAGAGGAAAACAGTTTTGTTTGCCTCTGCATTTCTGTAAGTGTTGAAACGTCACAGCATAGTGACTCACGTAGGTGACAGTTTCACTAACAATTAAAAGCTCCCTTGGCTAGAATAACACCACAAACTGACAGCCTAAAAAAAGAGCTAAAACCAGGGTTGGGATTGTCAGGGTTTTCTTCCATTCTTCACACAGATGGAGGAGCTCCAAACTTAGCTTGGAGCACTGCCAACAAAATCCTTCTACCTCACTCCAGCCACCTTAACTCTCTTACCCAACTCCTGAACTTCAAGAGAAGGCTATTTAAATCTGCTCACCACTCACTCTGGCTCTCTTCACACTCTCTGGGCATAGCACTGCATTTTAACACCAGCTTCGCAAGTGGGCCTGAGAGCACGAGAACATGCCCGCACAGATTCATGAATAAAATCACTAATTTAAGCAGGCTAAAAACGGGAAGATAATTATCCATGTGCTCTTGACTAAAGCTGTATAGTATAAGGTTGTGTACAATACACTTTTGAGATGGCCGTATTAATGCAGGAAAATACATTGAGATGTTAGACCATTTTTTTACAAGACAATGTAAAACCACATGCTGCACACAGTGGCATTGCTGTGAAAGAAACAAACTAGCTTTGCAAGTGGGACAGAGAGCATGTGAACATGTCTGCACATGGATTCATAAATAAACTACCTGATGTGAGCAGGGTAAAAAAAGAGAATATAATGATCCGTGTGTTCTTGACTTTAGCAATGCAAGGTAATGTGCTCCTGTGAGGGAATGAATTTATGAATAAATGAATGAAATAATATATTAACAGCCTGTTAAAATCCTCTTTTACCCTAGGACCTTATTAAAATTATATTAGAGCCAAACCAAAAGTGTCTTTTGGCAATGTCAGTTTCTACTGGTTTTAAGTTACTGATCTCCGAAATTAAACTTATGTAAAGCTCATTGTAGCTTTAAGGCTAAGTTCACATTACAAGCCATATTAAAGTAATTCAGTATTTTTTTTTTCTTAGATCAGATTTGGCTGTATTGACAATTCACATTCAGAAATGAAAGTAACCTGTATCTGTCTAATGTGAATGAACCCCAATACCCCCACAACAGATATGCATGTGCATATTGACATATTTATGCTTGTTGCCTCTACATCTGTTTTGCTGTGCTGCTCATCCTATGACTACAGTAATAAGCACCTCCTTACTTTCAATACCTCATTTACATCTTCATGCATCTTGGGTATTGGGGTCACATACAAATGCAAGTATAAACACACCCAAGGCAAATGTAAAATGTCTGAATCCAATCACTCAAATCCCTTCAAATTACTAACAGGAGATGCACTTGACTACCAACTGTAAATGCATGTGTAAATGTATGTGGCTGAAAAGTTTGTATTTGATCCACACAACCCTAAAAAATCAGGTCTAAATCACATCTAAATAATAAATACAAAATAAATACAAAAATTATATTTAACTACAGATGGGTAGATATAGGCAAAGATATAGGACCTTTTAATTCTCCAGCACCTCTATACTTCTATAACACAGTTACTTAGTAATCCTTCCCCTTATTGGTTTAAATATGTCCTTCTATTAGTTAGTCAATAGAGCATACAATGTTTATTAAAATATGCATGGTTTAAATGTTAATAATTATGTGAATATATAGGTCTGTATGAGATTCTAAACTTTCAAACCAGTATATTTGAGAGCAAAAATCTAATAAATCGTCTGAACATATTTCACTTGCTTATGGAAAATGCTGCAGCTCACCTCTGGAGTCTAACTATGCCACATTATTCTTTATTTTGTAGTAATTCGCCTGGATCTTTTGAGCCTGGTTCAATTTCCTTATGGGGTCTGGACTCTTCTGAGTGAGCAGAACATTTCACAATTGGAGGCTAGTGGGCTGTGAGACTTAGGGAATGAGCCTCATGAATTTAACACAGCTTACCTTGACCTTTACTGAAGTCAATGCCAGTTAGTGTCTCTATGGGAACAGGCTGCATTTTTTTATTCCTGACTGGGAGATCTCTGCCAGCTGGTTGGCTTTCAGTGCAGGGTTCAGGTTGGTTGCTGGACGACGGGCCCTTTCTCTTAAAACGACGTGTGATTAGCTGCCAAATGTTAGGCTCTGCAGAAGTTGACTTTGTGGGTTTGGAGAGTTTTGCAGGGGCTAGAGGAACCTCCAAAACGGAGAGCTTTCCCCTGCTCTGAAACTCAATGTACTGCTTACTCCTCTGGTCCTCATCTTGTTCATACGTAGGAGACAATGTCCTGCCAGTCAAATAAGAAAACGGACGGGTGGACCGAGCCACATCCTCTCCTACACTTGTTGTGCGTGCTCTTTCTCGTGTGTTGTCTTGCTCTGGCTGGTTACGATTCCGCCTAACTCTTAGACTTAGGCTCCTTCGCAAGGAGCTGAACTTCTTCTTTGGTCCATCTGGCTTGCTGCAGGTAGGTGCAGGCACAGCTGTAACCTCCTTTTCCTGTGCTGGTTGCCCAAAGAGCCTCCACCTAAATCCAGATCGAGGCAGGCTAGCAGCATCACTAGAAGTGCGGTTAACCAGCTCATGCTGGGAGGCACTAGCCTCCTTCAGCTCCAAAACAGTCATGCTAACTGGCCGTGGCCTTCCACTCGTTCGCTGGGGCCGCCGTGCTAGCACCTCTTGCTGTGGGTATGGAGGCAGTCGGAAAGAGGGTGGCATATCGGACTTGATGCCATCAATTGTACGGAGCTCAGCTTTCCTGGATCTGCGCTGCAAAGAAACATCCACATGGTCAGTTTTACCTCTGTTAGTCACAAGCAGACTGCTGGAATGCGAGGCAGCCAACATACATACACTTTGAGGTCTTCTGGATGTATCCCGGGGAAGCGTTGCCGTAATCCACTGTTTTTGGGGCTCATCTGGGGAGCCATACATGCTCACTGTCTGCCTGCCGCTAAGGAGTCGCATCCCAGGGGTAGACCTTCGCAGGACCACCACATGGGGGTCTGCTGTAGCCTCTCCAGGAGCAACATTACAGTATTCCTTTCCAGGTAAGTGATCGACTTCAGAAGTGGAGGTAAGCTCCTTTGTTCGTGCTGTTCTCTCGTCTGAGGCCAAGTTGCAATCTGCAACAGACAGCTCAAGCATAGAACTGTCCTGGAGCAGTGCTGGAAACCGGTCTGTTCTCATTCCTAGTTCTTCCAACCTCCTCCCTCCACTTCCCAGCCCGCCCGTGCCGCTCAGGTAAGGCCACCTGCCAAGCTTCTTCTCAGCCACCCTCCTCCTCTGCCCCAGGCTCTCACTCGGTTCCTCCCTTCTTGAGTCCTCCTCCTTCTCCGTAGTCAGCTTCACCTCTTCAGACGTGGCCTCTCCTTTTTTCCCACCCTCTTCTCCACCTCTTAAAGTCTCATGCAGGAACACAGAGACTTGGTACACAGCTGCCTCAGCTTGCAGGTGCCGAATCGAAGCTGTGCCCTCCGGAATCACATCTGCAGCCCGGCTGCTCAGGACCAACATGGCAAAGACTGCACAGATCCACAAGCCCGGTCTCGCAAAGGCTTCTCTCTCTCCTCCTTCCCTTCTTTCACCCTCGCTAACACTAAGCAGCTTGTGGCTTCTCTCAGAGTCTTTCACCTCCGGGCCACATTCCAAACACAGGCATAATCCCTCACCTCTGACATGTGAGACAGGGAGACAGAGAGACAAAAAAAAGAGACCTTGAGACAAGCTTCAGCACGACCTCAGCAACACCTCCATGAACCCTACAAGTCAGCAGTGAAGCAAAGCCACTGACCCGAGTGAAAAAGCCAAACCAACACTTTTGTTTCCTGCAAAAGTGTGCTTATTGCATGGATAAATATTTGCAAAAAATGAAAAAAAAAAAAAGTTGATTCTTCTTCTGCTTGCTGCTCCATAAAAAGATCCTGAATCCAACAAAAGTGCATTTCTTAATTTCTTATGAAGGCAGGGGGCTTTACTCCATGTAGTTCCAGGTAAAACAACAGAAATAAATCCCACTGGCTCCTTGCAGCAGACTTTTGCACCAAATCGCAATAAAGGACATCCTGTGGGGGTTGTAGTTTATCAATGTAGAATGAAGCCGAGGAAAATCAGCGGACTGCAGGGAAATCAACAATGACAAGATCCTAGAAAACAATCTGTGAAAGGGCACATTGTACCCTTCAGGCCCCCTCTCTCTTGCGCTCTGTCGGTCTCTCTGTATCTGTCTCTTTTCACCCCACACAACATAACCTCACCCCCCTTCCTGTCAACTCCCATTTTTCCCTTCCATTCACATGTTCCCATACAGCTAAAAAAGTGCAGAAAAAAAGAAAAACAAAAACAGCAGTTCTTTGGTCAGGTTTACAGTGGGGAGAGCAGAGTGTCCAACATGTTCCCTACAGGTTTTTGGCTGCAGTTAAGGGTTATCGCTTTAAGGAATTCTCATGGCAAGCCCACCTGTGTGCAGTGCAGGTGGGCTGGATGAGGGTGACTGTGCTGAGAGAGAAATACTTACTCTAGAAAATTGGTATAAACCTGGCAAACTCAAACATGTTCAAGTACTTTCGTGTAATCTAATTTCCAAACAGTTTATCTCTATTAGCAGACCAGCCATTATAACATTCCTTTTATCATGTCACCAAACCTCTAAAATTCACTCAGTTCAAACCCATGTAAAAACCATTTCAGTTGGAATGGGGAATCCATGATGCAGATGAAAAGAGCACCCTCAGGTGGTTTACATGAGCATTACACCCAATGATTTTTAACCCTTTGTTGCACAGTGGTGATGGTAAGGAACCTCCTATTATTTTTTTTTTCACATTGTCAGATTTTAAAGAGGAAATATTTATAAGATGTATTTTAAGATGTAACACACAGGACTGATCCAGTCCAGTGGACATTTAATGATGTGCTAATTTGATTACATTTTTGAGCACAAAAACCCACCTGTATGGCACCCAAGCAAGGGAAACTTTCCAGTCTGCCACTGTTTTTAAATAAAAAAAGAGAAACCTCTTCAGAAACTACATTTGAACCTACACTAAAAAAAACAAAACACAAACCAAATCTTCTTTAGTTTAATGGTTGTAAATTATCCCCATCAGTAAAGCTAACATTCTGAAAGAAATTTTCTGTGAGTGCTTAAAAGGGTTAAACCACACATTTAACGACCATAAAAACAGTATAAAACACGCTGTAGTCCAGTCATTATGTCATATTATTGAAACACATGCAACACTCGACCAACCACCAAGTTGTAAGACAATTTTTTGTGAGTAATACCAAGCAGAAGTCATCTCAAGCTGGCACAGGAACCCTGAGCACTCACTGTCTGTCTCTCACCAGCACAGAGAGGAGGCCAGTCTGCAGATCCGCACAATCTGTGGCCAAATCCAGCTTACTCCATTATGACAGCACGTCCACCATCTGACAGGCGTGAAGCGGGGAGCTTGGCCGAGCTTATTTCCTGACTCTGACCTACAGTAAGTCCTGTGTTCTCGGCAGAAATATATACTTAACTGTCACAAGTCAAGTGTCAAGTGGAGGTCTGTATGGCAGACCAGTAGGGAATATATAGATTTGACAAAAAAATATCCCTCCAGATACCAGCTGAACCATATACACACACAGTTATAGATTTATATATAGGACAACCCTGCCACCAAATCAGCTGACCAGAATATGTTCCATTGGCATTAGCATCACACTGAATTACAGTATCATCCCCCATAAGACCTTAGAACTGCGTAGAGAGACAGTTTAAAACAGCAAACTGTTTACCACTTTGGTCGTGTTTTTACTATTGACAGCATGCAGACTACCTGTTTATTAGCAGTGTCACCCCTAAAGTGAAATTTACACTATAATGCCAAAAGTATTTGCTCACCCATCTGAACTCAGGTTCCAATCACTTCCATATCCACAGGTTTATAAAACCAAGCACCTAGACATACAGACTGCTTCTACAAACATTAGTGAAAGAATAGGTCTCTCTCAGGGGCTCAGTGAACTCCAGCATGGTACCATGATAAGATACAGCACCTGTGCAACAAGTCCAGTCATGAAATTTCCTCACTACTAGCGTGTTTTTTTACTGTGTCCGGTGCATCTTATGTATGAATTCTACCAGTCAGGTCGTAAGGAGCAGTAAAGCCTCTCTGCTGTACAGCGTTATACAGGAGTTTCAGTTCAGTCCTCCAGCAGGATTAGCATTATCCACTAAGCGCTAGCGCAATTTGGCCGTTCAGAGGTGAGTATTATCGGTCTAGTCTGCTGCTTACCAAGGCTAGCACTGCTGGAGCAGCGTTAGCATTACCCGCTAACCGTGCTAGCCATTTGGCCATTCAAAGGTGAGTACATCAGACTGTAGCCTGTGCGTTTACAGTGTTAAAACAAGCTACATGGGACAAACCACTAGCTAATATCACCTGCTGAAAAACATGGCAACACCCCTGTTCCAAACACGTGCCTCTTCAAATATGCCTTATAATGCGCTTTATGTTTGAAAATAAAAAAGATAACTAATTAAAATGCCAATTAAAATGAATGGCATGTGAGTCAGTTCTGCACTTACGTGTTTCAGCAATTAAATATTTACTGATTTCCAGAAGTGACGCGAGTTTAATGTGAGAATAACACGTTTTAGCATGTACAAATGCTTGCACGCACACACCTTACACACTTCCTGGTGTTACAACATTATATTTCCAAAATATTCCCTATTTGTTGGGTGGTGGATCATTCTCTGCAGTGAAGTAATGCCAACCTGGTGTTGTGCTGGTATGAGTGGATGAGATACAGCAGTTTTGCTGGAGTTTTTAAACACTGTGTTCACCTACTGTGCACTCTATTAGACACTCCTACATAGCTGCTCCACCTAGTAGAGGTAAACTCAGAATCAGAAGCTTATCTGTTTCTGCATAGATTAATGAGCAGATGACACAGCCCACCAGATGTCAGACAAATGTCTGCTTTTAATGATACTATGAACATCATAATAAAAGAGAATAATAAATGCTAAACATGCTACTAAATCTCTAAAGCATATGTCAATTTTTTCGCTTACAACTAAATAACAATTTATATAATCCTTGTAATTTGTTAAAATGATAGTTTGGTTAGTCTGAAATCAAATTTAATGAGTCCCTCAAGAAAGATCCAGACATGTATCCCAAATAATCTAAACTTAGATCATATTTTCATTCTCTTGTTCTGGGCCTTAGACAGAGTTTAGCAAGATCAAGGCTAGGGTCTGACTGCGCACAGCATAGAGCACAATAACCTACAGAGAAGAACATCCACCACCAGTGTAATTCTATACGAATTCAATCCAGAAAGATTTCAGCGTGATTTGTTTGCTAACTGCAATGCACCAATAAAAAGCATGGACAAGGACTGGTTAAAGGCAACAGTGCAGGACACACTGCACAGACTGCAGGCAATAGAAAGCCACCAACTCAAACCAATGGAATGATGACGTTTAACAGCTATCAGGTGTGCTTGGTGTGTCAGGATTTTAGGTGTTGTCACATGCAAACACCACTGCAAACTTTATATACTTGTAGATTTGACTTGTAGTGCCAATAAAAGTAGTCCAATTAAAATAAGATTTGGTTTAACTGTAGTCGTGGTGGGAATTTTATGTATTGGCATCTCTTTATTTAGAGGCCAGGGTCCTCAGTAGGAAATCGATGTGTGGTCTACTCCAGGAGGGGGATGACTGCTTGCCCCAACTAAGGAGTTTAAGTATTTCGGGGTCTTGATCATAAGTGAGGGAAGGATGGAGCGCGGGATTGGCTGGAGAATCGGCTCAGCAGGGGCGGTACTGCGTTCGCTTTACTGCACTGTTATGATGTAAAGGGAGCTAAGCAAAAAGCAAAGCTCTCAATTTACCAGTCTATCTTTGTTCCTACTCTCACCAATGGACATGAGTATTGGGTCATGACTAAAAGAAAGAGGTCGTTAAAACAAGCAGCCAAAATTTGTTTCCTCAGAAGGGTGGCTGGGGTCTTCCTTAGGGACAGGGTCAGAAGCTCAGTCATCAGTGAGGGACTCGGAGTAGAACTGCTGCTTCTTTGTGCTGAGAGGAGCCAGCTGAGGTGGTTTGGGTATCTGATGAGGATGTCACCAGGGTGGCTCCCTAAGGAGGTGTGTTCCTGACACCTCTGGACCACGGGACAGATCTAGGACCAGGTGGAGAGATTACATCTCCATTTTGGCATGGAAACACCTAGGGATCACCCAGTCAGAGTTGGACAATGTAGCCTGGGACAGGGAAGTTTGGGGCTCCCTGCTAGAATTGCTACCTCCATGACCCAACCATGGGTGGGTGGGTGGATGGATGACCCTTCCTCTGTACCAACTGTAAACCATCAGACAAACTGAACCATTTCTGTCAAGATGCCAAGTGCACAAATGATGAATAGACCAATTTGAAATTTAGCTTGAAACTTGTCGATGCCATGGGGTCAAAATGTATTTTGTCAAAAAACTTGATAAAAATTTGAACCCAAACTTTCTAATTAAAGTTTTTGTTGTAAAAGATTGCTTGAATAAATTAACATGAATCAACATGTATTGTTGAGAGAACTTTTTCATGTTAAAATGATCAAAACATGTTTTTTTCTGACATTACTTATGAAAATATATTTAAAAGGTTGAGAGTGGAACACTACGTGTCAGAATGTCTTTACTTCATTAACATGTAATAAAATAATTAAACAGAATTTTAAATGGATGCAGAGTGTACCATAGTGCAGTCTAATTGAGCAAGATGTACCCCAACTAAACTTCTACTCCTCATCATTATACAACAAGAAACATGAGTTTTATGATAAGAAATAAACTAATTTTGGAAAGCAGTGTACAACTTAAGTGTAAAGATTTTAGAAATCACAGCACCTGATTGATCTGGACAGGACAATGGACCCCATTCCCCTCAATAGACATATGTACAATGGCACCAAAAGTTATGGGACAACATAATGAACAAAACGAAGCATTGGTCCAAAGACCGAATGGTGAATGTCAAACACAGTATTTCACTGTTTTGTATATATTTTTGGGTCATTTTAATCATTCAACCGAACACTACAAATGTTTTTTCTTGTTGTTTTTGGCTAAATATTTAGTAAAAAGAAAATAGCACATACTATTGATTTTTTGTGTTCTTGATCATTTATATTTAAAAAATAGAAAAAAAATCAACTATTTTGCCGCACAGCTGTAAAAAAAAAATGCTGAAGGTCTGAAGGACCAGGTCTGTCACTATACTTATGTTATTAACTGCAACAGTTCAATATTTGGACATGACTTTAATCTTTTTTGCTTACCTCATGAATATCATGATCCTTTATGATTTTCTTAGCAATAACAGCCCATTAATGTGAATGTGTTTGTTTTAAAACAGTATTATTTTTTTTTAGTTTGGGTTACATTCTTTTAAAATGTTTGTAAAACATAATCCAATTATAGTGGGTAAACATTCTTAATTATCAAAAGTTAATCGCTTTTTGTAAGAGTATTATTATTTTATCACTATATCAGTGGCATTAATGATCATAAACGATTAATATTGTTTGTCACAATTATTGTCGGACAGTATATTGTTTTATGGACATAGCCATGATGTCTATTCATATCTATGATGTCTGAACTTATGACCAAATTGTAGCTGTGGCAGCTGAAGTAGTAAAGGAACGTTTTCATGGTTAAAATCATATAAAAACATGTAAAACTTAATCTTTAGTGTGAGAATAAGTCAACACTAAATGAAGATTGTATAAAAAAAAGACTTAACTAAGTTAAATAAAGAAAAAAAAGAAATATAAGCAAAGTTCACTGATGTAAATCACTACAAATTACTTGAAATGTTATATATCATTACCTGGGTCTTCAAAAACAGGGTTGGACACAACTTGAGCTTCATCAGTAATCAGACACTCTCTTTCACTCCACGGGAAAAGCTGATGCCTGGGCCGCCGCCGCCCACCAAAACACAGCATCATGATGGCACTGTTCTACTACAGGTGTTGAGCCAGCAGAAACCATCAATCACCCCAATCCAACAAAGCACATCCTAACAAAACACTGGGTCCGTTCCAAACAGCCGAGCTTCTGTTCAATTTCCCCGATTTAAATGTAGTCCAGATCCGATTCCTCAGTAAACACTGCTGTGCTTCTGCCCCGCTGGCCTATTTCCCCAGAGACCAGGTGACTCCAGCCTGAGGACGAGCATATGGACTCCTCCACCTGATGAACCTGCCCCGTTCAGAGAGAGGAAAAGTGGGCGGGAAAGGAAGCGTCAGGTGTAAGAAGACATTTCCACTAATCCCTCATTAGCAGGGGTCGGCGGCCTCACTCGCTACCTGAACTTAACCTGAGATCAGGATAATCCTTAACCAATAAATAAAGGACTAGGAGTGCTCTATTAATCTCTCTATCTCTCTCTCTCTCTCTCTCTCTCTCTCTATTTATGTGCTGGGTTACATACCAAAAAGACGTTGGACGGGCACGCAGATTTTCACAGATGAGTAACTGAAACTAAGCAGAAACAGGTTCTGCATGTCTGAGTATGTATGCAATGCTTCTGACGTACGACACAGTAAAACAAATGTTACTCTTTTACTACAGATCATGCGGGAGTTTATAGGGGCATTTCCAGAGAAGATGCCAGGAGAAGAAACTGATCTTTTCTACATGTTGTTCACTTTTAAAATACATTCCTACTAGTAGTGCTGAACATATCTTACATATTAGGTAATTCTAAAAGGCAGAATATGGATATTAGCGCTGTACAATGTATAATTTCAGGATCAACATCACAGTGTGAGCACATGCTCTGAAAATTCTATTCATGATAACAGAGAACGAAAATACAGCAATCTATCTGAATTTATGCTGTAGAAATTCTGTAGGGGTGCGGGATTTTACACATATACACTGCCGCCTGGCTTAAGCCACATCCCACAATGGAGAAAGAGGGTACAAAGATGTTATGTTATAATTACAGCAAAATTACAATATGTTTAGATTTTGTTTTTTAAACATGGTCCTCATTAATATAAGCCATGCCCGAACATTTCTTAACATACGTACATGAATGTATGTTAAGAAATGATTGATTACTATTGATTAGACATTTCACTTGCAATGTTTGTGGTATGTTGTCCATGTACTGTGTGTACTAAATAATAATAATAAAAGCACAGTTCCAAAAAATACTTTTTCTCCATGATATATCTACCAGTGGCAGGGACCCACCCAATATTTTGGCATCCGAAATTAAGCAAAGTAACAGAAAAATTAATACCAAACAATCAAAAAAAGTAATACAAAATTATACTTAGGCTAGCAAAAGTAAAAAAAGGGGGTAAAATGTAATAAAAACCTGCAAAAACATTTACAGAATTTTTTACCATGACCTTCAAGTTTTTTCAAATGTTGCTTCTTTAGCTTAGCACTGCAGCTAACACCACATATCAACAGTCACACAAATCCTTTCCGTAAAATACGGATGCCCTAATCCGATCCAGTGGATTAGGACTGGGGCCAGTTTAAGCCTTTTTAAATGGACCCGGATACGGCATTTAAATCCCAGTTCAATCCTTCAGTTGTAGCAGAGCACCCTGTTGCGTCCTCCGGCAGCAATTAACAGACATGATTCTCCACATGAACTGCCACAGAGAGGAACGTCTCAGAAGATAACAGCACAGTTCAGAGTCTGCAGTGTGGAACTATTATCCAGCAGATCAAGCAGCTGTAATATACTGTATGTGGTAATTGTGTTTTAACTGTGCCTTTTTTTAACTGCCCTGTAGTGTTTGTGTTCGTAACTGATAAGTGCTCCGAATATGCTGCTCACATAATTAAATAATTAATGATATCTGATAATTGTGATTTGTCTACTGTGTTTATTTGTATGTTTATTCACATACAGGGGTATAAAAAACTATTTTTTCTTGATTTTCCTTTATAAATCACTGGTTGTTTGGATCAGCAATTTCAGTTAAATATATCATATAGCAGATGAACACAGTGATATTTGAGAAGGACCATGTACCCTGTTATACTTGATATTTTGTTTCAATATAATATGTTATTAAATTTTATTCATTGGGGGAGATATTTTCCCATGCTTTACTGTTAAATTATGCCTGATTCCCTATTTTCCTTCATTCTAAACTAGCACTGAACAGCACACTGTGAAGTTGGAGAAGAATGATATTGGAGTGTTTAAAAAAAAACTGGGAGCTAAATGGCCAGGCAGGTGCCTCACTGTTTTAAAATTAGGTTAGGTCTTCATTAAAACGCCACAGAATCTCTTTTTGAAAACCAAACATGTCTTGATCACATTTGCTGTGTAAATCATCTGCTGTGTAAATCATCTGCTGTGTAAATCATCTGCTGTGTAAATCATAATCTGTCAAAATCTGCTGAAAAATCGGGTCCATAATCCAAAATTAAGAGTTTGTTGTATTTTATCAGTATGCACAATTTATAAAGAAGTCTTAAATGCTCTAAACCTATTGGAGTTCAACCAGAGTCTCCAAATGAACTGATTTAATTGGCAGTGTTACTAAAAAGACGGAAAATAAAGAGCAGTGAGAGTCAGTGGCTTCATTACGTTTCCATTAAAACACATGGCACAGGTTCCCTGCACTGCCTGAGCCTCCAAATGAAAACAAACTGATGACAGTTAAAGAGCAACACCTCGTTCTGCACTCTCGGGACTCGGAAATAAACATGCAAATAGACACTTTATATTCCACCCATTTTAATTATGTAGGCTGACAGAAATGTCTCTTCCTCCATTCTTCCTGACTGTCCTCGGGGAAGCACGTCTGTAATTGGCAACCACTGGGGAAAAAGAATAATAAAAAAAAAGAAACTGGGTCCAGCAAATCTAATTAAAATACTTTCATAGAGAAACTCATTAAGGTCAGATAATTAGGCTGCTTTTCTTCTTGTCTTCTTTTTAAAATGTCTTTTTTAGATGCAGTGCGAGGTCAGTGCTACGTCACGTCCATTCTTCTCCATTGTGAAGACGCCTCCCAGCAGTTACTATGGCAGCTTGGCACTGCAGTTCTGTACCTAGATTCATGAGAAGCATTAGCTCCCACTCACTACACGCAACTGCAGCTAATCACAACTGGAAAGTCAAAATCTAATCCGTGATTAGCACGCTGGCTTTGAAGCTGTGTGAAGCAGTGTGGTGTGTTTGCAGCCAAAATGCTAGTGGAGGTCAGGAAGGGATTTCCAACCTTGTGAGGTAATCAAAACAACCCCTGATAAAAAGCGCTTGCTCTTTGTTTTTCACACGTCCTGTTGTGTAAATAGGGAATGAAAATGTCTGGATAGAGATTGACATTAATCATTTGGTAAAAATTCATTATGAGACTTCAGACAACAAGAAAACATATCTTCCTGACTTTTCACTTTATACATTCAGGGATAGGTTAAATAATTTAATTTAACAGTAACACTGCCAGTGTTGCAAACTTGTGTGACCAACATTGATTGGTCCTTTTTTCGGCATTAAAAATATATATGTAAAAAGATAAAAATAAAATAAGGACAAAAAATAAGTAGTGGTTTGAAATATTGGCCATATCAGCTGATACAGATAAAATTACGGTCATTGTGCATCCCGACTTTTAACTTTTAATTTCCCTTTATACATTTTTCCACCCTGCCACGATAAGCCACATAGAGTGGACAATAACATGGTAGATAATTTTAGCACATTGATATTTAATGAATGTCCTAGAGTTACAAAAGTTTTTAATTGTTCATGGTGATGTTCTGATTTTCAAACAATAAATACTATAGAGCAGGGGTATTTAATTAGAATTCAGGACGGTCCAGTTAGAGAAAATTTCCACTGGCCAAGGCCCGGGCCGATATTTAACTTGTGTTATGATTCAGTGCTATATCCTGTAAGGTTGTTTGAACTTGATGAAAAAATATATATATAATAATAAAAATGCCTCTTTGGCCAGATATTGCAAATATTACTGTGATGTGCTACACAATTCAAACATAAAAATAATACTGAAGAGAGTAAAGCTCTGCTGATAAGAGCTGTAGGTGCTTCAACTTAACTCAAGTTTCCTTAATATCTGATGATACATCCTAATCATGTTATGAGTTATGTTACTACAGAAAATCTAATCATTAATGGCCCTTTAAAAAAAGAGAGCACTGCATACAAACAATCTAAATTGAAGGAAATTGTGTAAAATGTACAAGAATTACTTCAATAAAGTGAAGGTTAACATTCCTCCATTTTTGTAATGTGAGAGTAAGTCATTCAGAGTAAATAAAAAAAAAAAGGATTTTTATACAGTATGACTGTATAAAATATAGCTATTCAACTATGCTGAAAAGCACAAAAGGCATGTTGTATTGATGCTGACTCACAAAGACAGTGACACTGAGAGAAAAAGACTGTAAAGAAAGCTGTAAGATACACTGAAGTGCCCTTCTAACAGGAGGAGCCCCACGCCTCCCCACTAGGGGGCAGACAAGCATCTCCCAGAACCACCTCCATGAATTCTGTCAGTGAAAATCAACATTTCATCACTGTTCATCACTGATGGGTCTGGATCTTTCTGAATATTGTGTTCTCATGCTTTAGCTTAGCTTCCAGCAGCAGCATGCATTTTAACAGCAGGTATTATACTGTGCTGACTGACTGTCAGATTCAGTGAATTTCCAAGAGCCCACACAAACACACCCGTACATACCCTTCATTCGTCTGTGTATAATTCCTCTGACAGGATTTAGCGGACCCTGGCGGACCCTGTGCTTTCAGTGGCAGAGAAAGTTCCTCCAGCAGTTAGAATAGAGGGCTCTGGAGTGCAGCGGTGGTGACGGCTAAGGCTCGGCTAAGCTAAACATTTTGTTACATAAGTAGGTGCGTGACAAACAGAGGTAGACAAAACTTGACAAAACAGATATAGAACCACAGCATTTCATAAGGAAATGTTGTTTTTTCCTTTCGATGTCTAAATTATGTGCCAAACCACTACTGTTTTTTTATTCTTTACTTTCTACCCTTTCATAAGCTTTTCTCACAATCTGTCCTGCTAAAGACAAACTGTCCTGCAGTGTGACACTACCAAAGCTGTCAAAAAAAGTATTTCACATTTATTACTCAGGCAGAAGTTTAGTTTAAAGTATGAATGTAAAAGCAAAAAAACTCTTTTCTAAAACATTTTTCTAAAAGCCACAATGACTATAATGTTATATTAAAGGTTGATGTTAAATTCACTAGGTTCCCTGTTTCAGCTGCATATAATCCAATTAAAAATAAATATATTTTAGTACAATGCAAATATATTGAAGAAGCCTATTTGGGACATATGTCTCGTGTTCTCTTAAGTCTCTGCACGGATCATCTACTACTAGACTACATACGTCTGCTATGTTCTTGCTGGAGTAGGGTGTCGGAATGGTATATGTTTATACTTCTCATCCAACCACAATCAGATTCACTCTATCTGGATGGAGAGATTTATCTTGATGTGAAATGTTTTTTTCTTATTTATTTTGTTCCACTATAATGCAGAACAGAGCCAACATAACATATGCAAATTGCATTAACTTAAACAACTACTTCTACTATTACTACCACTATTTCGAATTTGAATTTGAATTCGAAGAAGAAGAAGAAAATACATTAAAGTATCTTCTCTATAAATAATTATTATTTACCATTTATCATTATCTGATTTGGCCATATCTTTAAAAGTGGTGCCTGATAACACAAAATCCCCAAAAACAAACTAATAAAGCTTGCAGATTTTGGTTTTGACCCCGGGTAGGGTGGGAGCCCCACAGTGGCATTTACCATGCACAAGGAGGATCTCCAACTGAAGCGCTTGAGAACCGCAGTTCTAAAATTCAGACTAAAATTATTTATCATTTATAATAGTCCTAGTCAAGACTTATTTTGACCTTCCGGTTAGAAAGCTCACTACTTATATTAGCTAGCCTAACCTTAATTCCCTCCCTGGTACCTCACAGCTAATGTTTGTGTGTTAGCTAGCTCTCCAATAAAGTTTTTTTTCCTGGTAATGTTTGATTGCTTTCAGTTAACCTTAGTTCTCTCCCTGGTAACGTTAGCTAGCTCGCCACTCTGCTAGCCTTAGTTCTCTCCCCGGTATCACAGCTAACTAAACGCTGATGTTAGTATGTTTTATAGCTTGCTTCGAATATTAGCCAGCCCTAGTTCACCCCCCGGTATCACAGCTAACTCAGTGCTAATGTTAGTATGTTCTATAGCTCGCCGATAATATTAGCTAGCTCTCCGCTTGCCTTAGTTTTCTCCCCGGTATCACAGCTAACTCAGTGCTAATGTTAGTATGTTCGATAGCTTGCTGCTAATATTAGCCGCCCTCTGCTAGCCTTAGTTCTCTCCCCGGTATCACAGCTAACTCAGCGCTAATGTTAGTATGTTCTATAGCTCGCCGATAATATTAGCTAGCTCCCTGCTAGCCTTAGTTCTCTCCCTAGTAAAAAAAGTAAAAAAAAGACTGCCAACATTTCTACTTAAGCAGGTAAGTATGTAAATATGTTAACCAAGTATATGAATTTGGTTGCTTAAGTTACATTTTAAAGCCTAGCATACATAACAGACTTTTCAGACTTTTCAGGTTTTCTAAAAATGCACAGTTAAAGTTAGGTTTACTCAAAGAAGAGCAGCCATACAGCAGGACGTTCTGTACAGTTCACTTGTAGTATATACTTGAATGTCATATTGCCAAGAATATAATTTTCACAAAAATACCCTGAAACATTTTGACATTATTTTAGGGCCCCATCACCCACACCTAATCCTAACAATTATATTTATTTGATGTGTGCAACATTGATGTCCAGGTACACTGGTTATCATGCTGGAGACACTTCAAGAAGAGTATGCAGCTATGACACAAATACTATGCTAAGATAGACAGAAAGTGAAGGGGGTGGGTTTAGGAAGAGAGAGAGAGAGAGAGAGAGAAAGAGACCTGGGGACTGGGACACAGTAGCAGAGAGAGAAGGCTGCAGTAACGTTACATAAGCACAGACAAAGAAACCTTCAAAGCCAGCCCAGGCTGAGAGATGCAAAATAGAATCTTGATTCGCCTGCGATTAAAATTTAATTCCCTCTCAGTTCGAGCTTAATTGATATGCTGTGGAATGTGGGATGTTTTTCTGACACATTTGGATGATATAATGCTTGCATAAATGAACCCTAGGGGACACTGCAGCAAGGCTAACTCATATTTACCATAATATATACAACACACATATCAAAACCTTAATTTAAGGTGGATTATTTGACTATGGGGAAGTATTTCCTGCTGTGCCATAATTTAGTACTTGGTTGCAAATAGTTTTCAGACCAAAAAATAACCAGAGAAGCTTGTTCCACTCTTATCAGCAGTTATTGGGCACATTTGCTGGTGATTCATTGCCAAATCTGCAATGCAGCCCTATTACAGTTCCAGGGGTCTTTTTGTCTTATTAACACTAAATGAAATGGTGATATGCATTCTCAGTGGAGCAGTCAGTTTGACTGAACTGAGTAGACTACATATTAGGGGTGTGACGAGACATTAATATCACGAGACAAGACGACACACGATACTGGGTTCACAAGAACGAGACGAGACAAGATACTGGGTTCACGAGAACGAGATGAGATTTAAAAACTAAATTTTAGAGTTTTATTTGACAAAATCATATAACGCAAACTTAACAGACTGGTTTCTCTCACACATTGATTCTATAAGAAAAAGAAATAAGAATAAAAAATTAAAATAAAACTTTTAGGTCTTATATAGTGCAAACAATAAGTGCAATAAGTGTTTTTTTTTTCTCCTAAATCTCTTGTAATTTCACTATTCATAACCATAACCAGTCATATTAAGACTATGCTTGAAGTGCAAACAGACAGAACATTTTTTTAAATACAGTACAGAGCTAAGGGATTAGTATAACTGCCTATGAAACAGTCAGGTGTAGGATTTACAGTTAGGAACAGTTAGGTTTAGTATTTATATATGGTTTGTGTCTTGTTGGTCATTCTGTTACCGTTTATTGTTTCCATTGGAAGCCAAAATGCAGCCAGACATACAACTTAAAAGTAGCAGAAGCATCTTCTATACAAATGCCCGAATTTTCCTCTTCTGCTGAGAGCTGCTCTCACTGCTCACTACAAAACACACATGCTCCCTATGCACACCTGAAACCAAGTAACACTAATGAGTCACCTGACATTTTGGAGGGAAAATGATAAGCAGTGCTCATTTGGACATTAAGGACTGAAGTCTCTTAAGGGTGTACGCACTTTAGTTGCTGGTGGTTTAGACATTAATGGCTGTATATTGAGTTATTTTGATGGAAGTATAAATTTACATTGTTATATTAATGGCACACAGACTACTTTTTATTTGTCAAAGTGTCATTTTTTTCAATGTTGTCCCATGAAAAGCTATACTGCAGAAATGTAAGGGGTGTACTCACTTTTGTGATACACCGTATTAATACTACTACTGCTACCACTAATAATACTATTAATAATAATGATAATAGTTTAGTATATGCATTAGACTGAAAAATATATTTTGACTTTTAGTAAAAGAGGTATACAAGATTCAGGTCACACATTTGGCACGCTGCTCATGTTTTTTCAGGGTTTCATTTGACATGTTTCCAAACAGCAGAGCTCTTTGGCATTTTGCCCTTCTCTTAACTCTGCCAACCGTGACATGGTATACATCTCCACACTGCACAGAAATGTGCTGGCAAATTTGCAATCTGATTCCAAAATTCCAAAATGAAAAACACAAACCTGCCCAATTATTGAATACCTGAAATCACAAATGTGTCTGCCCCTTAAAAAAACACTAATTGTAAACATTGCCAATTGTTAATAGACAGTGCCACTAGGCTGTCCTGCGATTATCTAGCTGAAGAGATAAAGCTAGAGTTAGCCTAGTAATCATACCCACATACTTCTCTAGCTTTATCTATATCACGCAGTGCTTTCAGTCATTCTGTTGTAAACACTGGTACATTTATGAGGCCTTGTTCAAGCAGTAAATGTTTTCGGACATCTAGCATTTGAGTTTGATGATGATGATGATGATGAGGATACATGTTTAGAGATACTGATATATAGTGTAGAGACCATAAACAGTGGTCTCTGGATGTCTTTTCTTGGACTAGACCACACTAGGAACCTTCAGTAATCAGATTTATTAACAGCACAACCTTCTGAGAATAATTCTTATACGATGAAAAAAGATTATCTACTCTCGGTCTTGGTCTCAGTCTCAGCAACTCCCAGGCTTGGTCCTGACTCAAACTTAAGTACAAAAAGTCTTAGTCTTGACCTAGACTCTGACTCAGCTCTAGCAGTTTTGTCTCCGCCACTACTGGTATACCATCAGGGCCCATAATGTTTTCTTCTGAACATGCTATTTTTATTCACCATGTTAAAACTTTTGGGGTAAAAAGCCGTTTGCTATTAGGCTGGGTGTAAATACATTTTGAGGGGCATAAATTAGAGCTGGACAATCATGTACTAAATATATCACCAAATTTAAAGTTTCATGGTACACAATATTTATCGCAAGGTTTTAACACAGCCAAACTCAATCGACACCGGCAGATTCTTAAAAACTGGTATTCAACTACTCTTTATGGAATACTACAAAGTCTTTGCTGTACATCGTCCAATTAAACAGATTGTTTACACATTCTGTGAGATAGGAAAGTTGATTACGATACAATAAAATAATCATCATACTGCCCAGCTCTAGAATAATTAAAACAAATCTAAGGAAGAATAAAGAAACAACACTGTTAGAGGCGTACAAGAAAGTCAGCTCAAGTACCTAACTCTGATTCAACTTAGTTAATGTAAAAACTAGGAATGTAAAAGAATACAAAAGTTTGATATAATACTATGGGGGTATATAGAGGGGAAAAGAGCAACATCCTAAGTCTTACCCAGGTTTTTGTTTCTTTAGCTTGAATAAAATGTTACTATTTGTTTCACTGAGTGCTGAATTTGACATGATAAAATACAATAATGATATAATGTGACACCAGAGATCAGCTCTATTTTCATCACGTCCTCCTCTCAATTACGTTGTGTCGTTCACCATGCACATGCCATGACGCCCAATCCGGCAACACCAGAATTAGGCCCACTACTGTCAGACTGCTATTTGGACCAGTTGATGACTACGTGTCAAACAAGTGACTAAAGTGCTGGAGCCTACGCTCTGGGAACATGAGTCAGCAACAAGGGAAGAATCACACACAAACACACTTCCTCCTGTGAGTAACTACAGACCACACAACAATTACAATCTTCACTGCTTTCCAGGTCTCAGTAATGGAGGGACATTTTAAAACAGTAAAAGGAAGTCATTAACTAATCCCTTTACTGAACATCGTCAATGCTGCTGCCGCTGCTGTTTTAGCCAAATGTTATACATAAGCAAGCTTATGTGATTTCTGACAATCTATGATCTTTTTAGGAGAAGAATTTGACTGACAGACTGGGCTGGCATAGTTCAGTCACATGACAGACAAAGCTAGATGCTTTTTAGAAAACTAATTACATAATATTCATTCAGGTCACACTGATTGACTGACTGAATGAATGAATAAATGAATGAATAACTTTACACTTTTATGCAATCAGTGTTTTTAACAGGGTCTTTAACAACCTAAGATCCTGTGTTAATTCTAGCACATTAATCAATATGATGGGCTACATTGATTGTTGCGCTGAATGTTGCTAGCTGTGAAAGGCTGGGACCGCACTACAGGCTGATGAATTCCATCCATCCATCACTCTATCTATCTTCCTGGTCACAGAATCAGTGGGCACAAAGCAGCAATGCCCCTTGAACAGGTCTCCAGTCCATCATCTTCTATCGTTACACCCCTAGTAACCCCTAGTGAGATGATCAGTGCTGATCAGTGTTTTGGGGGCCAATCACAGATAGTATTTCAGCTTAATTAAACTGCTGCTAACAATCAAGGGCAGGGTTAACACATTAAACACATTCAACTTTCCAGGCAAAATCTGTAATACATTTGCATTGTCTCCCAAGACAAAATCTACCACATTAAAAACTGCACTGTGAAGCTTATGAAGTAGCTTAATAAGAGCATTATTTAAATGTGATTGCTTTAGCTTTC
The DNA here is from genome assembly GCF_023375975.1 of Astyanax mexicanus. Taxonomy (NCBI): domain Eukaryota; kingdom Metazoa; phylum Chordata; class Actinopteri; order Characiformes; family Acestrorhamphidae; genus Astyanax; species Astyanax mexicanus. The sequence goes on along the minus strand of NC_064413.1, from coordinate 11,992,336 downwards.
TGAATGCTGCTTATGTACTTTTGGTTGTAGTTAAAAGTGCTCTGCACTGTTTGCTGTGTGGTTAGATGTGATTGATGGCTCTATTGTGTTGCTACTCTCTGTACAGGCTGGAAAATGCACTCTGAGGATGGGTATCCAGTTAGTGGTGTTAAAAAAAAATATGTGTTCTCTTCCCTTCATGATACGCATTAGTCTACCAATATGTGAGCTTGAGTCAAATATGGGAGAGCCAAGCCTGCAGTCCTGTACAACACTGGTTGTTAATGAGTGTCTGCAGCCGTGCGCCAGCTCTATAGTTCTAACTAGCGGCTGGCTAAGGATTGGCACGTTCCTGTGACCGAGAAGCCTCTAAAATGAGACTTACACAGAGATGTTTTAATCCTTAATGCAAAAACACAGTCTAATCGGCTCTCAAAATCATATAAATAAGAGATATACCATCTGATCACACATTTTGGCTAAAAAAAACGGCCGATAAAACACACAAAAGATCAATCTTCCCATCTCTAGCCACCACGACAGTTATCAGAGTTATCTGCATGGCTTGTTACAGAACCATTACACTCAGCAAGCCTTTACTGGAGAACACTGGTTCCATCAAGAGTGGATAACGATATGTGATATGCAGGAACAGTCTTTTAAAACATAAACACACACACCCACACACACCATAGAGACTTAGGTGAACCTCTGCTTAATGCTGCAAGCATTCCTGCCTGCCAGGATCACCATGACAACATGCATCAAAATGGCCGACTGTTTCCATGAGACCAAAGAAAGTGTGTGCAGGAATTGTGAGGACCTCCATTCAGCTCCTCAGCCAAACACACTAACACTTGTTACACACAGGCACCTTCCACTGAATTACCATAAAGGTAGCTGAGCATCATGTTCCTTGTGAGTGTGTGTGTGAGTGTGTGTGTGTTTTCTACATATTCTTCATTGTTGACTTAGCTTTACTAGAGAGTCTTTCTAATCCAGCTCTGACAGCAGACAGAGAGCATACTGTGGTGTATGGGTTTCCAATAAAGATGATTATTAATTCCTACTGTGCTTCGTTCCAAACAGGAAGGTTGTTCTTTGATATTTTATGGCAGTACATTGGCAGGAACCTGTGGATATATGTGTCACAGGATATGCTATACAGGGAATACTAGGCCAGTCACGATATTTACATTATCCACTTATCGTTCAATACATAAGCATCACCTCAACAATGCTCATAATTTTATATTTATGTTTTAGCAAGGAGAGTCATTAACATGAATGAGACGATATGACAACAGTGTTCTTATTTATTTAGGAGATTTGTCTGTGTCTGAACATTAACTATTTAAAATTAATTGTTTATTAAAATGGAGTCACTACATTATTAAGATATTATATTATCATTATATCAGTGGAAAAGATGGGTAGGGCTGCAACAGTTAATGGAGATGTATGGACTCGGTGTACTACACAGCATGCTGAAAACAGAAACGCATTGTCAGACGGGTAATAGGCTCAGTGTCTCTATATGTGCCCAAACCCAACAGATAATATTTTTACAAAAGATATTTAAAGGACATTTAAATCCCATGTTCAACTGTTTTTATTTATTTTAAAGAAATGGAGGGCATGGAAAAAATAATTGTTGACTAATCGACTAATTAAAAATATATATTATCTTATTATTAAAGATACTGAATATTTAAGTCACCTTAGGAATCATATAGTAACTTAAAATGTTAAACAAACCAAAATACACTGTGTTCCAAATTATTATGCACATGAAAATTTTCTCAGATTTTCCTAATTGGTCAATGCAAATGACAGTTTAATTTTTAAATCATGACTCGTTGAGTATAAACACAATTTTATTGAACAAACCTCCCAATTATAACAGTAATTCTTTAAATAACTCTAAATCCATGATTATGAACAACAGAGTTTCAAAACATTTTATAGGTAACACAAATTATTTTCTCAAACACATTAGGCAGGCAAGAAAGTCAAGTAATTAACTCTTGATGAAGCGCAGCTGTTAACTGAAAGCAAGCAACACTTTTTTGTTCAGTAAATTATCCCATATGTTTTTTCTTTGTAGTTTGGATGAGTTTAGTATTAATCTACAATACAATTATATACTGTATTGAGCAATACATTGTTACAATTATTGTGACAAAAACAAAAAAACACCATGTGCATAAAAACTGAATAAAAGAAAATAAAAAGCAATCAGAAGTGGAATCTGATGACATAGTACAAAATGAACTACTGTCTCTCACCAAGCTTTACAATCTAAAAATAAATGTGTTTTTGAGAACAGACACTGCATTGCAAAACATAACATCCTGATTAGGGTTGTGTTTAAAAAAATCTATATATTTTTTTATTTGAATGATTCGATAATCGATTCATATAAACCCGAATCGATGTTTAAAATTAGCAAATATTCCCCGTATGAGTAACGTCACATTTTATCTGGAGAGACCATCCTCGCGAGCACCACCCTCTGGCTGGGGTGAGCTGGAGCAGAGGAGTCGCACTGCGGGGAGTTTCTGTACAAGTGTCAATTTCATTTTCTATTGTATTTCCACCCACTGCTGCCTGTGTTTATCAAACTAGTACATTTAACCAAGTTTTAAGTTATTTTCCAGTGTTGTTTTCACCTGTACTTTATTTAGAGTAAGACCTGACCGGCTGAATCCACCATAAGCTTAGCGGGTTAGCCAAGTCACCAGGGAAGCTAATACCGCCTTAACCGGGTTTACTAGCACCTCTCCCGGCTGAAGCGCTAAACTATCCCCCACCAGCACACAGTAGCATCAGGCTGTCGTACAGTGTAACAGGTTCAACTGTAATAACAGCAGATTAACCTGTAACTAAATGATTTAAGGCGTAAAAAGTGGAATTATGATGGTGTTCTCTATGAAGCGCTGTTACTAATTCAGTGATTTTGTCCACAGGGATGAACCTGATCATCAGCCGAGGAAGAGTCTCTTATAACGGGGAGCTGAACTGTTTTTTTTCTTTGAATTTAATAAAGTTTTCTCTTTACATTATTCATTTTATTATCACTGTGCTTATTATAGTATCACATGTGAACTCGTGGGTCTGGGTAAATTTTACACTTTTATTCGCAAGTAAATAAAAAATGTATGAAGCATGTTTTGTTTTGTTTTTATGTAACTTAAATGTCAGTAAATATGTTTATACAGCGTTGGTGAAAATGATGGCTTCTGAAGCTTCATTAATGTTCTGGAACCGCGTTATGTTTTACCCACTTTGAGTAAAGTGGCCGTTCCTAACCTGTATAGAGATGTGAACACGTGGTCACAATTGACTAAGCTACATTAAATGATATTAAAAGAATGTAACTGTTGTGTTACGTCTATATAATGCAAACACTAATATTTTAATAATGTAAGTTTGAGAGTTTCTTGTATAATTACAACATTTCATATTTGAACTACAATTTTATTGTACCTGAAATTTACCTAAATGAATCGATTTTGAATCGAACTGGGAAATCAGTGACGATACCCACCCCTAACCCTGATACGTCAATATATTGAGATTTTCTTACATCAGCAGGTTACTCAGCAACATCCACTGCATGGAATGATGAGTGACAGGTGCAGGGGCCAATGGCTCACTCAGCAATAACACCAAGATGCTGCCAGGACCACATCACCCCACACTGAGACGCTGCCATAAAAGCTCATACGGCATACCCCCCCCCCCCTCACCCTGACACTCTCAATCACTCAATTACTGCCACACTCGTTTTCCCTGAGCTTTCCAGGCCAAAAGGAAAACGCACCACTGCGGACCTGCTGTAACACACGCGTACACGTGAGCACACACACTGTAAGAGAGGCGTACGCAGGGTGCAGGAGGAGCGGCTTGTTGGTAATTATGCTTGCAGTAGTGGTGCCGTGCGTAGGTGGCTCTTTAAAATTCAGCAGCTCTGCCGACTTGTGCGCGTCACAATTCTTCTACTGCAGAGAAAATGATAGGTTTGAGGATGTCTGTGGGAGGCTGTTAGAGAAGAGTCTGGAATATTTTTTTCTATCCTTCTCTTTCTCTCTTTCTGCGTGTGTGTGTACAACTTATAGTAAAATCATAAAGATGAGCTTTACATGTGTGAGAACATGAAAAAGGCAGGCGAAAAAAATATATGAGGGTGGAGGCTGAGAAAGACTGCAGAGAGAGAGAGAGAAAGAGAGAGAGAGAGGAGGGGGAGGAGAGTGAGATGGAGAGAGTGGAGGAGAGTGAAATAGAGAAACCGCAGAATAAAGAGAGAAATAAAGACCAGGGGGAAACAGACAAAAAAGAAAAAAGGGAAGAGAGAAACAAGTTGAGATAAAAAGCGAGAAACAGGTGGAGAAAAAGCAGTGAGATAGAAAAGGAAAAAGAGGAAAAGAGAAACAGAAAGAGGGAAAAAGGAGAGGAAGAGAGAGTAATAGAGAATAGGAGTGAGAGAAAGTGATGCTTAGAAAAAGAGAAGGCTGACAAAAAAGGATAGAGAGGAAAAAAAGAAGGAACAGCATGAGTGAGAAAGATGGATACAAGCGATGGGAGTAAAATGGAGTAATAACATGGCCAAAGAAAGAGAGTGAGAAAATGTGGGAGAGAGAGAGGGATGGAGAGTAAATTAGAAAAACAGCAGGATGGTGAGAGAAATAGAAACAGGAGAGACAGGAAAAAAGGGAGAAAGAGACAGAAAGATGAGATGAGGATGAAATGAAAAGCAAGGAACACGTAGAGAAACAAAGTGGGAGAGGGAGAGAAATGAGAGAGGGAAACAGGAAGATAGAAACAAGGTAGAGAAAAAGGAAGAAGAGGATAGAAGGAAAAAGAGAGGAAGCAATGAAAGAAGAGGATACGGAAAGACAGAGATGAGTAAGAAGAGGAACAAAAGAAGGGACAGTAAGGGTGCAAGAGATAGACTGATAAATGAGATGGGAGTAAAATGGAGTAATAGCATGGTCAAGCGAGAGAAGTAAATGGTAGAGAGAGTAATAGAACGAGAGTATGACAGAGTCAAAGAGTGTATGTATAAGACTGCAGAAAAGAGTGATTGAGCGAGAGTGAATGAGAGAACGAGGTAGAGAAAACATATCAAAAGGAATGAGAGAAAAATGAAATGATAGTACCAACAAGCAAATGTGAGAGATTAGGACTAAGAAAGATATGTAGAATAAAGAGGGTGACGGAGCACGAGAGAGTGTATAAGATCGTGAGAGAGAGAGAGAGAGAGAGAGAGAGAGAAGCTGGGAGTGCAGCCAGAGGATGGAGGAGGAGGAATGAGAGCAGAGGAGCTGAGCTGTAGTGCTGTAGAGCTGTAGAACTGAAGCCTGTGCTGAGCGTGGGTTCAGCGATCCGTTCCTCCACACTCCGTGGGCCCAGAGCTCAAGAGAAACCTCCACAAAGCACAGCAGAGAACATCCACACACTCCAGCCTTCTGCAGCACAGCTAACATCTGTCCTCAAACTGACAGGTGCAAGACATCCTACAAACTGGCCCTGACGTGTCCTCAACCATCTAAACCCATACTGTTTTACCCCACAATAACATTCACAATCATCATTCAGCTCCTCTCACAGGTACACACACCTCAGGACATCAACATGAACAAATGGAAGTGTTCTGTTGATCTCAGAGCAGAATAAGGTTTTCTACTGCAGATGTATTGCTAATATTATATAGTCTTATAAAGTATAAATTAACTGATCCTTCTCTTAAAATTAAAATAAGAATAAGAATAATCAGACAGACTATACAGTGCTATTGAAAAGTATCCCCCCTTTTTTTTGTTTTTGCTGTTTATCAAACAAATTTTAATCTCAGACAAAGATAACCTGAATACATATTAAAAAAAAAACTATTGCCTGGGGTTGATTAACTGCTTCATGACGTGGATAACTTGCTGTAATAGATGGAACCATAAACTCTGCTCTCTACCAGAAGATCTTGCCATTGGTTTGTGACCTCAAGCTCTGGTGTACACCAGATAAGTCCCAAAATGAAGGTTTGGGACTAGTCTAGTAAAAGTCTGATTGAGATGCTGTGGCATGATCTTAAACAGGACGTTCATGCATAAAAACTCTCTTGAATTAAAACAATTCTGTAAATAAGTGTGGAGCCAAAATTCCTCTACAGAGTTGAAACGAGTGAATGCTTGATTACAGTTGTTGCTGCCAAGGGAGGCACAACCAAGTTAAAAATTTTAGGGGCAAACACCTTTTCCATATAGGGCCAGGTTGGTTTGGATAGACATTTTTCCTCTTAAGGAAATTAAGTTATCATTAAAAACTGTTTTTATATGAACTCAGGTTATATTTGTCTGATATTAAAATGTGTTTGTTAATCTGAAAATTGTAAGTATGATTAAAAAAAAGCAAAAACAAAAATCTGTAGGGGGTATATACTACTTATCACAGCATTGTATATGGTAACATGTAAACACAGTTGTCTAGTAGAAATGTAATAAATAAAAAAGAAAAATGTAGGCTTCAATATGTGTTTTTACCTATTCTTTTTATTTTTACTCATAACATTGTAAGGCAGTGTCCCAAACTCTCAGATGTTGCATGTTCCATGCAAATGAGTCTACAATTGAGGGTTTCAAAAATAGTAGCTGGACAGTGCATATTATAATTTAACATCTACATGCTGGGTGAAGTTTAATAGACACATATATGTGAACTGACATATATCGTATGTAATGTAATTAATGAAGTAAGTTAATGAAAGAATATGATGTGTTTATACATTTCAATGCTTAATGAATGTGACTATGAACTGTGCACCACAGTCGCACCTAGCAAATCACATTTCTTCAAAATGTGCAGACAAAGCGTATAATCATCTAATAACTGTGCTTACAGCGAGACAGACACTGATCGGATATGACACCCAGAACAGAGTCAGGCGGGGCTGTCTCCACTCCCAGCAGCACACATCAACAGAGAGGTAATGAAATCACTCAGCTGACCCCAAACACTCAGAGTTCTGTACCAAAAACTATCACTGTGATATTAACGTTTGTTAAATAATTGGATATACATCTCTGGAAATAAATGAGACCACTTCAAAATAATCATTTTCTCTGATTTAACTATCTAAAGGTATTTGTTTGAATAAAATTAACTTTGTGGTTTTATTCTATAAACTACTGATGACATTTTTCCCAAATTCCAAAGAAAAATATTGTCATTTAGAGCATTTATTTGCAGAAAATGAGAAATGGTCAAATTAACGAAAAAGCTGCAAAGCTGTCAAACCTCAAATAATGCAAAGAAAACGAGTTCATATTCATTTAAAAGCAACAACAGTTTTTTATCAGAATCAATCATTGGTAGAATAACCCATATTTTTAAATCACAGCTTTCATGCGTCTTGGTATGCTCTCCACCAGTCTTTCACACTGCTTTTAGGTGACCTTATTCCACCTGGCTCAAGGAGGTTTTCAATGGGGTTCAGGTCTGGAGATTGTGTCGGCCATGACACTGTCTTGATCTGGTGGTCCTTCCTCCACACATGAATTGATCTAGCTGTGTGGAATTGATCATTGTCCTGCTGGAAGAAAACAGTCCTCAGATTTGGGGAACACTGCCAGAGCAGAAGGAAGAAAGTGTTTTTCCAGGATAACGTTATGTGTGACTTGATTAAAACGTCCTTCGCAGAGATTAAACTGCCCAATTCCAGCCTTCCTGAAGCCTCATCAGATCATCACCGATCCTCCACCAGACTTCACAGTGGGTGCAAGTTCACCTCTGCAGGTCTCTATCTAAACATCGAAAATTGGACTCATCAGAGAAAATGATCTTACTTCAGTCCTCTAAAGTCCAATTCTTATGATCTTTTGCAAACTTCAGCCTGGCTCTTCTTTGCTACTTCCACCATAATCTGCCCCATGCCCAGTAATGTTTAAGTAATGGCAGGTTGTGTTTTCCGTATACAGGGGATTTCGTAAACAGATTTTTGGTTATACCAGTAATTTGTACAGAGAAAAAAAAATAACACAGTCAAACACAGAGAGCAAAGAGATTAAGAAAAAAAAAAAAGACTTTTTGTTTCGCAGAACTGTAAAAGCAAAAAATTGCCAACGGGTAGATTAAAATTGCAGCTGGTTTCACGGCCACATAAATAAGTAAGCAAACTCATTGCAGTGTCTTTCAAAAGCCATGTAGGAGGTCTTCTGAGTCCTGCTAAACAGCTGGGACTGAAAACTGCCACAGTCCTGAGTCGTCAAGCTGTGTGAGTCTGGGTCATGTGGGCCCCTGCTCGAAGAAGAGCCAATGGAGAAAGAAGCCAATGGATGAGATGAATTCACACCAGGTCATTCAAGGCTTTTGCACTCATCGGGTCATGGCAATATTGGACTTCAAGGTTTCTTTACAACAGTGTACAACATATGTCTTTGATAAAGGCAATATATTATTATATTACAAAATTATACACACTGTACACATAATAATTGGGTTAATATCCTAAGGTTTCAATAAGGTTAAGGTCAGGACTGTTAGATTGCTTTATCCACTTCACATCTACCCTAGATGTGTTTACAGTCAGTTTCCAGTTAGAGAACCCATTCATTTCCAAAACATCACGATCCAGCAGATGTATTGTGAGGTTGTCCACTGGCAGAAACACAGCCCCAGAGCATGTTGTTACCACCACCATGCTTAGTTTCTGGTACACGGTTCTTGCTGCTATGGATTATGATGTGGCGGCACGGCAACCAATAGAAAAAAAGTATGGGCAGGCACATGCAGGTGACGAGCAGATGACATATGTTAGATGAAAAGCTAAGATGAAGATAAGTATATTATTTCCTGGTTCTCTAGGATCCAGATTTTCAGAATATAACATCATTTCACATGTGGTATACTGCAGCTGATTTTTGTACAATGTTCCTACTTTATACGATCCAATTATCATGTTACCCACTAGATTTCAAACTGTACAAACTCCACCCTGCTCCAGCAATGCAAAAGCCTTCTAGACGGACAAGATTTGCATACTTATATGTTTAACACTCAGTCCTTGTCTTGTCAAGCTTGCACTCACCTTTACTATTTCAAAGCTATTTATATTATCTTACCATAGAAATACTCAAACAAATAGTCAAGCTTGACATTATTGTTTAAGCAGAGCTTCTTTCTATGGCAAGACAAAACTCCCTTAACTGCGGTAGGTCTATACCTTCTTCTTGTATTGTTTCAGACTATTCAAACTAATTGATTTTTAGTCTTCTTCCAGACCATAACAAAACCAGTATCCAATTAATTTAATGTGCAAAATTGTGAAGCAATTATCTTAAAAGGTGTTTACAGATAAATCAGACACATTTACACTCAGCTGATATGTTTGAAATGTGTGCCAAAGCAACAATACAATCTTAATCACTGCCATAGCAAAATGTATCTACAAACATATCACAGAAACTGATTTAAACCAGCCCTCTTTTTCTACAGGTACGCAATTCGCCTGACACTAAAACAGGTATAGAAGTAAAGGTGTCTTATGTAATTTTACTTCTGTAGTTTTCTTGTTTCTGAGGTGAAGTTAAAGAGAAGGAGACGCGCTGGATCTGCTCTGTGCGGAAACCGGACTCCCGGGGCTGTCGTAATGTCTGAGCTGTTACACACTTGATGCTGCTGATGGCTCAACATCGCTGCATGCTTTTGATGCGTCATCCTTCGCCAGCCCGGTGTGCGCAGATCTCACCGGGAACATCAATGCCAATTCATTTCCACTGCAGCATGTGTTATTATCCTGCACAGCCACACACACACACACACACACACACACTTAGCACACACACGTCCGGGGATGGATCAAAGGAACATGGTTGGTTTCTGAGAACATCTCCTCATATACCAAAATGACAATATGTGCCTTCACAAAGAAAAAGAGAGAAACAAAAAGACAGAGATTCACTAACAAGGCCAAAGTTGAAAAAGCTGAGACAGCAGCAGCAGCAGAGCACAACAAGAAAACAAGGACCATCCAGCGGTTTCCTCTGTAATGAGGCCAAAATCAGTCTCTTCTGTAGTCTTTCCATCCTTCACCTTTAAGGGTTGAAATAGTGTGTATATGTAATAATATGTTCTTGGTATGAAAACGGGATTAAAGTTTGAAGGTATTTCCCAATTAGCCTAAAGTATTGGCTGCTATGAGAATAGACTGGGATTTAATTTCTAGATTTTTTGTTTTTTTCGTTAGTTGTTCAGAGCTGGATTTCTCATTAACAATTGGTGACAGGACAAGGGCTGGTTAGATAGAATATGGCATGTAAATTATGTTCATAGATTATCCTAAACCTGTGTTATGAAGTCTAGAATAGCAGGTTAGCCACATTGATAACAGCCAGGCTAATAGCAGTGATGCTAACTATTTAGATTTATTTTGATTAAGGTTAAGGCCTTAGCATACTTGCAATGAAACAAAGTTAGCAACTGTCACACAAAACCAAAAGCATCTTTGCAAGCTTACATGTTCACATACAGGGGTTGGACAATGCACCTGAAACACCTGATTTTAGAGCACAATAATTTATTGTGGTGACGGACAGTTCTGGTGGAAACAGCAAAGTTGAGGTGCACATTGAATTCGTGTCGTGATTTGAGCAGCCGTGGTTTTATGTTTTTTGGATACAATCCGGGTTAGCACCCGAACATCCCTTTCAGACAGCTTCCTCTTGCGTCCACAGTTAATCCTGTTGGATGTGGTTGGTCCTTCTTGGTGGTTTGCTGACATTAGCCTGGATACCGCGGCTCTTGATGCATCACAAAGACTTGCTGTCTTGGTCACAGATGCTCCAGCAAGATGTGCACCAACAATTTGTCCTCTTTTGAACTCTGGTATGTCACCCATAATGTTGTGTGCATTGCAATATTTTGAGCAAAACTGTGCTCTTACCCTGCTAATTGAACCTTCACACTCTGCTCTTACTGGTGCAATGATGTGCAATTAATGAAGATTGGCCACCAGGCTGCTCCAATTTAGCCATGAAACCTCCCACACTAAAAAGACAGGTGTTTCAGTTTCATTGTCCAACCCCTGTACATTCTGAGATTTTGTTTTGCCTGCCTGATGTGCATGCACCACTACAGCAGGTGGCGCTGTGACATTTTATGATGTTTTATGATATGACTATAGAAAAACAGTTATTAACATTCTAGCTATAAACATTTTATCGGAAGCATTTAACAAATACTAAAAAAATGCTCACAACATAACACGCTTCTCCGTAATCCATGTTTGTGTCATGGTAGAACTATTTTTTTTTTTTCTGGCCATTCATAGGCTTATTTAAAAGGTGTTTGTTATGTGTGTAATGTACCAGACTACACTGAAAAAAATGTTTAAATGGGATTATTAAATATAATGCAGTTTAACTGTGTCATATTTACACAACAGAATCTGGGAATAGTAACCAAAATCCTAACCAACAAATATGCGTGATAGACAAAATAACTTTTATTAAATAAAATTCTAAATAAATTCACAAAGAATTGTGAGTAACATTTCACTTGAACTCTGCTGAACCTTTTTTGCCGTACAGCGAGGCTTCTTTTGACGCAACACAACCAATCATGCACTGTGGCATCAGACAACAATATCCATTTAAATAGATAAGTAAATAAATAAATTAAAAGTGATAATGAGTTGGCATGTGTCACACTGCTGGACAGTGCTAGAGCAGAATCACTGCTTTAACCTGGATGGTTTATGAATGCTCTCTTAGCACAGGAGGACTTGGCAATACAGCCTTGTGTTTGGACCCCCAACATCAATAATGCATAATGTCATTTTGCTGGATGCCTGTAACCCATCATGACCAATCACAGAGAAAGTTCAACTCCCATGAGGCTTCCCATAGTGCACCTCTCTGCTGTTGCAGACTGGTTTTGGAGGGATGGAGGGACAAGTGTGACCACTATTATGGAATGAGTTACAGACTGCTGCTGTACAGCTGTTTCAGAAAGGAGAGAAATAGGAGCAGTTTTTGGTGATAAAGAATTTAATCAAGTGGGCAAACATGATTAATTCAGTAAATCTGAATAATTCCCAGCATCTTCAACACCTGCTGCCTGCTTTCTATCTGCAAATCACATCAGCAGGGCAGAGGTTCCCACATCTTTTCAAACACTTTCAAACTAAATACATGTATTACTTTTATATGTATACAGTCAAAGCTTTAAACCAGTGCAGTGGATTGACTTAAATCTTAAAAAAATCAATATTGGATACATGTACATGCATGTTTAATCTTATTTGTACCAAACCAAGAGATCCAAACTGCAGTATGAACTGAACTGTGACTGTATTCTGGGTGTTTTTACAGGTCTATATAATAAAAAATGCATTAGCACATTATGTAATGATTCTATATCAAATTAAAAGTGTCTTATGCCAAATAGGGAAAATATGAAAAAATTCTTTCAATGTATAAATTATCCACTAATTATCTGCTAATACCAGTTCAATTCTAATATATGTGCATCCCTAAATGAAAGGTTTTCTAGGAACCCACGTGTGTTGTCCATCAAACAAAGAACAGTTTTAGGTATCCTAATTTTTTAATAAGTGAGGTTGGGAAATGGTCATTTTTATGCTGTTCATCTTATCACAGTACTTTAAAGTTGAGTACTGGGCAATACTGAGCTGATCCAATCTGATCTTTGTATTATCAAACATAAAATGACCATAATTTCTTTTTTTTGTGCAAAAAATGTGACTGTTTTTAGCCTATTTTGAAGTGTGTCTAATATGGACTATGATCCCATGATCTTCAGCACATAGGTCATTTGGCTACCTGTTAACCACACAGAAATCAAATCTCAGCATGTTTTACAATATAAGCTGTTCTGTGGAATGCTTATCTTACAGTATTGTGTAAACACTGTAGCAGAATCTTAGATGGCTTCTTACTCACTATATAGTGCACAATGAGTCATATAACTGTGGCTTTGTCATCCAAACCATGAAATAAATGGTAAATATATGAAGTCAGACAGACTGTGTCTCAATACAAATGGCTTTATATTACACACGTAATACTCTATTTGGGTCTAGAACCTGTTATTTCATGACCCAGAACAGTGAGGCATTTGAGAGCTGGCCTCTGGTTGTATACTGCTGTAAGAAAAGACAGTCGCTTCGCTTCTTTCCCTCAGTTTTGAGTGCGAGGTTCAATACAGAAGAGCCATTTATGAGGCACAAGTCCTGAATGTCACAAAAGTGAATTATCTACATGTTTCTGGTGGCATGTCGCACACAGTAAGCGTATGTTTTACATACTCCTGCAGAACAGCTAGCTACAAATATCCCTCTAAATGCAACGACTGGGATACTGTTTACACTAGGGGAGTGCCATATCGTATCGTGTGTGATAATATCGCCAACATTTTTAAATATCGTGAACGATATTATAACCTGTAATATCCTGTCATATCACCCACCCCTAATTATCATATCAGGGTACTATTTTTTTTTGCTGTTTTTAGCAAAAGAAAAATTCACACTGTTCTCATTTCCCATTATATATCTACTAGAGACAGATTATATCTGTCCAGTATCATTTATTTTACTTTAATCCTGGATATACAGAGATTTTTGGAGTGCATTATTAGTATCATGACATTCTGGATCATTAATTTCTGCTACAAATCTGATAAAAAAATTATTGTATTTTTTAATATATCAGTTAGGGGTGTGTCATATCGTATACAATAATGAATTTAATTTTCATTTTGTTGCAGTAGTGTGTTCTTGAAAAAGAAAATTCAGTGTTGTGTCATATCGCCAAGAATACCGATATTGTGAAAATAGCATAAAATATCGTGATATTATTTTAGGATCATATCGCCCACCCCTAGTTTATACCACGTCACATCATGACTAGTATGCTGCATGCTTACAAGATTTTAACCATATGCATGTACACTTGCTAAACAAATGTGTCTTCAGTTAATCAGACTGAAATCCAATTGCTGTGTGAGACAGAAAACAAACTCTCTCATATCACTCTTTTTGTGGCAGTTATTACTAAAGATTTAGTTGTAGGGGAAGGAGTTTCAGTTGTTGAGTCACATGAAGTGACCAGGTGTTAACAGGTTCCTGCATTTCTGTGTGACTTGGCTTGATATTCAAGACTAGGGATGCATCAAATATTCATCAACCAATAACCAATTTCTCTACTCTACTGTCAGAGAAAAGACTGAATAACAAGTAATGTTATTCAATGAATTATGTAGCTACACCCCCACCTTGTCCTGCCCCCAATCTCATTGCATATCAGAGCGCTGCTCTACACAGAGCCAGCAGGCAGTAAGGGCTAGTGTAGCGATGTTAGCTAAGCTACACTTAGCCTTAGCATTTGTTTATTAAAGGTCTGGCTGCCTTTTTTGTCAATTCCACTAATAAGTAAGCATAAGCTTAAGCAGCACCCCTCTAACAATTTTTGGTTAGTAGAATGTCACAATTATTGTCTCACACATTTTTCGGAACATTTCTGGAACATTATTTCTGTAACGTTACAGGCTAACTACCCTGGAACATTTTTTTTTAAAAGATGCTAAACATTTTTATAAGGTTCTTTGTTAGCTGGGACTGCTGAGGTACATGTATAATAAGAACGGCACTACAGTGGAAGCAAGCAAGCTAAATAGGTGAGACTAGGAAAGCACTACAGTACTACAGTAAATTCATAATTATAATAGCACCAGCGAGATGAATATATTGTGCTTTATTGGTATATCTGATTAGGTATTAGCAATATTAAGCATTTAACAAATAATTTTTTCAACAGTGATCGTAATAAAGACCTGTAAAAAACATTTGGTACTTAAGCCAAATGTTCTATTCTGTTCCAAGTAACCAAGTGTAAACACAGCTTTTAAAATCTAAAGTGTAATTGAAGTTTACTAAAACTGTAAGCATATAGTAAAAGACCGGTGGTCATGAAGACTTACGTTTTAAGCATTAGTGCTGATTTTAAAAGAAAAGGGACAAATCCTGTGTTTTACTGGAAGTGAAATCAGTTAATTTCAGTGAACAAGTGAAACTGAGACAAATCATTAAAGTGCACAACAAGCCAGAGCCTGAACTTTCTGACAGTCTGACACTGAAGCAGAGCTCAGTTACTCTTTAAAGCCAATTAGATTCAGAACACCATAAAAACGAGACTGCAGTGAAACCAAACCCCACAATTTCACACTGTCACTTCCCTGTGTGGCGCTGGCTGCTGCAGATCACAACCTTCACGGAGGTCACAGAGGACACTAGGTGACACACGAACAGGAAGCTACGCCATCACATGTGCTCTTCCACTACATTTGCCTGTCGCTCTAATTGATCAGCTAATGCAGCAGGGGAAGCCAGGTGGTGTTTTAATGATGAGCTGATCTTTCGGGCAGTCACGCGCTGACATTTGATGAGGTTTGTGCCGTCGATTTGCATTCACATGCTTCATCGTTCCCCTCTTGAATAGGCATACCAATGAGGGGAACGCTCTGCAGCTGTCAAGGAGCATCCAGAGAGAGAAAGAGAGGAGAAAGAGGAAGAGACAAAGACAAAAAAAAGGAATGACAGGAAAAATAGACAAGGCAAAGCAAAGTGTCTGCAAAACGAGAGACAGAGAAAGAGAGAGAGAGCGTGTATGAGAGAGAGAGAGAGAAAGAGACAGAGAGAAAGAGAGAGAGAGAGAGAGAGAGAGAGAGAGAGAGAGAGAAAGAGACAGAGAAAGAGATACAGAGAGACAGAGAGGCTTGGAGTAAAATGATTCCTCAAAATGCAAATGAAGGTCAAATTTAATCAGAAGCAATAAAAACAAAACACATAAAACATATATAATAGACAGTGGAACAAACTATCAATATATAGATTGAAGTATAAAGAACTTTAGTTTGCAATTATTAGTATTATAGTCAACAATTGTATTAATCAAAACAATATTCAATATTTAATATAGAACTTTTCAATACAGGGCTTTATCTATTCAATATAGATCTGTATGTATTCAATATAGAACTTTGCCTATTTAGTACAAGGCTTTATCTATTCAATATCGAACTTTCTTTAACACAGGGCTTTATCTATTCAATACATTGCTTTATCTATTCCATATAAAGCTTTATATAGTTGATCTAAGGCTTTTTTCGATATAAAGATTAATATAGTCAGTATAGGGCTTTTTATATTCGATATATAATGCCATGTAAAATTAAGATTAAAATACTGAACGGACTACTAAATGTAATATTGCACATTATGTATGCATGAGATTGGGATGGCTGTGTGTGTGCTTTGCTGGTGGCAAACTCCACTGTGAAGTAAAGGAAACAAATCTTCAGAAGGAGCCAAAGCCATAGGTGCAGTTTCAAGGGAATGTGCAAACCTGCTTCCTGATTGGTAGTCGGCGACGCCACAAGTCACTGTTCATTTGCATAAACTTAGATAATGTCGCTAGATTCGTTGACTTCACCTCACTGACTCGCATTGCAAATTGACGACTTCCGGTCGCTGTGTCGCTTTCATTGCTTGCGGTGTGTACACACGGTAACACACACACGCGCGAGGTCTTACTGTCAGAATCCATTCCAGCTATTGAGTTCTGATTCCCTCTCTCACATATTTGTCCTACTCTGCACTTTTTTGCTGGGTTTGAGAAGGACGCCTCTCTTTGATCAGCCTGTCAATTCAATGACTGCAGGAAGGAGAAGCAGGTTATGTTTTGGCTGTCTGGCATGACGCCAATTATTCTGACTTCATAAAAGAAAGATGCAATTAAATACTACTGTTTATTTTGGCGAAGCGTAGGTCCACTGGGAATACTTCACCTTCTTTGATAGTCTTTGATCAGTTTCCCAATTAAAAGTGCTGCTGTGATATTTGCTGTCAGCTAGGTCAGTAGGCCAACACTTTGGACAGAACAGCACAGCTAAACATGCCCTCAGTTCAACTCCTCTTAGACCTAAACTACACCGTATACACTAATGAACCAAACAAAAAGAATAAACTGGGCAGAAAATGTTATATCGTATTTTTCACACTATAAGGCGCACTTTAAATCCTTTAATTTTCCTAAAAATCAGCAGTGCACTTTATAACCCAGTGCACCTTACGTATAAATTTTACCAATCAGGTTATAAGTAGCAGTAAAGCCACTCTGCTGAAGTACAGCATTATATAGGAGTTTCAGTTTAGTTCCCCAGCTAATGCTAATACTGGAGCAGTAATGCTACTAACTTTCCCATTCAGATGCGAGTATTATTGGCCTGTAGCTTGCTGCTAACCCCGGCTAGAACTGCTGGAGCAGCATTAGCATAAGCCTTACAGCGGTAAGCACTAGCTCTTTTGCCATTCAGAGGTGAGTATATCGGACTGTAGTCTGCATGTTTACCATGATAAAACAAGCTATGTGGGACAAACTGCTAGATAATATCACCCTGGCTTACCAGAACACACTGTTAGGTGGCATTTACTAATTACTAATTTTAATGCTGCTGCACCCAGTCTCAGTGGAAATCTGGAAATCTAAGCTTACTGTAAATAAACAGAAGTGCTTTACTCACCTAAATAAACAATTTTCTGTGTAGATTAACATGCAGCGCTCGTTTGACTTTACATTTTCTTTTATAGTTTTATTTACTTAGCTTGGCTTTACTTAACTTAGTTACCCCCCCCCCCCCCCCAATTGGGGTTGTACTTCAATCTATAACAGCACTCCAGCTGAAAGATCAAAATCATCATGTTTTCAGTCTCTGACAACATCAACACACCAGCATAGCTTCATAGCAGTTTAATAACAGACTGCAGCACCCAAGTGAATGGTGGTAATCAGACTGAATGGTGGTTAGCACAGTGGGTAACACCAGCAAGAGGGAGAGCAAAGTTTCCATTTGTGAAAGCTTCAGCACTTCCCAGGCAGTGTGGAGATAATGGGAAGTCACAGAGCTTAGCCCGTGTCAGAGAGGAGACGCTCTTCGCTGCTACTCTGTGATTAAAGGCAATTAAGAAGCTTGGGGTTACTGTGAGGAGACCGATTGGGCTGCTGAAGTGTTGCAGTGAGGTGGTGAATAGGGAGGTGGCGAAGCGTCCCATTGAAACACCCTAACAAAGCATCGAGTGCTATAATAGTGGAACAAGACCAGTCCTAATTGTTTGTTGTATGATGAACACACAGGAATTGGAAATTTACATATAAAATTGAGTACATCAGGTTTTTGTAACAGTCATTGCCCTAGACTGTGTCTGAGAGTGGACTGTAGGGTTTAAAGCTAAAAGATGGGCTAAAAAGGAGGCTGTTGTCTTGTTTTCAAGTTCAGCTCTCATCTTTCTCTACTGTTAAAAATGGTAGAAACAGCAAAACAGGACTTTGCCATGCTAATATTCTTCCAATTATTAAACAAGATTTAATATCAGACAAAGATAACCTGAGTAAATATAATCATTTTATTTATAAAAAAAAAATGAAAATAAAAAATCGTGCCCCGTGTGAAAGTGTTTGCATCTAAATTGAATAACTTGATTGTTCCACCCTTGGCAGCAATAACTGCAGTAAAGCTTTACTGATAACTGGCAATAAGTCTTTCACATCTCTCTGGAGGAATTTTGTTTCACTCTACTTTACAAAATGTTTTGATTTCAGCCACATTAGAGGGTTTTCAAGCATAAATGTCCTGTTTAAGATCATCCACAGCATCTTTATCAGACTTTAAAAACGCCACTCCAAAACCTTCATTTAGTATTTTTGAGCCATTCAGTGGTGGACTTGTTTGGATAGTTGTTTTTTCCCTTAACAAATGTAACCATTTAAAAAGTGCTTTTTATACTTACTCAGGTTATAATACAAAAAATATAAGTATGACAAAAAGAAATCTGTGAGGGGCAAGTACTTTTTCATGAAACTGTACATCTATAATATAGTAATATTTAGTAAGAAAACATGTAATCTGTTGATTCTGGACTCAAAATAATGTCTGGCTGTGGAATTGTTTCTTTAAACGTGTCGATTTTTCTGAGGTGGATTACTTGCTGACAGTTGGTAGTAGATTAAGAGCACCCCACTGGTTAGATATGCTATGTTTTGTGTATCAAATTTGAAGGTTAGTCTGAATCTGGTTTATGAAGCCTAGAATACTGGCATGTAGCTTCCCACAAGTAACATGGCCCAGGTGGAGGAGGCTATGATAATGTACAAAAGTACAAAAAGAAAAAGGAATCATGGTAAATGTTTGCAAAAATGCTCTGAAAGTTTCATATCAGTAGTTCATTATTGAAGTACTGATTATAGTGTCCCCACAATTTCCAGGGGAACGGCTCTGTTCTTTCTGAGCCTTTACAGCCAGAGTTTCAACTCATGATACGTACTGTACGCGACACAAATACAGAAGCCTCCCCTGTGTATAGCGCGTTACAGATATGTCACATGTAGAAGCCTCCTGAGAGTATATGCACCAATCAAGACAAAGTGTTTGTGTATAAATAACCATGGGCAGTGCCAAGTCTGACAAATTAGTGGGGAAAAGACTAAAGTGGCAACTTTCTCACAGCATTATTTGCATACAGATTGCATAACAAGCTCACCAATGTCATGTGGCACTTTAACTAATTTGATTATGCAAATTTAATAGCAGATAAATGGGACAGGCACTGATTAGAAGGTCCTTTCTAACAGGTAACCGTCTGGAGAGACGTATACTTGGTGGACACTTGGGAAAAGTGATAGCAAATTAGCCCAAAGTCTGTGCTGGTGTTAGTGACTGTCATAAAGCATTAGACAGCCTTCCCTGTATTCGGGGAGATCACAGGTGTTTTTGATGGAAGACTCGCAGGCCATTTTGAGGACAAGGACTGTGCATGCCTTGCAAATTGGATGGACACTCAAGCGTGGTAATTATGCTATTTATCTCCTGCCAATTCCCAAATGGTTGTTTTTTTGGTGTAGCAGAAGGCTTGGTGACCATTCTTGCTGAATCCCAAGTGGATACTGCAACCCAGTATTCCCATCACTCTGTTAAGTGGTACACACTACAGATTTAGTTTCAAAATCTTAATTAGAAAATGCCAAAGCAGCAACTAGCAGCACTAAGGGTGTGTTCATATCATGAGCCTCATTAACAAGTACAGATTTTCTTGCTCAGACCTTGACGGTTCACGTTATAAATGGATGTGACTTATTGGTTTCTGTTGTGAAAAAAAAAACCATACTATTAATAGCAATTCATAAACAGAAACTACAGGAAGCACACGTGTAATCAAACTGCACTCATACTGCTGTGTCATGCAAATGCACGGAGGGGTGTTGGATTCTGGAAGGGAGTCAGAATTCTGCACAACAATGGCAGAATATGGCAACAGCACTGAGCACACTCGTACAGGCAAAAATATTCAAGAAATCTTATCTTATTCATGCTACATGTCCTTGAATCAGATATGCATCTGATCTAAGACCTTAGATCCGAAATAAATTAAATATGGTATAATTTCAAAACCTTGCATCATCAAAAGTCTAGAATGAGAACCAACAATAAAAAAGTATGTAGCGTAATACAAACAAAGTATAATCATCATTAACTTATTTTATTCAATTATTTATGTACAAACATCTGTGGCAGTCTGCCAACATCTGTGGCATTTTATTGTGTGCTGTGTTTTCCCCCTGGCTACAGCATTTACTCACATTTTATGTATAGGAAAGTGTGTTTTTATATTATGACAAAGAAAAAAAACCCTGCACAATTTATAAGTGGTGCACTAAATGTTTGGCTGCTACATTCAGCTAAACGGGGATTTTCATTAGCAGCATATCAGAGAGCTGTGGTGTAGAACTGAGCCCCAGAGAGCCGAAAACAGTCAACAAACACCAGGTTTAAGTTTATTTTTCTGTTTTACTCGTTATGCATGGCATTGATGTGCTACCTTATTACAAACTTTTCGAGCAAAATCAAACAAGCTGCACAGGGCTAGCATAGTAATTAGTATTTGATTTTTTACCAAAAGACTGGCTGCCTCCAAATAAATGTTTTTGTGTCAAAGTTGCAAGTGGCTTAGTAGCAAAGCTGAGAAAATACACTGCCTGCTCAAAAAAAAGTCACCAAAAAAAAAAGGTCACACACTAATATTTTGTTGGCCCTTTATGCATTCACTGTAGCATCATTTCTATAAGCTTCTGCAATGTCACAAGATTTATTTCAATCCAGTGTTGCATTAATTTTTCACCAAGATCTTGTAGCATTGATGATTGTAGAGTCTGACCACTGCACAAAGTCTTCTCCAGCTCATCCCAAAGATTCTCAATGAGGTTAAGGTCTGGACTCTGTGGTGATATGTTCGTGTCATCAGGGAAGAAAAAATCCATTGATGGAATAACCTGGTCTATATTCAGTATATTCAGATAGTCAGCTAACCTCATTCTTTCAGCATTGCTGAACCTAGACCTGACCAACTGCAGTATCAACCCCCCATCATTTACATTTACCAGATGGTGATTTTTTTTGGCCAGGCAGTGTATGATGGGGATAGCACTACTGAGGTAAATGTATGAATAAAATTTCATTGCTGAGATAAATATGTGACTTGAGTTTAGCAATGCTAAACATTTAATTTTGTTCGGTTTCTGTTCAGACAAAAAAATAAATACAAAAAATGAGTGCATTCCAACAATATACTGCCTAGCAGTATATAATAAATAAATCCTAAGCTCTGCATCGTGATACATATTACATTGCCAGGTTGTTGCCATTGTACAGCCCTAGAATGGAAGTGACCGAAAGATTGAACCAGTTATCTCTACAGAAATAAGATTTTGCTCACTGCAATGTTGACATTTTCGGATGAAGGCGTATTTTCCAATACTCCAACGCTGTAGGGTTTTTTCGGCAAGCTGCTCGCTGTTGCGGCAGTCACTGCTATACCTCCTCCCCCTTCTCACTCACACATACCTGACTGGGATAAATATAGAGGCAGGTAGAGCAAGACCTCATTAACTCCATCAGCAGGCAATGGGACTACCTACTTCCCTTCACTGGAGGACGGGAGTCACGAGCCTGGCTTGCTAGCTCTCGCTCAAACCCTCATTATGAACCACAACAGTGCACTGGCTAAATATACACTGTAACACACCAGGAGTCCCCCTCGCCATCGCAGCTGCTCAAAGAGAGGTCAACCGGGAAAGAAGAAAATAAACAGTAGTAGTGTACAAACAGGTCAGAGAGTAGAAAGAAGAGCTTAAACAATCCCTAATTAATGTTCTCTGATCAGCAACAAGTCCTTGTACAGACTGACAGCAAAAACAGATCTCATTTGTTTTGGGGGGGCTAATAATGTCTCGGAAGCTCCGGGTGGGTACAAGATGACTAGGTGATAGCAGTTCAGCGCCGCTGCGTCAAATTGCTCCTCAAGAGGGAGTGACACTCTGGGAGGAGAAAACAATAACGTCGTAATCTTCCCAGCTACGGCATGCGCCGGAACGAGGGGGGGGGGGAGGAAGGGACGAACATAACAGCTGGGGGGAGGGTAAATGAAGAGCTAATCTAAGTTTAGCCTGCGCTTGAGCCTCGCCTTGCCACAATAAACGCAAGAAGCTGGGCTAAATCCCAACATAAGCTCTGCCCACGTACAGCACAACAGCCGCTATGCTCGCCAGAACAGACAGCATCTATTTCTGCCAACACACACTCACACACAAACACACACTGCAGGGGGATCTCTCTCTTCTCAGAGCTGTTTAAGGAAACACAGCAGTGGTAGTCCATCTTGGTCTCAGACCGGGAAGAACGTGCAGGAACAGGGACAGGGCAGAATGAAAACGGTTACCCTGCTCTGATATTCCTCATTCCTACACAATACTCATTTAAGCACCTTTCAGGACCTTCTATAATCTCAGTGTTCCCTCTAAAAATATTTTCAGTGGCAGACTGCTGCTGCAAATTTATTGCAGCTGCTGCTTCAGAATTTCATTAAAGGTCACAAAATTGCGATTATAAAATTTAGATACGGGTTTTTCACTTGAAACGAGGGATAGAGGAAGTGCTACAGGAGGGAGAGAGAAATATGGAGGACAGGAAACGGACAGAAAAAATAATGGTGGTTTAAACAATAGCCAATATTAGGTTAAATTTTGAATGTTTTATAGAAAACACACTGGCAGCACAAGTCGACACAGGCAGGCACTTCATGATAAAAATATACACATTACTTCAATATTGCCTTAAAATTTGTTTACCTAGCAATAAGAACATATTATTGTAAACAAGCTGAAATGCCTGCATATTTATTTTGTATGGCTATAAAAAAAATCCAATTGCAATGTCTAATATTATTTATAATGAATGGTGATTGCAGTGATTGGTGTTTGGCCTTCAGCCAAATGTTACCTTTTGTTGAGTTTGGTGGGAAATAAAATCACAGCAGTGCATCTAGTAATAAATGATATTGAATGATTTATTATTTAATTTCATTTACAGTATGTGAGTATTATATGTAGTACATGTATACACTGTATCCTAAAGAAAACAATGAACCCCACAGTCTATACTCCCCTAATATCTGGTCTCCTATCCGGTCAGCAGATTAGGGAAGAATATCCACACCACTGATCCAACTGACCTGACTGAAATGGACATTAAAGACCAGTTTTGAAGAGTTTTGGACTGAAAAACAGGACAGATTGAAAGCTCTGATAGTCTTCCAGTCTTTCTTGCCTCACTTACTAGAAGTACAGACCTGTTTTTCTCTCAGTACAGTACTGCAGCCCGTACCTCCATTTATCTTCATAATATAAATGTCCTGCCCAACTGCAGCATACTACAACTATGAGGGTACACACACTCAATTCTTTTACATCCTGTTGTATAACAATCAGACACACCTGAACATTACACTGGCCTCAGAGAGAGGCTGTAAGCATGCCTGACTCCCAGGAGGGGTCAGTATTACTGCAGAGGCCTTACATAACAGCAGCATCATTAGAAGGACTGAGTTAGGGTGTGCATGTCAGGACCAAAATATAAGATTTGTCAGAGGCAAAAAGAGCCCTCAGAAGCTGGAGGACCATTTATTGCTGAAAGTGATAAGATGCTTCAGCAAACAGCTCCTTAACTGCTCAAATACCTAATCCCAAATAGGAACTCTTGAGGGAAATTTGATTTACTCCACTTTACTGGGTGAAGGAACAAAAACAAGAGGAGGAGAGTGTTTGTTATTGCCTCTAAACGGAAAAATGAGCAGCATGTGTCCCAAAAGCAGATATCTAGCATGGTTAGCATGATATATGGATCCAGGTGGTCTAAGTGTGAGAGGTGTCTCTTTCTGTTGATGTATG
Source organism: Astyanax mexicanus (assembly GCF_023375975.1). NCBI lineage: Eukaryota > Metazoa > Chordata > Actinopteri > Characiformes > Acestrorhamphidae > Astyanax > Astyanax mexicanus. The sequence goes on along the minus strand of NC_064413.1, from coordinate 11,968,010 downwards.
TGCTGATTTACCACTTAAAAAAGTCAACACCTTCATTGATCATTCAGTTCTGTAGTGTATCCAACACAATGAAAAACGCACCACTCATGCTAATTCGCACTAAGAGGCAGCTTTACTTTGATGTATTAATTCAGAAGCTTGGAGTCAGTAACATATGGTGGTCATTAAAAAGCAATGCTAGCCTTGTTCAGTTTTCACACATTTTAGGGACATGGTGGTGTGCAATGTAGCTTCTTGCTTTTGAAATGAAATATCAGCCTCTTCTGAGAGCTCTTACATCTGTAGAGTTAATGTGTCATGCTGAAATGAGTGGATCAGACACAGCAGTGTTGCTGGAGTTTTTAAACACGTCATTGTAACCAATGAACTGAGAATACTCCAACAACAGCATCCTCTGTGCAGAATCCTGCGGGCATCGTCCTGCGAGCACTGATGAAGGACTAAAAAATGACTTAGATAAGATAAGTGCAGAAACAGATGAGCTTCTGTCTTTGATTCTCTACATCTAAAAGTAAATACAGTGAGTTTAAACAGTGTTTAAAACCGCCAGCAGCACTGCTGTCTCTCATCCACTCATACCAGCACAACATACATTAACACCTAATACACCACCACCATCAGTGTCACTGCAGTGTTGGGAATAACTCACCACCCATTTAATAGCTGATCTGTGGTGGTACTCTGGGGTCTTATTGAAGAACAGGATAAAATAAGGACAATAAAAGTATGCAGAGAAACAGAACTACAGGATTAGAATCTGTAATTATAGAACTACAAAAGTGCTCCTATATGCTTAGTGGAGCTGACATAAAGGATCATAGGTGTAAAAACAAGGAGGTGGTCGTGAACACTATGCTCGATACGTTGTATATGTGTGCATTTCACGGCTCAGGTACACTGCACAAGCATGAAAACACTCCACCAATAAGACTAACTGCAGTTTAGATCTAAGAATACAGCATTACACACTTCTACAAACACACATACACACACATACACACACATACAGACACATACAGACAACATACCCACCATATAACTGGGAACCCCAATCACCGCCTTCCGGCAGAGTTCCACACGTACTTATTTTTGTCTGCTGCACATAATAATAAGCACAAAATCAGCCATGAATATTCACAATTAGCATGTTTATCATAATCCTGCAGCCCTTCACACTCTTTTCCAGCCTTTGCACAATAGGTACCATCTCAGCAGCACCAGCACCAGAGACAAGAACGTCGGCACGCATTACATCAGGGCCACCAGTAAGATTGAGAGCTGGCTGGTTAGTGCGTGCATTATGTAACACTTCCAGCAGTGCAAGAAGGAAGCCCTTGCAGCATGCGTACCCATCTAGCAGGCTTCTGCCTGTAGAGCTGTATAGTCACCCGCTGACAATGCTGTATTTCACAGTTCCACTTTTAAACCTCTTTTTTAGTGATCAACTATAAAACTGCCATAAAGTAAAAAAAAATCTTGGCTAGCTTCAGATTGACTGATGTTCCACTATAGAACAACACTCACGAGAACTAAGAAATGATTTGCAACTCAAGTTGTATTTGTGAAAAAATCTGACGCCTTAGTCCATATACTTCTTTTACTTTAGTGATGGTTCTGTATCTGGTAGCTTGCCCAAAAATGTGTGTCTTTATGACTGGCTTTATACACACTGCTGATGGAACCTGGAACTGGTATGTTGTAATAATTTGAAGAGCAACAAAATTCCTTAAATATATAAAATCTCTTTACCTTATGATGAACAATATCAGCCTCAAAACAAAAACAGGGCCATAGTTGCCTGTTCTGATGATGGACTGATATGATTGATCATGATTTGATTTAGTTTGATCATAATGATTCTCTACATTATGTCAAATTATGTCAAAATTATTTTTGAGCATGTGACAATGGAAAATCTTTATAAATAAATGGTGGAATAATCAGACATGAGAAATGTTTAAACATCTGTCATAAATTAGACAATATTGAGGTCAGCAAATAGAATTATTCACGTTTATTAAATTACGGTAAGTTTATTATGAAATTACTGCTGCAGGCCTTTCCTGGTTCCTGGGGTTCCTCCTGCTCTGTCGGTTTAAGTGTTTTACCTGCTTCAACACACTTCAAAACAACTCAAACAGGGGCTTGTTAATTTGCGGTCTTATTAAATAAGCTGTGTTAAAGCAGGAAGATCACCAAAACATGGTGGGGTACTCCTCGACTCGGATATTTTACACCCAAGATGCTCAGAAAACAGTGTCACAGTTGCTTAGGCTGTCATGAACTCATGCATAATTAATGTTTTTAAGGTAATAATACTCAGTTTGAATCACAGTAAACTATGTGCTCGTGAGTTGAGCTAAATAAATGTTACAGAAAAAAGTAATAGTAGTAGTAAACACATAAAAAGTGTGAGGCCTGTTGGTTATAAAAGGTCCTAACAAACCAGTGCAAACTGCCGCGACTCGTGTGAAAACAACCCGTCACATCTATGCTACAAGTCTTTGAACTGTATTGTATGCGTGTGTTGTATGTGTGCATATGCAAGATCTTTCTAAACTATATTCCTGTTAACAGTACCATAAAGGTCTTCTGCTGAGGCACCCAGATGGTTGGGTCAGAAACTGGCACCAGTAGCATGAATCTATGGGAACTGCCATGTGTCAGTGATCCAGGCTAGTGGTGATGATGTAATGGTTGGGGAATGCTTTCCTAGCGCATTTTGGACCATTAATACTGTAAAGCAGGGGTCTCAAAGTAGCGGCCCGCGGTTTCATACGGCCCCTCACGGGTTAACAAAATAAACATACATCTGGCCCGCAATTCAATTTAATTATTTATGCTTTATTATGTTCATTTTCATATTTTATCTTAACTTGTATTTTGGTGTGTGTGTGTGTTTTTTTTTTGTTTTTTTTTTTTGCTTACGCTGCGTTGCCTGCTTTAGTAGTCTTCAGTAGCCTTCAACAGTCTAACCTTGCAGCCGTGGTGTGTCCACTAAACTCCGTAGTTATAAACATCCTGAGGTTAGCAGCGCGCTAACTGACCTGTTTATAATGTAATCCGAGCAGTGCCTCCGTGACGCTGCTCTAAACTGCTGCTGTTAGCTGCTTGGGCTGAAAGATGAACTGTAGAGAGCTGTATTATCCGGTTAGTGGGGTTATTTTATTTCATACACAGAAGAACTTACAAATTTTTAAAAACGCTCCAGACTGGCTCAGCTGAGCCCTGTAGCCCGTGGCTGGGCTGCAGCTCTGACTAAGCAAAGACTGCGGGCTTGTGGTGCTGCAGCTGCAGCTCCGACTAGTGGTTGGATGAGGAACTGCTAAATCTGAGGAAATGCTAAATCTGTCACAGCTCACAATTTTTGATTTTATATTTATTAAGCCTTATTTCAGTATCAAACGTTTTGATCAAAGTTAATATACCTTATAAATTAAAAGGATTTATGTTAATAGAGCAACAAGCAACCATTTTTCCATGCAACTGTAATATTTGATTGAATAAATAGTATATTGAGAGTTATTTAACATTAAGGAGTAATTACATTCATTTTGTATTACATCTGGTTACATTTTCTTATATTTATAAGTTACATATGGCCCTCAGAGGACAGCCAATATGCCAATGTGGCCCTCGGCAAAAATGAGTTTGAGACCCCTGCTGTAAAGGATTGGTACTTGAAGCATTCCTTATATTTAGCACCACCTAGTGGTTTATTTAAGTTTCAGCATTAGTGCTGCCTAGTGGTTCATTTATACTGTGACACACAGGAAACTCATGTCTTTGTTTGCTTTCTACATGGATGTAGTTCTCTGCTGTGTATCCATGTCCATCCTTCGTTTTCGTCTACTCTGAGAGGCAATGCCAGTGAGTAAAGTTGTATTTAAACCATTAAGCATAGATTAGGATGTATATTTGTGTATGTTATGATGTTAGGTACAGTTTATGGAGCATGTTAGGAAACCATGCGGTTGAGTCGTATGTCCCTTTGGATTTGTAAATTGTTTGGACAGATATTTTGCTGTAAATTTGAACTTCTCTTTGTTTTATGTAAGCTAATTGTGTAAATAATTGATATCATTCTTTTTATTGTTTTCTAGTTTCACACTTACTCATATTAAACTAGTCCAAACTACACATGGTGGCCTGTTCCTTGGAGGAATAATATGAGTGAAGAGTTTAGCTGGCTGCAAAGACCTAATACACAACACAGAGTTACATTGGGATGGAGCAGTACAGTGAAATGGCAATACTCTGCGAGGAACTAATAGAAGTGGGGAATTTATAGTTCAAGACATCTGGAAGTCAACTTCAAGCAACAATATGGATGGTTCAGAAGTTCCAGCACAGTCTAATGATGAGGTCAGGTCACTAGCTGAGCATTGTTTAAAGTCTTCTAGATGTTCAGGAAGTCTGCATACCAGGTCTTCAGCACGATCGTCTGCATCTACCAGAGCCAGTATGGTAGCAGCTCAGGCAAGGGCAGAAGCACAAGCTGCAAAAGCAAGAGCAGCATTTGCCCAGAAAGAAATTGAAATCAAATTGGAGAAAGCTCGACTAGAAGCAACCCTTGATGCTCTACAGCTACAGAAGGAAGCTGAGGCTGCTAATGCTAAGGCAGAAGTAATGGAACTTGCTGCTGCTCAACTTGACCAAAGAAGCGACCAGTTGCATTCTCTACCTGTAGATGTAGATACAGCTGAACGAGTGAGTAAATATGTAACTCTGCACGCACACATTGAGCCTACTCCAACGGAGATGGAAATGCAGCATCGACATGACACATTTCTTTCAAAGCAAGAAAATTCTTCAATGGAAGTCAAAAGAGAAGATGTTCAAGGAATGCAACCTTGTAGTTACTCTGAGCCTCATCAACAGCAGAAAAAGAATCCACAGCCCACTAACACGTAACAGAAGGACTGTGCAAGTTTGACGACAAACCTGAGAACTTCCTCAGCTGGAGGTCTACCTTCAAAAACACTATAGCAGAACTTGGTCTCTCAGCTTTGGAAGAGATAAACCTACTTGTAAAATGGCTAGGACTAGAGTCATCTCAGCAAGCTCAGAGGATAAAAGCAGTCAGCATTCACAAACCAACTGTTGGTCTGACAATGATTTGGCCACGTCTTGAAGAATGTTATGGTTCCCCGGAAGCAATAGAAAGAGCGCTGTTTGGAAAATTAGAGAACTTTCCAAAGCTTTCCAACAAAGACCATCACAAGCTCCGTGAGCTAGAGGACTTGCTGCTTGAAGTCGAAACTGCAAAGTTAGATGGCTACCTACCAGGTTTGAACTACCTGGACACAGCCAAAGGGGTATGCCCAATCGTGGAAAAGCTTCCTTTTTACCTGCAGGAGAAGTGGACAGCTGTGGGGTAAAAGTTTAAAGAAGATTACAGGATGCCATTCCCACCATTTTCTTTCTTCTCTGAGTTTGTGAGAAAAGAGGCCAAAACAAGGAATGACCCAAGCTTTCTTATAGGTCCTCACCATTATACAAGCAACAAGAAAGAGTTGTTCTCACGGTCTGCTTACACAAGGCAAACAGTCTCAGCACAGAAAACTGACGTGTACGCAGAAGTGACATCAAGAGTGGAAAAGTCAGTGGCAGATCTAAACAAGCATTGTCCAATTCAGCGGAAGCCACATCCGTTGAGAAAATGTAAAAGTTTAAGGAACATGCTTCTGGAAGACAGGAAAACATTTGTGAAAGAAAATCACATCTGCTATCGCTGCCTTGCATCTACTACACATCAGGCTAGGGACTGTGATGTGCCAATCAAGTGCCTTGAATGCGAAAGTGATAAGCATTTAGCTGCTCTTCATCCTGGTCCACCTTCGAAGTTGTTCAAAACCCTTTCCACGCCCACTGTGCATGGCGGGGAGGAGGAAGCCAAGCCTCTGTCTGGTGTAGCAGCAATGTGTACTCAGGTCTGTAAGAATGGATTCTTTGGAAAATCTTGCTCGAAAATCTGTCTTGTTCAAGTCTTCCATCAGAATCAGAAACACAACATCAAAAAGATGTATGCAATTTTGGATGAGCAGAGCAATCATTCCCTTGCAAGAGAAGAGTTTTTTGACATGTTTGGCATTGACAGCACAGCTGAGCCATACACTCTTAAGACTTGTGCTGGAGTTGTAGAGACATCAGGCAGGAGAGCAAATGGCTACATAGTGGAATCCATGGATGGAACAGTAAGACTCCCTCTTCCTACGATCATTGAGTGCAACGCCGTTCCCAACAATCGCGAAGAGATTCCCACACCAGATGTAGCATGGCACCATCATCATCTAAGGTCAATAGCTGAAGAAATACCACCATTGGACCCTGAGGCTGACATCATTTTGCTTATTGGACGTGATCTACTGAGCGTACACAAAGTGAGAAAGATGGTTAATGGTAAACATAATCAGCCATACGCACAGAAATTAGACCTGGGCTGGGTGATTGTGGGTGAGGTGTGGCTGAAGTAAGTGTCATGAAAACTCACATTCTAGACAATGGTCGCCCAAGCTTTCTCCTTCCATGTGGCAGTCACATTCAAGTGAAAGAGAACCTTAACTTTGAATCACCTTCAAATGATGTCTGTCATCAACGTCATGCCCCAGTTACATCTACAATGCAGAGCATAGAGGATTTAGGAAAGACCGTTTTCTGCCGCACAGACCAAGACAATCAGCTTGCACCTTCAGTGGAAGATGTGATGTTTATGACCAAAATGGAAAAAGGTTTGTTCAAGGACAGCAACAACAGCTGGGTTGCCCCCCTTCCATTTCGGACTCCCAGGCACCCCCTTCCTGACAATAGATCGTATGCTCACTGGACAAGAAAGAAGACATGAGAGCCCATTTTCTTGATTTCATGCAAAAAGTGATCAATAGCAATCATGCTGAACTGGCACCAAAGATTGAAGATGGAAAAGAAAGGTGGTACTTTCCCATGTTCGGTGTCTACCACCCACACAAGCCCAGTCAGATACGTGTTGTATTTGACTCGAGTGCACGGTTTGATGGAATTTCACCTCAATGATGTCCTACTCAAGGGGCCAGACCTTAACAACAGCCTGGTAGGTGTGCTTCTCCGCTTTCGGAAGGAACTGGTTGCCATTACAGCAGATATCCAGCACGTGTTTTACTGTTTTGTTGTTAAGGAGGAAGACAGAGATGTCCTGCGATTTCTCTGGTTTCAAGACAATGATCTCAAGAAAGATGTGGTGGATTATCGTATGAGAGTCCATGTTTTTGGCAATAAGCCCTCACCTGCCGTCGCAATCTTTGGGCTTAGAAAAGCAGCTAGAGATGCAGAAAAGCAATATGGAAGTGATGCACGTAAATTCATAGAAAGAGATTTCTATGTTGATGATGTTTTGAGGTCGTTTCCTACTGAGGCTGAGGCAATTGATGTCCTAAAAAGAGCCCAAAGTATGCTTGCCTTATCCAACATACGGCTTCACAAGATTGCGTCTAACAAAGATGATGTTATGAAGGCCTTTCCTGTCGAAGACCAGGCAAATGACTTGAAACACTTGGATTTTTCAACTGATGAAATTCCAGTTCAGCGCAGTCTGGGAGTAAGCTGGAACATAAAACTGGACACATTCACTTTCCAAGTTCCAGAGAAGCAGAAGCCCTTTACACGTCGTGGGGTGCTTTCTTCACGTCGTGAAGATTTCTTCTCAGGCAGCTTTCCAGCGATGATCTTGACTGGGACAGCCCCTTACCCCAAAATCTGTATATGGAATGGAGAAGATGGCAAGATTCTCTACAAGATCTGAGAAAAGTGCAGGTGCCACGTTCATATGTGTCTTACTCCATATCTCAAGCAGCACACACAGAGCTCTGGGTGTTTGCTGATGCTTCAGAGAAAGCCATTGCCTCTGTGGCCTACTTGAAAGTTACCCAAGAGGATGGTCACACTGAAGTGGGGTTTGTGTTTGGTAAGGCCAAGCTGGCTCCAGTTTCAGGACTCACAATTCCCAGACTTGAACTTTGTGCGGCTGTACTGGCTGTAGAGATGTCTGAGATGATTGTGCAAGAACTGGACATGACAATAGACAAGATCACTTTTCATACTGACAGCAAAGTGGTATTGGGGTACATCTACAATCAGAATAGGCGATTTTATGTGTACGTCAGTAATCGTGTCCAGAGAATCATATGTCTTCATATTTGGAACAATGGAAGTATGTGCCCAGTAAGCACAACCCCGCCGACCATGGCTGTCGGTCAGTGACGGCAGGCAACTTAGTCAATACAAACTGGCTCTCTGGTCCTGCATTTCTGTTGCAACCCAAAACCCTACACCATGAAGAGGAGACAAGATTCCAGCTCATTGATCCAGAATCAGATGCTGAAGTACGACCTGAGGTGACTACACTTGTTTCTTCTGTGGTGAGTACCCTAGGAACCGCAAGATTTGAATGCTTTTCTCAGTGGAATTCTCTTGTCAAAGCCATAGCTCATCTTTGTCACATAGCTCACAGCTTTGTACAGTCCAGAGAACAGAGCAGTTGTACTGGATGGCATATCTGTAAAAAAGGTCTGTCAGAAGAAGGTCTAACTCAAGCAGAGCATTTAGTTATTAAATGCGCACAGCAGGCTGTATATGCAGAGGAACTCAAATGTCTTCGAGAAAAACCAGACCTACCATGCAACAGTTCACTTCTCAAGCTTCATCCTATCCTAGATGAAGATGGCTTATTGCGAGTAGGGGGACGTCTCTCACAATCCTCACTACACAGACGTGAAGCAAATCCCTTAATTATCCCAGGGAGTCACCATGTTGCAACGCAATAAGATCAAATGGACTGTGGATTGTAGGAGCAAAAAGGTGTGTCAGCAGTGTTATACACAAATGCGTAATATGTAAAAAGTTACGAGGCAGAGTGGAACAGCAAAAAATGGCTGACTTACCTGCTGAACGTTTGCAGATGGAACCCCCATTCTCTTATGTTGGGCTAGATGTTTCTGGCCCATGGGAAGTCACTGCACGACGTACCAGAGGGGGACAAGCCTATAATAAGAGATGGGCTGTACTGTTTACATGCATGTCAACACGAGCAGTGCATATCGAGGTAATAGAAAGCATGAGTTCCTCCAGCTTTATCAATGCCCTTCGAAGGCTTTTTGCCATTAGAGGTCCTGCGAAGCAACTGAGGTCTGACTGCGTCTAAAGAATTAAAGTTGGATCCTCCAGGCCCTGGCTAGACCAGTGTTGAAGACTACCTACTCACCCAGAGATGTCAGTGGTTATTCAACCCCCCTCACTTATCTCATATGGGTGGGGTATGGGAACGCATGGTGGGGATTTCTTGTCGCATTTTGGACGCCATCCTTGTGCAAGCTGCAAATCCAAAGCTGACCCACGAAGTCCTTGTCACCCTAATGGCTGAAATTTCAGCTATCAATGCAAGGCCACTAGTTCCTGTTTCTGCAGACCCAGAGGCCCCAGTAATCTTGACCCCTGCTACTCTCCTCACACAGAAAATTGGTGTAGCTCCTCTTTCTCCTGGAGACTTCACAAAAGGGGACATGTTCAACCATCAATGGAAAAGGGTTCAAGTTTTGGCTGACGCATTCTGGGTTCGATGGCGAAAAGAATTTCTCAGTACGCTTCAAAGCCGTCAAAAGTGGCACCGGAAACAACCAAATCTAAAGGAAGGTGACATCGTGCTTATGAAGGACAGCCAAGCAAAAAGAAATGAATGGCCAATGGGAATAATTGCAAAGGTGTTGCCCAGTAAAGATGGAGTTGTCCGAAAACTGGAGATCAAGATAACCCGAAACAAGACGACAAAAACCTTTGTCAGACCTATATCTGAATGCATCCTTCTTTTATCTCCTGAGCAGTAGACATTTTAGATGACCTCATATATGAGGCCAGACGGGGAGTGTAAAGGATTGGTACTTGAAGCATTCCTTATATTTAGCACCACCTAGTGGTTTATTTAAGTTTCAGCATTAGTGCTGCCTAGTGGTTCATTTATACTGTGACACACAGGAAACAGGAAGTTTTTCAGAAAACTCATGTCTTTGTTTGCTTTCTACATGGAGGTAGTTCTCTCCTGTGTATCCATGTTCATCCTTCGTTTTCGTCTACTCTGAGAGGCAATGCCAGTGAGTAAAGTTGTATTTAAACCATTAAGCATAGATTAGGATGTATATTTGTGTATGTTATGATGTTAGGTACAGTTTATGGAGCATGTTAGGAAACCATGCGGTTGAGTCGTATGTCCCTTTGGATTTGTAAATTGTTTGGACAGATATTTTGCTGTAAATTTGAACTTCTCTTTGTTTTATGTAAGCTAATTGTGTAAATAATTGATATCATTCTTTTTATTGTTTTCTAGTTTCACACTTACTCATATTAAACTAGTCCAAACTACATGGTGGCCTGTTCCTTGGAGGAATAATATGAGTGAAGAGTTTAGCTGGCTGCAAAGACCTAATACACAACACAGAGTTACATTGGGACGGAGCAGTACAAATACCAATCATCACTTGAATGTCACATTTAAATACTGTAATTGACCATGTTTGCCTTTTTATTGACCACAACTGACCCATCTTTTGCCAGCTATCTGCAGCGTACCATGTAACCAAGGTAAAATGTCCTAAACTGGTTTAGAACAATGAGTTCTTTGTTTTTCTGTGGCCTCCTCAGTCACTGCAGCTAAATTAATTTTTTTGTTTATATAGCGCTTTTTACAACAGAAGTCGTCACAACGCAGCTTCACAGAGAAAAACTGGTCCACGCCTCTTATGAGCAGCACCACCGAGATGCCAGTTTTTATGGTGACACAGTGGCAAGGGAAAAACTCCCTTTAAGAGGAAGAAACCTTAGGAGGAACCAAGACTCAGGTCGACCTGCTCAGTACAAACAATTAACAAACAAATAACAGAACAAAACAACAGTACAGGGAGATAATGTGAGCTATAGCTATAGCTAATGTAACAGATACTAATTTTTGACACAGTGGGCGGTGGAGAGCCAGGCTGGACAACATCAGGAATAGGACATCTCGGTACATGAAAAAGAAATAGACAGAGAAAACAGGAAGGCAGAGAAATGGAATTAGTTTTGACTGGATTTATGTAAAACAGAGAATATGAAACATGATCAGAGTGTAATTATCTAATGACTCCGGCAGATGTGAATAAAACAGCCTAACTAAAAGGAGAGAGCCAGAAGGTAGCATAGACACGGAGGCTCCCTGAAACACCGGCATCCACCCACTCCACCATTCACAAACCTGAGTGATTGTGTGCAGTGGGAGAACAGCAGCACCAGCATCTCAGTTTCAATTTCCTATATCCATGAACCCCTGAATCTGCAGCCTTCTCTAAAGAGAAAAACATTAATTACCAAAAGCTAAACTAAACAAGTAAGTTTTCCATCTAGACTTAAAGATTGTCCCGAAGTCCCAAACATATTTGGGGAGATTATTCCAGAATTGGGGAGCTTTATAAGAGAAAGCTCTTCCCTCCTGCAGAGATTCTCAGTTCCTCAGTTGAACACTTTTGGGACCTGGTAGAAATGAACCAGCATCCCAAAGGAATATTTCCAAAATTCTCAGTGAGTGTATTTTGCCTTGGTAGATGGCTACCAACAAATCATTGTGTGGAGGTTCTGTGGTGCGTATTTTACACTATAAGGCGATCCTAAATTCCTTTAATTTTCCCAGAAATCGTCAGTGCGTCTTATAATCCGTTGCACCTTATGTATGAATTTTACCAGTCAGGTTGTAAGAAGCAGTGAAGCCACTCTACTGAAGTACAGCTTTATACAGGAGTTTCAGTTTAGTTCTCCGGCACTGGGACTGAAGCAGCATTAGCCACTAACCGCGCTAAGTGCTAGAATGATCTTTCGCCAGTAGAGGGGGAGAATAATGGACTGTAACCTGCGTGCTAATCGTTAAACAAGCTACGAGGATCAAACCACTAGCTAATATCGTCCTGACTTACCAGAACACTCAAGGTTCCTCAGTGTAGAGCTGTCCAGAGCTCCTTATGTATGAAAATAGACCAAAATATATCAGTTTATTGAGAGTTTATCTTAGTGCGATACATATTTGTTATCATATATTACATCATATAGCCAGAAGGTGTGCAATGCAATTTCATACAATGAAAAATGAGCAGGTGTCCTAACACACACTGTATACGTATACATAGAGTGGCATAAACAAGTATTTGCCCCCTTACAAATATCTTTTGTTTTTGCATCTCTGTCATTTTCTCATTTTAAATATGATTTTCATTTATTAAGTGAAAAAAAAAAAACGATCCAAACCATTGTAGCCCTTTGTGAAAAAGTGTTTCCCCCCCTTAAATGAACTGTGATTAATCACACTTTTTGGAAAGCTTAATTAATTGTCACTATTCATAACCAGTCCTGATTACTGCAAGATATGTAGAATTAAGAAATAATAGATGCAACCAGGAAGTCTGCTGTTTACCAGAAAATCCTGAAGAAAAATATCCTGCCATCTGTTTGTGACCTCAAGGGTGCCCAAATTTATGCACCTGCCTATTTTTTTTAAGGAATTATTGCACACTTTCTGTAAATCCTATACACTTAATTTATCTTCTCAAATATCACTGTGTTCATCTGCTATATGATATATTTAACTGAAATTGCTGATACCAACAACCAATGATTTATAAAGGAAATATATATAATCATATATATACAGGGCTTGCTGTCATCACTGCTCTGTGTGCATTTTGACTAATCCCAGGCATTTGCACTGACTGCCTTTATTCACGTTACAAAAATGTTAATGTGTTTTATCATCCCATCATGATATAACTGCTACACGGCGTCATAACATTTCAATATGATAATGTCCATTTCATGAACTCCTGCTGTGCATGTGACTGTGTGTATTTGAGTGTGTGTGAGTGTGTATGTATTGTGGGTGTGTTTGTGTTCATCCTGCCCACTCCCTCCAGCTCCCCTTCTCTCTGCAGCAGGCTGCCTGTTGCCTTGGCAACCCATATTGCTCTCGTGTGTATGAATGTAAAAAAAAAAAATCCATTTCTTTAATTATTTATTTCTCTAATTTAATGTTATTTTTTGCAGAAGGACAAGCACACGCGCTATGCCTCATCTAATTCAGCGAAAAATATTTACGTCAGTGATGAGACAGAACGCGATCAAAGCTTCGAAAATGTTCACACGTCCTGCTTGACCAGAGCAACGTCCGTCACTGTGGCCTTCACTTCGGCATCTCCCAAATTCACACTGCTTCCAACAACTTTCATTGTTCAATGTTGCAAAACATAAAGAACAGGCATCTTTTAGCTCCAATCATCACTTTTGGAAATCGTACAAACAAAACATTTATGTTAAATTTAACAACATGACTGAGTATCTGACATTAAATTTAGACCAGCAGCTCTGGCAGAAATCTAATTTAAATTTAATGCAGGAACGTCATTCACAGATCCAGCAGGTCAGTTCAGCATTTTTCAGCCTTTATAGAATGTGTCAAAATCATGCTACACAATCTTGTGTATCGTGATCCGTCAGTGATAACCTTCTTAGTCTTACTTAAACACAAAACACATGCAAAAATCATAAGTGTACTTTAAGCGTGCCTCGTGTTTCATGACATTAGTGCTAGACATAACAACTGCATGAGTCAGGAGAATGTATGCTTCATCACTGAAAGAGAAAAGGGATGCGTCATTTATAGAACAAAATGTCCTGATATTCATGACAGAGACAATTATAATTACCAGAAATACAGATATGGAGACTATGACGTCCCACGATTAACCTATCAGCAATAAACAAGGATGTTTTGCATTGGCTGTATTTGATAAAATGAACGTGAGAGGAGATCACTCATTCACTATGCAGATATACATAATCATCATAATCACCATCTTGTAAGGAATGAATCCAATAGTGTGTTGCATATTTGCTTTAAAACAGCAACTTCAAAAATGCATTGCTGCTCCGCCGACTAGTAATAGGGAGAATAGCATTTCAAATCATTGCTACTACATTATATAACTTGAAACAGGCAGGAAAACATGTTAATGTTGTATTATCATATACTGTACATATTTATGTAGACAGACATGAGATTGAGAGCACTGTGTAAATTGATCATGAAGTGTTACTTCAGGAATTGGCTTGGGAATGCCAACATTTTTATAAGTTGTGAGGTGTTATCTTGTGAGTGAGACCAAACACTGGCCAACATGCTCATGGCAAAGCAACAAATGTAGAGTGAGTCCTGATAGTGGGTTGGGAGTGGATGAGCCATTCCATTTCTGAAGTTGCATGGGCCTTTAATATTTCTTAATCCAGTGTCACGTACTTACTGAAATGGTAATATTTTGCTTCCAATGGACTTGGCAAAAACACATGAGGTAAAAACACCTCCTCTCTCATGTAAAATCATGCAATTTAATATATTACTCTACCACATCAGTCCACATCTGTATACCTCTCAGCTTGTCCAGAAATGCATGTGCAAAGCATCTCCTTGAGGCTCAAAAGACAAACTGCTCTATCTGACTGCAGCAGATGCCCAGGAGCAAAAAGCTCCAATTCCCACCCAGCGCTGCCTTAAAGCATGCAAGTGCACAAGTCAAAACACATACAAACCCCAGGCACTAACATCCATGATCCATGTTTCCCTGTATGTGCCTTTTATTTTTTTCCCCATCCCACTCCACACACAGAGACAGAGAGAACAGTAGTGGCATTCTTTTGCAGCACCCTGCAGGAACTCTATTCTATGGTTACAAAAAAATGAAGAAAGTGGTGTGTAGCACCCCCTACACGCACGCACACACAGGCCTCATGCTGACACTACATGCTTCTAAGCGCTAGCTCAAAATACACACATCCATTTTTTGTGCATCTTCAATTAAAAGCACGAGTGCTGCTCATGCCTCCTGTCGTTCTCCAGATCCATCAGCCACACACTCTCACCAGGAAGAAACACTCAACCCACCCACACCCATTCACACAGAGGGGGGTGGAGAGTGACAGAGGAAAACATTTAAAAACAAAAAAATCTACATTGTCAAATGCTTTCAAGTACTATACTATTAGTATAATATACGAAAAATACATTAGCCTACACGTTGCTGTAAAACTCACAGTAGCTGAGTGAGTAACTGAGCGAGAGAGAATGTATGTTTGCACATACAGTTCCAGTCAAAAGTTTGGACACACCTATTCTTGTCTAATTAAGCGCTTTGAGTGGATGCTAATTTCCCTGTTGAGATCAAGTGAAGACCAACTTCTGTTTCTGTTGAAATACAACATGAACACCTGTGGTGCACAGTTAAGATACACAGAGCAAGCATTTCACTGTACCATGTATGACTATGTGAAAGATGAAAGATTGCCTTTTTTGATTTATAGAGCAGTTTATTGAGACATACTCGTTCAACGTTTTTCTTTATTTCTTTATTATTAATATTAAAGACATGAAAACAATTGATGGACACACATGGATTAATATATTAAACAAAAAAGTGTTTGTCCTCCACAATTCTTTGACCTAAACATAACTGAGATGGTGATGTGATAGGATGAGCTGGAGCTTCACAGCATGAAGGAAAAGCAGCAACTATTGTTCAGCACCTCCAGGAACTCCTTCAAGACGCTGAGAAAACTATTCCAGGTGACTGTCCCTTATGAAGACACTGGCTCTGTTTACAGGCAAAGCTTTCCTCCAATCTGAATGAATTCATTCCGACTCTCCGTTTATATGCATGCTACAAGTAATCCGATCAAACATGACGTACATGTGTAGTATCGCTTAGTGTACACGTAACCATGACAACAAAGATCATCAAGTGATGCCAACCAGCATGAGAGGAGCAACCGCAACTGGCTAACTAGCAGAATTTACAGTTGGTTTGTTTGTTTAACAGCTTTAAAACTATGGTGGAATCAGGACAACCTATTGCACATTTATTTGTCATCGGTCCTCCATGCCTTTAAACATTCCAAAGCAAGTGAGCTGTGTGTCAATTCCTCCACACGTCAATTAAAGTGAGGAGTAAATGTTCAGCTTTGTAAACTTCCTCTGTGCTGCACATGTACATGTGTGATGCATACTTAAACATTCTGATTGAGGATCTACTCAGGTAAAGATGTTTATTATTCTTCTATTTAACGGATTATTTAAAGGATTATCTACCTCATTTGATCACTCATCTGCATCATATTACTCATCTGCACTACAGAGGAACACCACATACATTCTAAAATCTGAACCCACTTCCTAATATATAGAATAGGAATAACCAGGTACTTTTAGCCCGAAATCTAAATCAGTCAATAATGATCTTTGTGTTTGTAGAACTAAACAGCCCCACAGTTGTAAAAATTGCAGTAAAATCAATACATATCTTATATATAGTTTAGATAATAAGACCTTCTGGACTAACTTATAGGAATTTAAAGACACTTTTTTCAATTACTCTTTTAAAGTGCGTTTAATAGATTCAATCCAGTTGAGCGACTAAACTCTCAGTCTCTATGAAACACTGCTGTTAAATCTCCAGTGTTGAATGATGCGCAGTCTGGACATTTTTGTTGTCATTATAAGTCAACTATTGCAAAACATTAAATTATTTGTACAAATTTTAAGAATATACAACTGCAACATTTTTTTAATTAAAATAAAAAAGTCTATAAACATATTTCAATTTTTTAAACAGTAACTTACCCTGATTTGGTTATAAATGATATTAGCTAAACAAAATAAAAATGCAAGAAATATAAAGTAAAGTAACAACATAAATATACTACAAGATTAAAGTGTAGCATATTTAGCGCATGCTTCAAACAATGGAAAGTAAATAAAGTAAGTAATAAAACAGAGAATATCCCAATTTCACAGAATAGGGCTTTTAATTGCAAAAAAATATTGCTTACAATACGATATGGCACACCCCTACTACTGATATAAAATATGTGTTTTAAAGTGGGTGAATGTGTTATGATCTGAGTTTCTACAAAGATTGTGTTAATATTAGCATTTATTTGTGCTGTTCAGTGCTGATGAAAAAAAAGAAAAGTTGTGCAATTCTACCTAAACATTTTGGCAACAGGGTTATATAGTTTCAAATTTTAAATACTGTTTTCATGCTCCACTATAAACACGTTCCATACTGCAGGCCCTAAATGAACTCTATTTATCTTCTGAGAACTCTCCTCAGTGTAGACACCTGGGCTACAATATCCAGTAATGACGCCTTGATAACACTAGATGGCACTCGGAACACTGTGTTTCAAACAAAGCCAATAAATTAGCCAATACCCAATCTTTTAATATATATCTGGATCAGATGAGGATATTCCTAATGTAGAATACCACAACCCACACCTTACAAGAATCGTAACAGAAAAGATTAAATCTACAGTAATTAGTGGTCTGTGGGAGCTGTGGGAAACAAACCGCAGGGCAAATCAGAAAGCTGGAAAAGCAACTTTAAAACAACGGGGGGTATAAATCAGCAGCACACATCTCCACTGTCAAACTTGTACAAGAACAGACACATCCTAACAAGTGCAGACTCAAAGATCTGAAGAGAGCTGCAGAAAAAGAGGGACAGGGGAAGAGAAAACCTGTCATTATTAAAGAGAAGAAGAGGTGGTCACTGTGAGACAGGTGGCTGGAGAAGAACGGAGAAATTCTGATTTGCTCTTGAATTTTTAGGAGTGAGAGAAAGACAGAGAAAGAATAAAGAGAGAATGAGAAAAATAATTGGAGAACGAATAAAAGAAATATTGAGTGTGCATAAGTGTGCACGCCAGAAGCATACTGGAAATCCTTTTTAGATTTTAGCTACAGTACATGCATTTACTCTTTGTAGTTAAATGTGTCTCCAGCTAGACTAAAATCTGATTGCTGTGTTGGATTGAATAAGTGGTAATTATTACAGATGTTTCAGTGTTTCAGAATGTATCTGGCTTCATGCATTTACACAGCTATAACATGTGGATCCACTGTATCTCAGACCACCTACTAAAGTGGTTTGAGTGATCTGATTTGTATCTTTTTTTAATGTGTCTTGCTTGCGTTTATATTTTTATGTATTCTTATCTGGATGTTTGTATGTGGGCATTTTGTCATTTGTTTATACCCTTGGTCACAGTTATCATAATGAAAAAAACTAAAGCCTAAATTGTAGATTTGTAGCTGTAGTCATAAACCTGCTTTTGCTCAGAAAAAACCTAAACTGACCTGCAGTTTTCTTTTCAGCTAATCTAAAAAACAAGCTGCAAAAAAAAGCTACAAAATAAGCCATGTATTGTAATGTCTACTGTCTACGAAATATTAAATCGCAACCCTTTTATCATTATGTGTATGGTATCGGTAGGTTCTTACCAATACACAGCCCTACTTGAACCGAACAAATGGAAAACAGAGTGAGAGAGATTCTCTTTCTTGGACACAGGGTCAGTTTTGTCCCTCTGTCTCTCTCACAAACACACACACAGTCTGTTATGGCAGGGGAATACAGCTGTGCATTACAGAGAGAGGAAGGAATCCATCAGCAACACATCAACATCTAAAATGGGCTTTTCTCGGCAGTCGAGATTCCCGGCTGCACTCAATGTGTGTGTGTGTGTATGTGTGTGTGTGCACGTGTTTGTGTGCCCACAAGTGGGCTCAGATTGTGGGCTATACCCACAACTCCTGTTCTGACGGCTAGTTCTCAGAGCAGCAGTGGAGATGGAGTGGATCAGCTTCGTTAAGCAGCTTTTTCAAGGCCACCCACTCTTCACATCACTGCATTCTGATCCAGAGAAAAATGGCCATCTTTCTCTCTCGTGTGAGGGCACACAAGTACAGCAAGAGTGTCATTTTAATATACACCATCTTTTGCATTGCCTAAATGTGTTAGATATTTTAACCTGAGTAGGATTAT
The DNA here is from genome assembly GCF_023375975.1 of Astyanax mexicanus. Lineage (NCBI taxonomy): Eukaryota > Metazoa > Chordata > Actinopteri > Characiformes > Acestrorhamphidae > Astyanax > Astyanax mexicanus. The sequence continues at coordinate 11,949,093 of NC_064413.1, read as the reverse complement.
GAGTGAAAAAATGAAAAAGAAACACACATTTTTTTTAACTAAACCTTCAGACTCTGCTAAAATCCCAACACAGAAATAGAGCTCCACAGGCAGTCGTGTCCTATGTCCACACGTACCTGAATATTTTTTAAAAAGCAGTGATGCCCTTCCCTTAGTTTTTCATTATTTGCATCCACACAGAGAGAAAAAACACAAGCATGAGCATGCTAGCCCTATATGGGGCAATAGTGACTCATGAAAAAGAGAGAGATCAACACACTACCAAGAAGTAAGAAGACACATCCCCAGGCTTAAATCCTAAATTATACACTACTCTCTATGTAGTGTAGTCTGCAAATCATAAAACTACAGATTCTAAATCTAAACAGACCATTATATAAACTGTATGCTTGTATTATAAATATGTATATTTATTCATATATAAAAATCTGAATTCTAGTGCAGAAATCTGCATGTAGATACTACATTTATATATGATATGTGTAGTCTACATCAGAGATACTGATACGGGTATTGAGCTGATACCATGCTAATGTACTCATACTGGCCAACGAGGCCTGTATACCAACATCTGATACCTAGTACACACTGCTGGGCTAACGAACAGACAACTTTGTTGCTCAAGAGCGAATTATATACATTCACTCCAAGATCAATAGTTTAGGAAATGGCATGAGTGAGCGAGTAAAGAAAGAGCCAGTAGAGAGAAAGAGCGAGAGGGTATGCAACTCTCTAAACATCAGCAGCTCAGCAAACCGAAATTCATGAAGTAGTCCCCAAAAAGCTGCAGAGCTCCAGTGGGATCCAGAGAGCACGCTCGTTTAACTTAACGTCAAGGAGTTTATACATCTAACTTGAAGTGTCCACATGCAGACAAAAAAAAAAAAAAACAGGTGCTTTAAAACATGTATTCATATACTCATACTCATACTGGGTTAAGAAAAAAAAATGGTATCAATGTATTCCAAATAGTGCTGGTCAGTATATCAGTTTATCCAGTATACAAGTTTTAATTCGCATTTCGGTATGCATTTTTCACATACCACTACAGGCACTATGGGGCGCTGTGTGCAACAGCACTGCTAAAGAAACATACTGGTACAGCTCGCTTGCTAACGCTAGCCCGTTAGCGTAACAAGCTGGAGTGACGGTAGCCCAGCCCTGTGGAATCAAACGCTTGCCTCCTTCTGTTCTAAGTGGAAAAACAGAATGTAATATAAATACAGCACTTTACATAATCCACACTACAACGCTAAAAACAGAATTTACACAGTGAGAGTGTTTTTGAAAAGCTCTTTTTTTCTCGACCAATAACTGCATTTGTGTGTGGATACGAGGCCTATATGCAGACAAAAATCTCAGTTTATAAAAATCTTCTGATACTAAAAAAGTGATCAGTGGTCCACAGCTAACAACACTTCTGTACTTGAGCTTATGGCCACTTAAAGCTCCATCTCAGAAGGGCTACTGAGGATGATGACTTGAGTGGTGAACCACCAGAAGCACAGCAGGGATACGAATATGGTGAGACCATGATCATCACAGCAGGGATACGGACATGATAAGACCACCACCAAAACAGCAGTAGTGTGCGTGTGCTGCTCAAAAGAAAGTGTGGAGAGTATGAACAGACAAAGCTGTGTTAGCTGGCTAGCCCTGCTACTCACTAATTGGTCTGAAAAATGAACAGTAAAGAGTATTATAGAGAATTACTAAGTTAATGAGGTAAAATTACTTATTCTTTATTATGTTTTCTTCAGGAGGCACGTTAATCCTACACATATGAACTGCAAAACCCTCGAAAGGCTCCAGACTGACTAAATTGAGCTGACAAGAGCCTCACAGCAGTTCTATCTAGCGGTTGGATGAAAGAACAGCAGCTATCACAGCAATGCTTAACCCTTAACTCCTGAATCAATCCGGCTAAATAGGAGGAATATCAAACATTCACCAATTGCATTTTTTTGCTAAAAATGTCTGATACGTAGGCCAATATCAATATTTCCATCACTATTAGTTACTGACACCAACCTCGTGCTGTGTTTGTGGTGTCCCGACATGCAAATCCAAGCACAAAAAAGAAAAAAAAAAAACCCAATCTGGTCACTTGCAAATAACTATCTATTTCACATGAATGCAAAAAAACTGATTTAAGGTCACTTCAACCAGGTAATGTGAACACAGCCTTAGACAAAATCTAAATCGAACATACTGGGCATCTATTCAGTGTCTAACTACACACCAACAACATGGAGCTTCAAGATATGTATTTCTAATAAAGTAGCCACACATACTTATAAAGTAGCACATGCACAAAACAACATACTGCAGTTTCTTCAATATGCAAATAGAGTGTTCCCTCATTAAAAAAGCAGACAAGAAGCACAGTCCTGCAGAACATTTTCCAAGAACATTCAGCAACACATTAAATGCCAGCTGACCAGCAGCATTTCAAATGAGCCTCAAACAACAAGGGAAACGCTGCATTAGCCCTGTCTTAGCTCTTTAATACACTCAGAAGAGAACTTACTTCCATATGCAAACCACTGGAAAAATAAAAAGCTTCACAAAACAATGAGAAATTCAGGCCTTTTTTCCTCATGAACCGAAAACAACATGCTTCATAACAGACAGGCTTAGCGAGGTGTGTTATTTGCCCTCTGGCATATTTTAAATAGGTGTCAAAAGTTAACAGTATAAACTGCAAATCTCAAAATGTTTTTCTTTTTTAAAAGAATGAATCGATCCAGGCCTCCACCACAAGCTCATAAAGTCACTTCCGTCTCACATGTCCATGGCTTTCTATCACGAGGTCACTTTGATGAGTGCTCGAGCCAAGCTACAGGTGTATCCCCTTGATCTTGGCCAGGATCCTGGTTCGGGAGTCTAATTTCAGATACAGGCATCCTCTCCAGATGGTGGGCAGAGAAACGGGTGGGGGGATTTGGAAGAGGAAAGCGGCGCCAGACCCCAGATAGATCCGGCCAGCCCGGTCCAAGCCTTCCCGGAGTGCAGGTAGGGGCTCGGCATACCAGCTGCCCGGGGCAGGATGCGGCGGCCTGCGGCGACTGACGTCACAAGCATGCGCAAGAAACCCGCTCACGTTCACAAAGCCAGAGCAGGCTGCCAGCCACAGAGACATGAGCTGATAGCCAGTGACTTTAAAACAAGGTCAAACACACCATACAGCCTGTGGATATGTCAGTAGGTTGTTTACACAAGGATGCAGTGCTGAAAAGTGGCTATTAGACAAGCTACTCCCTTGTAGAACAATGCTACTGCCTAGAGATGGACCTAGCACCCTGTTTAAATCAGCAAGAATGCAGTGAAAAAGTGTAAGACCATTCCTTGGAGATCACAACTTACAGGACACTGGAAATAAAACTCGTCGGTGATTACGGCAACTTAAAAGGGAATTCAGACTTTCCAGGGTCCTGTGGAACTTCTACACCTGCACTGTCAAGAGCATCCTCACAGTCTGATTCAGGAACAGCACTAAACAGGATAGTCTGGCTCTCCAGAGACTGGTGCAATCAGCTGAGGGCATCGCCTGAACTGAGCTCCTGGACTTTAAGTAGAGACTATCTACAGGAAAGCATTGCACAGATACCACTGAGAAAAAAATTATCGAATTGGACAGTTTTCTGTGTGGAGTTTCACAAGTTTAACTCTTTTGATGCAATCCAACTTAGGTACGAAATAACATTTCTAAATGTAAAAAACAAACAAACAAACAAAAAACATTAACCTCATTAGTGCTGGTCTTAAAGGCTCGCCACTGTTACACTGTTAGAAGGCAAGTTTTATAATAAAGAATGTGCAGGATATGCATGAACATATGCATTTCAAAGTGGCTCTCAAGTTAAGATTTTATGCAAATACATTTAATGGTGCAAAAAAAGAAATGATCATGACAATAGGTGCAGTGGCACTCTTGCACTCCGCTGTCAAGCAAATTGACAGCACAGAAGTAAGAATTGTGGAAAATGTTGCATCAGTCCGGTGGTCATGCTGACTTTCGAATGCTGTTAAGAGCAAAGACCTAACTGTTACCTTTTCTTTCCTTTTTTTTATTGAAATACAGTACCAGTCAAAAGTTTGGACTCACCTTTTCTCATGCAATGTGTTGTCTTTCTTTTAATTATTTTTTTTTACTATGCAGGAACACATCAATTTTAAGTTTAAATATATCTTTGAGACAGATCTGCACACTCTTGGTATTTTGTAGTCTCTTGGTAAAAATAGTTTTCTCAGCGTCTTGAAGGAGTTCCTGGAGGTGCTGAACAATAGTTGCTTTTTCTTCAAGCTGTGAAGCTCCAGCTCATCCTCAAATCACCATCTCAATTGATTAGGTTTAGATCAGGGGATTGTGGAGGAAAACACTTTAGTTTACTTCACAGTTACATATGTGGAATAAAGAAAAACATTGAAAAAAGTCTAAATTTTTTACCAGTACTGAGCATCTCAATGAACTGCTCAATGAATTATTTATGAATTATTATGAATTATTATGAATTATTATTTATATCTCAGGTCACCTTTGGTTTGGGTAAGGGGATTTGTATCTATCTAATTTTAAATGTTCCTTGGTTGTACACTAAAAGTGACTAGGCATAAAAAAGGGTCTATAGGTCGCTCTAAAAAAGAGAGTCTACCAAATGCCATTACTGGCTAATTAATTGCTGTTTTGGAAAGATACACACAGTTTGATGGGCAGCCTTATGCAACTCTGCAGCACCACTCACCTACAGAGACCCAGAGCTTCTGCATTTCTTCATTTGCCAGCCTGCATCCAAGTCCTCATACCCTAAAGGGATTATTCCACACAGCCTGAGCTGTGGGAGTCCGGGAATTAAAGGCCGTGGCCAAGACCATTGAGCCAAAATGGCCGACCGCGCACAACTGTCAATGGGCAGTCAAAGCCGAAGGACAAGATGGAAAGATGAAAGGCGACGCATGTCATTGAGGACTGGGAGCTCAAATTGCGTGTAATAGTTGTAGGAGACGAAAAGCAGCTTTGATTGGCCAAAATCTACAGCAGGGATTCAAATTCAATTGAAGAAAAGCAAAAGCTGAAAGTCCCATAACAAACCAAAAATCATGTTTTTTTTTCTGCGCATTACTGAGCGAAACTGTTCATGAGTTTTTTTTTATATATCAGATTGCATCAATGAGTTTAAATATTAATTTAAAACAGTAATTTGACATTTAGTTTCCAGTATTTTGGTGTCTCCCTATTTAAGAAAAATGATTGCTGGTTTTATATGACTTGGCAAAGATGGCCAAAGACGTGTCTATAATGACTCAATACATGACAATATATTTAGTTTTTCCTGAATGTTTAAATTGGTTATTTTTGTACCAGGGATTCCCGCATTTTAAGACCATATCGCCACCCCTCTATCAACCAAAAGAGCAGCAGTGCCCTCCCCCAAAAAAATCATTACACATGCGCATAATTATAGCTAGAGTACTACCACTTCTGTGTATGCATACCACACACCATCATCTTACACAACACAAACATCATTCTGAAGCACATAATTACATGCAAAGAAACATGAAATATGTATGTATGTCTGTGTCAGAGTGTATTATAAATAACTGGTGTGTGTGTGTGTGTGTGTGTTTGTGTCAGAGAATGAGAGAGAGAGAGAAAGTGTCGCATATGAGAGAAACAACAGAACACAGCGGGTAATCGATGCATCAGCTCCAAGAGGCAGGTCCAACACCCTCTGTGCCCACCAGACACACAGACACACACACTAATTACATTCCTCCTCACTCTAAGCAAGGAGAACACAATGGATGATCTGATTGCTTCAGGAAATAAGGAAGTGAGAGAAACAGACAGAGAGTGATAGGAAGAGAGACAGAAAGACAGACAGACAGACAGACAGACATGAGAACATCTGGGCAACAAGCTCCAGCAATCATCAGCAAAATCAACGAACATAGCTGCCTCACCCTCGCTGCCCCTTTAAGCCCCCCAAACCTCTAATGCTGTACTACACAAATCCCCTTTGCCTCCTCACAGACAGTATGCCTGTCTGACTGTCTGAGCCACATGTAGATCACCCAGTCACAGAAACCGAAAAACAGAAAAAATAGTGCCATTTATTTTGAGAAACCCCGGACAACCCTTAGCCAAGAAAAACCCCAGACCAATGATGTGTACAGCAAAAAGTACAGCTTATGTTATAAATAAAGAATGAGTAACATTTAAGAATTATACATAATGAATGTTTTCTTCACCAGTATGAACTCTAAAACCATTCCCATTTAAATGAGGATTGCTACTTTTAGTGGAATTTCAGTATTTTATTCTGTCCCTAATTAATTATTTAGATAGGTTCAAATATTCCAGCTTAAAATACGTTGAAGAGTCAGTCAGCGCAAGTGATCATGTTGAAAAATTATTTCTCCGGTGATGCACACAATCATTTGCACAGTGTATATAGCCATGGTCACACAAAAACGTATCTTTAAACTAGCTTTCTAAATAACTCTACAAGAGAATAAGACGAGCATAACTTTTATTGGATGTCGATAGTAAAAGATTGTGTTCCCAGTTATTTTGGAGCATTTTATTGGTCCGGTTATTCACAGATAGTTTGGCCAACTGTATAAAAAAAAAAAAGTTTTTAAAAAAAGTAAAAGAAAAGAGATGGAGAAATTGGTCAAAAAGCTTATCTTTTCTCAATGTGCTATAGCTTATCCAATGTAAGCAGATTATCAGTTTTCACTGAAGTTAGTTTAGCTGCTCTATAGCCATGATCACCCTGACCAGGCTAGACTAGCAGCAATCTTAACAATGCTGGTCGCCCTACATGACCACACTTGTGGCAGCACTACCGAGCTGGTTGGCTAGCATTACCAATCATGGGCAAAATGAAAAGAAATTTACAACCATCTAGTTTAACAAAGTGGGGTGTGGTTTTTGCAGTATTCTATTTAAGAGATAATGAGCATTATATCCATTACATTACACTCATAAAACAAAGCTATTCCTATTACTAATCAGCTTATTAGCCTTTCAGTTCTGTTTTGCACACTTTTCTCACTGTATTCAAGAACTGAGTGATGATTGCTGTGTATATTATTTGCTGGGTGCTTTAGATTGTATTTGCTGCAGTCGATGAAAGAACAAATTTACATAACTAAGAATTTATGGCATTTATCCAGAGCCATTTAATTTACATCTCAGATGGGGTACAGAAGTATCCGTTTATTTTTTTGCAAAACCAAACACTGGTGCCCTATTGATTACAGTTTTTCCTTACTGGGGCATTAGCCAATTGTCAAATCATAAAACTCTGAAGTCATTTAATTGCAATATACATCCTGAAAAAGAAATTAATCCAGTGGAAAGACAACAGGAAGACTTACCTAGAACATGAATAAATCCAGGAATTTCAGTGGAACACGAATGCAGCACATGGAAAAAAAGAGAGAGACATTCTGATTAGCAATGTGCCTTATTGTATCACACACTATAATATTGTTAAATTGTTTTCAAACAATAATAAAAAAAACTGTATAGTAATAGTTGTAATTGTACATTTGCAGTTTACATGCATGCACTACCTTGTAGCAGATTCTTGGTAAGTTAAAAACTGTTTTAATGGTTTAGTCTCTGCACAACAGTATCGGAATTGTATCACCACTGACCAATTTATTTATTTATTTTTTTGTAGAATCATCAGCATATTTCAATATTTCAAACAGATACTTATTCACATATTTACTGTTTGCTGGAAAATGTTAGTTTCAATAGATCTATTGATTTATTTAGGCTGATAATATAAATGACCAGATAGCTAAATAAATATGAAACCAAATAAATAAATAAAAAATCAGTAGACACTTTTCATTTTATTGTTTGGATGCAGTTCCTAAAATGCTAAAGTTATAGGGTGTCTAGTCTCTCTGTTAGTTAGTTTGGGATTACTTGGATTTCTGCATAATAATCGGCATCGGCCGTGTCTTACTGTCACAAAGATCAATACTGTGTAAGTGCCCTAAAATATACATACTAGGGTCATATCACCCACCCCCACTACCAATGAACTGAAACATCATCAAACTGATACAAAAAAATAAAAAATAAGCAAATGCAAACCCAACAATAGGTTTGAAGATCAAGACATTAACATTTAGATTCATTTCAGAAATGTCATTGCTTTCTGAAGCTCTCATTAGTGTAGAACACTATGGTAATTATTTATTAGGCTACAACACTGTGCACTGGCTTAACGTTCAGTTATTCAAAATTTGAGGTATTTCTAAACAGGGCAACGCTTCATTATATTAAAAACAGACAGCACTTACAATAAACAAAGCTCCAAATTAACCTATAATTAGCCTTATCCAAATTACATCATACGTACTGATAGGCTTTAACAAGACAGTCTGATACCTGTAGTTCATTAAGGTAAGCTGATCTGCAGAGATGAAGGCTTTACAAAGCAGCACGATATTACAATACTGTGATGCTGCTATACTTTATGAATTGCAAGATAATATGTTTCAATAAAAATATTGATATTACACATCACATTAGTGTTGCATGCTGGGGTGGGGCTGATGTCACTGAAATAGTTTCTATTTATTCAGAGATGTTTTTGTGAGTGGGCTCTCCTCTCAGACAGCTAACAGACAAATTTCCAAATTGTTTTTATGTTCTTACTTGAAATGAAAAATAAATGTTAATTTGTTTCCTCTATTCTTGTTTTTTTTTTCTTTTATATAAAATAATTCATTTTGTTCCATGCTCTATCTATTAATTTCTGAGTTCTTAACTTTTTGGCATAATGTTTCTTTAGTATTGGTATTGTGATATTTAGACAGGCATCATATGAAAACACTGGACATTGAATACTGGACATTAATAATATAATCTGTCTCTAGTAGATATATAATGGAGATGAAAACAGTGTATATTTTTCTTTTGCTAAAAAAAAGCAAAGATGTCGTTCACAATATTCAAAAATGTTGCCGATATTATTGCAAAGACACAATATGGCACACCTCTAATCACAAAGGAAAACCAAACAGTATATTGCTATTTGGTCCCACCTCTAGTGAATTTTACACTTTCAGGACAGTTTTATAGCAAAGTGATGGCTATCATCTTTTATACTTTACAAGACACTGCGAACATCTGTGATCAAACTAATCCTTGTGGAGGTAAGTAACTGGTAGGGCTGAAACGATTAGTCGGCATAATCGACAACTTTGACTACAAAAAAATTGTGGAGAGACGCACATACAGTGTATTAGCAGCGCTGTGTCCATTAAACACAAACACAGTAAACTCCACAATACTGTACAGTCTGTCTTTACAGTTTAAACACTGACGTCTATATTACCCATGGAGAGAGTGGAGAGAGTGGCTTCACCCCTTTATTATCATTACTAACATTAGTTAAACTAACGTTATCTGGATAAGTGTTCAGGAGATACTGTACTCTGTTCACTCAATTAAAATTAAATTACATGTTATAGTAGCTACAGACTTTAATAAAAAAATATTTTTCTTAAACAATCAATCATTTCAAAGAGGTATCTCCTGGGGGAAAAAAGTAAGAAAATGTATTAAAAAAAAAAAAAAAAACATATCTTAGGATATCTTAGTATCTTAGAATCAAATAACATCCAGCCTGTGTGAATGTTTCCTATAAAATACTTTGTAATTTTTAGTTTAATATAGGTACATTAAACTATTAAAACGTACTGCAAAATTGGTCTTGGGGCCTACATGTTTAGATCTCCTAACCAATAGGAAGTACAAATGAAGGGCATGACAAAAAATAAATCGCGACTAATTGACAATAATCAGCAGATTATTCGACTACTAAAATAGTCCCTAGTAAATGACACTGAGGAGTGTTAGCGTCTTAGCTTGTTGGACCACACCCTGTCTGTCAGAGTCTAAGAGAGCACAATTGGCCAAGCCCTCTCCCCACATCACCTGTACTGTAATTCCCCACATCACTTGTACTGTAATCTGTGATCTGGTGCGTTCCTTTGAGTTGTTGGCTACACACTGATGCTGCTTCAGAAGGAGAAAAAAGGAAGTGGATGGCCTTACATATAACGGAGGAGGCATGTGCTAGCCTTCACCCTCCTAATGTTGGGTGAATTACTAGTGATAGGGACAGTTCCTATTATAGGGATTGTGTAATTGGCCTTCCAAAAATTCCTTAATCAGTGGCAAAGAAAACTATCTACTGTGTGCTGCTGGGATGATATTCCTGCTTGGTTGACTGTTCTCAGTCCAGCAGTGATGAGAATGACCCATTCATAAAATGACAGGTGCTCTGTGGTGGGCTTGTGGAGTCCTAACCATTAATGATCAGGGTAGTGCTGGACGATATGGCCAAAATTTATATCACGATATATTCCTTAAATTTCGGTCGATACGATATAATTTCGATATCGATATAAATACTTTGAAGGCCTCAGAAAACTGCTAAGAAGCCCTGCAATCCATGCAGCACTGCGAATTTAAATTATTATATACAGTTGTGGTCAAAAGTTTACATACACTTGTAAAAAAACATAATGTTATGGCTGTCTTGAGTTTTCAATAAGTTCTACAACTCTTATTTTTCTGTGATAGAGTGATCGGAACACATACATGTTTGTCACAAAAAACAGTCATAAAATTTGGTTCTTTCATAAATTTATTATGGGTCTGCTGAAAATGTCACCAAATCTGCTGGGTCAAAAATATACATACAGCAACATTAGTATTTGGTTACATGTCCCTTGGCCATTTTCACGGCAACTAGGCGCTTTTGGTAGCCATCCACAAGCTCCTGGCAAGCTTCAGGTCGAATGTTTGACCACTCTTCTTGACAGAATTGGTGCAGTTCAGCTAAATGTGGTTTTCTTGCATGAACCCGTTTCTTTAGCACTGTCCACATGTTCTCAATGGGGTTTAAGTCAGGACTTTGGGAAGGCCATTCTAAAACCTTAATTCTAGCCTGGTTTAGCCATTCCTTTACCACTTTTGATGTGTGTTTTGGGTCATTGTCTTGTTGGAACACCCAACTGCGCCCAAGACCCAACCTTCGGGCTGATGGTTTTAAGTTTTCCTGCAGAATTTGGAGGTAATCCTCCTTCTTCATTATCCCATTTACTTTCTGCAAAGAACCAGTTCCACTGGCAGCAAAACATCCCCAGAGCATAATACTACCACCACCATGCTTGACAGTAGGCATGGTGTTCCTGGGATTAAAGGCCTCACCTTTTCTCCTCCAAACATATTGCTGGGTGTTGTGGCCAAACAGCTCAATTTTTGTTTCGTCTGACCAGAGAACTTTCCTCCAGAAGGTTTTATCTTTGTCCATGTGATCAGCAGCAAACTTCAGCCGAGTCTTAAGGTGCCTTTTCTGGAGCAAGGGCTTCTTTCTTGCACGGCAGCCTCTCAGTCCATGGCGATGTAAAACACGCTTGACTGTGGAGACTGACACCTGTGTTCCATCAGCTTCCAAATCCTTGCAGACCTGCTTCTTGGTGATTCTTGGTTGACTCTTGACCATCCTGACCAATCTCCTCTCGGCAGCATGTGATAGCTTGCGTTTTCTTCCTGATCGTGGCAGTGACACAACTGTTCCATGCACTTTATACTTGCGTATAATTGTCTGCACAGTTGCTCTTGGGACCTGTAGCTGCTTTGAAATGGCTCCAAGTGACTTCCCTGACTTGTTCAAGTCAATAATTCGCTTTTTCAGATCCACACTGAGTTCCTTTGACTTTCCCATTGTAGCTTTTGTAGCTGAGTCTAATCACTGGGTCAAATGAGCCCTATTTAAATGGGCTCATGAGAAGTCAACAGCTGTAGTCAATCAGAATCACTTACAAGAAGTGAAGAGGCCATGACATGAAGCTAATTTGATTGACACAACTCGCTACATCACCAAAATTGACAAATTTTGTTGCTGTATGTATATTTTTGACCCAGCAGATTTGGTGACATTTTCAGCAGACCCATAATAAATTTATGAAAGAACCAAATTTTATGACTGTTTTTTGTGACAAACATGTATGTGTTCCGATCACTCTATCACAGAACAATAAGAGTTGTAGAACTTATTGAAAACTCAAGACAGCCATAACATTATGTTTTTTTTACAAGTGTATGTAAACTTTTGACCACAACTGTAACTGTGTATTTGCACTTTTTGTATGGTTGGCATCAGATACCCTCATTATATGCACATCTATCTATTAGGGGTGTCACGATTCTCTAAACCCTCGATTCGATTTTATTTCCGATTTGAGGGTCACGATTCGATTCGATTCTTGATTTTCTTTTTTATTATATTTTTACATTTTATTATTTTATGCCTCATAAAATTTTAATAATATATTATTTATTATTATTATTATTATTATTATTATTATTATTATTATTATTATTATTTATTAAGATATATATGTAATGCCATCTAGTGACTTTTTTTGGTAGCAACAGTGTGCACTATTAAAACTGCAACGTGCAACATAAAAAAAAAAAAAAAAAAAAAAAAGGAACAATTAAAGCCTTAACAAACTGAACTCTATCCTACTATAACAGTTAAACATGAAAAATAAGACTCGGTCCCTGAGAATTACAAGTTTTTTTTCTTTAAGAAAGATATATTATTAACTTTATCTGAGAGAAAGATGTTTTTTTTTTATTCAAATGAAGCAACAGGTGTAGTCAATCATAAGTTTAAGATTTTTAATCCACCTCACTGTGATCTATAGTCAGCGTTCTCAAGTCACACTGACACACGCATTTCAGCGAGTTCACACGCACCCCCCCCCCCCCACACACACACACACACAGAAAACTAAACCTGCGCGCACAACGCCCGCCCCCCCCTCGCCCCGTTTGACAGATAAAAACCAGTGATCGCACTCCCGCCGACACTCAAAACTTGAAAGCCCTGTTTTCAGTTTCAGTTTCTCTGTTCTCTGCCTCTCACACAGCAGAACTGAGGGCGGGGCTGCGCTCATGCAGCGGCGCTCTCTATTGAAATGAATAGGATGCGCTGTGTTGGTGCTGCGCCATTTGCGTAGCGCGCTGTGCGCGCGGGAGGGATCGTCGATACTCTTTTTGACTTCGATACACGATACCATGACCTCATTTCGATCGATTTCGATAAAATATCGAGATTGTGACACCCCTACTATCTATCTATCTATCTACCTATCTATCTACCTATCTAATGGAAATCTGTACCTACTACTGTCTGAAAATTTAATTTAAGCCTTTGAAACCTCCTTTCACAAAAACTTTAATACTTTAGAAATAAAAGTAGTCAAAATAAATCAATGCTCAATATTATTTGCATATAGCAAAATAATAACATGACATCCCTGTCAAACATAAGCCTGTATAACTATTACCAATAAAAATAACTTTAAATTACAACAGAGGCAGAGCTTCTTATTCTTTGTGAACAAATTTAACAGATTAAAACAAAAGTGTTTCAACTAGGATATAGAATACAATAAGCCTTTATATACGTAAAAGCAACAAGATTTTCCCGTCAAATAAACAAACCTACAGGCTTTATCAACTATGAATAACTTAGTTACAACATAAGCTATAAAAGTGCTTCAGTCAGTATAAGAAAAATATTGTATGTAGTGGAGTTGCTTGAAGTGGTGGAACAGTTTAGATGTATTAACATTACCGCTGCTGGTCGGCTGCACTCTCCGGCACAATTTGCAGCAAAGCGGCAAGGGAGCGGACCCGCGGACGACCTCGAGGACCCGCGGCCGAGCGAGCGGACCCTCGGCCGAGCGAGCGGACCCGCGGCCGGCCTCGAGGATCCGGGGCCGACCGAACCGAGTCTACCTTAGCCTTGGATCCGCTCGTCCCGGCTCCGTTTGTCTCCAGCGCGAGACATTTTTGCTGCGTAGCGAAGCGGACCCGAGCCTAGCCATTTTAACCTAGCCTTGCCTAGCCTAGCCTGTTTGGCTACGTGCCTGTGTGGTTACGTCATCACGCACTGACGTAGCCCAGCTACGGAGGCTGAATGTGTTGAGCTCTGCGGCGAGCTGACGCCAGTAAAAAACGCCTGTCCGTGATTCTAATACATATCGATATACCACAAAACTGATATCACCGTTATTGAAACATTTCTTATCGCGATAAATACCGATATCGAATTATTGTCCAGGCCTAGATCATGGTGAAGGAGGATAAGAAACGTATGCAGAGGTACAGAAGGACTACAGTATACAATTATAGAATTACAGTATACAAATATAGAAGTGCTCCTATATAAATAAAACAATTCAGTAGCATCGGTACATTGCATAAAACTAAGTTTGTTTCATCTGATAAACATCCTGTTTTGAATCACTGCAATATGTATTTTTTAACTGCCCACCCTGAGCTGTCAGTAAAGTCTTTCAAACACTCACAGATTGCCACTAATTAACCAGCTACATCCCATACTGAGGTTGTACCAGATCCAGGCATGCCTGCAGAACTCGAGGGGGCTGGAATAGAGACTACTTTCTGCCCACAGTCCTGCTGTCTTCTTTCATACAACTCAAAACACACAACCCAAGTCCCATATAGAAATTAATGAGCATAAAAATGCTACACTTATTAGAGGAAATCTTCAGAAACTATAAACTATGAATACCCTGTATCTTTACTGCTGCTTGGTTTGATATACAGACCTAGATTAAACAGTGTTTGCAATGTTTTACATCCAAACCCATCCTACTGCATTAGGAGCAATGCACGGATGACTCCCAAAGGCCCAGTCAGAGAAACATTATATTGAGAGAGCCACAGTTGTGTCGAATTCAGCACCCCCGCCATGAAAAGCACCCTCCCTCTGTAGCACGTTTTCTTGATAAAAGCGAAGATAATCTGCTTTAACTTACTTAAGTTACTTTGAGTCTCTACAGCCTCTGTAAATCGGTATCTGTCTCTCAGCCTCAGAATAAAGCTCTGATTCTGTTCTTCCTCCTGTTATCTCTATATGGGGGAAGTGGAAAGTGAAGTGATGTACAGCTGAGGATGTTCACGAATCCTTAATATCTCTCTTAATGTCTCTCGCTCGTGTTTATTGTTGGTTGGACTACAGTTTGTCCCTGGTTGCGTGAGTTCACGTCACGCGTTTTCTGACGTGGTACCGCTTGTTGCGAGGTCAAAGTTGAACCCGGTTGAACTCTTGCTGCGGTAGAGTGGGCGTGGTAATGGGCGGGGAAACGCTGCACTGCTCCGCCGCAGCATCAAAGCGCTCTACTGCTGGAGAAACAATTGAATCCTCTGGGGGTCAGCGTCCTCCACCGTGCTCGAGTCCAGGTAAACCCTGCTCTGACCCACCTCTTCAAGTGTGCCCGGTCACGGTTCAGAGCGATCACACTAGTCAATTGAGCTGTGTTTGGAGGGTAAACGTGCACAGGCACAGCACTGATTGTCTAGTGCGAGTACACCCTCAGTATGAGGGAGCTTTTCCGTGCCACTGATAGAGACTTGGACCTATATCTCTGTATAGCTGCTTTGTGACAACATTTGTTGTAAAAAAAAATAATAAATTGAAATAGAAATATATAAATAAATCTGAATGCTAAGACTAAATTACCTCAGCTTTACTACGATGTTACTGCACTCGCCCTGTACAGCTCATATCTTAAACTCAAAAACAGACAGTGATAAGTTATTACAGTAAAAGTTCAAATTACTACACAGCCTACTTGTGTGAATGTGTGTATTACTGCAAGGAATTTGTGAGGGAAAAAAAACTAAAATATATTTATTTTTAGGTTTATTTACTCCTGTAAGGGACTACGTAAAATAGGGCAATTAAGAGAGAAAAGAGAGGAATTTCTGAAAAGTGTTTTGCTACCCGTCTCTGGCTGTGTGATAAAAGAGCTATGGATATTAGCAGTGAGATGTCTTAACACACAAACACGAACACGCCCTGAAAGATAAGACTCCATGCTTCAGAAAAGCCCACCTACTCCACCTCTCTCTCTCTCTCTCTCTCTCTCCATTTCTGCTCAAGAGCAACACAGCAGTCCTCTTTCTCTCTGTTACATAACTCCCCACCTCCCACCCACGACTCTGCTGCATCTCTCAATGGAGCCCAGCACACACACACACACACACACACACACTTATGGAACATGAGACGTGACACAGAAACAGCCATCCAAAAGCTGCTAAAGATTTTGTAGCTGGAAGTTAAACGCAGCTCTGTTTGGCAGTTCTGGTGGTCCACCACAAGAGGCCTGCACCACTGCACATGCGCGTCTCTGCACTGGAATGAGGAACCTGCTATGTGTGTATCGAACACTCTGCTCAAGGTGATCTGGCCTTTCACTTCAAGTCACGGACACATGCTGATACTACTCTTGCGCTCTCGTTCTCAGGATCGCTCTTCCTTTCTCTCCCCCACACAAACTATCTGGAGGAGTATTTGAAGGGAACGATGCTGTAGTCCCAATTCTTCTCCTGCTCCCGCCCACCCACTCCTACACACACACACACGCATGCGTGCACACACATTTTCGAAATGGATCCCGATTTACATTTTAGTGCAAAACTGAGTATATCAGTCATTTTTTCTCTGAGTATACAAATCGTAAAGGGGAATTTCAGCATAATTTTGAGGGCACTATTAAGTCCCATATTTTTTGTGAAATTCAAAGCTCACTACATGAGCTATGTGTGGATCAGAATTCATTGAGAGTGCCTTATTTCTAAGCCAATAAACTGGAGCTGATAGGGCTTGTTGATATGAGCTAGCTAATTCGATTCAGTTCATGATTCTGGATGTACAATTAGATTTTCTCATAATATTTGGAACACATTTTTAATGACAAAATACAAGGATAATTTTTTTTCTTTTTTTTTATTTCTTAAGTGTATAAACAATGTAAAATGCACCAAATGCTCCCTGTACTTTTCTAAGTGTAATCATACTACTATGATGTTTTTTTTTTCAATTAATCACTTGATTAATTAGGCAATCTGTCGTGTCTCCACTTTAAAATGCAATCAGCTTAATATATATATATATATATATATATATATATTTAAATGGATAGCGCTTTACTTACCCAAACAAACAGTTTTCAGGAGAGAAATCTGTGTGTAGATTAAGATCTAGCGCTCGTTGGACTTTAAGAGAAAATGTTTTTTTTAAGAAGTACAGTTTTGATAACTATGATAACTTTTGCTTAGCTTTACTTAACTTAGGTAACTACCCCCACCACCACCTATTACCCAACGTTCCTTACTAGTGTCACATAATGCACCTTACAATCATGTGTGCATTATGTATAAAATAGACCAGAAAATAGATGTTCACTGATGGTGTGCCTTATAGTGCAAAACATATGGTAATATCAAATAGATCATTTCCTAACCAGCACAAACAAGCAAATGCAGTACATCAAGAATAACAGACACCATTGTTAAGGTTAAAGTTAAACTACTAGAAGTTCATTAATTGATTAATAAAAAAAATGACAATATAGATTATCAGACTTCTGTCAATTAACACCACCCTTGGGTGTCCTCTCACTGTCTTCACACTGGATTTTTCTCATAGATAAGCACGTTTTTCTCTTTGCAGTGGAGACGATTAGAGGAGAAGCGTGTAGTGAATTTCTAAAAGCTTGAGCTGGCCGGCTGCTGAACGTAGCACTTTCACTGCCAGCTCTGGGCACTGCCAAACCAGCATCGGCTTCTCCAGAGCACTACTGCTGAAAACCCCCACAGAATCTGCCCACTTTCAATCTTTCCACACAGCAAAGAGACAGTAAAACAGGAGGAGCTGATACACAATGCCCTGGATTTTACTGCTTCTCAATTTCAGAATAATGTGCAGCACATTTTTAAGTTTTCCTGCGACTATAAAGAATATAAGATTTTTGGTGTTTTTTAAATCAGCGACGCAGCACAGAACAAGCAGTAGAATAGAAAGTTTTAATAGAAACACCTCATTTGACACAAATCAAAAGAACAACAAAAAAATACCTAAATGTGCAAATTAACCAGATATTTTTCCATTTTAGTTTATAAAAGTACATCACATTCATTAACCTGTTCAAAACATTACTGTGTACTAAAGATACTGATCAATAAAGTGGTGGAGGTAAATGAGGTTTCTACAATTAAAAGCTCAATGTTTCAGTAAGAAACAGGCCAATAATACCAATACAAACTAAGGGTGTGACATATTATGCACAATATATTGTAACAGCAATATCACCTTAACTTTAAAAATTCACAATTTAATAATAGCAGTATTTTGTCTTTATTGAAGTCCATTAATTGTTTACATTATAATTATTTTAATAGAAAATCAGGGCATTGGTTGTTATTGTTTACTGTTGTTCAAGTTACTTATAGTTTTGATTCAACGGAATTTTGAAAAATACTCTATTGTGATATTATTGCAATAAGTTTAGGCCATATCACCCACCCCTACTACAAACACATTTAAAAGCAAATTGTATTTCAGCGGCCGACCTACATTTGACTCTGTTTCTTTTACTGCAGACATCATAAAACAGGGTTAGGGTATTGGACAACAACCACCTAGAAGTTTTCTAAAGATGTTAAAATTATGAAATCATCTGGAACATCAGCTTAGCTCAAAAATATAGACTAAGGTTGTGTTTAAGGTTGTGTAATAGTAGAGGTTAATGGTCAGGTTTAGAAAGCAATCTGAAAGTGAACTGAATATTGAACTAAACTTAAATCAAAATGACCAAATCTTAAAATGTGGTAAAGCAATAACTGAAATTGTAACTGCTGCATGTTGTTTTTATTGTCTAGTGCTGAAGTATTTCCTCTGTAGTAGAACAATCTGGCTTGTGTGTGAGAAATGGAGAGTATATCTTCCATGGCCAGTGCAAGTTACATTATATACAATCAACTTTGAAAGCTTGTAGTATGTATATACATTGATCAAGCTTAACGCAGCAAGCATATCAGCATCTCTGACTTTACATCTACAAGATGGATCAGCTAGGCAGGAGTGTCTAAAAGATATTGCTGTGTTTAAAAAAAACATGATCCACTCATACCAGCACAACACACACCAACACACACCAACACACACCAACACACACCAACACACACCAACACACACCAACACACACCAACACACACCAACACACACCAACACGCCAGGGTCACTGCAGTGCTGAGAATGATCCACTAATAATCCAAATAATACTTGCTTTGTGATGATCCTGACCACTGAAGAACATGCTGATAGTAAAGTATACAGAGAAGCAGATACAGGCCTTCAGTCTATAATTACAGAACTGCTTATGTGTGTTAAATTGATCTGAAGAAATGAACAATGGACACAGAAACAAGGAGATGGTCATAAGGTTTTGCCTCTTCAGTGTAATTCATGATGGGTTTTGCACAACCGCTGTCTTGACTGGATGTCCAAGCAGCAGTCAGATGTGGGAAAATTAAATGAGCCAGGCAAAACACAACTGAAGAAATGTAGACTTTACAATATAAATAGGAAAACCAGCATTATTTATCTATATGATGTATAACGTCCCGAAACTCAGTTTACAAGCTGATCTGTCTAAAGTCTAAACTGCTAAAAGACACATCAGTAAAGATACAGAGGACAGTGAATCTTGCCATATCATTTAAAGAGCGCCAACATTAGTGCTGCGGTATTCTGCTGACCTTCCTCTTCCAACATTACTATAGTAACCACTCTCCTAAACTATAGAGTGAAAGAAAAACATGTGCTTAAACAGAAATGATCTGGAGAGCACTGTCTCTTCCTCTTGCTTCCCCTCATTAGACCCACAAAATCATGTTCCTTTTCTTTCACTTCTTTGGCTTCCTGTTTTAGTAAGAAGTGTCTAAATATTATAGTGAGAAGGCATTCCTATCTTATTTGTCAACATACATTTTTAGTAATAGTGCACTTGATCCACTAGTAGGAGCAGATATTGGTCTCTTTTGTTAAAACAGGCTGGACTGGTTAATGCCAAGAGTTAGTACTGCAGCTAACCCATTTAAACCCAGCACATTAGTATCACAGCTGCAACTCTGCCTATGCTAAGCTTGGCTGTTAACATTTCAACTAACACTCTCAAACACATCAGAGGACTGCTGCTGTATCTGTTAGCAATGCAGCTATGCTAACCTGGCTGTTGGCTCTATTCTTACCTACAGAAATGATACATTTTTTAATACAATAGCAGCCAGCAAGTGCATGTGTACTAGTCTGTACATACAGTTTAGCTTGCAATTTTGTGAATCCTTTAAAAATATCCTATACTGCAGAAATCTGACATAAAACAGTTAAATTGAGGACATCCTCAAAGCCTTCAAAATTTGGAGAGTTAGTCTAGGAGGGCAAAATCCTCCTTAAATGTGGGCAAACTTAATGACCAACGGCAAGAAAGATCTTAACTCAGTACTTGGTTAGAGAAAACCCTGTCAACAACCACAAAGTCAAATTTTGCTAGAGGATCTTATAATTCATTAAATCAAATACAAATTATTTGTATTTGTAGTTTTTAATGAAAGTTTTGTTGATATTCTGTCTCCTGCTAAAATAAACCTACCATATAGAATAAGCATTGGATATTTAGGGTTCAAGCACCGAAGGTGCGTAGAACCCTATTGTTTTTGCTAAGATTTTTCTTCTTCTTCTTCTCATTATTATTATTCTTTTTCTCCTGTAAAAACAGTTGTGCAGCCTAAACCGTAAGTCATAGAGAAATGAAACTTGGTAGGTAGATGTAGGATCAGTGCATCTCGGTGGACAACAAAACCGATTGGTCAAGTGGTGGCGCTATAAACAAGGAAATTCATTTTTCACAATTTTCTCAATAACTCAAAAACCATAAGACCTACATTCAAAATTCTTTTTTTGATGGATTCCTTGGGTCAATACCAACAACTTTCCAATTTGGACCATGCACTTCCGTCTATATAGATTTTGTGCTAATTTGCATAATATGCAAAACCTACTTTTGCAAACTAGTCCTAGGAATTTTGACCAATCCTGGCATGTTTGGTATCAAAACACTCGTGAGAGCATGCGCTTCAATATTCATTAAGAAAAAGTTGAAATATGTAAACAATATGGCCGCCATATGCAAATTAGTCCTTCCGGATATATGCCCCATTCACTTCAAGAGGTAAATTTGGAGCACTGTTTCTCAGCAACCGTGCAACCTAGCAAGTTGAAACTTTGCATGCAGAATCTATCATACAGCCTCTAAAGGATGTTCAAAGGGCAACTTAATCAATCAACATGGCTGAACACCATCAGCCAATCAGCATTCAGCAGACATTTTGGCAGGCTGAATGTTGCCCAATCTGGATGATATTTGGCAGTTATGTTCAGGTGGAGACACTGTAGTGACCTGCAAAGTGCTGAAACAATCCGCCCACTGGGGGGCGCTGTTCCAAAAAAACGAGTATATGTCAATCATGCTGTACTATTTTGACATCTAATTGTTTTTGCCATATTTAGTACAGTGGCTCTGACAAATTTCTCAATACAACTATGTTTAAAAAGTGCTTTGTTCATTCATAATTGCTAATTGTTTGAAAATAGCTATATTGAAACTACTCTCTGGATATTTGGCCTATCACCTCCATTTCAGTCTTGCTGCACACTGTAGAGTCTCTAGGTAAATGTTCATTAAAAACATTTGTGAAAATTTCACATACAATACTCTCCAGGCATCAAGCAATCTGTGCGTCCTTGGAATTTCTAACCTAAATTGCTGTAACTCTGCAGTATTTGCTGTAATCTCACAATGTTAAAGACCTCTGTACAATATCACTCTGATGAAGCGCCATTTAATACAGAACTAGATTAAGAATAACTTGACATTACATGTCATATCAGAACATTCACTCCTTTGTGCCTCTTCTCAACATTAATAACAGGTGAAAGACTTTTGATCATTTTAAATGTGACAGAATGTCTCCAATTGTGTTAGACCTTCTTACACATCACCATCCTATGCTCTAGTAGGCACCATTGTGCTAGTTGGTGCTTGATGAAGCGCCATTTAATTCAGAACTAGATTTATAATAACTTCGTAATTACATGTCATATCAGAACATTCACTCCTTTGTGTTAATTTAAACTTGTTTGGTCAAACATTTCAGCTTGTTCTGCAAAGGTTCAAAGGTCAATCTGAATACCACTTTGTGAACATTCTGGTTGAAGCCACCTGATCAATACCAATAACATGTAGACACCTTTTGACTAGTTCTAACTCACTTAATGAATATCCTACAAAGTTCACTAGATTTACATGTGAATTTAAGCACTGATCAGGTTGAAAGGCCTCTGTTCAACATTAATAACAGGTGAAAAACTTGATAATTTCTAAATGTGACAGGGCATCTCCAATCATATTAGACCTTCTTACACATCACCATTCAATGCTCCAGTAGGCACCATTGTGCAAGTTGGAGCTTGAACCCGATGATTGCCGCTTGCGGCTATATTTTCTCCCACTGTATATCAGGCATAAAATTATATCAGAACTGATAAAAACAGATTAGTTGTTTGTTTCTTCTTTTTTTTTACTGTGAAAAAAGACATGACCGCTGCTGAAAGGACAATGCTGAAAACCCTTAAAACATCCTCTTTTATCTTACTGACACACATACACACAAACACTTCATTAGATATTGAGGTGAAAAAAATGACTGTAATGACTGGCACTGGGGCCTTAAAAAAAAAAAAATAAATAAAAATCACATTTCTAATTTAAGATGGCATTCACCCAAGTACAGGAATCAAATTTATCGTACCAATGGAAAGGAACAGCTCTGAGCTAGTCAGCTGCTCTATTTCAGAAGCTCCTTAGCATGGGACTTCTGCACTCTGCAAAGAAAGACCACAAGAGGCCGCACGCTGAGGAGACTCCAAGCTTCCCGCCTAAAAGAAGACAGCAGAAAAGCAGGGAAAAAAGGGGGTGTGGGGCTTTTTGCCGTGTGTTCGGGCAGCCCCCACTGCTCAGCTAAGCTTTTGGGGAGCACAGGAAGAGGTGAAGTAAACAGTTGGATCAGGTTTCAGTCCCTGAGCAGATCACTGAAAGTAGCCCAGAGTTTTGCTAATCTGGAGTAAACGTATCACACAGATCTTGACCTGAGCCTTACTGCACAAACTAATGCTGATCTCAGTCAGCAGTCTACTACTGGTCTGCTGGATCCACTAACCTCAATGCATCAGTGGCAAAAAATTCACCCCTTAGAAAAATACTTGTAAACAATTTAAAGTAAAGAGGGATCTAAATTGGGGTCTTATGAAATCAATATTGTATTTTCCATGTAAAAAAAAACAAAACAAAAAAAAAAACAGAGGATACGCAGTGATGAAGTGAAAAAACATGAAATATCTTGTGTTTTTACTGTCTGCTCCAAAATTAAAACATAACCGTAGCTAATCGACGCAGATGTGGAGATTTATACGTATTCATGTCCAATGTACAGCTGTAAATCTGAATTTCCCACAGGCCTGTCTGCATTGTGGATATCCTAGGGCCCGATCAATGACATGACCTTTCAAAAAAAAAAAAAAAAAAAAAAAAAGCATGTGGTACACTTTTTATACAATGCTGGACTCTGAACAATACTAGCTACTCTGCTTGAGCAGATTGGAGGACTACAAGCATAAAGTAGCCTTGTTTGCCACACACACCAGCCATTACAAGAGAACAAAGCAAGGGCTGGAAGGAGAAAATTCTCAGTGAGGTGCCAAATGTATCCAACTGTTTCTCCAGCGTACTCCATGATACGGCACTCATAGTCACACTGTTGTTTGAGGGAAGGGGAGGAGAAAGTAGGAGAAGAGTGCGGGACAAGAGGAGATGAGGAGGAAGTAGTGGTGATGGCAGGGTGATGGGTGTAATGTAAAATTATTAAAGCAATTACTAAATTACAATTTAAAAATACTTATGAAACACTTAGCAGTGCTATACTAATCATGGGTTAATTTCAATAGTGCTATTCTAGTTAAGCAGTGAAACTTTCGTCACAAATTTACCTCAACAGTGCAATTTCAGTCATACTCACTTTACTGTAATTGAGTAGATTTTATGAGTAATTTGTAATTTTTTAAGTAGTTTTTAAAATAGGTAATTTTACTTTTACTCAAGTACATTGAGACACAAGTAATTTACTTCACTACTTCGGAAAACTCCCTGTTACTGAGTAAAAAATAAAATGCTGGGGGAAAAAAACAATTGTCTGAATTAAAAAATATTATATTTGGCACGGATGTGCCAGCGCACGGATGCTGGCGTGTGGAGTAAGGAGACAATAATGTCCTCATGCAATGCAAAATGTGCCCCGCCAGACAGAGCTGTCAGCGTTCAAAACTTCCACATCAAACCTGAGAAAGCATGTCTACCTGAATGTTAAACATATAAATAGCAGTTAAAACATAACAGTAGAGAAAAAAAAAAATCATAGAAACCTATGCCACTTTTTCTTGAAAATGTTTTATGGGGTGGTCTGAACAAATACTGCCTGAAAGGTCCAAATTATAATGTGGAATAATAGTTCATTAAAAACGATTTAATTTATGATTTGTTGTACTTTACATCAAATCATTAAAAGTAACTATGTAACTTTTACTCAAAGTACATTTTAAATTGAGTAATTTTTTTACTTTTACTCGAGTAGATTTTTAGATGGGTACTTTTACTTAAGTAGAATTTTAACAAAGTAAAGGTGCTTTTACTTAATTACAACTTTTCAGTACTTTTTCCACCTCTGGTCATAAATACACCTGAGCAGCATTACCGAAGTTACATATAAGTGGAATTTTAAAAGAGAAAGCCAGCCAGTCACTTAGTAAACAAACAAATGCTATGGCTTGGTTACCTAAACTAGCTGAAGTTACTATACTAGCACTGTACAGCTTGTTCCAGTCAGCTGGAATACAGACAGCCTGTGAAGAGATAATAAACACAGTAATCTGATGTAAAGTGTGAAAAGTGAAGCTGAATGTTTTATTTAATCCAGTTGATAAACATTTTATGCATCTCTAGATTAAGGCCATAATCCATGCTTTATAAATAGTGGCTTTATATAAAGTCGAGCACGAGAGGACACATATTATAGAAATTAGGCAAGTCCACCATAATGATGTATCTGTTTAGTTACACAACAGCAATCTGGGACTATTGAAACCAAAAATGCCTAACGTAACTCTCTAACCTGTGTTATAATATTATGTGGGCTCTTGAATTCCAAAAGCTTGCTAAACTATTGAGTACTGTGGTATGTTTGAGATCAGTGCTGAGGGCAGACACCCACAACCATCAGTGAAATTTTCAAACGAGCAGAGCCAACACTCCACCCCCACGTGACGCCCACTAAACAGCTCCAAGAGAATCAAGCTTTCATATTTGCAGGGTTTCATTCTCATTAAACTGAACACCAAAAAATACCTGAAACACAGAGAATGCTTAGTATGACGGCATGAGGCAGAAAATACTATGAATTATACAAATGCACAAATTGATTACTAGGTTAGAGAAATAACTCAAAAAGTTAACATTTACAAACAACTGTTTTATTATTGCAGAAAATACACAAATAATGAAATTACTGAAATATTAGCAATTACACAAGTGAACAGTATAAAAAATATATATATATATATATATATATATATATATATATATATATATATATATATATATATATATATATATATATATATATATATATATATATATACATACACACACACACACAGTACATTGCAAGACAAATTGTGCAACCCAAAAAAATACATTAAAGTCAACAGAACAGAATACTTATTTTGACTTAGTTTGATAAGACAACTCCAGCCAATAAACGGAGATAAGGTGCTCACATGATTTGTTGTGACTTATTTTGTTGCACTTGCAGTTTTCCTTGTGTGAAACCAAACCAAAGCAAGGGAGACCAAAAAACTTGTTAAAAGAAACTACTGGTGTAAAGACACCCTATGCTTCCACCAGTTTTGCAAAAACCAGGATCTTCATGTCTGATGCATTACTTTATTTTGGCTATTTAAATATTCACTGTTTTGTTCAGGCATGACTGTTTGGGCTTGTGCTGGCAATACCAGTCCTGCTGATAGGTGACCTTTCTCCTAAGCTTTATTTGTTTTGGCTTTTTTTGCAGACTGAGGTACATTTCCCTACTTCAGGTGCAAAAATGCCCTAAAAAGTCTCATTCCTTTTGTTAATCAAATTTGTAATGTTCATGTTTTAACACTTGCATCTACATACTGTATATATACTGCAGATATCATTAGATCATCTACGTCATAGACTGTATATAGCTGGACAGAGCATCATCTCTCAAAAGTGAAGCCACCACAGGTCGGGCGCCCCCTGCTGTTCGGTTTCAGAAAGCTGTGTAACCCCACCCATCCCCTTAGGTTTCAATGGCAAAACAGACAACTTTCAATCACGTTTTGTTCCAATATACTGTAATTCTACCTCCTTTATTTGCTTATATTGTCAAATGTTTATATCCCCACAGCATTTATTTTCATTGAATGAACGGGAACGGCGACACAGTGTCCATCTTTTTTACAGTCTCTGATTAGGGTTGCAGCGGTAACCGGTTTCACGGTATACCATGGTATTAAAATGCACGGTTATCATACCGTGTGTGTTTGCTTATTACCGGTAAAAGGCAAGCCAGCGGAGAAACTCACCCGCGCATGCGCAACTCTGCTCCGCTTCAGCTGCTCAGCACACAGCGGTGAGAACGGCAGAACAT
Source organism: Astyanax mexicanus (assembly GCF_023375975.1). Lineage (NCBI taxonomy): Eukaryota > Metazoa > Chordata > Actinopteri > Characiformes > Acestrorhamphidae > Astyanax > Astyanax mexicanus. The sequence goes on along the minus strand of NC_064413.1, from coordinate 11,922,314 downwards.
GCATCAGACTAAACAAATCTCTGTCCGCCTAAAAAAAGGCTAAACTAAAATCAGCAGTGTGGGGCTATTTCAGAGACCCGCCGAACGCACCCGAGGATGGTTATCCGATTTATAATCAATGTGGCCGTAAAGTCACAGCTAAAGGTGGACATCCGTCAAACCTGTTCTCCCATCTCCAAGAACACCACCCCGCCGTGCAGCGCAAAGTATGTGTTTAGTTTATAATTTAAATCTGAACCTAAATAAAACCTCTTTGTAGTCGTGCACAACGCATGCGGTAAGCGCCCGCAAAAGCGCTGAGTTATCCGAAATTTGGGCACGCAGGTACAGGTGTGAAGTGCGTGCTACGATGGATTCACGTGTCCGTGTAAAGGTCCTGGCCGGACTGGACGTGAAAAATGCCATTCATTTACATGCGTTCATTTTTAAATTCTGACGTGCCTGTTTTTCATGTGTTAAAACCAGACTCGCTGTGAAAGCCTTAAAATAGAAATCTCTATTGTGAGGATCATGTCAGAAATAAATCCCCTCTTTCTGCAGCATCTGGTTATATACCAACTTGGCAGTAAAATGGACGTTTACAACAGTTGTTGATCAGACACTGACCCAGGCTCAGTTTATCAGATATTAAATAATTTAAACTTAAATAATTGTACTGAATATTTTAAATACAGGATCTTTACTTTTTAGAGCACATGTAATGTGTGACACGTGTGTGTGTGTGTGTGTGTATGTGTGTGTGTGTATATATATATAATTATATACACTATACACCCTTAATGCCCTTAAGAGTAGTGGAAAAACCTGGTTTCCTTCACCTAATGGTGTACAGTTTATTTTTTTTAAGGAGACATTATCTATATAGTTGTTCCAGGTTTCTACAATAAATAGTTAATTGAACAAAAAACCTTTGTTGTAATTTCTTTAAGGGTCAGTTTAATAATATATGTAACAAACTGTGATACCGTGATAACCGTGATACCGCGGTATTTTCTGAGACGGTTATCATACCGTGAAAATCTCATACCGTTGCAACCCTATCTCTGATCTACATACTCTCTAATCCATGACAAAAGTTCGACTCTCAATTACTCTTATCCACTAGATAAGTTAATGAAAAAATTGCATTATCACAGGATGCCAAATTAATGGCTAAGACAAAATAAAATCTCCAGCCAGTCCTAGCCCCATGTGCTGCCTTTGCGTTTACAGGAAGGCTGAAAGAGAGCTTACAGCTAAAGAATGTCCTTGAAAGTTGATGGTTGAATTAACCAAAAAAAAAAAAAAAAAAAAACTGACATGGCCTTGTTCTATAATTATCACTTAGAAATTCAATTTAATTGCGGTGGGCTCAAGCTCCCTAAATAGACTGTGCAACTCCAATTACCTTGTTTGAGAGGGTGAGTCTCCAGCTCATGACTCTGATGCCATCACACTACATTGCATCCTGCCCACACATACGCGTTAGCGTCATTCGTCCAAAACTGTTCCATCGGCACACATCAGCTGAAGACTTTGATCTGTATTCCCAAACCTCTGAGAGATTTAGACCTGCTTGTGGTCTGTTGGGTAAAGAAGTGAGGAAATGTAACAGAACAAAATCAGGCATACAATAGCTATAGCTCAGGCCTTATTCTTAAGTGTGTAGGGTCCACACTTAAGAAATTAAAGATAAGGTTTCAGGAAAAGCTGAATTTTGATTTCTTGTGGGCCATTTTGCTTTCTAGTTATAAACAGGTTAGCTATGATGTGGAAAAGCATAGAACAAAGGTTGATCCTGCCCAGTGCTCCTGCCCTATTCCTATTTTCACATCCTAGGTTGCCAGGTATGAAGTGCAATAACAGAAAAACACAGTATCGGAGGTAGGTAAAATAATCTAGACTAGACAAGCTTGTGGAGTTTTCAGTGGCATTAGGATCAAAAAGCTGCTGGAGTGAATTTCATTAGGGTACACAATTTAAGCCTTTTTCACAACTTTGTTTTTTACGTTTACATCCTGATTAAATGCACGTGCCTGAAGGTATTACAATCAGTCCGATCTCCTTCCTAGCAAATCACAGAAGCAAAGTGTGCACACGTATGAATGCATGCAAGATAGAAGGAGAACAGGAAAAACAGTGAGAAAGTGCCTGTCTCCATGCCGAGGAGAACCAGGGTTCCTTGGCAGGTTTGAGTCCCAGCTTTGCAAAGCCTCTTCTCATGTCACAGGCCATCTGTTGCTCAGCAGCCCTGCAGGCACTAAAGATGAGCTCCAGCACACTGGTCCAGATGCCTATCCGGCACTCCTCGCAGAGCTTCAGCATGCTGCCTGTCAGGAACGCCTTTTCAAACTCCACCTAGCTGGCATTTGTTCTTCATCTCAAGCTTCCTCCTGCTGATCCAGATGCCAAGCCAGCACTGCACCATTCAACTTCAGCAAGCTTTCTCACCACAAGTTCTGCTACAGAAGATGCATTCATTATCTAAATAATCATTAGAATTAAATTAAATTTCCAATGTAATATATTGACTCAAAATTTCTGAACATATCACACTTAATAATAAGTGCACCAAAACATTAATTTTGTAACATGAACATACACTTTATAATTTGTTGTTGTTAAATACAGAAAATTAGTAAGGGAGAACATACAGACTTTGGGTGGAAACATTTACAGAAGTTTCATGAGAGGCTTCACAGTCTGCAGTCATTGACTCCCAGGCAGTCCAGTATAATGTGTTTGTAAGTGACATTCCACATTTACTACATCTTAGTGCTTTGTCTGCCTGGAGAAGAAATGAGCATGTCAGTCTCAAGTGGCCTATAAAGCATCTTGTGATCACTGATGGGTTTTTTGAGTGTTCGAGAGACCAAAGGATTCATTTTGTACAATGTATTATAGGGCTGCACATCAAATTTTCTTATATTACAATATTAAACAATGCAGAGCACATGACGTCACAAGTCCTGCCCCCACTCTCACGCTGTCTCACGTCCAGACTGATCAAGAGCTGAGTCAGCGCCGAGCACTCAAAACCAAAGGAAAACAGCAAAACAACAGTAATTAGCCCTTTAATCAGGCATTTAAATGGCTTTTTAGAAGGTAAATAAGAGAGTTTTTCTGGGGTTAAAAGTGTGAATTCAGCTGTAACTGGAAATATCTGCGCAAAACTGTGCTGGACTGGGGTGCACAGCTTTCAACACGTGGATGGAGGCCATGCGGTTACCTTGTGTTCAATCAAAAACGTTGTAGACCTCCTGGCTATGGCCAAGTGGGTGTCATAGACCCCACGTTAAAGATAGTGGATCAAAGCACATTAATAAAGATTCTCTCTAAGGAAAGTTTAGGGCTTTGTCACTGTAAAAGCATCATCTGTCATTAGAAATGTGTTGCTGTCCAGACTAAAAAACCTTAACACTTAGACCTTTACGTCACTATAAATTCCCCTCCAGTAAAGCCAAAAGACACGTGCTCTCTTCAGAAAAAAGCAGGACTGTCAAACAACTAGAGAGAGTGCCTTTGTCTCACCACTACAAAGGCCTACTTTATGCTCTTTAGATAGGGCACAGCATCAGACTGTCATTGCAGTGGCACCAAGTTATGGAAAGAACTGCCTCACAAGTGTGCTGTCCAACCCAGCGACCTCTCAGACTCGCGGAAAGGTCTTTTGACCCAGTGAGGGTCAAAAGTCAGGTCTAAAAATTTTGCTCATTAGTATAACTGTGGATATGGCTGTGAATATGGTGATTGAGTGCAACTGGACAGACACAATTTATATATCAAAACACGGTTCAACAAGAGAGTCTCTGAGCTAAAAGTTTAAACATGGCCAATCATCTCCCAGAAGAAGGCAGATTCAGAAGACAGAAGGATGACTCTTATAAGCCTCTATGCGGCAAAGTGGTGCTTCTGCCTCTTATTTTCGCATTCTAGACACGTCCTGTTTAAATAATTACTTGACTAAAAAGCCTCTACATGAGAGCAGACCATTACCAGCAAATGACTCCTGATCAACACTAAACATTAGTCATTCACAGTCGTGATATTACTTTACGTAGTGTATTCATGAGTTTAATCTAATCAAATTAAGTAAAAAAAAAAAAAAAAAAAAAAAAAAAAACACCATGAAGAAAAAGGTTTTTATGTTTAACTGGCAATTAAATTATATATATATATATATATATATACACACATACACATATATGCACACCACACACACACACCACACACACACACCACACACACAGAAAAGGTATGTGAACCCTTTGGGATTACTTGATTTTCTGCATAAATTGGTCATTAAATGTGTTCTGATCTTCATCTAAATCACAACAATAGACAAACACACTCTGCTTAAACTAATACCACACAAAAAATATTTATGTTTGCATGGTTTTATTGAACACATGTTAACATTCACAGTGAGGGGTGGAGAAAGTATGTGAACCCCTAGGCTAATGACTTTTCTAAGAGCTAATTGGAGCCAGGAGTCAAACAAACTGGAGTCCAATCAATCTAATGAGATTGGATGTGTTGGTTAAAGCTTCCCTGCCTTATAAAACACACACCAGTTTGAGTTTGCTGTTCTTAAGAAGCATTGTTTGATGTGAATCATGCCCCACACAAAAGAGCTCTCAGACGACCTACGTTCAAGAATTGTTGAGTTGTATGAAGCTGGAACGGGTTACAAAATTATCTCTAAAAGTCTTGATGTTCATGTGTCCACGGTATGACAGACGGTCTACAAATGGAGAAAGTTCAGTACTGTTGCTTCTCTCGCTAGGCGTGGTCGTCCTGTAAATGATGACTGCAAGAGCACAGCACAGAATGATCAATGAGGGGAGGAAGAATCCTAGAGTGTCAGCTAAAAACTTCTCTGGAAAATCTAGAAATCTCTGGCATATGCTAACATTTTTGTTGACAAATCTACAATAAGAGAACATTAAACAAGAATGGATTTCATGGGAGGACACCACAGAGGAAGCCACTGCTGTTCAAAAAAACATTGCTGCACACTTGAAGTATGCAAAAGAACACCTGGAAACTCCACAGCAGTACTGGAAAATATACTGTTAACAGAGGAAATCAAAATTGAGTTGTTTGGAAGGAACACACAACGCTATGTGTGGAGAAATAAGGCTCAGCACACCATCATCAAAACCTCATCCCAACTGTGAAATATGGTGGAGGGGGCATCATGGTTTGAGTCTGCTTTGCTGCCTCAGGGCCTGGAGGATTGCTGTCATAAACGGGAAAATGAATTCCCAAGTTTACCAAGATATTTTGCAAAACTTTGCAAAACTTAAGATCATATGGCAACTGAAGCTCAACAGAGTATGGATGATGCAACAAGACAACAACCCAAAACATAGAAGTAAATCATTAACTGAATGGCTTCAACAGAAGAAAATGCGCCTTCCTGACCTCAACCCAATTGAGATGATGTGGCATCATGACCTCAAGAGAGCGATTCAGATATCAGATATCCCAATAATATTGCTGAACTGAAACAGTTTAGTGAAGAGGAATAATCCAAAATTCCTCCTGATCGTTGTGCAGGTCTGATCTGCAACTACAGGAAACGTTTGGTTGAGGTTATTGCAGCCAAAGGAGGGTCAACCAGTTATTAAATCCAAAGGTTCACATATTTTTTAAGCAGACTGTGTTTGTGTATTGTTGTGATTTTGATGAAGATCATTTAATGACCAATTTATGCAGAAATCCAAGTAATCCTAATAATCCCAAAGGGTTTACATACTTTTTCCTGCAACTGTATATGGGGTGTCTGACGAGGCAGTTGGTATAGAAAAACTAAAGTTAGCATCAAGTTTCTTTTTTTCTCACTCACAGTTACTCAAAGTCTGCTAGAGTGGTAAAATAAGATGCGTCTCATTTTTAGTATACTTAAAGTATTTAGAATAAAATATTTCAAAATGAACCAACATCAAATTGGTATATACATTTTTACAGTCATTGGTTGGGCTGAGTATTCCTGACCTCAAGCAGTGTAAAATTATTTGATTTGCTTCGGAATAACCAGATGAGGCTGATGACTGAAATCCATGCGCACACAAAAATGCTGAAGCATACACTTGAGAAGGCTTGCTCTGCAGTATATTTTTCCCTCAGAGTGCCAAAAATACATACTCTTTCCATTCATAATTCCACCATGACATCAAAATGGAACTTTGGAACAGGGAAACCTGATCTTCATGACTGAGAGCTTCCCAGTGGCAACAGTGTGGTAACCCATGTTTACTGAGAAATATTTTTCCATTCAGAAGTATGGAACCTTGCCAGATATGCAAAGTGACCTTCCCCTCAACATTAGTATGTCCTGAATTCCGATTTTTCTGACTTCTCACTTGCAGGTTATTGATGGTACGTGACTCTGCAGACTGTCCCACAAAGGGTTACAATAAAACCCTTTGGAGTAAAATAGAACTGAGATAATGAGCCAGGTAATTTCTTTAAACCCCTGTGTTTGACCTCAGAAATGATCTTATGGAAGAATGGGCAAAACTTCTTACAGACACAGAAGCCCTATCAGAAGAGTTGGAGCTGTGTAGATGTCACAAGATTTTTCTGTCAACAACAAACAACAGTAGGAGGTGTAAGAGATGTTCATCCTGGTCCATATTGTAGGCAAACTGTAGCAGAAGAAAAAGAACCAGCCAAAATCTAAACAACATATGAATGGTAATGACTTGTGTCTTTTCTAACTGAAGATTAACCCTTATTAATAATAATAAAAAAAAGAAAAGTAATAAAATACATCCCAGGGTAATCAGTAATGCTCATTCTGCTACACAACATATGTGCATTGAAGGGAGTGGAATTTTGGCAGAGGCAAAATTCAGCACAACACCAGGGAAGGCAAATTGTCAACCTGAAAACACTATATGAAAACCAATTTCTGACACATGCCATTTCACAAACCAATCAGCATCAAGTATACTGAGCTGCAGCCCACATATATGATGATATCAAGCTGCTAAAATGCAGCATGAAACTAAAAATGTACCAAACAAATGATCCATAATGCAACATGCCATTTTCTCATGTTTAATAACTTAAGTGCATCACACAGTTTATCATAATTAGCATCCACTAGCAAATCAGGCAAAAGATTGGGCAAAACAGTGTGTAAAACACAAATGTTCATGCTTTTAGAGTAGACAATGAAACAGAACAATCACATCTGAGTTCTCTCCTCTTCTCTTCAGATCTTCAGCAAAACTACAGAGCCTCTGGTTCCTAAGCAACAGGCACTCAGCTATAATGCAGGACCATGGCGCAAGTTTGCAGTCCAGGCATACAGGTGGGTGTGTGCTCTTGCACGCGTGCGCGAGCAACACACACACACACACACACACACACACACACACAGTTCATTTTAACAGTGTAATAAAACAAACTTTGTGCAATTCCCATTCACTCATTTATTTACCTCACAGAAGCTTCAGTAAGACAGGGTGTTGTCCTGGGTGTGTGTCCCCAAATCCAACCTTTAAAGAGTAATGGGCACAGCAACATTTTGTATCATGCATAAACGTCATAGACTTCTTCCTCGAGTTTAGTCCCAAGGAAGTTTGGTTCAATCCAGGGTGTTTTTGAGGGAGATGCTATCGCATATCTCCTCTTATCTGGTCCACTCACTCATCCCTCTTTGGATATTTGCAGGGATTCTCCATTGTAGGCTTAGGTGCAGGGCAGTCCTGGCCTCAGAGTCCTCATCACTTCGGACCACATGTCCGTACCACCACATTCTTGCTTCTCGCATCTTGCCTGTGATGGGTGCGATTTCCGTACGTCTTCGGACGTCGGCATTTATGATGTGGTCGTGCAGCGTCAGGCTACGGCTCCATTGGAGCATTCGAATCTCTATGCTGGGCAGGGCCTCAAGACTGCAGGCCAGCACTCACAACTGTAGAGGGCAACGGTCAGTCTTGTGATGGTCTTGTAGATCTTGCCTTTTAGGGGCACATGTTTGCATCTTGCAGTAGCAGGACATCTGGGAGGGTGTCAGCATCACTGCCCAGGTTCTTGAACTGTGTGATCTTCTTGAGTGGGACCCTGTTCACGGTGATCGATGCAGCGGTCTTGCTCGCCAAATTACAAATGTTATATCCTTTAATATTTTAATGCTGAAATGCTGAGTTCATAATTTTAAATATTAAAAATGTATTTTCATAATTCATTCTGATTGCAAGTAATTATTATATTGGTGGTTGAATACAATTATCATATTAATCGTTTATTCAGTGACTCTTCCTGTGATCCCCTCAATCTCTGCGTCCTGTGGGTGTGGCTCCTGTTACATCGCACTTTTTACCATACCTGTCTGGTAACGAAAGCTAAAGAGAACTACAACAGCAGCAAAAAATAAATAAAAATAAAAAACACTGACAGGAAAAACAAACTCAAAAACAAACAAATTGTGCATAGAGATTTGTGCCGCTTATGACAAAACAAAGAATATGCAAATTCATCAAGCGGCAATTTTCCTTTCAGGCAGCCCACTTCGGAAAGCTGCATGTTCAGTGAAAGAGCGCATTCGGAACGCATTTGCATGACAGCAGCACTAAAGAGCAAATAACACAGCAAAGGAAAATATTTGTGGTTGTCCTGCAACTATAGCTCTTTAAAATGCTGAAAATAGTCAAAAAGGAAAGGCGCGGCCCGGCAATAATTTGGACAGTTAATGCAAAAGATGACTTCACCTCGTTAAAGCACAACAATTATAGACTCTAATTCACACAGCCATTGAGTTAAACATAATCATAGACTCAAACCACTGCTTAACTGGATTTGTTTTAGAGGGCTTAGTCACAGCTCTATTTCCTGTAATAGAAAGAAGACACTGTTGATGTCCTTTGTAGCTGAGATTCATGGGCACCCTAATAATAATGTGCTAACAAGAGAGTCTGAGTGGCAGACTGACTCAGTGTGGAGGCACCAGCTTAAACTGTTCAGAGTGACATACATGTCCATTACCATGTGTGAAACCTAACATGCTATAGAGAAGTTGATATCTACCATACCATAACATTAAGGCTAATCGACAACATAGCAATTTCCTCACAGCATTAGTTTCTTATTTATGAGTATGACATGATCCTAATGTCAGATTATGCAAAAGATTAAGAAGATTGCCAGTAAGGTACATCACTGACCATGTTTCATTCTGAACGTGTTACATGTTTGACCATGCACAAACCTTACAAAACGTTATATCTTGCAATATTTTAATCTTTAATTAGTTTTCAGAATACTTAAGTTCCATTCTGATTGGACAGAGGATTGTTTTTTCATTATTTCTGTAAAATACTGGAATAATTTAACCAATCGAAATGAGTTTTAGCTGCTGGAAGCTATTCCATAGATCAACCATGTATAGAAAATAGCATGCTCAAGATTATAATTCTAGAGGTTTTGTATCAATCATTCTGAAATACAATTCAAATAAGACTTCTTGAATATTACACACAATGCAGAATCTGAAGCAGGTTATTAATGGCTTCTAACAACACCACCACCATCTTCAACGTTAAGCCCTGTAAAAAATATGGTTAACTAACACCGCCTTAAGTAAAGTAAATTAGAAAGATTTCAATATCAGGATTAAATCAGGAGACACATTTAAAAACAGATAAGAATCCAATTACTCAAACCACTTCAGGAGGTGGTCTAGGATGCATCTGAGCAACATGTAACAGCAGTATAAATTCATCCATCTCTCAAAAAACTCCTCCCAGTACAGCCAAAACTGCAGTAATAATTGTCTCCCTACAAACAAATGTGCATGTTTTATCCCGCACAGCAATTTGATTTCAGTCTGAAAAACGTGATACATTTGACTACAGAAAAAAAGTCTAAATAATCATATATGTTGTTAAAATTTGGATGTGGTACAATCCAGATATTAGCCACATGCAGTGAGCAGGTGTTAACAGGGTCTCTGAGACTTGGTCTACAATCCCAGAGAACTTTTCCTTTTTGAAAGAGAAGGATTGAGAATTAAATGTTAACATTATACTAAACTATACTATATGTTCAGACTAGACTGAAACTAGTCTTCACAGTAATTTAAGAGTGTTCCGATTAGATTTGCATGTCTGAACATCACAAATGTTTGTTACGGGTTGCTGTGGTAACAAGGTCGGTGTCAGTAAATTACATTGGGTGCTCATCTTGGACTCCTGCACTTCCATCACTCAGGATTTGATTAAAGTCATTGTTTGTTTGCATTGTACATGTAGAAAAAGATAAAAATCAATTAAATCTGTCTTGAGCAAACAGTGCAGCCAAACAAAGATGAGATGAATCTGTACAAATCTGACTGTAATAAAATTTCAAACCACCCCAAATGTGGTTTTCATGTGGTTTCTGGCCGTTTAGACTATCAAAAGTCAACCTGGATACCATCCAGATATGCCAAAACACTGGATTTGGTCTGGCAGTATTAAACATGGCTAGTTATGAGTGGGGTTTGAGACACAATGCCACCTGGCGACACAGTATCTAGGGTTATGGTCCCAGATGATCTTTTAAAGTACAAAAGTACAATCTTATTGAATTGACAATGAATTCTGCAATCATTATACATATGTGAATGTGTGTTTTTTGGATGGCGATAATCACAGACATTATCTAATTAAACGCTTCTTGGAGGAAATCTCAAATAGCCTACTCAAGATTGTAATGAATATTTTGTTTCAACCTGTCTGAATTATAACGCTAACTAAATGGCCTGAACATCACAAACTGAAGAATGTGAGGCTTCGTATACCATCTATCACCACCACTATGTTCTAATCTAATCCATATTAAGATTAGGTTAACTAACACCATATGCTAAATTGGATTAGAACTCTAAGGCTCTTAGCACTGATTTTACTTCAACCAGATACCAAGCCACAAATTATTTACACCACTTTCACAATACACATCATTAAAAACTGAAATCTAGTTGTGTCCTTGTTCTAAAGTTGAAGATTTTAAAAGCTAAATCACCAAAAACAGTGCAATTAAGTTTGATAGCTCTCAGATCTATGGCCACAATTCCAGCCTTCCAAGTTCAACCACAGATAAGGGCATAGCTGCATGCTGTATCCTGCACAAAACTTACAAAGGTCTTGGGTAGTCTAAACAACCTCAGAGTATACATCTCAGCAAGGTTATTCCTGTAGTACGAGTAAAAGAGTTGATTTGCATGCTAAGTCTCAGGAACCCAAATAATTCAACTCTCTCTTTGCTGTTTGCTCGAGAGGTCATATTTCTGGCTTTGTGAGACACATATAATCTATTAAATGGTAACAGCTGTATGGTATGACCAAAATATATATTATAAATGTACTTCTAAATTTGTCAATACAATGAAGAAAAACTGCTTTACTTTATCGTGTTAATGGTAGCTAATCTAAAAGCATTGCATGCATTTTAGACAATTAGCCTCCAGACAATGGTCTCCCCTAGAGCAAATTATGAATATAATAGCATCTAGTAAAACCTAACTATAAAGGTTTACTGTAATATTATATAACAAGTGGGAAACTTGGGATTCTATATAATAATTGTGTATTGTGGGAATGTCTTTAAGCAATGTGATACAATATTGTTACCATATCGCCCACCCTTACTGTTAACTGCTTAATGAAATGAAAAAAACAAACACTGCTCTAGCCAGCACTGAAAAGATGTTCACAGTCACATCTCAAATACAAATTGAAAATACTGGAAAGAGAAGGTTTGTATTTATACCAATACTATTTTTTAAGAATCTGCAGCAACCAATTATTAAGTCTGTGTGTCAAAATATTATGATAAATATAGTGTAGTGTGAAAATATTACAATTCACCCACCCAAAATGATAAAAAAAAACTCTTTTGCACCCTTACTGAGTGTTAACCCTTTCAAATGAAACCACTATGGCATAAATTATATTTGTAGAAGGAAAACATATAATTTTTGGAAACTTTTCTATCCCTGAGGATTAAACAAACTTAAATTTAGACTTTGATATTTGATAAGCAAATAAATTGAATAAGGTGTTTTAGAACAAAGAAGCACCCAAAATATGCATGGAAAAAGGCCACAGAATAAATAAATAAATAAATGAATAAATACAAAGGTTTTAGTAAGTTTACAACAAGAATGTAATACAGGAAGGATATGAACTGCACAATTTACTTTTTTACATATTCTTGCAAATATACGTTTGTAATTACCCTTTCATTGTATTGGATATAAATATGCCATGTAACATATATTAAAAATAAACTAATAAATAAGCAAAAAAGTAAGTAAATAAATTAACAAAAATATGGTATGGTATGAAAAGGTGTAATAACCAAAAATTTGGTTTCGTGAATGATGCCACTATGCCACAGAGAATTATATAAAAAAATATATATTCAAAAATATTATAGAATTTTTTCTTAACAGATGCAAACAACATCGCCCACACCTACTGTTAACTCTTTCAGATTTTATCAACATCAAACACTGGTCTGGGCAGCTAATGATTCACAGCCACAGTTCAATTACATTATGTAAAAACTCTCTCTAACACATACAAATCCTATTTTGAATAAATGACTAAATGTTAACCCTTTTAAATAAAAAAACACTATGAAATCTATGAAAGGATCACAGCAGCAGCAGGAGCCTAGCCAAACAACACTGCTGCACAGATGCAGAGAAAAGCACTAACGCTAGAGCTTCTCAGCCAGCTCTGCTCGCACCCTCACAAAGACAATAACTAGCTAGTTACCAAGCCCACATAAACATGATGGTTAGCTTTTGTTATTGCCATTTATCTGCGTAAATAAATAATACATATTTGCTTTTGTACTAGAGTATAACTAGCAAAACAACAGAACAACCCTTTTTCAGATAGTTAGCGTTAGCTAGCCACAATCTGTTTTTTTAAGTGGGCGGAGGGTTAGGGGGGTATTGATTAGCTAGAATATATTAACTAGCTATTAAATAAGGTAAAATAAAATTCTAATGTTTTTCTAAAACAATACAAATATAAAATAAAAGCTTGAAATAGATCTTAACTAATAGCTAGCTAGCAAATCTATACACTGTGTATTCTACTATTTAAGTTATCCAGTAACTGTGTGAATTCAGTTCTTTCTTACTATGAATCAAATTATTTCTATTTTAATATCAATTTCTAAAAAAACATAATACAAACAAGGACGTTCAAGATAAATTAAAACAAACAGCCAACAACTTCAACAAGCTAAACAAAACCCTTTACTTCATTTTATAGTGTTTTTTGTTGCCATGACAATTTAGAGACTCCAAAAATAAACCAATTTCAACAAGAAATACGTTTTTAAAAGGGTAATTAGCCCCACTTCTAAAAGCTCACATTAGTTGGAGATGGAGTGCTCGCGGCTTAGGGGAGGTGTTGATTATATTCACGATATTTAATAAATTAACTGCAAGTTTTTTCAAAATAAAAGTCTCGATCTGTTTTATAAAAGCTTGGAAACATCCACCTGGACAGTGTGTGTATTTCATTATCCTACGTAACCGCTAGCTTTTTGCTGTGTGAATTCAGTTCTTTCTGACTGTGAATAAAATTTAACTTTACTATCCCCACAGCTAAAATCTGAACTCACCTTCAATGGAGATGACGTGCTCGCGGATCTGGTTCTGCAGCGCGAGGTCGTCGATGCGCTCGATTAGGTCGTATATGGCGTAGATGTTGGGGTGCACGGACTCGAAGCGGTGGATTTCTGCCCGGATGGCCGCGGAGTTGGACAAGACGAACTGCGAGCCGGCCGCCCCGGGCTGGGCGCCGGGCCCCGACACTGAGCCGCCGGACGACGACGAGCCGAACTGCGCGGGTATGGCCTGGGGGACGGGCACTGGCGCGGGAACCGGTACCGGACCCGGGCCTGGGGCGGGCATGGCCGGCTGCGCCTGCTGAGAGATACCGGAGACTGAGACGGAGACGGGCACGCTGGACTGGTAATTCATTTCTGTTCTGGATGGATGATTGAGGGGGGGGAATTAGCAGGCTGGTGAGGAGGGGGTGAGAAGAAGAAGAGGAGGAGGAGAAGGAGGAGTACAGGCAGGCAGCGCGCTCGGGAAACGGCTGAGGAAAAACGGGGAGCTCCGCAGTTCTAATCTAATTAAAATAATAATAAAACAAAAACAGAAGCCCCGCCGTGAGATTATAATCGATGCATCAACGATCGCCAGGGTCGACCCGAGCAGCCTCTCGCTCATATTACCAAAACTTGACTCAGGACCATTGTTCCTTCTTTCTGGGGGTCTCTTTCTCTGGTTCTCCTGCTGACAGCTGCTCACACCCTCTGCTTATCTTCTGCTCTCTCACTCTTTTTCTCCGTCGCCCGCTGATTGTTTTGCTGCTGTTGCTGCTGCTGCACACAATGCGCCCCGGTTCTGTTCCCCGACTGAACGGCTGTTCTACACTGAACTCCAATACAAAAAAAATCCCGTTTGAATTCTCTTTGGTCAGCCTCGCCTCGCTCCGCCCCCCGCCCAGCTCTGCTCCGCCCCCTCTCCTGCCCCTCCAGACACGCCCCTTCGCCTGCATCTGCAACACAGTCAGTGACGCCGCGCCAGAAATTCGATCTGATTGGAGGACTCTGGATAAGGATAAAACAACGTGCGCATCTTTTTGATCCCTCACCGTTATGCAACAACATATTTTACTTGCATACATGTGCTGTAGTGTGTTGTGTGTGTGTGTGTGCACTTTTCCAGCAGTGATATTGTGTTTTTGCGTTTGTATATCACTAATTCTGAAGAATTCTATTGAAGCCCATTCCACTTGGGAAAAATAATAGTCCTTCACTAAGTCATAATTATGAGATACTTAGACATGATTGAGACATACTAAGACGTATTTGAGATAGTAAGTCATAATTATGAGATGCTAAGTCTGAAGTATTATCTCATAAGTATGACTTACTCTCACAATTATGACTTACTGTCTCATAATTATGACTTACAGAGCACACATCAAACGATATAAAAATCAACTAAAGTGAGTATTCATTATTTAACAGCATATATGTGTACTAAGAATGCCAGATAATGGTTTAAAAACACTGTGAGAATAGTAATAACTGGAAATACACCTATTCTATATAAAAATACAAAAAAAGGAGGCTGTACTGGTATTTTTACTGAACAGCCAAAACATTACTCTATAATTACATACCTTCAAAATTTGTAATTTAATTAACTTTTTATTTTTTAAAAGTAAAAACTTTTATCCAAATTCTCAAATTATCTGATGTTGAAATAAATTTAAATAGACACAAACATAGATTTCCTGTTTTTTTTTCTCGAATTTCTGATTTGTAGGTTGTAAGAAAACAAAACAAGACAGGCCTCTTTAAACAATCTTTAATTAGCTTATTCAGTTTCATCTGATTCACTTGATTAAATGAAGTACATATTAATTTGCATCCCTCAAAGAGAGTTTCAGAAATGATTTCAGAGGACACATAAGCACAATATCTTCTATTAGTAATAAGTACTTTGGCAATAGACATGTACATGTAACATTATAATAGGTATATAAAAATGTGTTTAATAAGTATAACACAATTAAATCTAATGCAATATGTGTTTTCAGGTGTATAATAACACATAATGAGGACAATTGGTTCTAACATTTCCTTTCCCACATCCTCACACGCATTTGTGTATAGCACATTTGTGGTGTGGATGGAGGTTAATCTAGGAGTTGTCTTCTGTTCCCAGAGGAATATCTTGTTTGCTATGTTAATGATATATGTAGCTTAAGTAGCATGTGAGGAATCACACAAAAATACAGTGCATAAATATCAAATTAATAAAGTTTATTAAAGATCTTGCATATGTTATATGCATTATTGTGGTTCTGTAATCAGCTAAAAAGGGCTGAAATTAACATAACAGGAGTGTTAAATAGATTCAAGATTCAAGATTTTTATTGTCATGTCACAGAGTACAGGTGTACATGTGAGTGAAAAACTTGATTCCCACCAATGTTCAAATAATAATATTTACAAGTAGTAATAAAATAAAATATAATATAAAATAAGACATACAGGAAAGTAAATACATATTACTTTATTACTTATTATATTTGTGCCCACCTACAGCAGATGTTTTCGGAGATCAATTGGATAGAAAGCTTTTTTTTTGCAACCATGCTTATTAACTTACTAATCTGATGAAGCTTTTTTGGTTTGTAGTTTTATCAATATACTGTACTATTGTGTTCTTATACACAGGGTTGGTTATCAAGATGTATTTTAATTAGTAAATGCAAAAAAACGAGCTGTATCACTAGAACACTATGTTCTTCCCTTAGGTCTTTCTTATCATGTAAAGGTAAAACTTGTGCAGTATTCTATATATGCAGCTGCTATTTTTAGAATTAAATAGGCTATTTAGTTTAATTAAAATGTATTTAAAACTGTTCTTTTAAAGAAATCTAAAGTAAATGACATACATTGTAATTAACTGTGCTGGATAGCATGAGTAAAGCACCCGAAATAGAATTAAACAGCTGCTTCTTGCTTGGCAACTGAAACCCTGCTATGTAATGGGACTTATATCATGGATACAATAATAAATTCATAAATGAATTCTACACTCACACACATTAACACACTTACACACACAGCTCTAACACACACTAACGCCCCACACGCTCAGGACCAGAAACCAATCAGACTCAACCAAATTACAAAACAGCTCTAACAAAACTACATCAGCTACTGGGAACCTCAAACTAAATCTCAGAGTAAATTAGTGTTACTCGGCCCTAAACCGTCAGTACAGAGCAGCGGAATACCATAGCACCCTGACTGACCCCAAACTGAGGTCCACCCTGACCAGGTACAGGCTCAGTGCCCACAGCCTGGCCACAAAGACGGGCAGACACAAGAAATCCTGGCTGCCCAAAGAGCAGAGAGTGTGCCCACACTGCCCACTGAACCTTACCCAATGTCCCAAATATACCAAGATCAGAACCCAATTCTACACCAAATTCACCCAAAAATTACCTGCATTTATAAACCTCCCGATTCAGATAAACTCCCCTACCTGCTGGGGGAACACAGTGAGTGCTGTACACTGGCAGCGCTGTACGTCCAGGCCTGCTACAACCTGAGGGACAGTGAGTGACCACAGATACACAGCTGTACAGAACTACAAGCTGTATTACTCTTTATTATAATTCACGTTTTTTTTTTCTTATAATAATTAATTTAATTGTTTACTTAAACTTGTGTTCAAATTTACCTGTACAGTTTTATGTTCTATTTTGTTAGGAAAATGTTGATCACAGCTTTGGCAATACAAATGTGAATATTTGTCATGCTAATAAAGCAACTTTGAATTGAATGCTATATCTTTATAACTAATGCTTTATCTCTGAAAACATTTTGTCCTTTGAGTTTTAGAGCTGTAAAATTGACTGTGGGGGGAGGCTGGTAGGTGTTCTCTGTTTCAGTGCTGTTAGCCAATCAGAGGCAATATATTTACATGTATGAATATTCATCTTCAGAGACCAGTAATTCAGTGATCTAAAGCAAAGCTAAGTAGAAACACCTGAGCACTTTTTTTTTCACAAAAAACGTCTCACATGGGATTTATTCATACTAGAGTCACAATACTTATACCAAAATCCATGCCAGCCAGTGTTAAGCCTCACTCACAAGGTAACACCTCAAAACTTTTACAGGTGTACGCCTTCCCTAGCCGTTCCCTGAGGTAGCATTCCATGATCAATATTCATACTCCTATCCCAACACGTTTGGCATGCCAATGTAGCCCCATTACCCAGGAAGCATTTTAAGGCTGTTCTTACTTTTAGTGTTAAATGTCACAATAAAGAATGTTTAGTGTATTGGATAAAATGGTGTTTGTTTATATAACATATTATGACACATTAAAATACACTGCCTGACCAAAAAAAACACTTATACTTTCATTATGGTGCAGTACACATTTGCTGTGGCATAATGTTTTTATAAAATCATAAAATTATGGCCATGCCATCAAGAAACAAAAAGTCCATTGATGGAATAACCTGGTGGTTCAGTATATTAAGGTAGTCAGCTGACCTCATTCTTTTTCATTCTAAACTTAGACCTGACCAACTGCAGCAACCCCAGATCATAGCACTGCCCCCAGAGGCCTGTATGGCTTTCACTTCAACCGCTTCTCTTCTTACCCTAATGCTCCCATCACTCCAGAACAGGGTAAATCTGAACTTATCAGACATCTTGACTTTCTTCCATTGCTCCAGAGTCCAATCTTTATGCAAATTTTAGTTGGTTTTGCCGACTAGCTTCACAGTTCTAGTGTTGTTTTTCTTTAAATTGATTTCACCAAACGTTTAAGTGATCACCAATCATGAACATTCAAGATTTTATTTACCACATTCCTTCCTCGAAGATGATGTTTTCCCACTGTCCTTCCACTTTTTACAGTATTTTTTCTATTGCTAAAACACAATTTTGTAAACCAGGCTGGTTTTATCAAATGCTTAACACAGTTTACAAAACCACACTGCAAAATACCTCATATCATTGACAAATACTGTAGTAAAGTTGACACAATTCTGCACCTAATAATTGGGGCCACACACGCATAGGGCCCATTGCATTTCTCCTCAACAATATATATTTTAAAATGATTTATTTATAATAATATGCTTTTGTTTCTACAATTCTGGAAGGAGAATTATCCAGTCCCATTAGGACACCACCTATCACTAGCAATGCTCCTATCACTAGAGGGTGAAAACTAGCATATACCTCATCCAACACATGTGATGTCAGGCTCTGCCTCTTTTCCAACTGCTGCTGGTTCACCATCTGATACATCAGCTATCAGATGCCCATGTTAAACAGCATTAAACCTGGAATGGTGTTGGGTAAGAACACCATTTTCCCACCTAGAGAGAGTATGACCAATTGTGCTCTCTCGGACTCCGGCTGCTGATGGGAAGCAACATAACCCGGGATTTGAGCCAGTGACAGCATCTTTCTGGACCACTCTCTCCCTTTTCACCCATATTCTAAATCACTTACTTCATTGCAAACTCTTCACAGGGGTCATTAGTTTGGCACCTCCCTCCAGAGGTCAATATTTTACTGAAATAAGCCCACAATAACTCTGGAAGGCTCAATATTGAGGCCAGGCATCCCAGACCCCTCCGAGCTCACTTCCCCAGCCTATCATTATCTGAAATCACAATGGCCTAACAGATGACTAAGACTGGCACTGCAAATCCATGCTAAGTGCCACTAGTTTCATGTGGACTCATGTGCACACTCCAGACTGGCCTTCCTGGTGACTAAAGCTTTACCTAGCCCCACTGGCAGAGATTGTTTTATGAGCACATCTCTAACTCTCACTGCAGAAAACCCCCTACTGCTGTGAAGACACTGCAGGCAAAGTTTTGTGGTTGCCCTCTTTAAAAGAGTAAGAATCCAACTCATTAAACTTTATTAATTAGGAGATAAGAGCACAAAAGTGCTGCTAGAGCTTAGCGGAGTCCCACTTTTGTGCTGTAGAATTTGACGTTTTCAGCTATTTTAACATCCTGAGAATTTGCTAATGATGTAGCGATTAAGACTGGGCCTTTTTTGCATCAGCAGATTCTGAAATGCCATTTAATCTGATTATAACGTAAGTGTGAGCCTCTCAGCTCAGTTTCAATGAGCTCTCAAGTTCAATTTGGTTTATTTAGCATCTTTTGTACACGTAATAATGCTTCACAGAGAAACAATTGATCATTATTTAAAAATTAAAGCATCCAAATAATTTGCCCTCAGTTTTGCTGCCTCTCCAGATTTATACTAAAAGCTGCATTTGAGAAGTCTTATAGAATAATGGTCCATCTGAGCTGTTCAGTGGTGTTCAATCAACCTTCACCTGCTGCATTTGTCATTTGTGTTTATTTCATCAATAAACACTAGTAACCCAATGCCACTGGAAACCATGTACGCCTGTGCCACCACCATGTTTTACAGAGGTCTCATTCCGGGACAGATTAATCTTAGTTTTATTTTTCCAAAGAACACTGTTCCAGAAATGTACTGCTTCTTTCATTTTTTTGGTAAAGTCTAATCTATTCTAATCTAATTTTAATGGCTCTTCTATTAATGATTTGAACCTTGAGGTGGACCCTATGTATTTGCTCACACAGTCTTGTCTTTAGGGTAGACTGAGATACTGATGCACCTCCTTCCTTAAGATTGTTCTCCACTTGGGTACATGTTGCAAAGGGAATTTTCTTCATCATGGAAAGAAATCTGTAATTATCCATCACTGCTGTCTTCTGTGGACGTCCAGGACTTTTTGAGTCATCAATGTGCTCTTATTGTTTGGTTGATAAACCTTTCAGTTTGGAAGTTAGAAGGCTTACTGGGTAGCTAGCTTCATCTAGTTAGCGTTAGTTATTTAGCTAGCATTGGTTAGCTATGGTAAGATAGCTAGATAAGTAGCTAGCTATGTTATCTTTTAACTGTCAGCTTATCTAGACTTTCGGTAAGTTACCTCTCGCGGACGGTCTGTACATCCCAGTTGTTCAGAGGAAAAAATAAAACGGAGGAAAAAAGCCTCGCACTGCAGCTTATTTGTCCGGTACTAATGCTCCCGACTCAAAACCCTCTCCTCCATAGTCCTGGTCTAGAAAGTGCTCGCTCCTAACCCCTAGCATTGCAGCTAACCGGAGGATTCTTGCGCTTCAGCGCCGCTAGCCACCGCTGAAGAACAGCTGTCCGCTTAAGAGGCGAGGTATGAAAGTGAAAGTGAACCTTTTTCTCATTCTTCACCCAAAAAAGTATACTATACCCAGTATTACTACACCCAGGGGAAATACGAAATTTGTTAGACTGAAAATACATCTTGTGAATTATACTAAATACTTGAAGTGTTTTATGTCCCCTTTAAGGGCCAAACAGTGACAACAGCCCGACAAACGCTGGTATTGGTAGAGACTGGTTCTCTAACAACTGAGCCACTGAGACCCTTGTGGTGGCCATGTCTTTTTAACAGAATAAAGAATTTGAAAATGTTAAGTTGTTGTTCGTCCAATAAAGTCTTCTCCAGTAGATAAAACACTTATCATTTGGCTGAAAGTGTTATCCCCATCAGTGTAACACAAGTTAGCATTATTAGTGTTAGGAGACTTGACCAAGGGTTCTTTTTGGTATTCTTGGTGGGATGCCTGCCTCACCAGGGAATTGATCTCTAGTCTTCTTTAGTGAAGGTAACATTGTTACCCACTACGCTACACCTACTAACCAAATAAATGGCTAAAAGTTATTTGAAAAAAAAGTTAATGGCAACAGAGCCAGTTAATATAAGTTGATTCAAAGCAAAAATCTTTGTTTGAATGTATATGTGGCCAAAAAAATTAATTAATTTGAATTCAAGCATATTGTGTATTTACAGTGTAGCACTGGTTGGAGACTGAGGAGATGTGCATAAGCATATCTTTGTTTTAGTGACAGAAAAAGAAAGATGTATCCCTTGTTGCTTTTATTTCTTTTCTGGCTTATTTTGCTGCAGGAATCACAAAACGCAATCACTAGCTGGCTGGCTACTATCAGCAAGTAGTGGGAGAGGGGCTGAGGGGGGTTCTGATAAGAGTGGTGTTGAACTTTCCCACATTGCCCATAAGATAATTTATAGGAGATCTCACACATTCCATTCAATTTAATTCATTCCTTCAATTTACTGTCACTGCATTTAATTCATAACCAGTGGTTATCTGGGGGCCCCATGCCAACTAGGTTTGCTTGGCTTGTCACAACAACCTGCATATATACTACTTACATTTATGAATATAAACTGTCTAAATCTGGTCTGAGCAATAAATCTAAATTGATTAATCAAATTTGTAATGTGAACTTATCTAAAACATATCTAAGATCAATTTAGTTAAAAAAAAAATTTAAAAAAATTAGTTAAGGTTTTACATTAGTTTTAAATCAGCTGATCTCTCCTAAAGTATTTAAGCTCAGAGATTTGTTGTTTTACTTGTTGTTGTACCGGGTACTAACCAGGGAGGATGGGTTCCTCTTTTCACTCTTGGTTCCTCTCAAGGTTTCTTTCTTTCACTTTGAGTGAGTTATTCCCTGTTACTATCACCTGTGATATGCTGACTTGTTTTAAACTTGGATTTCTGTAAAGCTGCTTTGTGACAATGTCTGTAGTTAAATGTTAAATAGATAAATAAACCAATAATTTAACACAAAAGATAATTTTTATTCTCATGGTTTCTTAATTTAGTAAGACTAGACTTAAGCAGAATTATTGTCTGAAATGTTTAATTACTGTATTACCAAAGTTTTGTCTGCAACTTTGCTCTGTGCTTCAATAGCTCACTGTCTGGAAAAACAACAGTCTCATTGTAATATATATATATTACATTATGTGTATTACTCTGTAACACCGTAATATATATAGTACAAATTATATTTCTTATTTTAAATGGCATTACCCATTATCCATTGCAGTGTTTGTTTTGAAGATTCCCATGCAACTTTTCTAAGGAAGACCATTATTTAACCTGCAGACATAATGACGTGTCTAAAATGAGTCACTGCCTAATAGTGCTGAACACAGCTACAGCCTTGAATCAAAACATTCTCATGTGGGAATTGGTATTTTTTGCTTCTGGGCAGTTTTAGACCCGGTGATCAACATGTGCAGTTGATGACAAGCTGAGAGATGCAGATGCAGAGATAGAGGCATCTAAATTAAAAAAATATATGGACAAAACTGGTAGAATATTATTACAGGTCTTATTAACCCTCTGAGGTCTACGGACATACAAGCACATCAAACTCGATCTTCCACAGTGTTTCTATTAACAGCTTTGCAACCAAAAGGCACAGAATTACCTTCAAACACTTCAAATCAGAATCTGCTCTTTTGATCCAATCATGTGATGTCATGTGACTCACAGCTGGAATTATTAGCCTATGAATTAGGCTGAGTAACGTACTCCTCCTCTTGCCCTGTCTGACTGCTTATTTTGTCATAGGCCGCTGCAGTCATGTGTCATTCTGTAGTCCTTGTATGCCCATACTTGGGGTTCTGTGTGAATGGGCTTTTCAAAAACTCACCTCTATCACATTCTGTGGTGAATAAATACGTTTTATTCTGTGTACATTTTTCACCTGAATATCACTGGATCCTCTGAATTACGAGATTGTTTAGCAGTTGTAATAACAATAATGCTAGCTTTAAGCTAATGCAACAGTGCACTGATCTGATGTCACAGCACAGCAGCACAGAATGCCAGCAAACTTGATTTGGTGCAACACCATCAAATTCCGGTCATATTTTTACAGCGTATTACACAGATGACCCTACTAATGAACTATACTGACATTACATCTGTTAGGGCTCAGCCAGTTCCCGCAGCAGCCACCAGAGGCCGCCATAAACCCACCAAGGAGGTAAGAAGGGAACATGCTGAGAGTTCATTAGAACAGGGATCATTAAGGCCACCTGAAGCCAATAACGCGTCATCAGCCTCAGCTGTGGTACCGTCTTTAAAAAGGCGAGCTTCCAGCAGACTGATGTCGCAGACTTCATGCCCTGTGACCGGTAAACGGTAGCTCCACGGAGCAAAGCTGAAAAGAAAAAATAAAAGAAAGCCTGCAAGGCTGAAAAGAAAAAAATAAAAGAAAGCCTGCAAGGCTGAAAAGAAATAAAAGAAAGCTTGTAAGGCTGAAAAGGGAAAAAGAAAAGGAAGAAAATAAAACAAAATAAGAGAACAGAAAATAAAAGAAAGCTTGCCAGGCAAGAAAGAAAAGATAAGGGAAAGCCTGCAAGGCTGAGGAGAAAAGAAAATAATTTTATTTTCTTGATTTCTGTTTCTATTTCTGTCTTTATTTTATTTCAAACAGAGTCATTATTTAGTTAGCTTTGTTGCGCCGAAAGGGCATTCTCTGGTTTATTTTCCCTTTTTTCTTTTATGCACACACAATTATAGTAAAACCTCTGCATTTGGCTCCTCCCACACCCCTACCATGACAGAAGTCTGCGACCAAAACATGGAGCCAGCAGAGATAGAACACCTTAGAGCAGCTGTGCAGCATCAGGGGGCCTCCCTGGGTCGCCATGAAGACCTGCTCCGGCACTTAACGGAGCAGGTTTCTCAGCTAGTATTAGCCATACGGCCCGACCAAGGTGACCTGGGGAGAGTCAACCCACCCGCTCCCCCCAAGCAGATAAATAACCCCAGCCTCATGGTAGGCCATGGGGATGCTCATGTGGCTACCCCAGAGCGCTATAATGGTAGTGCAGAGGGCTGCAGAGGATTTCTCCTCCAATGCTCATTAGTATTCAAGCAGCAGCCTTCTTGCTTTCCTACAGAGCGCTCTAGGGTTGCCTACATGGTTTCTCTGCTGTCTGGGAAGGCCCTAGCCTGGGCCACGGCTCTTTGGGAGCAGGGCTCCCCTGAGTGTGCCTCCAGTGGGTAATTTTCGGCGGCCTTGCGCCGTACATTCCATCAGCACCCTGGAGGAGGGGAATCCTTAATGACTTAATGGGCGGATCAAAGATGAATTGGCCACTAAAGAGAGCTCCCCCTGAAGCTGGAAGATCTCTATGACACCTGCATACGGTTAGACAACCGTATGCGCCAACGAGACCGAGAGCGTCAGGGAGAAAGCCGCAATAATGCCCCACGGCCATCTTGGCATCTCCGCCCTAGTCCTAACCCCGGCGCAGTGTCAAACCACCCTAAAGAGGAGCCGATGCAACTGGGGGGTACTAATGCCCCAGTAAGCAAGACCTGGGCTCCCAAGCAGCAATATCAGGGAAAAGACTAGGTCCCGCATGCTCAGGGGTGGCATGTAGGGACCCACATAAGCCCCCAGTGGTCTCAGGACTCCAGCTTAAGGCTCGGTTGTCTTGGGGCTTCAATTTAAAAGCAACCTTGTTGGCCTTTGTGGATTCCGGGGCTGCTGGGTGCTTTATAGACCAAGGCCTAATCAATCAGCTGGGAATCCCAGTGGAGGAGTTAGATAGACCCCTGCCCGTCACTGCCATCGACGGACGACCCCTAGGCTCTGGACCCATCACCCACCAGACTGCCCCACTACAGATGCGTGTAGGCTCCCATCAAGAGGAGCTCACGTTTTATGTAACCAGGGTTCCACATTTACAAGTAGTTTTGGGGTTCCCCTGGTTGCAGAAACACAACCCTCGTTTGGATTGGGCTACGCAGTCTGTGTATGCCTGGGGGCCGCAATGCAGGGGTCACTCTTTAGAGAACCTGGCCCCAGCTCAAACACCTCCTAATCCCACATCTTCTGATAGCCCTGATCTGACTGGGGTGCCGGAGGAATATTGGGACCTTAAGGAGGTGTTCAGTAAGGAGAGGGCTCAGGTTCTTCCCCCCCACCGGGAGTATGACTGTTCCATTGAGCTTCTTCTGGGCACTACTCCACCTAGGGGATGGCTGTTTGCCCTGTCCCCCCGGAAAGAAGAGCAATGGATGATTATATTCGAGAGGCTTTGGAACTAGGGTTTATTAAACCCTCCACCTCCCCAGGGGTCGCAAGTTTCTTCTTCGTCAAGAAGGACGGTTGCTTGCGTCCCTGTATAGATTATAGGGGTCTCAACAGCATTACCATTAAGGACCGCTACCCCCTGCCTTTGATGTCATCAGCGTTTGAGGTACTACAGCAGGCCACAATATTTACCAAGTTGGACCTGCGTAGTGCCTATAATCTGATCCGCATCCGGCAAGGGGACGAATGGGAGACGGCATTTATCACACCTAGTGGGCACTAGTTATGCCCTTTGGGCTTGTTAACGCCCCAGCCGTCTTCCAGCGGTTCATTAACGAGGTGCTGTGTGAGGCCCTAGATCACTACGCCTCCCTGCGGTTGGTCCAGCGGTTCTTGGGGTTTGCCAACTTCTTCCGGCGCTTCGTGCGCAACTACAGATCTGTAGTTGCACCTATCACGGAGCTAACCCGGAAGACCCCAGGACCCTTTCGCTGGACCACCGAAGCCCAGAGGGCGTTCAAAGAGGGGAAGATGCTGCTGACATCCCCTCCTATCCTCCAGCTCCCTGACCCCGAGGAACCCTTTATCGTCGAGGTGGACGCATCGGAAGTTGGTGTGGGTGCAGTCCTATCCCAACGTCTGGGTCCAGCCAAGAAGCTCCTCCCTTGCGCATACTTCTCTCACCGATTAACACCAGCAGAGAGAAACTATGACGTAGGGGATAAAGAACTCTTGGCTGTGAAATTGGCTCTGGAGGATTGGCGGCACTGGCTGGAGGGTGCCACGCACCCTTTTGTGGTCTGGACATTATTCTTTAGCCGCTTTAACTTTATACTGTCATATAGGCCAGGCAGCCGGAACGCCAAGCCTAATGCACTGTCACGCATCTGGACCCCTCCAGAGTCAGAACCCAGGATTGCACCCATCCTGCCAGACTCCCGGATTGTGGCACCTCTCCAGTGGACTCTGGAGAGCACCATCCGGGAGGCACAAAGGCAGGAACCAACACCTGAAGGTCTCCCCCCAGGGAGAGTCTACGTTCCATTGGCGGTCCGCAAGGAAGTAATGAGCTGGGGACACTGTTCCCCATTCTCAGGTCATCCCGAGGTGGTTAGGACCATGGACTTCCTTCGCCGGCGGTTTTGGTGGCCAAGCATGGAGAAGGACCTGCGCGCCTTCATCCAGACATGCGAAACCTGTGCCCGCAATAAGGCACCCAGGTCTAGGCCCCAGGGACTTCTCCAGCCATTACCTATTCCTGCCCGTCCATGGTCCCACATCGCCCTGGACTTTGTCATGGGTCTGCCTCCTTCTCGGGGGAACACAGTTGTCCTGGTCCTAGCTGACCGGTTCTCTAAGGCATGCAAGTTTGTGCCTCTGCCCAAACTCCCCTCTGCCTCAGAAACTGCTCATTTGTTGTTACAGCATGTGGCCCTAATCCATGGCATGCCTACCGATTTGGTATCAGATAGAGGACCCCAGTTTGCTAGCCGCCATTGGAAAGCCTTCTGCCAGCTCATGGGAGCCTTTGTGAGCTTGACCTCTGGCTTCCACCCAGAGTCCAACGTTCAGTTTGAGAGACTCAACCAGGATCTTGGCCAGACTCTGAGGTGCTTGACATCTAGTAACCCTTCCTCCTGGGCTGTCCATCTGCCCTGGGTGGAATACGCCCACAACACCTTTTGGCATTCATCCTTATGGATGTCCCCATTTGAATGCCAGTTTGGGTTCGCTGCTCCCATGTTCCCGGAACAGGAACAGGAGGTTGGGGTGCCTACTGCTGAGCAATTTGTTCGGCGATGCCAGGAAACAGATCTTGTTGACGGAGCCCCCACTTACACGGTGCGGTGGCTTCTGGACAGTCGCCAGGTACAGGGCAAGACCCAGTACCTGGTGGACTGGGAGGGGTACGGCCCGGAGGAACGCTCCTGGGTTCCGGCCCGGCGCATTCTGGACCCGGAGCTTTTCCGGGAGTTCCGCCGGTCTCGTGCCCCTAAACCAGGGTCGTTGGGAGCCGCTCCTAAGGGGGGGTCCTGTTAGGGCTCAGCCAGTTCCCGCAGTGGCCACCAGAGGCCATTTGCTACATTCAAAACACTACTCAACCCTCCACCTCCTCCTCAGGCTACCTGCCTTACGGCTGAAGCTCTTGCCTCATTCTTTACTGGAAAGTGGCAGCTATCAGCAGACAGTTTACTGATGCGACATGTAGCAGTCCTACATCATGCTCTGCTGCCCGGTATCCCTCTACCGAAGGCGTCGCTTTCTCCTCGTTCGCTCCTCTCACTGAGAACGAGACACTGGCTCTCCTAACGCGTAGCCGTCCTACTACGTGTCCACTTGACCCGATTCCTTCAGACCTTCTGCAAACCATTGCACCTGCAATCATTCCGGCTATTACTCACACGATCAATGCCTCTTTAACATCTGGTGTGTTCCCGACTGCTTTTAAACAAGCACAGGTCACACCACTGCTTAAAAAGCCTTCTCTCAACCCCGCCCAGGTTGATAACTACAGACCGGTCTCACTACTGCCTTTTCTTTCTAAAACATTAGAAAGAGCAGCTCTCAATCAAGTCTCTGGCTTCCTCACCCAAAATGACCTCCTGGACCAGAACCAATCTGGTTTCAAGAAAGGGCACTCTACTGAGACGGCTCTGTTGTCTGTGACAGAAGCGTTAAAAACTGCTAGAGCTGCAGGACAGTCCTCAGTGCTCATTCTGCTGGACCTCTCAGCTGCTTTCCACACAGTCAACCATGACTTCCTCCTAACTATACTCTCGAACATGGGGATCTCAGACAATGCGCTGTCATGGTTCAGATCGTACCTCACTGGGCACTCGTTCTGGGTGTCATGGCAAGGACGGCTGTCCCCAGCCCACTCGTTACCCACTGGGGTTCCCCAGGGTTCGGTACTGGGACCTCTTCTCTTCTCAATATACACCACCTCTCTAGGTCGGGTTATCCGCTCACATGGTTTTTCCTACCACTGCTTTGCTGACGACACTCAGCTATGCCTGTCGTTCTCACCAGATGATCACTCAATCTCTGCACGAATATCACAGTGTCTCTCAGACATATCCGCATGGATGAAGGAACATCACCTCCAACTAAACCTCTCAAAAACTACTGGTCATACCAGCAAAACCTTCTATTCAACACAACTTTGCCATAACCATCGACTCTCTCTCTCTCTCACCAACAAAGGTTGCTAGGAACCTGGGTGTCATGGTTGATGACCAGCTTCTCTTCACGCACCATGTGGCCTCAGTTGCTCGATCCTGCCGCTTTGCGCTTTACAACATCGGAAAAATTTGACCGTTTCTGACGCAACAGGCCACCCAACTCCTGGTACAAGCTGTGGTAATCTCACGCCTCGACTACTGCAATGCCGTACTAACTGGCCTCCCGGCCTGTGTAGTAAAACCACTACAGATGATTCAGAATGCAGCAGCACATGTCACACCGCTGCTCATTGAGTTCCACTGGCTACCGGTTGCTGCTCGAATCAAATTCAAAGTGCTTACAGTCGCCTACAAGGTGATGACAGTACAGGCTCCTTCCTACCTGCACTCGCTCCTGAAGGCTTACGCTACCTCCCGGCCGCTGCGCTCCTCCAATGAACGTCGCCTCGCTTTGCCAAACACTCACACAAAGCAATCCAGACTGTTCTCATACAGAGTTCCCCAATGGTGGAACAAACTACCTTCCACTACCAGATCAGGAGAATCTCTCGCTATCTTTAAGAAACTCCTGAAGACAGAGCTCTTCAAAGAGCACTTACTCTCCTAACACCTCTTACACACTAACTACTTCTAACCTCATCTCCTTCTTCCTCTTCTCTACTCCTCTATCCCATTATTTCCCTCTGACCTCCTTAAGGCCCTATCTATAGATGCTTTATTTTTAACTTCTATTATTTTTGTACTTAACCTCTTCTATTATTTGCACTTCAATATTGTAAGTCGCTTTGGACAAAAGCATCTGCCAAATGTAATGTAATGTAATGTAATGTAATGTAATGTAAGAAGGGAACCGGCTGAGAGTTCATTAGAACAGGGATCATTAAGGCCACCTGAAGCCAATAACGCGTCATCAGCCTCAGCTGTGGTACCGTCTTTAAAAAGGCGAGCTTCCAGGAGACTGATGTCGCATGTGACCTCATGCCCTGTGACCGGTAAACGGTAGCTCCACGGAGCAAAACAGCTGAAAAGAAATAAAAAAAATAAAAGAAAGCCTGCAAGGCTGAAAAGAAAAAAAATAAAAGAAAGCCTGCAAGGCTAAAAATAAAAAATAAAAGAAAGCCTGCAAGGCTGAAAAGAAAAAATAAAAGAAAGCCTGCAAGGTTGAAAAGAAAAGAAATAAAAGAGAGCCTGCAAGGTTGAAAAGAAAAGAAATAAAAGAGAGCTTGCAAAGCTGAGAAAAAAAAGAAAGAAAGCTTGCAAAGCTGAAAAGAAAAAAAATATATAAAAGAAGAAAGCCTGCGAGGCTGAAAAGAAAGAAAGAAAAAATAAAAGAAAGCATGCAAGGCTGAAAAGAAAAGAAATAAAAGAAAGCTTGCAAAGCTGAAAAGAAAAAATAAATAAATATATAAAAGAAGAAAGCCTGCAAGGCTGAAAAGAAATAAAATAAAGCTTGCAAGGCTGAAAAGGGAAAAAGAAAAGGAAGAAAAGAAAACAAAATAAGAGAACAGAAAAAAAAGCTTGCCAGGCAAGAAAGAAAAGATAAGGGAAAGCCTGCAAGGCTGAGGAGAAAAGAAAATCATTTTATTTTCTTGATTTCTGTTTCTATTTCTGTCTTTATTTTAAACAGAGGCATTATTTAGTTAGCTTTGTTGCGCCGAAAGGGCATTCTCTGGTTTATTTCCCCCTTTTTCTTTTATGCACACACAATTATAGTAAAACCCTTTTTGTTATATCTCTGCACTTGGCTCCTCCCACACCCCTACCATGACAACATCATTAAGAAGATTCTGATTAACATTATTATGCAGTGATATAAATAAGCCAGGGCTCTAGAGTGCAACCTTAATTTTTTTTGATGCCATCTATTGGAGCTGACGTGTCAGCATGGCCGCCATATTGGAGGAGGCAACCCTGCGCCCCCAGTGCATTAATTTACACAGAGGAAGGTGTTTAATACACCTATAATAATCACAACTCTACCAATTTATACATGATTTTCACACGGTTTCGTTTGTTACAAACAGCAGAGATGTAGTAATGATTGAGGGTGCTGTCACACATTACAAATATGTGCTAAAATACAATTATGCTCTTTAACAAAGACAGACATATGGTATGGCATATTAATAAGTGTATAAATGAATTAATTTTATATGTATTTGTACATACATACACATATATAGATATATATACATAAATACACACATACACTCACAGATAAAGGGCACAAGACAATAGTGCAATAGTGAGACACAATACAATAGTGATGGGGGTTAAAGAGGGAATGACAGAACCATTGTAAACAGAACCTATATTAGTGCAATATAATGGTATAAAAGCTTAAGGCTGGTAAAGTGAACATGTGCATACAGTTCTTTAAATGTCACAGCTGTAGGGGGATTCAAAGTGGGTATGATGCATTTTATATTGACATATTATAAGCAGTAGTGCAGGTATAGGATGTATGCATGTCAGTTTTTGATAAGTTTCTGTACTGTGTAGATTCCAGTACTAAGTTTCAGTACTGTGTTGGTGGGGGGGTGGGGGGTCAGGATGCTGAGTGAGTGTGCACTGGGGGCAGGATTGGGATGGGGGGGATGGAGGGGGGAAGGGGGTGCTGTATAAGTCCTGAAGGGGGGGAGACAGGTGCCAACGACCTTCTGGATGCGCTGGAGGGTCATATACCAGATTATAAAACTTAAAATAGCTTTTATATTAGTGAACATATATGTATGTATGAGTAATATGGCAGATCAGCACACTGAACACTCAAAAAACACAAGCTAGTAGTGTTTTCAGTTTATTACATTAGTGTGTAACTATAGTGTCGTAAAAGCTGTTCAGAATGTTGGTGTGTAGAGTTTAGATTCTACCAAGAATTTACATAGTTTCAGATGTAGTATTCACTTTATCCAGAGGTGTAAGGCATTCTGCATGTTGTATGTGTGGATTGGGCAGCTGTGTATTACGTTTGGACAAAAGAAGAGATACTGTAGTTCCTGGAATCAGGCTTTAGTGAACTCAATAAACTGTTAGTAAAGTGTTCTGCCTCCATCTGGTGGTGCACAATAGAATTACACCATGTTTCAAATCCAACTCTGGTCCTGGAGGCAGTCCACTTGCACTGGATATTTGAATATTTTCACAGTAGGAATGACTTAATCATTAAATAACAGTTTTTTGTATAAACTGTAAGTAGTACATGTCTCGTGGGCTCGGCAGCTGCTGGACAGGTTTCTGCTGCTTGGCCTTGGCTTTCCCTTGGTTCAGGTCATGGAATAACAGGTTTATCCTATGAAAGGAAATGTCAAAATAGATATTGCTTTATTTTCCATACCCTTTAATTTTTTCCAAAATACAGGTTAATTAATCCTTTGTTCTGAACATATCTTGCTTTCCATTCTCCCAACACACCTAATTTAACTAACCAGTTTATTGACAAGCTATATAACCCTTTCAGAATTATAAGGTTGTGTAAAAGCAATCTGGATTGTGTATCCAGATTTATTTTTGACAGTCTGAAAAGCCAGAAAGCATTTGAAATTTGAACCACATGTTTAGCTGGTTTGGAATGTGTGCTACAATCAGATTTGTAACAGATTCATCTCAGTTTGGACACTCTGGCTGCCTAAATATTTTGCTCCACTCATAATTCAGATACATTTGTGATGTCTGGACACACAAATCTGATCTGATCACCTGCAAATAACAGTGTGGACAGTTATCTCAACAGATCTGATATGCCTACTGTCTGTCGTTTTTTTGGCTGTATCTAGGTTTATTTGTGATAGTGTGGACAGCCAGAAACCACATAATTTTTACAAATCAGATCAAAAACACATTTGCAGCTGCCCAGCTGACATTTCACCATTGATGTTGTAGTTGATTCAATATTGGATTTGGTGTTGATTTTGAAAATTGAATAAACGTTGATATGGTAATGTTGTTTCAATGTTGTATGTTCAACCTTTAATAAATTATAGCTCAATAAATCAAGAAAATCCTATGGTTAACATCACTGCAGTAAATCTGAGTATAAAGAATGTCTTAAAAACTCAACAGTAAAACAAATAGAACTTGAACATTCCCCTCAGGTATGGTGAAGAATACCACCAGCAGCTACTGCAAATTGAATATAACCACTTTTTCATTCCTCCATCCAACCATTTTTCGAAACTGTATGCTGATGACATGTAAAATGCTAATTCAATAGGCAGAAGGTTAAGGACATTATGTTGATTCAACTTTAAAATTTTAACGTTTGCACAACCATTTAACATTAAATGTTGTTTCAGTGTTGTTTCAACCTTGAAACAACAACAGACAGTACCTCATAGTTCAACCACATTTCTACGTTAAAGGTCGGTTGTGTGGCAGCTGAGTGGTTTCAGATGTGTTTACAATCATATTTTTATATATATTATTCCTGGACCAGGACTCAAAAATGCTTGTTTAATTGGTTATTTTGGAAATAACCCATCAAATAAAGTTAATTTAATCTAATGTAAAACAATCCAGCATCATATAACTTGGCACAGTTTAGGATTTGAATGCAAAAGGACAGATTTTGATTAGTTTTTTTTCATATCCAAAATATCTAAAGAAACTGCATGTGCTCTCTATTAAATAATGATATCTACAATATGTTGCTCTTTTAACTGAATTATGTGTTATTGTAGGCAACATTATATTGAAATGTTAGAAGACCCAACAAATTGGTAATTTCCACATTCAAATTTGCGTTGAAGCAAGTTCATTGTATATTATTTTACAAAGAAAAAAATGATCTTCTGTAAAGCTTCCAGTAGAATCTTTGTGTCCTGTGCACATATGGCATGCATACAGATAGTAGCTTGTATCTCTCCTACTGTACAGTTCTTGCCCTGTGCAATTATTGCATTATTTGTGTGTGCACAGAACCTTAAGTCTTTATTTTCATGTCCATTTTTATCCTAACAGATGGTGCTTTTGGCACTTGTCTGTGGGTGGGACGACTCCTCGTGCGCGAGGGGGAAATATACAGTCGGCAGGGTTTTCCTATTGGCATCGCTTGGCTACCTAACCAGCTGCTCTGAGTGCAATCCTTTTCAAAAGCTCTCCATCCACCCACACTCTGCCTTGTTCGCTTGTTCACTCTCTCAATCTCCTTCTTTTCTTTGCTCTTCTTCTTGACTTCTTGTACACGAGCAGAGAGGAAGATGCAAACAAATCATATTGTCCAATAAACAATTTAAAATCTTGCACTTCATTACAGCTAGCATTGGAAGTAGAAAATGGAATGTAGTAAATATTCAATTAAAAAAAAGAGTTTTTTGGGCAAGAAATCCTAGAAGTGAAAAAAATGGTACATTGGGACTCAATCCCAGATAAATGTATAAATAAATTGAAGGTTTAAAGGCTTTGTAGATACTAAACATGCAATTCCCTGCCCTTCACTTTAACTCATGGAGCCCTATTTTAATGATCTGTTAAAATATGTCACAGTAAAACAGATTTTGCTTTTAACATTGTGTCAGGAGTATACACATTGATATGTATATTTATCTCGATTCAGGGTGGGCCTGTGAATGCTAATATATGAAGTGCAGTGAGTGAGAGGTGAAGGAATGTGACAGAAAATTGGTGGCTGTGCTACAAATCATTAGCTACATTTGGTCAATGTTGCAGAATTGAAATTCATAAATGGATGTAGGATAATAAATGAAATATCTTGCATTCACACTGTCTGCAACTGTGGGCAAGTCAAACTAAACGTAAAAATTCCTGCATCATTTTTTATTTATTTCCACACTATCCCAACTCTCTCTGATTTGCAAGTTTATGAAACTAGCTATAGATGCAGTATATATAAGGATAAGAAGTTTACAAGGTAGGCGCCCATGAGGATAATAATGGTGCATACTAATTTAGGAAGTCATCCAGGTGGAGATATTAGAGGCTGGTTATCATCTCAGCAGGAAGGAGATGGGCACATACAAATGTGCTACAAAGATAATAAGCAAGCCCACGGCAAATAGCAGGAGCACCAGGAGAATCACAGACACTTTTCTTAATGTAAAATTGAACTACAGTATAAAGTCATTTTTATCACTACAACCAATATTTCCGGAAGCCTTTGAAGAAGATTTTTATTTCAGATCTGATAGTTTATGAAATCTCAGGACATTGAGAATTAATCTTTGATAATGTTTTATAATTCCATGATTTAATTGGATAAAGTTGCCCCCTAGGTGTGAGTGTGTGAGTGAATGTGCTTGTGTGTCTGTCTGTGTCTGTCTGCCTTGCAATGGATTGGCGGCCTGTCCAGGGTGTATCCTGCCTTCCGCCCAATGCCGGCTGGGATAGGCTCCAGCCCCCCGCGACCCTGATGGATAAAGCGGGTATTGAAAATGGATGGATGGAATTCTATGATTCATTTTTCTGGATAATTCCTGAATGTATGTGTGGCAAGTACAGTGCGGTATGGGGGTAGTTATTTATGCTCTTAAATGGATGAACCCAATAAATAACTAAATTGGTAGCCAACTACGCCACCTGGACAACCCAGGAATTAAAAGAATGACCCCAAAACCCAAGTTTTAATCTACCAATTGAATTAAGGTCACACAGGTTCAAGTCACATGGTCTGAGACAGGGTTATACTTAAAAATATAACTTTTAATAAATATCAAATATTACAAAAAAAACAAAACCAATAAATCAATAAATAAATACAAAAAGAGACACAACGAAAGAAACACAAACACCAAAAATCAAAAACAAAACCTGAACAGGGCTGGAGCACACTGTGACCAGTGCTAACTGCAGGTGAGAGGAGTCCCCACTACACAGCACACAAACACCACTAAGCACACCCAGTTAGACTTCAACACCTCAGCAGCCTGTCACCACTCCCAGCTCCTGTTCAGACACAAAAGAAAACAAACAAATTAACTCAAATAAACAATTATACCAACACAACTAAACCATACACAGCCCGGCAACATAAAAATAAATAAATCACGCTTACTGACCATACAGGCTTTCCCTCCCGCAGCAGCGCGCAACTCAGGACCCAGGAAGTATAGTAACACACACACAGACACACACACACAGCGCGCTGAGTCACATGCAGCGCACGTTCAGAAAAAAAAAGCAAACCAGTCCGCTACAGCTCACCGGAGGCAGCACACACACCAGGACTGAGTCTGGACATACAAAACAATTAACACAAAATATAACAATAATAAGCAGAGGAAAAAAAATAGAAAAGAACCATAAAGCCTAAAAGAAAATACAAAAAAAAAAATAGCACTAATGCAGGGGGAGGAGCCTCCGCGAAGAGGGGGACACAGGTGATCTCACACACACACGGGTAGAGCTGTATTGGACACTCCCCGTACTCCACCACCCCAGCTTCCTGCAAAACATTAGGACCACCCCGTAACATCAGAACTAGAAAATAACTAAATTTAAAATATACATAGGCGCTCACCCATACCCACCAAGGCTTCACCTCTCCACGGCAGACAGCGGGAAAGTCACAACACTTCTCGTAGCTTCACACTAAAGATATAAACCAGATTAACCCACTGAGGGTTTATTATAGCATCAAAGTCAGTGAAAGGAAATTATAACCTACCACAGACGGAAACCTTTGCACGTGGCATAAACCACCGGAGCAATCTCCTCACAAATGCCTCAGCACTGAAATGGAGCAGGAGAAACACTCAGCACCAGGATTAATCAGAGAAAACAGCGAAAAACAAACTGAGCCTACCGCACGCTTGTGAAAATTCCCAAGACAAAAGGAGAGCATTCACCCAGCCACACCAAACGCCAAACTGCAGACCTCGCCCAGCAGCATGCCGAGGAAGGGGGGTGGGAACCACAGAGGGTGTGTCCCAGGTAACAGCCACCTGGCCTACATATAGTCCCAGGTCAGATTATTCAGCCAATGAACTAAAGGCAATCAACCCATATATTAGAATTAGGCCCGCAGGAATTACACCACCCACAGCCGGCTGACAAAAAGGGAAAGATTTGCTGGATGTTTGTAAACAACTCACGTCAGTTAAAGTAGAAAAAGTAAGCAAATCACTAATATTTTAACACAGAGCTTTATTTAGCCCAAATGCTTACAAGATTACCAGACAAAAACACCCATCCTGCCACATCTACCCCCCCTTTTTGAATCGGTGTCCCACCGATGGGAGATAAAGACAAGAACCAGAGCCTAACACCAAGGCCTAAATAAAGCAGTATGAGCATTTGATACCAAACCAACTACAGAACGAGGGAGATGGTAAACATTTCCATGTTGACCAGCTGTAGACCGTGTGGTACGACGCTGACCCAACGGACTAAAGTTATGGGGACTCTCCACAGATGAATGAGGCACCCCCAGCAAAGTCCCTGAACCAGACGACACTTCTGCACACCCCTGAACTTCCTCAGGTGCCACGGCACACTCAACTTCCTGAACTGGCACAAGGGTAGAGGGTACCACAGAAGATTCCGAAACCCATAGCCAAACATCCTCCTCACTAGAATCATCCTCCACCTGCACTGCAGATACTGGGGGAGCCTTAGACAGGGCTGAGGGGCCCTTAATGGGCTCTACACCCACCCGAGCCTTCAAGAGGTCCCGATGGACACGCTTCACCCTTTGCAAGTCCCCTACCGGTGCAATGGTGTAAACTGAACCCTCACCGGCCGGAGCCTGAAGGACCTGATACACGGTTGAATGCCAGACATCATGGATTTTATGACGACCTCGAACTCCGTGGTCTCGGAGGTATACCATCTGACCCACCTCTAATGGTGCCTCCCGGACCTGTTGATCGTACAGCTCCTTCCTACGACCCGCAGCAACTGCCAGCCTAGCTCGAGCACCCTCAAAGGCAGCCTGAAGCTGTACCTGATGCTCTGCAATCCACTCCTGAACTTCGCCCCTCACTGGATCCTCCACTCGGCCCAAAAGAAAATCCACAGGGAGCCTTGGCTCCCGTCCAAACATCAGGAGAAATGGAGATTCTCCTGTGCCCTGATGAGGGGTGGTATTATAACAGAACAAGACCTGCGGTAAAGCAGAAGCCCAATCACGCTTCCTGGTCGAAGGGAGCACACGCAAGAGGTTATGAAGGGTACGATTGAAGCGCTCGCACTGGCCATTCCCAGCTGGGTGGTAAGGCGTAGTGCGAGACTTCACAACCCCGTACAAATTACACAACTGCTGTATAAGAGAGCTCTCAAAGCTCCTACCCTGGTCCGAATGAATTCGGCTTGGAACACCAAATTTAAAGAACCATTCCAGCAATAACACTTGAGCCACAGTAGAAGCCTGCTGATCCCGAGTTGGGACAGCCACAGTATACTTACTAAATACGTCAGTCATCACCAGCACATTCTCCAACCCATTCCGAGACGGTTCCAACCTAGTAAAATCAATAGCTAATATTTCATTTGGCCTCGAAGCAGACAAATGACCCATAAAACTATGAGGCACAGAACCAGAATCCTTGGCAACCTGACATCGTTCACACTGCTGACACCAAACTTTAATGTCTGCCGACATCCCTGGCCAGTAGCAGCGACGGCGGACCAGCTCAGTCGTTCGCTCGATACCCTGATGGCCATGCTCCTGATGTAGCTGCTGTAACACCTCAGAATGAAGAGAATCAGGCAAGACAAGCTGCAGGATCTCCTCGCCCCCATCAGGGCGAAGAATCCGTCTGAACAGCACCCCATCTTGCATTACCAAGCGGTCCCACTGGCGCAGCAATGCCAACACAGACCTGGAAAACTGCCGTCTTTCAGCCGAAGTTGGTGGAACCTGCCTCCCCACAAATCTCAGGACTTCTTTCACTACAGGATCTGCCTCTTGCATGGAACGAATGTCACCAAGGGAGTGACTTGGAAGGGCTGTAACCAAGGCCTGTGCAGCAATCACCTTAGGGGAAGCTCCCAACACTAGCCGTAAAGGGTCTGGAACAAGTGTACCTGGTACAAAAGACTGCACCTCGCTGGATCCAGGTACACACTGCCGGGACAAAGCATCAGCATTACGATTACTACGGCCTGACCGATACCTAATCTCAAAGTTAAAAACAGCCAGCTGTGCAGCCCATCGATGCTCTGTAGCACCTAACTTAGCTGATTGAAGGTAGCTCAAAGGATTATTATCCGTATAAACTGTACATTGGTGCCCTAATAGATACTCCCGGAATTTTTCAGTCATAGCCCACTTAAGGGCAAGAAGCTCTAATTTCATAGAGCTATAGTTGGTCATATTGCGCTCGGTGGGTCGCAAACCTCTACTGGCATAGGCTACTGGTCGAACTACACCACCCTGCTCCTGGGACAAAACGGCCCCCAAGCCACTATAGCTGGCATCCGTCTCCAAGATAAAGGGAAGAGAAAAATCAGCGTATGCCAACACTGGGGCAGAAACCAACTTAGCTTTTAAAAGCTCAAAACTCTGCTCACACTGAGGGGTCCAAGCTAGCTCAAAATTCCGAGCTGAATTTTTCTGGGTTTTGTCCTTCACCTGCTGAGCCACCAACTGATGCAAAGGCCCAGCCAATTGGGCAAACCCCTTTACAAACCGTCGGTAATAGCTAGCAAAACCCAAGAATGAACGCAGCTCAGTCACATAACATGGACGAGGCCACTTGGCTACTGCCTCTACCTTTGATGGATCCGTAGACACCCCCTGGCTTGAAATCACGTGCCCCAAATAGCGGACTTCCCGCTGAAAAAATGCACACTTGTCCAATTTAACCTTAAGTCCCTCAGCCTGAAGCCGAGCAAGAACAACTCCCAACCTCTGCAGATGCTGGGGAACAGAAGAAGAATATACCACGATGTCATCCAAGTATAAAAGAAGGGATTGGTACTGCTGGTCTCCAAACATCCTCTGCATTAACCTCTGAAATGTACCAGGAGCGTTACATAACCCAAAGGGCATACGATTCCATTCAAAGAGGCCAAAAGGTGTACAAAAAGCAGTCTTAGACTTATGTCCCTCAGTAACTGGTACTTGATTATACCCACTCGCCAGATCCAAAGTGGAGAACCAACAAGCCCCAGACAGAGCGTCCAAACTTTCCTCAATTCGAGGCAGAGGGAAAGCATCCTTACGGGTTTTACCATTAAGCTGACGATAATCAACACACATCCGGAGGCTTCCATCCTTCTTCCTCACCAGGACAATTGGGGAAGCATATGGACTACTACTCTCGCGAATGATCTGAGCTTCCAACAACTGATTTATATGAGCCTTAACAACCTCATACTCAGAAGGGGGAATTCGGCGATACCTCTGGCGAACTGGCACCTCGTCAACTAAAGGGATGTCATGGGAAATAAGATTAGTACACCCCAGATCCATATCATGAGCGGAGAAGACAGAGCTATATAAGCACAACAGAGCTCGAACCTCCTGCTGTGCTGGCTCTGCTAGAACAGACAAATCCAAATCTTCAATCTGGCGACACACAGAACTTCCTGCCACCGAGGCAGAGGTAGACCGCACCTCACAGACACCAGATGGTAAACTAATCACATGAGCATCACTCAGGGAACCAAGGGTCATTCGTGGATACAAACAAGCCTCGAGTACTCCTACGTTGACCACAGGAACATAGGCAGTTCCACTAAACACCTGAATGAGGCAGGGGGAAACTAACAGTCCTGCAGGTAACCCACCCTCTGGAGGCTCCAACAAAGCCACCCGACCTGAGAGGTGTTCCGAACAAGTACTGGGCACCATTTTCATGGTACCCCCAGGAATACGTACCACAGTTGCTCCACGAACCCGCACAAACCCAGAACCCCTTTGGTCTTGATCTATTAACTGATGACACTTCTGGAATGCAGAAACGACAGGACTGGATGCTCTGGACACAGCTGGTAAGCTGAACAAAGAAAAACCATGAGCTCCAAAAAGCTCCCGGTAACACCGGCTAATAATATTCATCCCCAAAACCCCTGGAACAGAAGACAAAGCACCAGGTGGATCCTTCACAATCAGGATCCCACAGGAAGGAATATTTTTATCACACAAGAACACATCCAGTTCCAAATAACCAACGTAGGGGATCGCAAGCCCATTAGCAGCTTGAAGACGTAGCCACTGACAGGCCCGAAGCCGGTCATGACCCCAGGGTTCGAACTGCTGCCTAAAGAAACTTTCCGTTACGGTAGATACCATAGACCCGGTATCCACCAAACATGGAACCAAAACTCCACCAATTAAAACATCAGTAGTGGGACACGATGACATAAGGTTCAGACCGGAACCTAATTGAGAGCCAACAACTGCCCCCCCTGAACCGTGGCTCAACGATTCAGTGGGTGTTAGTTTTCCGGCTGCTGACCGGAGGACGATGGCCTAGACAAGTTAGGGTGTAAACTAGGGGTAAGGACCCGCTCGCCGTCACAGTCGCGAGCAAAGTGACCAGGTTGCTGACAGCGTCTGCACAGAACACTGGCAGGACGAACAGGCCGAGAAGGTCGGGCAGGAGCCCTTAAGGACTGCACCAGCTGAGTAAGTTGGTTCAACTGCTCCTGCTGCCGCTCCACCAAGCTCCGAAGTTCAAAGAACTCCGGCCCCATTAAAGGAACTGAACCAAGGGATGAATTTCCCTGAACGCCATACTGAAGTCCATACACAGGTGCCATAGATGACGTACCTGTGGCAACACCCCCAGAACTCCCTTCACGCTCCCAACGAATAGCCTCACCTCGTACCTCCAGCAAAGTAGCAGCCGGCCGGCGGCGGATGAACTGCTTCAACTCACGGCGTAATGCCCCGTCTAGGACATGCTCCACAAACTGGTCACGCAGTAAGACCTCAGAGTTCACCAGACCATCCGGTGCATTCTGCTTCACCCGCTCCATTAAGGCCAACAAGGCGAGAGAAAACTCCTGCAATGTCTCACCTTCCCGCTGCCTCCTGGAGAAAAATGATTGTTGTAGGGTTACATATGAGTGAGAACCGCCATACAACTCAATTAAAATATCTAAAACCTTTACTGGATCACCTCGCTCTATAACAGGGCGATACTTAACCTCCTCACGTGCTTCTCCCTCCAAATGGTCAAAAATAAAGCCTGGTCAGCACTAGAAAGATGTCGGGCTCGCATACATGCCTGAACCTCCTCTACCCACTCGGTTACTCCTAGTCCTGATCTACCATTAAACATAGGGCATTTACGGTCCCGAGGCACCACCACCAGACGCTCTACCACCCTGGTGCTGGTACCTCCAGGAACCTCACCATTAACATTTAGAGAACCCCCAATGGCTGTACTAGGACCAGATGCAGGCTGAAGTAACTGCTCTTTTTCAGCCCGAAGCTGGGCTACCAAATCCCTAAGTTGCTGTACTTCTTCCTCCATACTGCTAGGGATAAATTAAACTTGACCAAGCCTATTTAAATTAACCTCTTTACACCTAATGCTACTGTTTTTTTTTTCTTTTTTTTCCTCTTTTATTATCTTTACTATTAATCCCCTTATCACAAAAATAACTTTACACTTTTAATAAACCAAAACAAAATTTACAACACAAGAAAAAAAGGAACCCACGTCTCAAGTCAGTGACCCTGCCGACTACGCCAAAATGTGGCAAGTACAGTGCGGTATGGGGGTAGTTATTTATGCTCTTAAATGGATGAACCCAATAAATAACTAAATTGGTAGCCAACTACGCCACCTGGACAACCCAGGAATTAAAAGAATGACCCCAAAACCCAAGTTTTAATCTACCAATTGAATTAAGGTCACACAGGTTCAAGTCACATGGTCTGAGACAGGGTTATACTTAAAAATATAACTTTTAATAAATATCAAATATTACAAAAAAAACAAAACCAATAAATCAATAAATAAATACAAAAAGAGACACAACGAAAGAAACACAAACACCAAAAATCAAAAACAAAACCTGAACAGGGCTGGAGCACACTGTGACCAGTGCTAACTGCAGGTGAGAGGAGTCCCCACTACACAGCACACAAACACCACTAAGCACACCCAGTTAGACTTCAACACCTCAGCAGCCTGTCACCACTCCCAGCTCCTGTTCAGACACAAAAGAAAACAAACAAATTAACTCAAATAAACAATTATACCAACACAACTAAACCATACACAGCCCGGCAACATAAAAATAAATAAATCACGCTTACTGACCATACAGGCTTTCCCTCCCGCAGCAGCGCGCAACTCAGGACCCAGGAAGTATAGTAACACACACACAGACACACACACACAGCGCGCTGAGTCACATGCAGCGCGCGTTCAGAAAAAAAAAGCAAACCAGTCCGCTACAGCTCACCGGAGGCAGCACACACACCAGGACTGAGTCTGGACATACAAAACAATTAACACAAAATATAACAATAATAAGCAGAGGAAAAAAAATAGAAAAGAACCATAAAGCCTAAAAGAAAATACAAAAAAAAAAATAGCACTAATGCAGGGGGAGGAGCCTCCGCGAAGAGGGGGACACAGGTGATCTCACACACACACGGGTAGAGCTGTATTGGACACTCCCCGTACTCCACCACCCCAGCTTCCTGCAAAACATTAGGACCACCCCGTAACATCAGAACTAGAAAATAACTAAATTTAAAATATACATAGGCGCTCACCCATACCCACCAAGGCTTCACCTCTCCACGGCAGACAGCGGGAAAGTCACAACACTTCTCGTAGCTTCACACTAAAGATATAAACCAGATTAACCCACTGAGGGTTTATTATAGCATCAAAGTCAGTGAAAGGAAATTATAACCTACCACAGACGGAAACCTTTGCACGTGGCATAAACCACCGGAGCAATCTCCTCACAAATGCCTCAGCACTGAAATGGAGCAGGAGAAACACTCAGCACCAGGATTAATCAGAGAAAACAGCGAAAAACAAACTGAGCCTACCGCACGCTTGTGAAAATTCCCAAGACAAAAGGAGAGCATTCACCCAGCCACACCAAACGCCAAACTGCAGACCTCGCCCAGCAGCATGCCGAGGAAGGGGGGTGGGAACCACAGAGGGTGTGTCCCAGGTAACAGCCACCTGGCCTACATATAGTCCCAGGTCAGATTATTCAGCCAATGAACTAAAGGCAATCAACCCATATATTAGAATTAGGCCCGCAGGAATTACACCACCCACAGCCGGCTGACAAAAAGGGAAAGATTTGCTGGATGTTTGTAAACAACTCACGTCAGTTAAAGTAGAAAAAGTAAGCAAATCACTAATATTTTAACACAGAGCTTTATTTAGCCCAAATGCTTACAAGATTACCAGACAAAAACACCCATCCTGCCACATATGCTAGGCTTAATTTCTCTAAAAATGATGTGTTGTGTTCCTTGCATGTTGTTTTTCTACCATGAAACTCTGCAGCCAAATTCTGAGGGTGCAAGACTGGCCCTTCCTCACCTGTTATAAATTCCATTCAACATACTAGGCCAGCCTTATCTAAACAAAAAGAAAAGACCAATTGCTTTCACATGTAAAGAAGTTAATGTTTTTATTATTCCACATTATTTTATATATATAAGTTCTACAGGAGTTCTCAACATAATATTAAACTAGCATTTTGTAATTTAGGCCAAAAAGTCAGGCTATGAAAAGTAACTCTAGAGGAGTAGGTTTAGAATTATCAGCATAGACATATACACCGGCCACTTTATTAGGTACACCCTGCTAGTACAGGGACCCCCTTTTGCTTTCAGACCTGCCTTAATCCTTCGGGCACAGATTCAACAAGGCACTGGAAACATTCCTCAGAGATTCTGGTATACATTGACATGATAGCATCACACAGTTGCTGCAGATCTCCCGTCCCACCACATCCCAAAGCTGCTCTTTTGAATTGAGATCTGGTGACTGTGGAGGTCACTCCAGTACAGAACAGAACTCATTGTTGTGTTCAAGAAACCAGTCTGAGATGATTCACGCTTTATGACATGGAACATTATCCTGCTGTAAGTATCCATCAGAAGATACAGGTACACTGTGGTCATAATGGGATGGACATGGTCAGCAACAATACTCAGGTAGGCTGTGGCGTTGACACGA
Source organism: Astyanax mexicanus (assembly GCF_023375975.1). Lineage (NCBI taxonomy): Eukaryota > Metazoa > Chordata > Actinopteri > Characiformes > Acestrorhamphidae > Astyanax > Astyanax mexicanus. The sequence goes on along the minus strand of NC_064413.1, from coordinate 11,877,541 downwards.
TGCTCAATTGCCTTCCACCTTCCACAGAGAGAGAGCTGCGTTAGTTGAAGGAGCTACATTTTAAAGACCGACCCAAACGTTCATATGTCTGCTCTCACCATTCTGTGGGGGAAAACCAACACCAGAACATCCTAACCCAGAGAAACAACACATCGGGTGGGAACCCGTGTTCCTGTGCTCCTGTGGCTCTTTAGCCTGCGTGTTCTCCAAATGGTAAGAGCAGACGTATGGACGCTTGTTTTCTGCTTTTTAAAACTTGTTGAAAATTCACTTTATGGAAAATACTTTCTGTGACATAAGTATTTTTGTAATTTTGTTGCTTATTATTTTATTCAGATTTTTTTTTATAGATATTTTTACTCATTGTAAACAAAATAAGTGGCTGTGTTTGACGTAGTTTTGTAATGAGAAGAGGCAGCGCTAGGTTAAAGGACTAAACCCAATGCTAAGGGGTTAGGCAAGGGAAGATACTGACGAAGATACAAGTGTTTATTCTTTTTTAAAAACAGATACGTTCTGAATATTCAAATCGCACTGTCAAGTACAGCCTTCTCAGACTGTTGGACTCTCCTTAAAGTTATCACTGATCATCATCTTCATTTATTAACCCTTTAGAAACAGGACAGTGTGTGTGTGTGTGTGTGTGTGAGAGAGAGAGAGAGACAGATAGATTATAAGCCTTAATCTCTGGTAAGACATTAATTACTGTCATCCATATCCCTGGCTCAGGCCTAGCTGCTTCCTAGCAGTTGGGTTCATCTAGCTGACTCTGCGGTTCTGCTGATGAAGGAACGGGTTGGGGTGTAAAGTTCACTGTATATATCCTCCTCACCCACCAGCAGACTTCACCATTTCCTCACCTACTCTCCCAAACACCCGGCCTCACACACACACGCACACACAGCGTGGTCTGTAGTGTTAGAAGCTCTGAAAATGGGCTGGAATTCGAGGCTGAAGATGCCGAACCCGGGTCTGGACCAGCGTGTGCTGAGCCATGCCCAGCTGGAGAAGCTGGAGGTGGAGGAGGCTGGAGAGCGGCCCAAATGGGACAACAAAGCCCAGTACATGCTGACCTGCGTTGGCTTCTGTGTGGGACTGGGGAACGTCTGGAGGTTCCCATACCTGTGCCAGAGCCACGGTGGAGGTGAGTGTCTGATTGCACTCGTTCTTTAGGAAATTTTGTTTCAGAAGTTCTAAAAAATTAGAGCTAATATCCACCAGACTCAGACTGTCCACAGGACAGAGCCCCAAAAAAATATATAAAATATATATATATATAATAAGCACCAAGCTTATTATAAAAATAGAATTACACAGGGCTTTTGAGGTGATGGAGGTAACGTTAGTAAAGTAAGGATAACACAGGGATTTTGAGGTGATAGAGGTAACGTTAGTAAAGTTAGGATTACACAGGGACTTTGAGGTGATGGAGGTAACGTTAGTAAACTTAGGATAACACAGGAACTTTGAGGTGATGGAGGTAACGTTAGTATAGTTAGGATTACACAGGGACTTTGAGGTGATGGAGGTAACGTTAGTAAACTTAGGATAACACAGGAACTTTGAGGTGATGGAGGTAACGTTAGTATAGTTAGGATTACACAGGGACTTTGAGGTGATGGAGGTAACGTTAGTAAACTTAGGATAACACAGGAACTTTGAGGTGATGGAGGTAACGTTAGTATAGTTAGGATTACACAGGGACTTTGAAGTGTTGGAGGTAACGTTAGCATAGTTAGGATAACACAGGGACTTTGAGGTGATGGAGGTAGTGTTAGTAAAAATAGAATTACACAGGGCTTTTGAGGTGATGGAGGTAACGTTAGTAAAGTAAGGATAACACAGGGACTTTGAGGTGATGGAGGTAACGTTAGTAAAAATAGAATTACACAGGGCTTTTGAGGTGATGGAGGTAACGTTAGTAAAGTTAGGATAACACAGGCACTTTGAGGTGATGGAGGTAACGTTAGTATAGTTAGGATTACACAGGGACTTTGAGGTGATGGAGGTAATGTTAGTATAGTTAGGATAACACAGGGACTTTAAGGTGATGGAGGTAACGTTAGTAAAAATAGAATTACACAGGGCTTTTGAGGTGATGGAGGTAACGTTAGTAAAGTAAGGATAACACAGGGACTTTGAGGTGATGGAGGTAACATTAGTAAAGTTAGGATTACACAGGGACTTTGAGGTGATGGAGGTAACGTTAGTAAAGTTAGGATAACACAGGGACTTTGAGGTGATGGAGGTAACGTTAGTATAGTTAGAATAACAGGCACTTTGAGGTGATGGAGGTAACGTTAGTATAGTTAGGATAACACAGGCACTTTGAGGTGATGGAGGTAACGTTAGTATAGTTAGGATAACACAGGCACTTTGAGGTGATGGAGGTAACGTTAGTATTGTTAGGATTACACAGTGACTTTGAGGTGATGGAGGTAAGGTTAGTATAGTTAGGATAACACAGGCACTTTGAGGTGATGGAGGTAACGTTAGTAAAGTTAGGATAACACAGGCACTTTGAGGTGATGGAGGTAACGTTAGTATAGTTAGGATTACACAGGGACTTTAAGGTGATGGAGGTAACGTTAGTAAAAATAGAATTACACAGGCACTTTGAGGTGATGGAGGTAACGTTAGTAAAGTTAGGATAACACAGGGACTTTGAGGTGATGGAGGTAACGTTAGCAAAGTTAGGATAACACAGGAACTTTGAGGTGATGGAGGTAACGTTAGTATAGTTAGGATAACACAGGCACTTTGAGGTGATGGAGGTAACGTTAGTATAGTTAGGATTGCACAGGAACTTTGAGGTGATGGAGGTAACGTTAGTATAGTTAGGATAACACAGGGACTTTGAGGTGATGGAGGTAACTTTAGTAAACTTAGGATAACACAGGAACTTTGAGGTGATGGAGATAACGTTAGTATAGTTAGGATTACACAGGGACTTTGAGGTGATGGAGGTAACGTTAGTATAGTTAGGATAACACAGGGACTTTGAGGTGATGGAGGTAACTTTAGTAAACTTAGGATAACACAGGGACTTTGAAGTGATGGAGGTAACGTTAGTATAGTTAGGATAACACAGGGACTTTGAGGTGATGGAGGTAACGTTAGTATAGTTAGGATAACACAGGGACTTTGAGGTGATGGAGGTAACGTTAGTATAGTTAGGATAACACAGGGACTTTGAGGTGATGGAGGTAACGTTAGTATAGTTAGGATAACACAGGGACTTTGAGGTGATGGAGGTAACGTTAGTATAGTTAGGATAACACAGGGACTTTGAGGTGATGGAGGTAACTTTAGTAAACTTAGGATAACACAGGAACTTTGAGGTGATGGAGGTAACGTTAGTATAGTTAGGATAACACAGGGATTTTGAGGTGATAGAGGTAACGTTAGTATAGTTAGGATTACACAGGGACTTTGAAGTGTTGGAGGTAACGTTTGTATAGTTAGGATAACACAGGGACTTTGAGGTGATGGAGGTAACGTTAGTAAACTTAGGATAACACAGGAACTTTGAAGTGTTGGAGGTAACGTTTGTATAGTTAGGATAACACAGGGACTTTGAGGTGATGGAGGTAACGTTAGTAAAAATAGAATGACACAGGGCTTTTGAGGTGATGGAGGTAACGTTAGTAAAAATAGAATTACACAGGGCTTTTGAGGTGATGGAGGTAACGTTAGTAAAGTAAGGATAACACAGGAACTTTGAGGTGATGGAGGTAACGTTAGTAAAGTTAGGATTACACAGGCACTTTGAGGTGATGGAGGTAACGTTAGCAAAGTTAGGATAACACAGGGACTTTAAGGTGATGATAGGATAACACAGGGACTTTAAGGTGATGGAGGTAACGTTAAGATAACACAGGGACTTTGAGGTGATGGAGGTAACGTTAAGATAACACAGGGACTTTGAGGTGATGGAGGTAACGTTAGCTCTATTACATGAGAATGATGAGGAATGGCGATTGATTAGTATCAATATTAATTGGTATTTGCATACTTCCCAAAATTGGCAGCCACGCCCCCTTATCCTGATAAAATAGCAAACGGTCAAGACTGAGAAGGGTTGGATGAGCAGCAGCGTCCTTTTTAGGCTACATCATAGCATTTTAGATATTTAGGTTAAAGCTGTGTTGAAAGGCTGCATAGTAGTTTGAATTTGTAGCCTGTATGCTGTGGTTCAACATGTTTTAAACAGCACTCAAACAAGTGAAATAACAGATTTTAATTGCTTTGCAATTCAAGCATGACTAAAATAGATGTAAAAAAAAGTATAAAAGTAATATTAGCAAAAGGTATGCCCACACTGAATAAGATTAAAACAGTGTTAGACATAAAGCAGCCGTGTTTGTAGTCTGATACAAATACATTTTATAGCTGTTTAAAAGAGGAAGCACCTTTAACCTGAAGAATTAGAATTGAGCTGTTATATCAGAGAAATTCAGAAAATACATATTAGACATGATAAAAAGGATAAAAAAATCAATCGAATTACACAGAGCAGACAAAAATGGTAAAGTTAATAATAGACACTAAACTAGTTTTGGGCAGTATGACCAAAAATGCACATCTTGGTATTTTTTTTAGATCTTGGCGGTTTCACAGTATATCACTGTATTTTTATTATTATTTATTTATATATTTTTGCATGACTGGGCATTTATATAGGCTGTGACTTACTCTTCTGTTTGGAGTTCATATAATATAAAACAATAAGGCTTTAAATTAAGGCTTTGATTAGTTTTGGCTTTACTTTGCCCCACAAAATATATGAGGTAATCAAAATATTATTCGCAGAAAAACAGTTAAAGAATGTAAATTGTAGAATTGTAGAATGTAGAAAGTTTTCTTTACAAAACTAAATATTTTAATAAACAATTTAAGCCATTAGAACCAGTATTAAAATCAGCCAAAATTCCCTTCTTTCTGGCAGCTGGGAACAGCGAGTTAGAGTGACAGTATTTGAACACACAGCATGTTTCTTGGTTGCTGTGCTACGGTTCAATATTGAGCAACGGTACACCACATGAACCGGTATACCACCCAGCACTACACTAAATTTCTTATATTTAATATGTTGATACATACATACATAAATTACAAGTCGATATTGCTCCGCTAATTATGAGGGGCCAGAGCCAATTTTTTCCCAGTCCAGCCCTGCAGTTAGCCCAAGTAGTGCCCAAACACAGCCTACGCCAAAGACCACTAAAGACTCAACTGGGCTTGCCTAATCAAAGCCCAATCACACTAAATGTTTTCCCATGTGAAACCCAGCCAAAACCCATCAGATAGCCCACAAAAAACCCACCTGGGATAGCCCATGTGAAATTCAGTTAGTTTATAGCCAGTTTCATGGGTTGCCCAAGCAGTGCCCAAACAAAGCCCATGCAGTTGCACACTGGAGAGCCAATCCCATGTGGAGCCCACCTGAACATGCTGGCTGGGCAGGGTATAGTGCTCAGACTAATCAGTATTACAGATCTTTTTACTGCATTTTCAGAAGAAATAACACCTGAAATACTTTATCACTTGTTATTTGTGATTGTAACTGTTATTAATAGATCAAATAAGTTTGCGTAAACACAGCATTAAATATCTTGGGTTCACACTTTCTGCAGTAAAAAAAGCATATATAAATATGTGTTACACTGAGAATGTGTGTTTCAGAAACTGGATTGTTAATCTCCATGGTGTGAAACTATTCACATTCCAGTCCACCGTAACCTGATTTCCGTGCTCAGTTATAGATTACTAAAGTTTAGCAGGGTGTTTTTGTGGGTGTTTGTTTTTCCTTTGGGCCTGAAGGTCTGTACAGTGGAACATGCTGAGTGTCAGACTGTTAAATCAGTAAAGATTAATCAGAAAGCTGATCTATTACACTGTCTCTGTACTGGCAGATGGCAGGAATGTGAAGAATCATTAATTTCACACATGTAAACTGATACTATTAACACAGGCAGTTTTATTGTATTATAGGAGAGCTCTGATTGGGTTTATTCACCCCTGAACTGATCAGAGTCTTTTAATGCTGAAAATCATCCAATCTGCATTGATCCTAGTTTAGATATGATGTGCTGCAGATTAATACAGAAGTAAAATCTCTTTATTTGTTGTGACTGTTTATATAATCAGACACTCTGGACGAATTTATAGTGAGTGATTGTGTTCCTGACTTCTTTAGTGTGTGTATTAGAATTAGCATCCACTCAGCATACTGTTCTCCAACCAGTCAAATGTTGTTTTTGCAATAGTTCTATATTATGGGATGATTTCATGTGCCACTGTAAAATAGTTCTGCAAACTCTATAATCTATTATCCAGACTCTATTATACATTTTTCACCTGAAATTGCACAGCTAAACACTGAGGCCTAATTTGAACTAGCAGAATATGAACTACAGGCAGTTTCATGAAGTACTGTTACTATAAAGCCTTTACAGTTTTTTAGAACATACTTAAAGATTTAGTGGTCAAAATGTGATAAGAACAAAAAATATACTTATATAGAATTTGGAGCCCATGAGCACTCCACCAGGGGTCATCTTTCAGCCTGAAAACTTTGGAACTAATATCTCCTACTGAAAAAAGATATTCCATCTACAGTTAACATTGAACAGGCAGTTCTCAATGTATGGAATCCACTTTATTTTACATAAAATGCGGTTAATGTATTATCTACCCTTAATAACAGCATTTTATGCAGTCTCTGTCACACTATGTGTGTGTAGAAGCTCTAAGCACATGCTAGGCCTGTGCTCAGGTCACAACCCGCCTCAACAAATCATATGTGTCTTAAAGCCACAGCGTAAGCACTTCATTGACAAAATATGGCTTTAAAAAAGTTTATATGAATTAGATATTCATATTGTCGCATATATTTTGTCATATTTTGCCTGCGTGGGGTTGCCCAGGTCTTTCGGTGTGGAGTTTACACGTCCTCGTGTTTGTATGAGTTTCCTCCGTGTGTTTCCTCCTGACGGCATATTCAGGCAAATTGGGTATTGGTTGAAATTGCCCACTAGGTGTGAGTGTGGGAGTGAATGTGGTTGTTTGTGATGGATTGGTGGCCTGTCCAGGGTGTATACCGCCTTCTGCCTGATGCCGGCTGGGATAGGCTCCAGCCCCCCCCATGACCCTAACAAATAAAGCGGGTATTGACAATGGTTGGATAAATAGATGGGACCAAGAGTGGAGAGGCACAGAGTAAAAACTGCTTGAGGTCCAGTGTGAAGTTTCCATAATCAGTGATGGTTTGGAGAGATGTGATGTCATCTGCTGGTGTTGATCCACTGTGTTACATCAAGTCCAAAGTCAGTGCAAAAAAAGAGTTTTCCCGTAAAATCTTACAGCGCTTCATGCTTCCCTATGCTGACAACTTTTATGGAGATGCGAATTTCATTTTCTAGCAGGACTTGGCACACTGCCCACACTGCCAAAAGTATCAATTGGTCTTATATAATATTCTAATGTTCTGAGACACTGATTTTTGAGTTTTCATTGGCTGTAAGCCATAATCATCAACAATAAAATAAAGAAAAGGCTTAAAATAGATCACTCTGTGTGGAATACATCTATACAATATACAGGTTTCACATTTTGAACTTAATTAATGATTCTATTTTGTTCAGATGCACTAGTATTTTAAGTGTCTTCAGACATTTTAGTACAATATAAAGATATACTACCTGCCTCCACATTAGTATGTTTTAGGTTGAATGATCTTCATTAATGTCTAACCTGGTTTCAGGTTCACACTCTCTCAGTGAGATTAACTCTCGCAGCAGCAGCAGCTTCTGTCAGTGTTTTACTTCAGTCTGTGTTTAAGGTTAACTAGTGTGTAAGGGTCAAAGAGAGTGTGATTCCTCCTCATGTATTAACTCATCCACAACTCAAACTCCTGGAAAGTCCTGCACCCAATCGCATGCAGCCGGGCACACGTCCTGCAGTCACTTACTTTACAGTGTTGAATATATGAATAGAACTGGATAGAATTCCCCCCCTAAAAAACAATAGAGCTATTCAGTATAAGGAAACAATATATTTGATTACAATTGGTGTATGCACACTTTTAGCTTTGGATGTCATGAATTTAAAGTATTCCCATGTCTAATATCCCCTCACATTTATGCATTTTTTTTTACTATATTCTTCCTTGAAACTTGGACAAAGCTTAGAGTTGTCAGTGTATAGCTTGTATAGCAGTATAGACTCACTGTCTTCTGAAAATAATAAAACACACAGATATTAAAATCTAAATATCTGCAACACGTGTGACTACACCTCACAGTAAACATGTCCACATTTTGCCCAATTATGTTGTTGTCTCTCACTGGTGTCAAGTGACTTGTTAGGCTTACAACATCTCACGTGTAAATAGGAAAGTTAACATGGCACCTCACGGCAAAGAACTCTGTCAGGATGTAACTTAAAATATTGATACTTTGGAACAATTTGGACATTGTGAGAGGTGTACTCACTTTTGATGCCCAATTTTTTATTATTTTTTATTTATTTTTATTTATTATTTTTTAAATTCCTTTAGAAAAATCTAATTTATTTCTAATGAAATAAATTAAACACAGTGGAAGTCTGTAATGGCAGTATCAGGCACAGTCTTTACTCATATCAGCATTGTACATCACCTGTACAACCCTGTGCAGAACCTGCTGACAGACTGCAGGACTGGTCAGAACTTTTGTGGAGCTGGCACAGGGCTGAAAAGCGTCGCTATGTCGGAGACTGTAAAGTTCTCCACACGTGAAAATGTTCTGTTTAATCTTTGAACACCTAATGTACTTACTTAACTGAATCAGCTTTTATCACCTGTTTAAACATGCCTGAATAAAGCACTCTGCAGTGCTCACATGCTCCTGAAAGTGAGATAAACCCAGCTGCAGAATATACTGGCTGTGCTAAGCCATGCTGTAGTCAGGCAGGTACTCTGAGGGTCACGGCGAGTCCGATTAGAGTGTGGAATCAGGATCTCCTAAAGGGGAAGGACAAAAGATCCCCCCAACCCCCCCTCCCCCCTATCCCCCGCCTGCTGTACATATAACATATCCCTCCAAGCACACAGTGTTTTTCTGGGCCGTGCTCTACACTCACGTTTTCTGAGGGGGATTTAACTGAATTCATTTCTAAAAGATCATCTGAGAAGGTCAGGTTCTTATGTCCCCAAATATACTGGATTGACCGCCATCTCCAGAGTACTTATAGTGCAGTGGGCAACTTTATTATCCCCTATACTACCTCATGCTAGCTCTTAGCCATGCTGTTAAGAGATTTAAGATAAATCGTATCACAAGTTTTTACAGTAAACACATTGAAAGAGCTGTGATATATTGTGAATAACAGTAAACTAAAACTGCATTACCCATGTGACAGAGGGAGCTCTTCACACTGCAGACTTTGATCATGTGACAGAACGAGACTGAAGGTAGAGTGAGGCAGAGAGAGGTAAAGAGAGAGATAGAGCCAAGCTAAACAATCTCCTCCAACAATACCATGTGGAGCACAGTCACCCTGCAGTACTATTTGCACTGAGATAAAGATATGTTACTCTCTACCGATCTATGGGCATCTTGCACTGGGGATTCATAAAGATACAGAGCAGAAAGCATGTTTGTTGCCTGTACAAGAAAGAGCATTTTAATGTACCCATCATGTATATTCCATGTTTAAATATAAAGGGCGCAAAGAAAGGTACTGTGAAGTTCTACTCTGTTTATTTTCAGTATGTAGCTGTAATTGAAAATATGATTCAACACGTTTGTTGCTGCTGTCAATCAGCATCAAACAGCACTACAAAATAAAAATAGCAACTTTCAGTCATGCCTGATACAGACTCTGTACTATTAATCACAGACTTTACACTTTCAATTGAATGCTGCTTTAGCACCACAATTCCCAGAATGCCTATAATCAAGAGGAGGATGGATGGTCACAAGCCATCAAATAAAACAAAACTTCTTGATTTTATGTCAGGAGCGGCATGAGGTCACCAAAAAGCAGTGTGAAAGACTGGTGGAGAACATGCCAAGACTCATGAAAGCTGTGATTTAAAATCAGGGTTATTCCACCAAATATTAATTTCTGAACTCCTAAAACATTAGTAATGTTGTTTCTAAATTAATATTTTTAACTTTTCCTATTGCTCCGATGTCTTGTCTGCTTTTGCCTATTAAAGTAATAATAAAATAAATGTTACACCTCTGGAGTTTCATTTTGCTTTAGCTCTGGACAACGCGAGTAGTCAAATACTTTTAACTTTTTAGTATTCGACTAATAAAATGACTACTTGTGCCACTCCTATATATTATTATTTTCAATATAGCCTTGGGATTTTAGAATTTTCTTTGTCCAGGTCAGTTTTATTACTTTGTGTTTTTTTAAAGATTCTGTTAAATCACAATTTAAAAATCATTAAAAATCATTAGTTAATTTTCTGTATTCTCTGTATGTATTATTATTTCTGCTGGTTTTAAGTTATTTCAGTGACCACTGTAGGTTTTACTCTCTTTGGCAGAAACACCAAAGATCTAGTCCATGGTGTGTACAGTGTATCTTACTCCTCCTAAACATTATACTTGACTTCTCTTTTTTCTTAAACATCAATAAAAGTTATATTATCTCATCTTCGCTGATCCCATCTTATCTTACAATGACTCTCACGTGCAGGTCAGGGGTGTATATGATTATTGTTATTATTGTTACTGTTCTACAGGGTTAGTAATGTATAACTGGTGAAGAAGATGAAATGGTGATGGTGAATATAAGGCTTGTGTTGTGTACAGTAAAGTTGTAAGTGGTATTAGTGAATATAGTAACTCTGTATTGTAGAGCTTGTTGGTGATAAAGGACATGGTGAATATAACATGTGCTCTTACCCTCACACTAAAATTCATCTGCATGCACTAAATGGTTTAAAGATATTATGGGCTGTAGAGGGAGAACTATGCAAATCCCTTCCAAGCATTCTGTAAAGACCATTCTTTTTATACAATTCAATTATTTTCTCCCACATTTTTTACAAATTGGAAATCCTCTGCTCATCTATACTCTTTATAACCTCAGCCTTTAGACTCTGCTTTACTTGATTTAAATTACATCATAATTTAGCTTTTTATCTTATTATTTGGTCTAAACTTTTTCCCAGCTGTGATTGGAATGCGTAGCAGGTCTGAAATGCAGGAATGTATGAATATTAATGAATGAAATGAATTTCAACAGATAAAATATATATTATATTGGATTCATGCGGTCTACACTGTAAAAAAAAACGCCTACATAATATACTCAAAAAATGTGAGGTAACAATTTGCACTCGGTTTGTTTGGGTAGGTTTCACTCCATATATTGAATAAAGATTACATAAATACATCAGTTGTGACACACTAAAAGAAATAGGGTAAAACCTTTCTCAATACTATTTACTAATTGAGAAACATTAACATGATTGATAGTTCTTTATTCACTCCATATTTATTAGTTTTGTAATGTATGTTATATTTTAATATGACTAGCTAACCACTACTTATTCAGAGAAGAGTAAATTTAAACAATTGCCAGCAAGTGAGAGCCTGCCACAACAGCCCCAGCATACCAGATTTTATGATCCAAGTGCTGGTTTAATGGTCAGAATGCAAAAATGCAGAGTGCAAAAAAACAGAGGGCACACAATGAAAAAAAAAACAGTCCATAAGATCAGGAACTATTAGACAAATAGATATAAACAAAATCTAGTCTCAGACAAAAATAATCAGGAATTACATACAAGACTTTGCAAAGGTCATTTCTCAATCTGTATCTTCTTTTTCACTTGTGTTCTTGTGGATTCTGCAGACTTCATCATTCGCTGTACTGTTCCATTCAGAAGTTTGCAGTTAGCCAAGTTCATTACAAATACCTGGATGAGTTCTTGTTCCTCCTTTATTATTGAGGATGCATGAAAGTTGACTTATGTGGACTTCTTACAGAGAGTAAAAGGAGAAAGTAAGTACATACCTGTCAGTGCCAGACAGGAACCAGACTGGTGCGGATACAAGTAACAAGTTGTATTAAATTGATCAGGTGTTACAAGGGTAGTCAAAGCAAAAAGGTTCAGAACCAGTGAGAAGCAGCAGAGAGAAACCATACCATAAATGGGAGAGAGTCCAGAGTTCATACACAGGCAGGCAGTGGCAAGGATCAGGCAAAAATCAAAGTAGTATAAACAGTTCAGGTCATACATGAGAATCCAATCCATAGGGAGCAGGCAAAAATCTAAGTCGCAAAAACACAAAAACAGGATCATACATGGAAAACAACGAGAAAGAAACGCTTTGTATTGCAGGATAAACCAAACAGATACTCGGCGAGGTGTGTGCGTGAGCGCGGCCCTTAAATAGTGAGGGAAATCAGTACTCAGGACTTCCTAGAGGTGTCATGTGGTGTGTCATGTGATGGGGTGAAGCGTGACGTGTGGTGCGTTTTGGGTATTGTAAATGGAAGCTTGGAAATTGCAGACAGAGCTGGGTGTGGGAGATACAGGAGCGCTTTCAGCACCAGACATGACAGTACACCTGCTCGCTGCGCTTCATCCAATCATCTACAGCCATAACATCGGAAGACACAGCTGTCCATGGAGCAAGAGGAGGCTGAAAACCCAGAACACACTGAAAGGGGGTGAGACCAGAAGTGGAGTTAACCAGAGAGTTTTGTGCTATTCCAGCCCAAATGAGATATTGAGACCAGTCTGTGGGGTGTTTAAAGCAGTAAGTGCGAAGGAATTTCCCGAACTCCTGATTAACCCTCTCACATTGACCGTTACATGTAAAACCAGATGTGAAACTAACATGTACTCCTAAATGTTCAAAAAAGGCTTTCCAAACACGGGAAGTAAACTGTGGGCCACGATCAGATAGGATGTCTTCTGGAATACCATAATGTCTAAAGGCATGTGCAAAAAGAGCCTGAGCAGTTTGAAAGACAGTAGGCAAAGCAGAAAATGGAATACATTTAACTCCTTTAGAGAAATGATCTACTACAGTAAGGATAGTAGTGTAACCTTCAGATACAGGCAGGTCAGTAACAGCAACATGTGACCAGGGTCGCTCAGGCACTGGGAGAGGAAGTAGCTTACCGGCTGGAAGGGTTTTGGTTGTTTTGCATTGCGCACAGATGGAGCAGGAGGTAACAAAAGTGTAAACATGGTATCCCACCAATAGCGGTCCGAGAGAAGCTGCAATGTGCGTGTAACACCAGGATGACCTGAGGTTAATGCAGAGTGAGCCCAGGTTATCAACCTGTCTCAAAACTGTACCGGAGCAAAAGTTTTATCCGGAGGACAATCCTCAGAGTCTTGTTAATTGGCATTATTCAGGTGAATTTGATCATCTAACTCCCATTGAATAGCTGTGATCTGCATAGAGGGAGGAAGAATACGCTCTGCTTCATGAGAGTGAGATGCGCTGTCCGAAGTGCAGAAGACCCTGGACAGCACATCAGCCTTGGTGTTGCGATTAGCTGGATGGGACGAGATCGAGAAATTAAATCGTGAGAAAAATAGTGACCAACGGGCTTGTCGTGGATTTAGGCGTTCAGCGGTGCGGAGATATTCCAAATTCTTGTGATCCATAAGCCCAGTGAACGGATGGGCGGACCCTTCCAGCCAATGACGCCATTCTTCGAGAGCTAACTTGACAGCTAGAAGCTCCCTATCCACTATCCCATAATAACGCTCCGCAGGAGAGAGCTTGCGCGAGAAGAAGGCTATGGGAAACAGTTTGGGTGGCGACCCACTACGCTGTGAAAGGACTGCGTCTACTCCAGACTTGGAGGCATCCACCTCCACTACGAAGGAAAGCTCGGGATTGGGATGTTTAAGGATGGGAGCTGACGTAAAGACTGCTTTTAGATTGCTAAAAGAGCGTTCAGCTTCGGGAGACCATTTAAGGGTTTAAGTGGTGCCTTTAGTGAGTGCAGTGAGAGGAGCGGCGATGCTGCTAAAATTATGGATAAACCGTCTATAGAAATGAGCAAATCCAAGAAAATGCTGGAGCTCTTTAATGTTTTGGGGCACTAGCCAGCTGGTTACAGCTGCAACCTTGTCATCATCCATAAGGACGCCCTTAACACTTCTAACATAGCCGAGAAATGTGACCCTTTGCAAATGGAACTTACATTTCTCGGCTTTAGCAAAGAGATTATGGTCGCGTAAACGTTGGAGTACCTGACGGACCTGTAGGATGTGCATGGAAAGGTCGGGAGAGTAAATCAAGATGTCGTCTATAAATAAGAAAACATAATGGCCAATTAAATCACGGAAAATGTTGTTCATAAAAGATTGGAAGACAGCGGGGGCGTTAGCGAGGCCTTAACTCATGACCAGGTACTCATAGTGGCCATTGTTGGTAGAAAATGCTGTCTTCCACTAATCACCTTCTCTAATGCGGATTAGATTATACGCACTACGGAGATCGAGCTTAGTGAAATATGAGGCCTTACGTAATTGCTCTAGAGCAGACGGAATTAATGGAAGCGGGAAGGCAAATTTTTTGGTAATGTCGTTCAGACCTCGATAATCAATGCAGGGTCTCAAACCCCCATCCTACTTCTTAACAAAGAAGAAACCGGAAACAACTGGAGATTTAGATGGGGGAATGAAACCCTGTGCGAGCGCCTCACTAACATATTCCTCCATAGCCTTCTCTTCATCAAGAATGAGAGGATAGATACGTGATGTCTCCCAGGCTCCATGAGATGGTGTAGTTGATTTTGTGGCTTGTGAACCAGTTATGAATAGATTTGGCTGCATGTTTAGGATCATTATCTTGCTGAAAGACCCAGTGATGACCCATCTTCAGCTTTCAGGCAGAGGCCACCCGATTCTGATTCAAAATGTCCTGAGATTTCCAAGAGTTCATGATCCCATGTATCCTTACAAGGAAACAAGCATCACCGATCCTCCTCTGTACTTAACAGTGTGCATGAGGTGTTTTTCTGTGTATTCATTCTTAGTGTTACGCCAGACCCACTAAGAGTGTTTGTTGCTTTATCTTTGTCTCATCTGACGAAAGCACACGGTCCCAGTTAAAATACCAGTACCGCTTATCAAACTCCACCTGTTTACTCTTATGATTATAACTCAGAGAAGGCTTTCTCCTTTCAGCATGCCTCCCAAACAGCTTGTTGGCATGTAGATAGTGTCTGATGGTTGTTTGGGAGACCTCATAACCCCAAGAATTCAATTCTCTTACAGTGAGCTTTAGAGAACTTTTTACTTCCCTTACCATCCTTCTCACTGTGTGGTGGCAAGATACACTTGCCTTGTCTTCCAGGCTTGTTTGTCACTGTTTTAAACATTTTGATGATGATCTGACTGTAGATAAGAGCATCTGCAGATTAGTGGCTATTTTCTTGTAGCCGTTGCTTGATTTATGAAGGTCGACACACATCTGCCTTACTTGAATAGTGTGTTCTCTTGTCTTTCCCATGTTTAAGAGTGAGTAAGAAAAAAAGGGCTCTGTGTAACGCCATATTTATACCCCATGGAAACAGGAAGTGGTGATTTGATTTTACCAAATTAAAAACCTCTGGAATATAATCAAGAGGAAGATGGATGATCACAAGCCATCAAACCAAACTGAACTGCTTAACTTTTTTCACTAGGAGTGGCATAAAGTGTGTAATGCTGGTGAAGTAAAACATGCTAAGATGCATGAAAACTGTGATTAAAAACCAGGTTTATTCCACCAAAAACTTCATAAATATGAACTTGTTTTCTTTGCATTATTTGAGGTCTGAAAGCTTCTCTTTTCTATTTTATCTTTTTTGTTATTTTACATTTTCTGCAAATAAATGCTCTAAATGTCAATATGTTTATGTGGAATTTGGGAAAAATTATGTTCGTAGGTTATAGAATAAAACAATGTTAATTTTACTCAAACATATACCTATAAATAGCTAAATCAGAGATACTAATTCAAAAACTGAAGTGATCTCATGTATATATGAGACCACTCTGATTTTGCTATTTATAAACATATGTTTATTTTTGTATAACTTTAAAAAGGTCTCTTATTAATATATATACTGTTCCTACAGTTACTAGTAGTCAGACATTTATGTAAATGTTTTAATGGTGATTACTGAGTATCCCGTCCTCTCGTCCTCTTCAGGAGCATTCATGATCCCGTTCCTGATCCTGCTGGTGCTGGAGGGAATCCCTCTACTTCACCTGGAGTTTGCAATCGGACAGCGGCTGAGGAGAGGTAGCATTGGGGTGTGGAGTTCCATTAACCCCTACATGCTCGGAGTCGGTGAGTGGAAGTACCAAACTCCACTAACATGCTGTACTTACTGAACCTATTCAGCCTGCTAAACATGAGTGAGTTAAACCCAAGTAAACATAAAGTCAGAGCTCAGTGGAAGTGTCTGCCTAAAATGAACTCTTTATTAGAATAAACACAAATACACATGAAATTAAGGGTCAGGAAAAAGGTGTACCTGTAATTAATTATATATAACATTACAGTTAACACAAATATACATAGAATTAAGGGTCAGTGAGAGTCTACCTGTAATTAACTGTGTATAACATTAAAACACACCAAAATAAACATGAAATTAGTGGTCAGCAAGAGTGTCTACCTGTAATTAACTGTATATAATATTACAACACACCCAAATAAACATGAAACTAGTGGTCAGCAAGAGTGTCTACCTGTAATGATCTGTATATAACATTACAACAAACCCAATAAATTGGTTTGTAGTTCACTCACATTAAGTAAGTTGTCACACAGTCTCTGTATTAATGACACTGCAGGTTATAGAATTAAATACAGGTTTATTTTTCTGAACTATAGTACACTGTTTTCTCTCTACAGGCATTGCGTCCATGTGTGTGTCCTTGTTAGTCAGTTTGTACTACAACACCATCATCGCATGGGTACTGTGGTACTTTTTTAACTCGTTCCAGGAGCCACTGCCTTGGAGTCAGTGCCCCGTCAACGTCAATAGAACAGGTAGACCAACCCCAGACCACGGCACTGTACCCCTTTTGCATACTGGTTCTGCGAGTTTACTGTATAATGATTTTTAGCCGGTTTACTCAGGATGATCTGTTGCGTCCTGGGCTCAGGTTTGGAGTGGGAGTGTGAGAGCAGCTCTCCTGTGGATTATTTCTGGTATAGGAATACCCTGAACATCACCTCAGCCATAGATGAGCCCGGGGGTCTGCAGTGGTGGATGGTGCTGTGTCTGATCTCAGCGTGGGCTGTGCTGTACGTCTGCTGTATCCGTGGAATAGAGACCACTGGGAAGGTTTGGCTCATAAAAAAGCATTAGGGTGCTGGTTCTCTGATTCATCTAAAAATTATGTGCAGCTTCATTACTCCAGCTCATCCCAATCGCCTTCAGAGAGAGCTCATTATTTTAGCTTAGTCCAGTCATGTTGATTAAGCTTCATTACTATGACTTACCTTAACAGTACAGGCCAAAAGTTTGGACACACCTTCTCATCCAATGCATTTTCTTTATTTTCATGACTATTTACATTGAAGATTCTCACTGAAAGCTTCAAAACTTTGAATGAACACATGTGGAGTTTTATGTAACAAAAAAGATGAAATAACTGAAAACATGTTTTATATTCTAGTTTCTTCAAAACAGCCACCCTTTGCTCTGATTACTGCTTTGTACACTCTTGGCATTCTCTCAATGAGCTTCAAGAGGTGGTCACCTGAAATGGTTTCCAACAGTTTTGAAGGAGTTCCCAGAGGTGTTTATTAGCATTTGTTGGCCCCTTTGCCTTCACTCTGTGGTCCAGCTCACCCCAAACCATCTCGATTGGGTTCAGGGCTGGTGACTGTGGAGGTCAGGTCATCTGCTGCAGCACTCCATCACTCTCCTTCTTGGTCAAATAACCCTTTCACAGCCTTGAGGTGTGTGTTGGGGTCATTGTCCTGTTGAAAAATAAATCGTCCAACTAAACGCAAACCAGATGGGATGGCATGTCGCTGCAGGATGTTGTGGTAGCCATGCTGGTTCAGTGTGCCTTCAATTTTTAATAAATCTCCAACAGTGTCACCAGCAAACCATCCCCACACCATCAGAGCTCCTCCTCCACCATGCTTCACAGTGGGATCCAGGCATGTGGAATCCACCTGTTCACGTTTTCTGCATCTCACAAAGCCAGGGGTCTGCTGCTAGAACTCTGTGTGGCATTCAACTGGTCTCTGATCTGAGCTGCTGTTAACATGCGATTTCTATGGCTGGTGACTCGGATGAACTTGTCCTGAGAAGCAGAGGTGACTCATGGTCTTCCTTTCCTGGGTCGGTCCCCATGTAAGACAGTTTCGTTGTAGCGCTTGATGGTTTTGCGACTGCGCTTGGGGACACATTTAAAGTTTTTGCAATTTTCCGGACTGACTGACCTTTATTTCTTAAAGTAATGATGGCCACTCGTTTTTCTTTAGTTAGCTGATTCTTGCCATAATATGAATTTTAATAGGGCTGTCGGCTGTGTTGTAACCTGACTTCTGCACAACTGATGGTCCCAACCCCATTGATAAAGCAAGAAATTCCACTAATTAACCCTGAAAAGGCACACCTGAAAACCATTTCAGGTGACGACCTCTTGAAGCTCATTAAGAGAATGATGCCAAGAGTGTACAAAGCAGTAATCAATGCAAAGGGGGGCTATTTTGAAGAAACTAGGATATAAAACATGTTTTCATTTATTTTACCTTATTTTGTTAAACACATAACTCCACATGTGTTCATTCATAGTTTTGATGCCTCCAGTGAGAATCTACAATGTAAATAGTCATGAAAATAAGTTTGTCTCCAAACTTTTGGCCTGTACTGAATTGTTATATAAAAATATATTTATATATTATAGTATATATTTATATATTATAGCTTTACAACAACAATTCCTCTTTAACAATGTTCAGTAGAACTATTTCTCCAAATCATCCCAAAGGGGGTTAGTGTAGCTTTATTACTCATCCCAAACACCTTTAATGCAGCTTAATTATTCCACTTCATCGAAAAGATGATGATCAGGCTTGGACCTGTGGAGCTTCTCTCACTCCAGTGGCTTTTAAAGAAGTGTTAAAGAAATATTTAAAAGTACATTTAAATAAGAATAATAATCCTCACACCCTTACTTCTCTACTAGGTATTTAAATAGCGCTGAATATAATTTAATGTACTGTTTTTGTAGAGCAGGTTATGTAAGGATATGTAAGCTCATAAAAGGATTGAGAACAGGTTTACTGCCCTGTGTAAACGATTAAAGCAGATGTTTTATACTGGTGTAATAAAGCCAGGTTAGGACTTAAATGAAGCAGCAGGTTTTCAGGATTTTAATGGTAAGGTTAATATGAATGCATCGTTATTAATTCTTAATTGACCATTTGTCTTAGCAAGGTGATCCCATTAACGTGAATAAAATTTTGTGTAAATTTGTAATTAATTAATTAATTTATTTCTAATAGAACACAACACCAATCTTTTACTGAATAAAGTTGCAATGCCTCCAAAATACAGCCTCGACAAAAGATGGAGACTAGCCAGGCTAAAGTACAGCTTACAAACATGGTGGAGGTAGTTTCATCAACAACTAATAGTGAGATTTAGCAAGGATAAAGTACAGCCTTTAAACATGGTGGAGGTAGTTTCATCAACAGCTAACAGTGAGAGCTAGCAAGGATAAACTACAGTTTCATCTACAACTCACAATGAGAGATAGCCAGGATAAAGGAAAGCTTCCTAACATCAGCTGCTTCTAGATATATTCTTCACTGTTTATATTTATTTGGGTGTTGATATTTGATGAGTTTAGGTGTAAAAGCTGATCTGCATCAGTCAGTTTAAGATTGTATTGAATTAATATAGTTTGTATGCAGGGCCGCTGCTAAGGTTTTGGAGGCCCTAAGCATAACTGGTCAGGGAGGCACCCCCCCCCCCCCCCCCCAAAAAAAAAAAAAAAAAAAAACACACACACACACACACACAAACACAAAAGGTTTACGCAAAATTTTACTATTTATTAAAATTACACATGTAACTGTGAATATTTACAACGTTATAAGTAAGGCCAATAACAGTGAAGAACAGCACAAGAGTACTATTTATAATGTATAAATAATAAATGAAACGATGCATGTCTATTTTAAGCAGTGGACACGTCATTTACACAAGCCAGCCTTAAAGGTTATGAAATTATCGTTTATATTCGTGGTGTATTTATATCAGCCTGTCAAAATCTATAGAGCTGTCTGATCCTGCTGTCATACAGACCATTTGGATAGTGCACTGACGGCATTAGTCAATAGGTAGGCTACTCTGTTTATTAATTTTTTATTAAAGTCACTAAAAATCTTCAAACTACACTACTACTATTTGCAAACGTGCCACGTGCCTTGCAATACCCAGATTAGTTTCTAGTTAAGCGTTTAAAGCTACCAAATCAGCAAAGCCAACGTAACTATTTAAACCTTTATCATCGAAGTTACTCACCAGAAAGGGATGCATTGGCCTCATCTTTCTGCTTCTTTTTCTTCTTCTCAGCTCCAGACTCAAACCGTCGCTTCATAGTTGAATTACCATTTAGTAGCAACTTCGCGCGGTGAACTTGTCTCCTGCCAAACTCAAGTAGCGTTGCTACTTTAGTTAGGACTAAGGTTGCCAGATAAGTTACGATTTTTCATCCTATTTGTTTATTTTATTTTAAGTTTTTAACTTACACAAATATTGCACTGGACAAGTTTTTGTATAGAATGGCCACATACACTTTAAAAATGGTTAAACATGCGCAAGATTTAGCGCCTCCATGCATTTTTTGATTATTTATTGGACTGGAAAATGTCACATCTGGCAACAACCAACAGAGCAAACCGAGCCGTGCCATTTCAGGCAATAGGGGTGGGGGCATTATATTATGCACAAAAATAATAACGTGCCGCTTTTAAGTAGTAGAGTAGGTGCCCCATGCAATGTTTAAAGACAAAAAAGATGAGCGTATCATAAATAATTCACATTGGGTTTTAAATTTAATAATGTCATAATTTCAACACATTTCATTCTCAGTCAATTTGGCTCCCTGCAACTGCAAAATGGTTGAGGCCTAACGCTGGCTGCGTTGTCTGCGTATGCAGAGCGGCGGCCCTGTTTGTATGGATTTATCTAACAGTTCAGTGGAAGTGTGTAGGTGTGTAGGTGTATTTTAATCTCACTGTGATTCACACTGACCCGTGCTCTCCAGGCCGTGTACGTGACCTCCACTCTGCCGTACGTGGTTCTGACCATCTTCCTGATCAGAGGACTCACTCTGAAAGGCTCAATCAGCGGAATCAAGTTTCTCTTCACTCCAGATGTAAGTGTTTAATTATCTCAAATAAACAGATAATTTACAGTTCATCGCTTCTTCTGCTTCAGGAAAAGATGTCTATATTCAGTATATTCAGGTAGTCAGCTGACCTCATTCTTTCTTTCTTTCTTTCTCTCTCTCTCTCTCTCTCTCTTTCTCTCTCTCTTTCGCAGCGCTCTTTCGAACTGAATTCAGCGCGAGGCTACAAATAATATAAACTCAGTTTAGTAAAATAAATTAAGATGAGTGAGGACCTGTAAAGTTAATCAAATATTGTTGAATATAAAGTATAGGTTGAGGTTTTGATGAGCTGTTTCAATGATTTGGAACCAAAACTAACTGAAACTGAAACTTTTATTATTCTGGGCATAAAAATGCCTGTGATTGTTGAGTTTATATGTTATTTTATAATTTTTTTTAATAATTATTTTTTGTATACTTTATTTATAAAGTATCACAGAAGAACACAGCACACATGCCTACAATACCAGTATGCAAAGAGATATACTTTGACACCAGAGCATCTAAAACAAAATTATAGAAAAGAGAAAAAAAAATTAGGAAGGAAAAGTGAGAGGGAAAAAATTACAAACATTACATTACAAACATTACAAAAAAGTACAGACAATAGACTGTGGTGACATGTCACATGAAGTATTATTTATCAAAGTGGGACTGGTATCAAACTAGGTTATTTAGAACTGCTCCCCC
Organism: Astyanax mexicanus; assembly: GCF_023375975.1. NCBI lineage: Eukaryota > Metazoa > Chordata > Actinopteri > Characiformes > Acestrorhamphidae > Astyanax > Astyanax mexicanus. The sequence continues at coordinate 11,855,454 of NC_064413.1, read as the reverse complement.
AAACACTCTGGAACTGTTTGTATGATTTAGAGTCGCTGCAGTGTAACCTGTCCATTTGTATGATAAATAACATCTCATTTAACCACCTCTTAAAACACTGTGCCACTGGGGACTTCCATGATAGCAGTATATTTTTTTTAGCTGCAACCATACCCGCCAGTAGAGCTTGCTGTTGTGCAAATGAAAAAGAAACTGAGCTGTCAAAGTAGCCGAAGATAGCAATTTTGTAATCTGAGACAATGTCCAAATTGAAAGCTTCTGAGAACCACTGGAAGATATCAACCCAGTAGTCATGTAAAACAGGGCAGGACCAAATTATATATGACAAGGACCTTCAGAGGTTTGACAACGATCACACAAAGGAGAAACAGAAGTGTAAATTTTGTTCAGTTTGTTTTTAGAAAAGTTAAATCTGTGCAGTACTTTAAACTGTATGAGTCTATACCTGGAGTTCACTGAGCAACGATGAATACTGAATAAACTTTCCTCCCACATGTCATCAGAAATTGCAGCACCCAGCTCATTAGCCCACCCTTCCTTTAGGGGAGTAGTATTATTTGATTGGGATAGTACAGAAAGAAAATTAGAAGGTTGATTCTTTTGGTTTAACTGAAAAAGAGGGTATATTTTTTGAACATAGTGTCTAAGCTGCAAATATTGAAAAAGTGAGAAGAAGGGAGACTAAATTTAGTTTTAAGATGAGTAAAGGAAGCAAAACTATTGTTGATATAAACATCTAATACACTGTAAACCCTTCTCTCTCCATGTAAGAAAGACATTATCTAACTGAGCTGGAACAAATAAATGGTTATGAGCTATAGGAGATGGAAACTGGAGGCAAAGAAAAAGACCTTTTGATTTGATTAAGAATCCTTAAATTGTTTTTGATTATTATATTACTACCAATTGTTTTAGTTAGAGGTTTTGTCACAGAGAACAGTAAAACTGGGAGAGAGGTATTAGTTAAGGACTTTGCCTCTATACTCAACCCCAGTGGAGCCCCATCAGGATTGATTGATTTATGACTCCCTTCTGCCAATAGGCTAGAACCCTAGCATTGGCTGCCCAATAGTACTGCTTAAACATAGGTAGGCCTAGGCCCCCAAGTTCTATTGGCCTTTGCAAATACCTTTTTGAAATGCAAGAGGGTTTATAGGCCCAGACAAATGAACCAATAGTTGAGTCTAGTTGTTAGACCAGACTCGGACATTTTCAACATCTCTCTGAGCACTGCGGTCTTGCCGACGTGCTTCAAGACGACCACCATCGTCCCTGTGCCAAATAAGTCTCAAGTGTCCTGCCTCAATGACTACCGTCCCATTGCACTTACTCCCATCATCATGAAGTGCTTTGAGAAGCTGGTAATGAGGCACGTCAAAAACCAGCTCCCCACCTCACTGGACCCACTGTAGTTTGCGTATCATCCAAACAGATCAACAGATGATGCCATCTCTACTGCGCTCCACCTGGCTCTCACCCAGCTGGACAACAAAGACTGCTATGTTCGAATGCTGTTCATCAACTTCAGTTCAGCATTTAACACCATCATCCCTCAGCATCTGATTGAAAAACTGTACTTGCTGGGCCTGAACTCCTCCCTCTGTAACTGGGTTTTGGACTTCAGTCAGGATTGGAAACAACACCTCCAGCACCACAATACTGAGCACCGGTGCCCCCCCAGGGCTGTGTGCTCAGTCCACTGCTGTTCACTCTGCTGACTCATGACTGTACTGCAAAGTACAGCTCAAACCACATAATCAAGTTTGCTGATGACACAACTGTAATCTCTAAACATGGATTAAACCAAATAGATGGTTGTTGACTTCAGGAGAGCCCCAGGTGTCCACCACCCGCTGAACATCAATGGCTCTGCTGTGGAAATTGTGAAAAACATCAAGTTCCTCTGTGTTCACATTGCAGAGAACCTCACCTGGTCCCTCAACACCAGCTCCATAACCAAGAAAGCCCAGCAGCGCCTCTACTTCCTGCGGAGACTTAGGAAAGCACATCTCCCACCTCCTATCCTCACCATGTTCTACAGAGTAACTGTAGAAAGCATCCTGAGCACCTGCATCACCATCTGGTTTGGGAACTGCAACACCTCAGACCGCAAGACCCTACAGCGTATAGTGAGGACAACTGAGAAGATCATCGGAGTCTCTCTTCCCTCCATCACCGAGATCTACACCACACGCTGCATCCGCAAAGCCACCAGCATTGTGAATGACCCCACCCATCCCTCACACGGACTCTTCGCTCTGATGCCATCCGGCAGAAGATACAGGAGCATCCGAGCCTCCACTACTAGACTCTGCAACAGCTTCTTCCACCAGGCAGTCAGACTCCTCAACACACAGAGACAGAGCTGAACCCCACCCCACCCAACACACAAACTGAACTGAACCCACAACACGACCCCGCCCCCCCCGTTTACACACACAAAGACTGAACTTCATCCCCACACACACACACACATTCACACTTAGCACACAGAAACTGAAATGTCTTTATCCCTATCAGCAATATTTGCTGCCACTCCCAAAAATCTATACACTCTCTACCTCAGTAACTGCTGTGATTAAATATGTTCTACATGTTACAGTATGTCACACATCTCTGCACCTTATTCTCACCATGTTGCACCATGGTTGCAGAGGAACGTAATTTCATTACACTGTGTACCTGTACTCAGTTGTAATGACAATAAAAGCCTCTTGAACTTGACTTGACTAAAAAAGAATAAAGGGAGGTAAATTGGTATGTTTTGAAAGAGATTGTGGTAAAGTGACCATTTTGATAGCATTAATACGTCCCATCATTGAAATAGGAAGTAACTTCCAGCTCTCGATATTTGCTTTTAGTTTGTCAACCATTTGTAGAAAATTTAATTTGACCAGAATTTTGGGATTTCTTGGTATCTTAAGGCCTAGGTATGTAAAATGATCATCAATTATTTTAAATGGCAAAGATTAAAAAAAAAATATTTGAATAACCTGAAAGTCTGCTAAAAGAGTCTATATAATTTAATAAGTTAGGAACAGACAGCAATGGGTCTGATATAAAAATCAGCAAGTCATCTGCATATAAGTTTACAAGGCTTTCAGTGTCTCCGCATTTGATGCTATTGATTTGTGGATGATTCCTGATGCCTATTGCCAATGGTTTAAGAGCTAAATCAAAAAGGAGGGGAGGCAAAGGGTCCCCTTGCTGGACTCACAAATGGTAGATATGGTTGACTTAGGACAGTGATAAAGCATCTTAACCAGTGAAATAAAGAAGTCACCAAATCCAAAACTTTTGAGCACCTCCATCATATAGGGCCATTCTAACTGATCTTTTGAGCATCCAGCGGTATGCTGGATCCAGCGGTATGAGGCTATAATTGTAGCCTCTTTATCTTTATCTTTTGTCTGAATATAAAATGTTAAAAAGGAGGCGTGTATTAGCAAATGAGAATCTTCCTGGTATGAACCCAGTCTGATCTGTATGAATATCTTGGAGATATGCTTTCCAAGTCTAATCAACATAACCTTAGTCAGAACCTTTTGAGTTTAAGAGTGTGATTGGTCTATAAGAGGCAGGGTCTGAGTCGTCTTTTCCTTTTTTCAACAACACGGTAATGTTTGCTTCATACAGAGATCTAGCCAACTTTTTGTTCCTAACCAAATCATTTATCATCCTCAGCATATGGGGACAAGATGTTTACTGAAAGCCTTGTAAAATTCAGACTCAAATCCATCAGGACCTGGGCTTTTGCCCGATGGAAAAGCTTGGATAGCTTCAGTAAGTTCAGATTCTAGTATTGGAGCATCCAATTCCTCTTTGCAGAACTCGGTTAACTGTGGTATTACAAGCTTATCAAAAAAAAGATTAAAGTCTGCCTCATTTACCTCCAAAGAAGAAGAATAGAGATTAGAGTAAAACTCCCTAAAACAATTATTTATTTGTTTTGGATCAGTGAGTAAAATGCCAGACTTTGCTTTAATTTTACGAATTTTACGACTTTAATTTTACGAATTTTACGACTTGTTTAGATTGCTTTCCTTTTAACTGTCTGGACAATAACCTTTCAGGCTTATCTCCCTGTCCAAAATATATATGTTTCATTTTAAGTAAAGAAATTTCCACACGTTTACTAAAAATCGAATTATATTCATATTCATATTCATATTCAGGTCAGCCCACATTATAATGTTTGTAAAATTATTCTCTGGAACAGCATCAAACAATTTATGACGTTGGCCATATACATTAACCAACATCAAAGGAAAAGAGTTAATATGACCTGAGACTATAATACATCTACCCTGGGGATCAGAGACCATACATTCAAAATGAAATGGGATATTTTTATGAAAGAGAATGGCAATGCCTCTTTGGAGCTTTGGAGGTGAATGTTGCTTGATACACCTGGGACACCCAGTTGACTCGGAGTCTACTTTGTTGTGTTTTACCAATGTGGGTTTCCTGGAGGAAAATTATATCAGCCTTAAGAGACTTCAAATGTGAGAAAACCTTTCCTCTTTTAATTGGGTGACCCAGCCCCCTCACATTAGTGACCCCAGCCCCAGCATTATAAATTACAGAAATCTAAGACTGGAAAAAAAAGGTATGAAGCGACAGCCTGGGGGGAAAAAGAGAGAGAGAAAAAAAAAACCAACATAACATTAACACCCATTTAACCATCCCACCCGAACACTGTAAGCTCCTGTAAAAGAAAGGCACTGCAGTAACTCTTGAAGACAGGAACATTAAGTGCACAGAGACCTAAACGAATCTCTGATGTAGCTACAGCTAAAGTTACACTAACTGCTAAGCTAATTAAGTGTAAACAAACAAAATAGCACCATCTGTAATGTAATGAAAAACGCTATTAAGACGGCATTGCCGTTGAAACCAGTCACTGACTACAGTTTCTCTGCAGCTCTTGTTCAGTCTTGTTTAAAGGCCCTGTCCCACTGCGATTGCGTCTAAATATCCACTAAAATACGTCCAAATTTCAGTGGACGCAGTTTAGTGGATATTTAGTGGATATTTAGACGCAATCTGGACGTAGTTTAGTGGATATTTGGACGGCACCGTCCAAGTGGACGTAGTTTAGACGTTGCCGTCCACTTTAGACGCAAAAGTGGTTTTGGTACCTCCCAAAATTTTCGGAATAGACGGCGACTAATATGGACGTAATTTAGTGGATATTTAGACGCAGTACGGACGTATTTTAGTGGATATTTGGACGGCACGTACAGGTGGACGTCGACGTCCATAAAAATATTTTTCTGGCGTCCATCGCTTTACCATCAGCCGGTCATACAGTCCAAACTCCACCCGGCGTACAATCCCAGGCCTGACCCATACAGTCCTCTCCTGCTGCCGCCTCCTCCTCCCGGTCTGGTTCAGCACATGGAGGAGTATGTTCTGCTGCTGCACCATCACTGCAAGGAATCTGTGGTCCATGGTTGTGTAGAAGAGAATAGATGTGCTCTCTCTTGTAGCTCAAGAAGAAATGATGAATCACTAGAAAAAACAACCATATATAGTTGGAAGTCGACGTCCAAAAAGTGGAAGTCGACATCCAAAGAGTGGAAGTCGACGTACAAATTTGGAAGTCGGCGTCCAACTTCAATTTAGACGGAATATGGACATAATTTGGACGCACTGCGTCTATATTTTGGACGCAGCGCGTTCACTCAGTGGACGCAGTGTTTTCTGATAAATTTGGACGTACTTTAGTGGATATTTAGACGCAATCGCAGTGGGACAGGGCCTTAAGGTCAGTTTCCACCAATTTAGCCGCTTCAGCGGAGAGATAAAACTCTTGAGCTGGCCTTTATGGTGGACACAAAGTTTTGCCGGAAAGAGGAGCGTGTGGGTCACCTGTAGCAGACAAAGCGCTTGCATGGCATCCCTGAAGCTCCTTCGTTGGGTCAGCACCTCTGCCGTATAATCCGGAAAGATGTACGCTTTATGCCCGTCATAGTCGAGGTTGCGCCCGGCTCTTTCGAGTGATCTAATGCGAGCCTCATGATCTTGAAAAGTTTGGTAGGACTGTTCAAACTTCAAATCTCTCATTTATTGTTTTCAAGATCTTGTTGAGCCACTTTTTCCCAGGCCAGAGGCAGGTCCACGTTGCCTGTTTCTTGGCCAGCTTTGCTGCTAATGGCGTCCTCCAAACCTGTAGCCACATGTTGAGATTCTCTTGGTTGTTTTGATGCTTTTGGTGGCATTTTAGCTTCTAAAGGCAAAAAATGAAAGCAGTGGAGGTTCACCCTTAGCGCAAACTAAGCAAACATTGAAAATTTATTAACAGATGGTGCAAAAAAAAAAAAGTATTTTAAAGGTTTGGTGCAGAGGAGCTCTCTCAAACACATCTACTCCACCCGCTTGCTCACTAGCGCCCCCATTTTTTAATTCATTTTAATGATTTATATATATATATATATATATATATATATATATACTTTTTTTAATGATTCCCATGTTCTTAGTTTATTGATATAAATTTTATCATTTCTTATCATTCTTGTCATTTTACTTTATTTTCACTACTTTTATTTTTTCTTCATAAGATATAAATTCTTTATTTTTTTTGTATAAATGTTTACAATCTTTTTAAAATGTCCTATTTTTCCTTTTTTACGTATATATTTTATTTGTCTATAGTACAGTTTTTATTTCTCATTTTTTAAAGTATTTTTATTCCTTTTAAACTGTAAATGCTCAGCAGCATTGTAAATGAGGGTACCCCTCCAGTATAAATATTTGATTGCTTGATTAATAATCAGTGTTGTAAACCCAGTTTTTACATAAACAATAAACAGAAAAAAGAATAAAATAATTTTACTCCTCCCTTATATGATTTAAAACACGCCTTTCGCGCCATTGGAGCTGCGCAAGGCATATTTTTCGCGCTCTCACAATACCAAAGACACAGGACATGCCCCTAAATCCAGCTGGGAATTACCTAGTGTGCTATAGATTGCTAAAATAGGGCCCAAAGTGTCCTTGTCTGATTCGGGGATAAAATAAGCTGTAAAAGATCTCAATATCTTAATTACTAGTTTATTTTCAGTCAAATACAGAAATAAAATAGAAACAGTCTTTCTAAACGTCCAGCAGCAGCGACAGCAGAGAATACACTGCCTATGTCTGAAATGGTGCCCTGTTTAGGGGTCAATTTCCGGGCGAGATGATGGGTAAAAACCTATTTCCGGTTTGGTGCACCGGATAATGGATGCTTTTTATTATTCATAATTTTTTTTCGCACTTTAGGCAGGATGATGTTGCCAGAACTGTTGGGGACCTATTGAGGAACAAACATGCAAAACTCCAAAAAGGATATAAGTTCTTTTTCGAGCAGTTTATTTTTTATTACAAACGTAAATGACCCCAGTTCTGTAGTTTAGGTTAGCCAAGTGAGCTCCGTGCTCACTTAACCTTCTATAATTTAAGCATTCATCACACTGTCACACACAATCTTATTGTTAAATAAAGCATATAACTTATTGTACTATTATAGGTGCCTGCAATTATTGTGCCTTATGATTTTGTGTGTTCAGTGTCCACTGTTGTAGATAAGGAGATCCGTGTAAAATTGTGCTACCCATCGATAAATGCTTCTTACCACCAGAGCACCCGCACAGACCTATTTTTTTCATGTTTTTATGATTTTTCAGTTTATTTTTATCTACAACTCGCTGTCTTTCTTTGTCTGAGTGATACAGGGTAAAGTATAAATAGCAATATATAACTTACACTAGGGTAGCACGATTGGACACGGTAGCACAACCGGTAATAACATCGGTCTTATAAAAAAATAAATAACCACACAAGTTCTATAAACCATTTAAATTTCCCCAAATATATTTACTAGTTATTATTACAACTTGATGCTCTGTTGAGTTTTATATACTCCACCAACACACACCTTTTTAACAGCCGTTTGACGTCTCGGATAATTAGAGCACAACAACACTAGAGTGCAAAAACACGAACTAGTCACTTGAGCTATGGCGAAAGAATGAGCAATCAAAACGTAAATGAGTTTACACAGAAGTGTCTAGAGCAGAAATGAAGACCCCGGAAGCGAGAGAAAGGCCTATGGAAGCGTGATTTTGAGGGCACTAAAAACTCCAATGATGCATCATAATTTATAGTTAACATCGCTGCTTACTACGTGAGCTGAATGTGTCCCAGAACGCATTGTGAGTCTGGCTACTAAGCAACAGACAGCCGAACAAACAGAGCGGACAGCGAGCCATCAGGGTTGCCAGATTGTTACAGTTGGATTCAGATAAAACCATAGACTGTATATAAAGATGGATGCCGTGTCGCCGTTCCCATTCATTCAATGAAAATGAAGCCAAAATCTTCCGCCATTTTGGCGATTCAGAGACCAGAGTCTGCGCAGTAGAGACCAGAGGAGGGAGAAAGACTGTGGAGAGACAGCCTACTCATTTAAATAACCCCGCCCCTGAGGGCTGCCTCGCGGTCACAGACTGCAGAGCGGGGCGGAGCGGAGCTGACGGTCTGTTATTGGTCCCGCCCATAAGCAGCCCTTTTACCATAACCACACCTTTTTTGAATAGAGCCGAATAAAGTTTTAAAAACCGAATTATGTGGGGATATAAAAATTTGACAATATAAGCAGAGGTTACACTAGCTGTTACATTTAAATATTGGAGGTAGAATTACAGTATATTAGAAAAAAACGTGATTGAAAGTTGTCTGTTTTGCCATTGAAACCTATGGGGATGGGTGGAGTTACACAGCTTTCTGCAGCCGAACAGCAGGGGGCGCCCGACCTGTGGTGGCTTCACTTTTAAGAGACGATGCTCTGTCCAGCTATACACAGTCTATGGATAAAACCAATTCACTGTGTAAAACGTGTTTTAAATCAGCCAAAATGATGAGAAAACCACCCAAACAGCCAATGTTTAGTATATCAACAATATAACAGGATTTTTTCCAACATGATCTTAAATAAAATATCTTAAATATCTTAAATATCACCAATTACAAAACAAAACAATATTTAAAATGATTTTATCTGCATGGTTGTATTATATATGTGTTTTGTGCATTGTACCATAGGACACACGAACCAAAGAAAAATAATTATAGTACCTAAAAATAAGCTAGCAAGCAATGAAAAAAGTAAAACCAGCACATAATAACTAACAAACACTGCTTATTCAAATTTCCATCAGCAGGACTAGCTCTGTTTCTGCAAGGTTAGCTATCTAATTACAACACTAATAACTTAAGTCTTAACACTTGGTAGTTTTGTCCTCCCGCCAAAGCACAGCGATTCCTCCGGTCAATTTCAGACACAACTCGACATTTAGCATGAAACCACCCAATCTGGCAACATTACAAGATGTTTTCAGATGTTTTTCCATGTAGTTAAAGTGAGAAATATGTGTGTCAACAGCATGAATTTAACAGTCAGAGAGATTACTCCATGATCAGGTCAGAGCTTCACTTACTGTAATTCAGAGCTCAGTTCAGTGTGTTTATGAAGTTTCAAACGCGGCTAAAAACACTCGTGTGTGTGTGTGTGTTTATGCGACCGCTGCTGGCGCATGATAATAACAAGGTAGTGTCCTCTCCTGTTTCACTGCTACTTGGTGGAATACATAGTGTCTCCCTGTACACCCTAGTAAAAAAAGTAGATTAAAGTATATTATTGATTATTATACTATAGGGCACTAAAGTTTATTGTAGCCACATTATTCATCAGTATATTTAAACAGTGCTGAAATTAAACAACTTTCTTGAACTTATTATAGTTTAATTGTATAAAAATAGTACTAAAGTTAGTAAGTCTTACTTAAATTGTGCTAAGCGTACTTAACTGTACTAAAATGGAACTATTTTAAATATTCTTAAGTACGTAAGTAACATTTAAACATACTACTTCATGTATGTAACCCCATATTTTAAATATGCTTAAATATGCTTAGGTGTTAACACAGGACTATATATTAGTTACTGCTTAGTTCCTGCTTAGTTACCTATTAACTATGGAACAGTATTATAGTGTTACTCAGCTTTAGTTTAGTTCATGAACTTCCTCAGCAGTGCTTTACCTGTTTTATTGTTTTGTGTGTGTGTATGTGTGTGTAGCTGGATGAGTTATCAAACCCAGCTACATGGCTGGATGCAGGTGCTCAGGTGTTCTATTCTTTTTCGCTGGCATTTGGTGGACTTATCTCCTTTTCCAGCTACAACTCTGTCCAGTAAGTCCTCAGCTTTGTTTTTATATTATATTATATTAATATTGTATTTTATATACTAACTCTAATCTAATCTTGTTAAGTAAGACATGTTTTATTAACATTAATATCTAAGAAGTATAATTATGTGGAAGTGATTGATGATGTTGGGTCTGGTGAGGAGAGTGTGTGTGGTTCTATTTGGTACTGTAGGTTCTGTAGCTGAGTGTTGTGTGTGTGTGTGTGTGTGTGTGTGTGTGTCAGTAATAACTGTGAGCAGGATGCTGTAATCATCTCCATCATCAACGCCTTCACCTCCATCTTTGCCGCCACCGTCATCTACACCATCATCGGCTTCAGAGCTACGCAGAGATATGACGACTGCCTGGCAGGGTACCACTCTTCATTTCACTGTTACAGTTGGGGGGGAGGGGGGGGCAATGAAACAAAAATTATAAATATAAATGAAAAAGATGTTGCCAGCTAAGATGTCTCACACCAATCGTTAAGGTATCCCAGTTGTTTGCCAAGCTATAGTTCAGTGGTTGCTGTTGTGTTGCTATGGTGTTGTTATGGTATCCGTGGTGGTTGCTATGTTATTGCCAGGTTGTTGCTAAGGTGTTGTCTGATGGTAGAATGCAAATATGTTTGGCCAATAGAGCAAAGTCCCAAAATGTGGGGTGTCCAAACTGGTTTATCCAGCAGATTTTTGTGCAATGTGCAATACTAGAAAACACATTTCCTTAAGAAAAAGCAAGTAATTGCAGAACATGGGTGGTTGCAGGACATTTCTGGGTTGTTGCTATGCAGTTGCTATGCTCTTTAATGTGGTTGTTATGGATTTGCTAAATAGATGCTATGTTATACAGAGTGTTTTTTTATGGTGATGTTAGACAGCTGCTATACTGTTCCGATGTGGCTGACATAGCATTGTTAAGCAGTTGCTATGGTACAGTGGTATGAAATGGTTTGGACACTCCTGATTATTTTCATGACTTTCTTTTATAAATCATTGGCTGTTGTTTGGATCAGCAATTTCAGTTAAATATATCATATAGCAGACAAAATTCGGCTGGTGCATACATTTAGGCACTCATTAACATTTAGAAGATTCTCCATTTGCAGAAACAGCTCCTATAGCTTCCAATGAGTCTGGCTATCAATACCAAGAATCTGCTGATATTGACTGGAATCCATGCAACTCTCAACTTTAACAAGATCCCCTGTACCTGCACTGATCACACAGACCCACAGCATGATGGAGCCAAATTTTACTGTGGGTAGCAAGTGTTTGTCTTGGAATGCTGTGTTCTTTTTCCACCATGCATATCACCCTCCAAATAACTCAATTTTAGTTTCATCAATCCACAGAACCTTATTCCAAAATGAAGCTGGCTTGCTTTATCACACCTCAATCGACTCTGTGGCGTGTGCTCGGAAAAGGCTTCTTCTGCATTACTCTCCCATACAGCCTCTCCTTGTGGAAAGTGTGCTAAATAGCTGAATGATACACTGTGACTCCATCTGCAGCAAGATGATGATGTAGGTCTTTTGTTGACTTGCCACTTCAGGCCGTATTCTTCCCCGTATTCTTCCCCTACACCATGATGTTGAACAATCTTTATTTTCATGGCATTTGAGAGTTTTAAGTCTCCCATGTTGCCACTCTTCAGAGAAGATGCAAAGAGGAGAAAAACTTGCAGTTGGCTCCTTTCTCATAATTTGATTCACCTGTTTATGTAGGTCATGAGACAATGAGCTCACCAAACACATTTTCTGTTCCAAAATTAGTGCTAAAGGTATTCAAACCAATAAAATTACAAGGCTATCAAATTATGCACCTGCTTAATTTTGTTATTGCACACTTTCTGTAAATCCTAAAAAAGTATTTTCACTCAAATATCACTGTGTTCATCTCCTCTATAATATATTGAACTGAAATTGCTGATCTGAACAACCAATGATTTACAAAGTAAAAACACAACAAACTTTTTTATACTTTTGTATATCAGGTGGTTTCTCTGTGCTTTTTAGTTGGCTGCAGTACAGTTGCTAAGCAGTTGCTAAGGCTTTTTTACACACAAATCTGCCTTTCACTTTTACGAGGAAATAATGTAACGAAACATTTCTGCACAGAAGGCAAACTTCAGAACCGCTGATCTTTAGTGTCTCCCACAGGAACATCCTGACTTTGATCAACATGTTTGACCTGCCAGAGAAGAGCATCGATGACAGTAACTATGCCTCATCCCTCAGTCACCTGAACTCCACTTACCCAGCGATCATCAGCAACCTGCAGCTAAAGACGTGCAACCTTAACACCTTCCTCACTGAGGTACAACACACTGGCCACTTTATTAGAAACAACTACAACCTTATACTTTCACTAACTGGCCACTTCATTTAAAATATCTTTTATACCTTGTGCTTTCACTAACTACCCACTATACTGAAAACACCTACTTTCTGCTGCAATTTTTGGAGCCCTGTTGTTTGTCAGTAAAAATGATTTGCTGTATCTCTGTCTGTGTTCAGGGTGTAGAGGGCACGGGTCTGGCATTCATTGTCTTCACTGAGGCTATCACTAAGATGCCGCTGGCACCGCTGTGGTCTGTCCTCTTCTTCATCATGCTTTTCTGCCTCGGCCTGTCCTCCATGTTTGGGAATATTGAGGGAGTGCTGGTTCCCCTGCAGGATCTGAAGGTCTTCCCCAAGAGCTGGTCCAAAGAAGCCATCTCAGGTATCAACTTCAAATCTTTATAGGCAAGTCAGTTCACTCAGCGTTCAGTAATTTACAATCATACAAGATCAGCCTCATATCTGTGTCAATGGAGAGATAACAAAAGACCTATTACCAATTCAGAAACATCTCCTCAACAAGGTGGGTGGTACTTCCTCAGTAGCGCACAGACCCACCTCTGCTCTTGATGCAACCAGCAAGTTGATTAGCTTTGTTTTTGTTAAAGGCAGGGCTTTATCCATGTTACGGTAAATCCCATTGCAGAACCTCTGGTTCTCAGGTTCTGTTGGTCAGTGCAGATAGAACCTAAAGGTAGTTGTTCTGGTTTCTGCAGGAGTGACGTGTCTGGTATGCTGCTGTATCGGCCTGATATTTGTACAGGGATCCGGAAACTACTGGCTGGCACTGTTCGACAGTTTCGCCGGGTCCATCCCCCTCCTAATTACAGGCTTCTGTGAGATGGTGGGTGTGGTGTATGTGTACGGTATAGACAGGTGGGTGAAAATAGATTACTGCTAGTCTTTATAGTTATACCATCTCGTTCTACCAGCCTCACACTGTCCTTTAAACGTATTTAGTTTAACGCTTCTGAGAGTTAAAACACTTATCCATGTAAAGTACATTACATCTCTCAACAGAGTCAACTAAAGAAAACTTGAGAGTTTATTTATAAAGATATTTAAAAACACATACACATACAAGAAACACACTACTGCTTACCACTTTACACTGTGTTCAACCATCCAAACACTGCAAAAGTACAACATCAACACACCCAAACCTTTGAATCATATGTTGTGTAAACAGGTTTAATGAGGACCTGAAGTTCATGATTGGCCACAAACCCAACATCTTCTGGCAGTCCACCTGGAGGGTCATCAGCCCCCTCATTATGCTGGTCATCTTCCTCTTCTACTTCGCCACCACCATCTCCAAAGAGCTCTTCTACATCTCCTGGGACCCTGAATCGGTGAGATTAGTTTAACCTGTGCTGTCGGGGGCATATCAGGACACTTCGGTGTTCATACAACAAGATCCTGCTGTGTGTAGAAGAGAAACAAAACAGTGCAGGCATGCAGAGAAGGGGAGGTCTTATAAAGACAGTTGAAGCTGGTGATTGGTTTAGATACGAGTGATCAACTTTTAAGTTTACTGCTAATGCTGAAGCTTTTTGATTTGAATATAACAATCTAAATAAAGGGGGCGAGACAGAAGGTATCAAAGACACGGAGGCACCCAGAAACACTGGCATCCACCCACTCCACCATCATGAATAATCATGGACAACAGCACCAGCATCTCAGTTTAACACAATTCCATAAATCCCTGGATCAACAGCCTTTATCTAAGAGGAAATGTGCATTTTCTAAAATAATTAAGAAAGTTTAAAGTCTAGACATAAAGATTTAGTTCCGAACATTTTTCATGAAGGTTATTCCAGAGTTGCAGAGCTTTATAAGAGAAAGCTCTTCCTCCTGCTGAACTGATTTTCGGGAACTACTAGGAATTCAGCACCCTGTCTTTGCAATTTTATGTTAAGGAACATTGTTTTTGTGTAAATTGAGCTCCGATTCCAGCTGCTTTTATTAATACCTTTTCCAGCCTTTTGTCCCCCTGTCCAACTTTTTGAGATGGGAATGTTTTTCATGAAATGGTCTTATGTGGGTCTATGAGATTTGCATACCATTGAATTGTTTTAATTCAATGTAATTTCATTTACATTTTTCATATATACCTACATTGGAATTGGGCTTGTTTACACAACAATGTGTTTGTGTGTGTTACAGGTGACGTTTCCCACTCTAAAACAGAAGCCATATCCTGTATGGATCTATATAATAATCTTTTTGTTGGCGGGAGTGCCGAGTCTGGCTGTACCAGGAGCTGCTTTATTCAGAGCCATATGGAAACGCTACTGTTAAACTGGACAAGGTTAATACATGTTGCTGTATGTGACTGCCCTTTTTTTCTTGTCATATTTTTAATCATAATGTTTACTTTTATTATTTGTATCTGCTAAAAAAAATATTTGCATTCGGACATTCAAATGGCTCGTATATTAGCAAACAAAATTTTTGGTCTTGGTCCTCCCAAGGTTTCTTCCTCCTCCGTGCTTTCTGGGTTGTATTCTGTTTTTTTTTTTTGTTTTTTTTAATGTTTTGCCTGATTCTTTGCCCTGTGATCAAATTTCTGTAAATCTGCTTTGTGACATCAGTTGTGAAATGCGCTATATAAACATATTTGAATTGATTTGCCAGACAAATTCAAATACATTTTATTTATATAGCGCTTTTAACAACTGATGTTGTCACAAAGCAGCTTTACAGAAATTTGAGAATCAGTCAAAACATTAAACAAAAAAAAAACAGAATACAAAAAAAACAGTGAGCGCAGAGGCAAGGAAAAACTTCCTTAGAGCTGGAGGAGGAAGAAACCTTGGGAGGACCAAGACTCACATATATGGGGATTAGCCTACCACTGATCAAACAGCTTGTGTTGTGTATGTTTAAAAGTCATTATACATCCACACAGGTCTTATATATTCAGTTGTATAGCAACACCAGTAATGAAAGCCGTTAGAGTTCATATTAATTTGGATGTGATTGGTAGTAAAGAGTGAGCAGCTAATCTGAGGCTTGTTGCAAAACTAGATGATGGGCAGATCTAATATGCCCTCGCTGATGCATGTGTAAGCAAAGCTAGACAGATAGCTAACAGGAATTTAAAGAAGAGTCAAGAGCTTGGTAAAAGGTTTGGCTTTACTGAGGATTTCAGGTTTATTTTCATCCTTTGTTGTTTGTTTGTTTGATTCTTTCCTTTAGTTCATAGTTTTCTGTAAAACTGCGAATAAATACAATGAAAATGAACAATAAACATAATCTCTGAGTATGAACGGCTTTAAAACATGTAAATAGTTATACTGGTCTTATAATTATTTGTACACATGTAAATAAACTTTAATAATTAAACAACACTAGATAAAGGTAAAGGTAAAGATAGTTAACATAGTTACATAGTCACATAACATAGTTAACATAGCACTGCAGTGAAGCCTGCACTAGCTAGCTAGCCAACACACAAAAACAGGGTAGATTAAACACAAAATATATAACACATCCACTTCCAAAGACTGTGATAGGCCCCTGGGGTTAGGGGCGTGATCACTGTGACCCGGAAGGAGGAAGCACACAGATAACACAGACACGGGGAGTAAATGAACTCAAAACATACCTTTATACGGCTCAGAAAATGCCCTCCACCACACCCAAAACAACTCAAAACATGACTCCAGCCCAGTGGGGCTCTAGAGTCTGTAGATAACTTTTAAAGCGTTACATATGAGTCCGTGGGCGGGCGGGCCCACAATCCCCCGACCTCATCACGCCACAGTAACTCCCCCTAAGCTTCCATCCACCAGGGTCGAAGGTGAGGCGTGACCTGGTGACTGGAGCGAACAAAGAGAGGCGGGGTGAGGATAGCGGGGGATGCAGTTCGCTCGCTTGGGCCCCCCTTTCCAGAGAGAGGCCCGGGGAGATGGCAGCCCACCTCCCAGCCTCTGTCCCTGAGCCTCGCGCAGCGGCTTTGGGCACTGGGACAGGTGGAGCGGCTGCTCGTGGCACCGGGACAGGTGAAGCGGCTGCTCGTGGCACCGGGACAGGTGGAGCGGCTGCTCGTGGCACCGGGACAGGTGGAGTGGCTGCTCGTGGCACCGGGACAGGTGAAACGGCTGCTTGTGGCACCGGGACAGGTGGAGCGGCTGCTCTCGGTAGCACCGGGGCTGGCTGAGCGGCGGCTCTCGGTAGCACCGGGGCTGGCTGAGCGGCGGATCCCGGTAGCGTCGGGGCTTGCGGAGCGGCTGCTCTCGGTAGCACCGGGGCTGGCTGAGCGGCGGCTCTCGGTAGCGCCGGGGCTGGCTGAGTGGCGGATCCCGGTAGCGCTGGGGCTTGTGGAGCGGTGGCTCTCGGTAGCGCCGAGGTTAGAGGCGGAGCGGTGGCTCTCGGTAGCGTCAGGGTTAGAGGCGGAGTGGCGGCTCTCGGTAGCGGCTGGGCTTGTGGAGCAATGGCTCTCGGTAGCGCCGGGGCTGGAGGCAGAGCGGCGGCTCTCGGTAGCGCCAGGGAAGGCGGCTCCCGCTCTGGGTCGGCCTCGCTCTTGTTGGGGCCGTTCTCCCCCCTCCACGACACTGACTCGGTCGCCGAAGAGTTTCGCAGGAGAGGCGGGGCGGAGTCGGATCTTAGCCCGGGCGGAGAAGACGCAGCAGCAGCAGAAGTCCGGGCCAGTGTGAGAGCAATCCGCCTCTCGGTGTTTGGGCTTCGGACACCACTCACACCAGCCGAATTCGGGGTGAGGCGCCCACTGCTGCTGCAGCCGCCTCTCGCTGGCGTCCTTCCAGCGCTGACAGAGCCACTCTGGGAGTAGAGAGGTGAAGGGGAAATCCCCAGCGTCACATTTACTATAGACGAATAAAATATAAACGTAAAAAAGGAAAAATAGGACATTTTAAAAAGATAATAAAAATTTACATAAAAGTAAAGAATGTATATGTTATGAAGATAATAATAATAGCAGTGAAGGTAAAGTAAAATGATAAGAACGATAAGAAATTATCAAATTTATATCAATAAACTAAGAACATGGGAATGATTGGAAAAAAATAAGAAAAAATTGTGATTTTTGATAGTGCACAGAATAATAAAAAAATCAGTTAGTTTCAGTTTCAAATCATGAAAACAGCTCACCAAGACCTCAACATATCCTTTATATTTGACAATATTTGATGAACTTACAGGTCCTTACTTATTTTATTTAACTGAACTGAGTTTTATATTGTTTGTAGCCTTGCGCTGAATTCAGCTCCGCACTGCAAAAGAGAGAGAGAGAGAAAGAGAGAGAGGGAGAGAAAGAGAGGCGCAGCGCATTTCTCTTGATTAATTATCAGTACATTTGTTGGCTTTAGTGAGTTTAATAACATGAATTTTACTAAACTTGTCCGACCTTATTAATAAAACGTTTTTTTTTTAAAGAGAGAGGTTATTGCGCCAAGCTACACTTTGCCTGCCTGCAACATTTCAGAGCGCTGGACGAGATTTTAATTAATGAATTAATATATTTAATATTTTAATAAATTTGCCCTGGTGATAAGAAACGAATGCTAACATATAGCTTTATATTTCTGTGTATTTCAAATGTTTAGAGTTATATAATTGATGGGCAGCACAGTGACAGTTGAATTTAGACGTCCTTTCGGGGATCAATCACGGAGTGCCTTTTTCTGCTGCCAAGATAGAAACACGGCAGACATTTACCTGAACACACGTCATTTCCAGACCACCGCAGCCATTGGCGTTAATATATTCCAAAAGTCCAACGCTATTTTGAGGACGTTTGCGCAAAGTGTAAAAATAGACTGTTGACAGGGTGTACGATGGCAACGCGCCATGCTACACGAATTGTGCGGGGTGTACAATAGGGCCCAAAGTCTCATCATTTAGTTATAGAAGCTTTGGGGCCTAGTAGGAAAACTTCTGTTTTATCACTATTTAATAGGAGAAAGTTGAACTCTGACATTCATGATTTCACATCTTTTAAACATTTCTCATTTTTCTTTATTCTCACTCTGTCATCAGGTTTGGCTGATATGAAGAGCTGCATGTCATCCACATAACAGTGAAAATTAATGTCATGTTTTAATAACATTGCCCAGTGGGAGCATATATAATGTTAATAATATCGGTCCTAAGATAGAGCCTTGTGGAATTCCATATCTTACCTTAGTGTACATTACCACTCAAAAGTTTGGAATCACAGTGAAAGGTTCTGGTTTTCAATGAAAACACAATTATAATTATGAAATAAAGCAAATAAGCAGGAGATGCAGACATTGTCAGAGTAAGAAATATTAATTTTAATGAAAATGATGAATGTGTACTTCAAATTTTGCCTTTATCAAAGAAGCCACCTTTTGCAGAAATTACAGCCTGGAAGACTCTAGAAATTCTAAGCCAGCAGGGCCGGCTAACAGAGGCGGGAGGGCGAATCTCCGACTTGAAGGATGCTACGCAGCAATTGTTGATGGGCCGCAAGTCGCATGGCAAGCGCACTGATACTCTGTGGAGCCATGTGGAAGATCTGGAAAACAGGAGGTTTTATGAGTCAGGGGAAAAGACTGGTAGACTTCAAGCAAAACAGTTAAAAGAACAAAGCTGCACTTATATAATTCCAGCAGTCAGAGCAGAAGATTCACTTATAACATTATAATATCATCTAAAGGTATTAACGAATTCTATGAGAACATGTTTAGATCATCTGGTGCTTTAAATAAGACAGCTGTCCGAGATTTTCTATCAAACATAAATCTTTCAAATTTATCTTCTGATCAGTTGGCTCTTCTTGATGCACAAATAACCCAAGAAGAGATTAAGAATGCCATCTTGGCCATGAATACAGAAAAATCACCAGGAACAGATGGGTTTTCTGTGCAGTACTTTAAACAATATATTGATATAATTTATTTTTAAAGAGGCTTATTTCCTCCATCCTTCAATGAAGCACTCATCTCTCTGATACCCAAGAAAGGAAGGGATCAAACAGACCCAGCTAACTTTAGGTCAATCAGCCTCATCAATGTAGATAGTAAGATACTGGCTAAGGTTCTAACCCTAAGATTGGAAACAATCTTACCATACAGTATACATACAGACCAAGTCGGGTTAATAAAGGGTAGGTCTTCTACTGATAATCTGAGATGACTTATGCACTTAATGTGGCAAAATGTTTCTAATGCTTGACCAGTTGTAGCAGCTGAGAAAGCATTCAATAGGGTTGAGTGGGGCTTATTACCCTCAGCCCTGTTGAGATTTGGTTTTGGCTCTGGATTTGCAAAATGGATAAAAATAATATATAACAACCATAAAGCATCAGTTTTGACAAACAGTATTATTTTATCTCCTTTTAATCTTTCTAGAGGAATGCGACAGGGATGCCTCTTGTCGCCTTTATTGTTTACAATTGTGTTGGAACCCCTGGCAGTTGCCATATGAGCGAACCCAGCTATTAAAGGAGTGGAGGGTGGGGGGAGTGAGCATAAGTTAATGCTTTACGCTGATGATATCCTTCTTCTGACTTGTGATCCTCAAAATTCTTTACCTGTACTAATGGATACCATTGATACATATTCTAAGCTATCTGGCTATCAAATTAATTGGAGCAAATCAGAGGCGATGCCTATATCTAGTCATTTCCAGTCACAAATAATAAAACCATATAATTTTAGATGGATTCCTAAAGGCATGACTTATTTGGGCATTAAATTGACCTCAGAACTGGGTAAGATGGCAACACTGAACTTTGAGCCTCTCCTCCAAAAAATAAAGACAAATGTAGCTAAATGGGGAAATTTAAAGTTAAAAGATAAGTATAGTTAAAATGATAATTGTACGACAATGTAACTATATATCAATGATGTTCCCAATAAATAAGCCTGGTCAAATCTGTATGAAAATATAATTAGAGAATTTCTATGGGCAGGGAGGGAACCCAGATTTAAATGGAGTAAGATGTGTGCACCCAAAGAAAAGGAAGGACTTGGTCTTCCAGATGTTAGGCTTTATAGTAAAATAATTATCCATTGGAGAGGGACAGTGTCTGGTTTAACGTGAGTTACTATTGAGAAAAACCTGGCAGCACCATTTCAGGCAATTAGTGTGCTGTCTTAATGCTTAGGGACAGACTCAAGATGTGTGGGCAAAGGTTCATAAAATATACAAAATCTTCCATTACAAGCATCCTTATGCGTCACTATAGAACCCTTTGGCGCGGCCTAAGCTTTTTCCTTTTATTACTTTTATTTTTATACTTTGTAATTTTAAAACCAGTACTTTTACAGACCCAGCTGTGGTTAATTTAACATCTAATTTAACATAGCCTCTATTTATTATTAGAGTCTTTTACAGTTGCTAACATGCGTTTGTCCAATCTGAAGTCAACTTTTTCAAAACTCTAAATACGCATTACACAACATCTGTCTCTTATGTACTATACTGTACATACAATTCATGTTGCTATTACACAATAAACATTCAATTAACATGTTTTAAACATGCTTACATTTTACTAACACACACGATTTCCCACTCACACAATTCTGTATCTTATCTTATTTACAAATGCTTGAATACAGCATGCCAAAATTAACTACCTTATGTTCCAAATCTTAAATACAGTATATAACTACTGCTTCTGCAACAATAGCAGATGTAAAGCTATTATAACTAATACACAATTTAGAAATTACAGATTAATAATAATAAAAAAGAGGCTATGATAAGAACCCCACAGCTGGTTTTGGATCTTAGCATTAGACTTAACCAGGTGATGTCAGTGACATAGACATATAAAAAAGAGGTCTGTTTGGATTGAGTGTGGCCAGTGTAGCACATAGAGAGAGAGAAAAAAGAAAATATGTCTGGATGTGGGTAAAGTAATAGTTAATCCAGGAAAAGGTTTAGTTAAACCAGGACAGGACAGAGGGAGGAAGAGATGGGTCAGGACAAAGGAGAGAACAAAAATGTGAAAAATATCTCTATTCATTACTAAGGTAGAAGTACAGATACTAGGGATTAAAATACTTATGTAGAAGTTAAAGTATCAACTTAAGTATTTCAAGTTAAATTGTAAAAGTACTGGTTTCAAAACTACAAACTATAACAGAAAAAGTAATGGAAGGAAAAAACGTAGTGTGCAAGTGTGATAGATAGTATAAATCAATAGGGTGTCAGAATGGTATATGTTTAAACTTCTCCTCCAACCACAGTCAGATTCACTCTGTCTGGAAGGAGAGATTAATCTGGATAGGGGTTTTATTGAACGATGAGAAGCCGGAATGAACACAAGCTGAAATAAAATAGGTGTAACAAGGCTTTTTTTTTATAAATGTAAGGAGCAGAAAGTTCAGATTACTGTGTTTATTGTGATTATTATTTGTGTAATGTCACTAGCTTTTATTTTTTGACAGTGGTTACACAGTGATTGGCCATATGTAGCTCTGGAACAGAGAATATGTGTTAGTGTTTTGAAATAATTAGTTGATGTGAATAATTAGTTGATGTGTTGTGACGATAAAAAAAGCTTTTGTGCAGGAAATCAACTATTTGGTTCATTGTATGAGGTGGGTGTGTTGCTGTATTTAGAGTTTAAAAAGGTTTAGAGCTTCTTAGCAGCTGTAAAAACTGTAATAATCTGTACATACAAGATTGTGTATTAGTTATAATAGCTTCTCACATGCTATTGTTGCAGAAGCAGTAGTTATATACTGTATTTAAGGTTTGGGACATGAGGTAGTGTCACGAATACCAGGAGCCGGGGAGACAAACGCTGATTAGAAAACATAGGTTTATTAACAGGGTTAGGCAAACAGAGGTGGTCAGGGACAGGTAATATTAAAACCAGTAAGGCAGCAATTATAAACAACATACCCAGAGAGAGGTTGGTATTCAAGCATTTGTAAATAAGATAGGAAAGATACAGAATTGTGTGAGTGGGAAATCTTGTGTGTTAGTAAAATGTAAGCATGTTTAAACCATGTTAATTGAATGTTTATTGTGTAATAGCAACATGAATTGTATGAACAGTATAGTACATAAGAGACAGATGTTGTGTAATGCGTATTTAGAGTTTTGAAAATGTGACTTCAGATTGGACAAAAGCATGTTAGATAATGCTAATGCCCCTGCAATCAGCCTCAGCACTGGAGAAACAACCTCAATCGGTAAAATTCGAACATGCAAAACATACTTAAAGCACAATGCCGATTTCGGGAAAATTAAAGGGTTTGAAACTGTCTGACTGATTACCTTCTACCTTCTGTTACAAAAGGAAGAACTATGCCTTCCGCTGCGAAATCATCTTAATGCATGAAAATGCACCATCTCACGCTGCAAAGAATACCTCTGTGTCATTGGCTGCTATGGGCATAAAAGGAGAAAAACTTATGGTGTGGCCACCATCTTTCCCTGACCTCAACTCTATACAGAACCTTTGGTGTATCATCAAGCAAAAGATGTATGAGGGTGGATGCAGTTCACATCAAAACAGCAGCTCCGGGAGGCTAATCTGACATCATGCAAAGAAATTCAAGCAGAAACTCTCCAAAAACTCACAAGTTCACAAGTTCAATAGATGCAAGAATTGTGAAGGTGATATCAAAGAAGGGTTCCTATGTTAACATATAACTTGACCTGTTAAGCTTTTGATTTAAATACATTTTAATAAATGTGACCAGTTAATGCTGCCAATATAATAATTAGCAGTTCTTTACAACCTATAAACTATTTTGAAATGATGTGCATAATAATTCGGAACAGTTCATTTTGAGATTTTTTTTATTAAAACATTACTCCTCTTATTGGAAGATTTGTTCAATAAAACTGGATTTATACTTAATGGCCCATGACTTGAAATTATTGGTAGAACTAAAACAAAACAATAAATAAAATAAATACAGTAGTTATTAGACAGCCGGGACAGTGCAGGATCAGGTGCAGAGATATGTAACAGGCTACCGATGTAGAGCAAGGACTACAGTCTGTAGTGTAGAAATAAAGTGGTGGTCATAATGTTATGCTTGATGAGTGGAAGTAGCATTATATAGTGCAGATTGCAGGGCTGGAGAGTTAGAGCTTGTGATCTAGACGCTGTGGGAATGAGTGAGAGATTAACCTGTGGATGAGATGCTGAACACGCCCCAACTGCCTTAAACAAACATTTCAGTTCCAGCCTTCACCACATCCAGCGTTGCAAGCATCACAGCCTGAGCACCAGCCAAACCACAGGCTCCTCCCCGTCCACCCTGGTTTAAAGATCAGAGCAACTAAAGGTGAGGAACAGAGAGAACACATTTCTAAAGAGCAGGACGAGCGAAAGGATGGAGATCTCTGAGAAAAACACCAAAGACGATAGTAAAGATCCCGAGCAGAACCAGGGTCCAGAGGAATCCGCACAGAGTGACCAGAGGCCCAAGTGGGACAATAAAGTCCAGTATCTGCTGACCTGCATTGGATTTGCCGTTGGTTTAGGAAATGTGTGGCGCTTTCCTTACCTGTGCCAGGTGTACGGAGGGGGTGAGTTCACTACCTTCATATTCATTAGAGTTACAGCATAAAATAACTTTTAGAGTTTAGAACAGGAGTTTAGAACAGAGTCTGATAACAGGAACCTCAACAGGAAATGACTGACACTAAAAAAGAGGAGTAACGATTCTCCACTCTCTAAACTCTTTACCTGCAAATAAAACAAACGTTATCATTAATATAATTATTTAATGAAGCACCGAACAGACACTCTGCAGACCTTAGATCATAAATGAGGTCCAAGAGTGTGAAGAACCAGTTTAAAGCTGCATGTTACTACTTTTGACAACATGTATCAGTTATTTAAACTTATAAACTTCTAATCTCCTAACTTTAATAGAGCCCTTTCTCAGTTACACATCTGTAATACATTTTAATATTACAATATGTTTCTATTCACTGTCAGAATGAAGGTACTGTACAGGTGATTTGTTTTATAAACTGTATAAACAGTGCAGTTGGATCATCAAAGGGAATACATGATGCTTCTGGTCCAACACAAAAACTGCTTTACATGAAAACACTGTAAATCCCTTTACCCCTTTACATCTTGCATTGGTTCTTTAAATGTTTCAAATGTTCTTTCCATTTGCAAATGTCTGTTTTATTCAAGGGTCTGGAAATTCTCAATAATCAAGCGGCAGAACCTCAAACTTACATACTTAGCCTAATCACTTCCCTTTAAAGTTATTATTTTAAGGATGTAAAGAAGAATATTGAGTGTGAAGAACTGTTTTAAAGTTTAAAGATCCTATTTAAGCTTATATCACATACCTTATATACACTGCCTAGCAATGAAATCGCCACCAGGATTAAAGTAAATGATGTGGGGTTGATGCTGCAGGTGGTCAGGTCTAGGTTCAGTAACAGTATGTGCTGAAAGAATGAGGTCAGCTGACTACCTGAATATACTGAATATAGACCAGGTTATTCAATCAATGGATTTTTTCTTCCCTGATGGCACGGGCATATTCCAAGATGACAATATCAGGATTCATGGAGCTGGAATTGTGAAAGGGGGATTCATGGAGCATCAGATCATTTTTTCCAGAGTCCAGACCTTAACTTCATTGAGAATCTTTGGGATGTGCTGGAGAAGGCTTGGTGAAAAATTAATGCAAACACAGGATTGAAGTCTTGTGACATGGAAGAAGCTTATTGAAACAACGCCACAGTGAGTGTTTGCTGTAATCAAAGCTAAAGGTGGTCCAAAAAAATATTAGAGTGTGTGACCTTTTTTTTTTATTAGTGTAGATCTGGTAAAGACATTTTAAAATATAATTTTTTAAAGCATGGAACCTAAAAAAACACGAAGCCCAAATGAGAAACATTGTTTTTAAACATTTCAATCATTTTCTATATACTGGAGATCCTCTGCTCATCTTTACTCTTTTTTTTTCACAATTACTACTTTTATACTAAATCAAGATTATAATTTTTTTTTAATCATGTAATTATTTATGTTATTAATATTCATTATTATTCCTACCGTTCCCTGTTCCAGCATTATTTGGAATATGTAGAAGGCCTGAAATGCAGGAATGAAAGGGTAGTTTACATAAACAACTTCTATTGCTGGTGTTGCAATTACAACTAAATATAATTAGGGGTTGGACAATGAAACTGAAACACCTGTCATTTTAGTGTGGGAGGTTTCATGGCTAAATTAGACCAGCCTGGTGGCCAATCTTCATTAATTGCACATTATTGCACCAGTAAGAGCAGAGTGTGAAGGTTCAGTTAGCAGGGTAAGAGCACAGTTCTGCTCAAACTATTGCAATGCACACAACATTATGGGAGACATACCAGAGTTCAAAAGAGGACAAATTGTTGGTGCACATCTTGCTGGTGCATCTGGGACCAAGACAGCAAGAAGTCTTTGTGATGTATCAAGAGCCACGGTATCCAGGGTAATGTCAGCATACCACCAAGAAGGACCAACCACATCCAACAGGATTAACTGTGGACGCTGTAAGAGGAAGCTGTCTGAAAGGGACAATAAATTATTGTGATCTAAAACCAGGTGTTTTAGTTTTATTGTTCAACCCCTGTAATACCAAGGTGGATGTATAAATACTAGGGCTGTCAACGTTAAAGCGCTGTTAATTTGGAATCAGCAATGCGTTACTATTTCTTTAACGTTAACGTTCTTTAAAGTTTATTAAAGCACCAAGTTTGACTCCTACTTCCACCGTAATCTGCCCCGCCCCCACCCAACACACTGATCTGTTTTCTGGCCGAAAGATAAAACTGCGGCACGCTCTGAACTTCCAGCTCAGACCCGGTCAGAGAGCTTTATTTCTCTCTCACACACACACGCATGCATGCACACACACACACACACACACACACACACACACACACACACACACTGTCCTGCCCTGCTCCTCATCCCTGAGATTTTTATTCTCATCAAATTAAGTTCGAATTGACAAACAGGCTGAGACATTTACAATCCAATTTATTATGCATTTTTGCATTTTGCATTAAGCTGATTTTATCTCCCTTTATATCTCTTTATATACTATAATTTGAATTGACACCACTAATATACATATAAATGCATTTTACATTTGTTACATTCATTCTTTTATTTACATTTAAATATCCAATACACCTGGCTATGAAGTTCAAAGCTCAATGAGGTTACCAAACCAATTGTGTGCTTCAGTAAGTCAGTAAAAAGTAGTTAGAAGTATTCAAATCAATAAAATGATAAGGGTGCCCATACTTTTGCACCGGTCAAATTTTGTTTTAATGCATATTGCACATTTTCTGTAAACCTCAATCCTGAAATATTACTGTGTGCATCAGTTATTAGATATATCAAACTGAAATGGCTGTTGCAAACACCCAAATATTTAGAACTAAAAATGATTAAGATTAATAGGGGTGCCAAAACTTTTTCATATGACTGTATGTACGTCTTGGTCCTTCCAAGGTTTCTTCCTCTTCCTGCAGCTCTGAGGGAGTTTTTTCTCTGCGCTCACTGAGTGTTTTTTGTATTCTGTATTTTTTGTTTAATGTTTTTCCTGATTGTTTGTCCTGTGATCACATTTCTGTAAAGCTGGTTGTAAAATTTGCTATACAAATACATTTTATTTGATTTGATAGTTTGAGGTGTAGCAACAGTCCTGTCCGTGTCACACCTTTTTAGTGCTATAAAAACACACCTTTATTTAATTATTTATTGATATTATATTTTATTAAATGATTTATTACGGTTGCACTTCTGTGTTGTTCTTAGCTGTGTGGTTTATTATGGCATTATTAAAGAACCCCAGCAGTAAAAGTTTTATATTGGTATGAAATGTAATCAGCCAGACTCCCTCCAAAAAAAAAAAAAAAAACATTTCAGCAAAGAATAATTAAACAACTGTGCTTAGAATATGCATAATATGAATTAAACTAATATATTAGGTTAGGTAGAATTAGGCATTTAAACCAATTGGTATTTTGCTATAGTAAGACTGAAATTAGAACTTATACGCTTTATCATGTGTGTTAATTTTACTGTTGTGGATTAATGAATATGTATTAATATAATCATTTAAACTGACTAAAGTGACTATAGCTGAACACTCAGTGGAGTTAAGCATTTTTGTGACTGTTGGCTAAACACCATCACACTGAGTCTCACAGCAAACACAGGAAACTGTGGTTTACAATAAATGTGGTCTATTTTCACACACTTGCCATAAACGTCACACATACACACACACACACACACACACGTAAACACACACACACACACACACAAACACACACATACACACACACACGTGCCTAGTTCTAAAAGTTCGGTCTGAAAAGCCTTGCTATGATTCCTGTTGAAAATGTTGAATATTTTAGAATAAAACTTCCTTCTTGATGAAATGAATAAAATCTAAATTACAGCCATATAAAAACTTCATTGCAGTACTAAACATACAACAGCAAACATTAACAAAAGATGACACTAAACTACTGCATCTGTCCAAGACTTCTACTGTAAGTGAGTTTAAGCAGTTACACTAAGCTGCAGGACAGGGTGAACAGTTTTAGTGAAGTTTGTTGGAAGCATGGTTTAGCTAGAGTTGAATTATTCATGGTGACTGTTCTTGTCTTGTTTCTAACATACAACCCCTGGCAAAAAGTATGGAATCACCAGTCTTGGATGAGCACTCCTTCAGACATTTCATTCTGTAAAACAAACTCTGATCAAAAACATGATACAATAATAAGGTCATTCCAAAGTGCAACTTGTTGGCTTTCAGGAACACTCAAAGAAATGAAGAAAAAACATTGTGGAAGTCAGTGAATGTTACTTTTATTGACCAACCACAGGGAAAAAAATATGGAATCCCTCAATTCTGAGGAAAAAAGTATGGAATCACTCAAATTGAAGGTAGAAAATAAGGACACACCCAGTCAATTTCCTTTCCCTAAATGGACACCTGCCTCAGATTAGATCTGCTCGTTAGTCTGCAGTTAAAAACACCTGCAGTCATGACACCTTGGAGGGCTGCTGGACGAATTAGAGTGGCAAGAACCATGGCTCCAACAAGAGAAATGTCTCTTGAAACAAAAGAGAGGATTGTGAAACTTCTTGAAGAAGGTAACTCTTCACGCATGGTTGCTAAAGATGTGGGCTGTTCACAGTCAGCTGTATCCAAGATATGGACCAAATACAAACAGCATGGAATGGTTGTTAAAGCCAAGCGTACTGGTAGACCGAGAAAGACATCAAAGCGTCAAGACAAGCAACTTAAGGCCATTTGTCTTGAAAACCGAAAAAGTACAACTAAACAGATGAAGCATAAATGGGAAGAAGCTGGAGCCAATGTATGTGACCGAACCGTAAGAAATCGCCTAAAGGAAATGGGATTTCAATACAGGAAAGCTAAAAGAAAACCATCATTGACACCTAAACATAAAAGAACAAGACTGCAGTGGGCTAAGGAGGGGCAATCATGGACTGTGGATGACTGGATGAAAGTTATCTTCGGTGATGAGTCAAGAATCTGCATTGGACAAGGTGATGATGCTGGAACTTTTGTTTGGTGCCGTTCCAGTGAGATTTATGAAGAGGCCTGCCTGAAGAAAACAACCAAATTTCCACAGTCCTTGATGATATGGGGCTGCATGTCAGGCAAAGGCACTGGGGAGATGACTGTGGTTAATTCTTCTATCAATGCACAAGTTTACATTGACATTTTGGACAGTTTTCTCATCCCTTCAATTGAACAGATGTTTGGAGATAATTAAATAATTTTCCAAGATGACAATGCATCGTGCCATAGGGCAAAAACAGTGAAGGCATTCCTTGGAGAAAGACGCATTCAGTCGATGTCATGGCCTGCAAATAGTCCAGATCTCAACCCAATTGAAAACCTGTGGTGGAAATTGAAAAAAATGGTCCACAAGAAGGCTCCGACCTGCAAAGCTGATCTGGCAACTGCTATCAAAGAGAGTTGGCACCAAATTGATGCAGAATACTGTTTGTCACTCATCAAGTCCATGCCTCAGAGACTGAAAGCCGTTATAAAAGCCAAAGGTGGTGCAACTAAATACTAGTGATGTATTTTGAATCATCTTTTGTTTATCTGTTTTTCATGATTCCATACTTTTTTCCTCAGAATTGAGTGATTCCATATTTGTTTCCCTGTGGTTGGTCAATAAAAGTAACATTCACTGACTTCCACAATGTTTTTTCTTCATTTCTTTGAGTGTTCCTGAAAGCCAACAAGTTGCACTTTGGAATGACCTTATTATTGTATCATGTTTTTGATCAGAGTTTGTTTTACAGAATGAAATGTCTGAAGGAGTGCTCATCCAAGATTGGTGATTCCATACTTTTTGCCAGGGGTTGTACATTTAGATGATACGATATTTTACATCAGATTAACAGGTTGTGATGTCACTGATGGCGTCAAATGTTTTTGAAAGAGGCAGGCTTATCCTATGATGAAAGGGTCAGAATTTTCAGACATGTTTAAATAGCTTGATATTTTTATGAAAATAGAAAAATAAATGAATTAAACTAAAACTTTAAGAAAACATACATTATAAAGAAAAAAATTGCTAATCGTTTAAAAGAATTATTGAACTTAACCAGGCAGCATTGCTGGCATTCAGTTTCTCCCTACACACATCAGAAAAAAACTGTACAAAATGCAGAAAAGTTGTTAAAATTGAAGGTTAACATTATCCTTCTCTGTGTAACCAGATTACAATACACACTGCATTGAGTGTAACTAAGAGGTGTGGATAGTAAACTGCAAACGTTTTTTACCTTAAGCTGCAAGTTTAATAGTATCACTGACGGTCTGTTGCTGATTAACACTCTTAACTCTAAACATAGGTGGAGTTCGCTTCCTTATTACCCATAAAAAAAGAATAAAACGTGAGGAGTGCATGAACTTTATATAACTGTGATTTAATGTAATGTGAAGTTAAATAAAAATAATTCTTCTATACCTCTGATCTGGAGCCGAAACTCACTCTATCTATACACTGTTTACTCTCTGGCACAAAACACATTAGCATGACAAGCTATCAGGAACTATTGTGCAGGGAGATACGGAATGAATGAGAACGATATTTACTCAGCCAGAAACATTAACACCTACTCTAACCACTCAGCAAATACAGATATACTGTATAAAGAGTGAACATGTAAACCTCTGGTGGAGGGACAGCATTTATAAAGAGTTGATAACAGTAAAATCACAAAACCAACAGTACAGAGAGTTCACATAGCGCCAACAGTAAGGAACAGCAAGGAACAGTGAGGATGAGTGAAGGTCAATGAGGAACAGCAAAAAATAGTCAGGAACAGTGAGGGACAGTGAGAAAGAGTGAGGAACAGCAAGAGACAGTAAGGATCAGTGAGAAACAGCAAGAAACAGTGAAAAGTGAGGATTAGTGAGGAACAGTAAGGAACAGTGAGGAACAGCAAGGGACAGTGAGGATTAGTGAGGAACAGCAAGGAACAGCGAGAACCTTAAGGAACAGCAAGAAACAGCGCAGAACAGTGAGGAACAGCAGGAGACAGTGAGGATCAGTGGGGGACAGCAAGGAACTATAAGAAACAGTGAGGGACAGCGAGGAACTGTGAGAAACAATAAGGAACTGTAAGAAACAGTGAGGAACTGTGAGAAACAGTGAGGGACAGTAAGGAACTGTGAGAAACAGTGAGGGACAGTGAGGAACTGTGAGAAACAGTGAGGGACATTGAGGAACTGTAAGAAACAGTGAGGGACAGTGAGGAACTGTAAGAAACAGTGAGGGACAGTAAGGAACTGTGAGAAACAGTGAGGGACAGTGAGGAACTGTGAGAAACAGTGAGGGACAGTGAGGAACTGTAAGAAACAGTGAGGGACAGTGAGGAACTGTAAGAAACAGTGAGGGACAGTAAGGAACTGTGAGATACAGTGAGGGACAGAGGAACTGTAAGAAACAGTGAGGGACAGTGAGGAACTGTGAGATACAGTGAGAGACAGAGGAACTGTAAGAAACAGTGAGGGACAGTGAGGAATTGTGAGATACAGTGAGGGACAGTGAGGAACTGTAAGAAACAGTGAGGGACAGTGAGGAACTGTAAGAAACATTGAGGGACAGTGAGGAACTATAAGAAACAGTGAGGGACAGTGAGGAACTGTGAAAGACGCTAAGGGACAATGAGAAGGTGAGGGACAGTAATTAAATAATAGTGTAAAAGAACAGTATTGAGCAGTATTAACATCGGAAAGTAGTGGAAATAACAGTGAGGAACTGTGGTGAACAGTACAATGAACAGTAAAGAAACAGTATTGTGCACAGTATTGATAATTAATTGTGAGACAGCAATTTTATATAACACCAAAAAAAAAAAAATAAACGGACTGCAGCTGTAAGACACAGATATCAGGTTTTGCATCACAGTCACATCTTTTAGCTATGGCAGAAGATGCAGTGGCAACCCCAACAGTACATCTTAAAGCTGTTTTGCCACAGGACTTGGCGATGGAAATGAAAGCTTCTCCCAGTGGGCTCGACGATTTCAAGTGTGCTGCGAAACTTCAGGTATGGATAAAGCGCAACTAGCCAAAGTTCTCCCATCTAGATTGGCAGGAGCTGCTTTCAACTATTGGGACAGTCTGTCAGATGACATAAAAGCAGATTATGATAGAACCTGTACTCATCTGCAAGCAGTCTTTGGTCAGAAGCAGCAACTGAGGAACTTTCAAACATACCTAAATGCACGACCTCGTTTGGCCATGAAGCCATTGGAAGTATATGCTGCTGAGTTGAGCCGACTTGTACATCAAGCTTTCCCAGATTATGGAGACACGGCTATTAAGGGTGAGATCCTGAGACGTTTCATTGCTGGACTTGACTCTGTACTGCAAGCTAAGTTGTATGAGTTTGGTGTTACCACTCTTGAAGATGCTATCAAAGTGGCTGGCCAGTGTGAAAGAGCAAGTTCAACATTAGCTGAGTCCTCTCCACTTTTGATGGTCTCATCACCCCAACCTACGCCTGTCCATACCCTTAAAACTGTTCCCACTGACACACTTGTAGCACAACTCAATGAGCTGACCTTAAAAGTCGACAAGCTTCAATCAACTGTAGCTATGCTGACACAAACACAAACAGGTTGTATTGGTTCTGCCCTTTCTCCTGCGCGTAGACGATCTTCTTCAGGAGAACGATGCTGTGAGGGGCACCACACCCCATATGCCAACTACCGACATTTCTCAGCAGCAGATGAGTTTTACAACAGGGGTTGAATTCCTTCCCGTTCCGGTGATAACCATGGGCGGTATTTCAGAAGCCCCAGCCCAAGTTATTCTCACTGGGACTACGAGAGAAATTCACAGAGGGATTATGCTGGTCATCACACCAGCCCTGGTAGAGGACCTAATAACTATGATGGCTCTACTCGGCGCATCTCAGCACATCAGTACAAGGGGGATAGGAGTCCAAGTGCCAGGCATGAACGACAGCGAGAGGAGCAGGATTACAAACACCGCTCTCCAAGTCCACAGTTCGGCCGTGTGCACTTTGCAGACAGTCGGCATACGGGAAACGAATGGTAGCTGGAAATGAGGGCCAATCTTCAGCTACCCATACCGCGGCCCAAGTTCACACTGACAGCTCTACATTAAAGACCCCTGCATGGACACCCTACGTCAAAGGACTGATTGAGGACCAAGAAGTCAATATCTTCTTAGACACGGGTGCTGGCTTGTCACTGATCAATGCGTCAACGTATTCCTGCACTGAAACATCGCCCCTTGCAGAAAGGGTTCCAAGCAGCACACACGCTCACAGGTCAGCAATTAGATATTTTAGGTTCATTGTCTACTACACCTTGGTTCTCACATTCTGAGCACAGACATGTATGTTGTCAGGGACTCTAGACAGGACGTCCTCCTTGGATGGGACTTTTTCAGAACACATGGTGTCTCACTTGATACAGCCTCAGGTGCATTTGTGTTTTGGAACGAAAGGATTCTCCTACTTAGCTCTTCCCAATCACTGCCCTTTTGCTGCAATGTGTCCCTGCTGTCACCAGTCTCAGTTCCCCCTTTATCTGAAATACTGGTTACTGCTTCAGTTACATGTGCAAATTAAATTGGTTGTCAGCTCAGTGGATTTCAAGGCATTCTTGAACCCAGTACACCCCCTGATAAGGACTTATCCCATGATTTATTCATGCCAGTTGAATGTTCTGTTGCGCAGGTTAGTTTGTCACCACCCACCTACAACTTACCTGAAATCCATATGGATAGAGATATCCTCACTCATGATGAGTTGCAACAAGTCAAATCCCTTTTACAGAAAAATCAAGATGTTTTTAGCACTAATCCTACTGATCTTGGTAGAACGAATTTGATTAAACACAGGATACATACATCCTCCACATCCCCAGTACGACAAAGGGCATATCGTACAACTCCCATAATCAGAGATGAAATTAATAAGCAGGTGCAAAAACTTCTAGAGGCTGATTTGATCGAACCTAGCCATAGTCCCTGGGCCTCCCCTGTAATTTTGCATTGATTACAGACGGTTGAATTCCATTACAGTAAAGGATGCACATCCCTTGCCACGTGTAGACGAGAGCTTAGATGCCCTTTCAGGAGCCACCTTGTTTAGTACTCTAGACATGTCAAGTGGCTATTGGCAAATTGAAATGGAGCAAACTGATAAAGACAAAACAGCAGTCACCACAGGTGATGCACTGTATCATTTCAAGGTAATGCCGATGGGGCTCACGTATGCCCCCCCAACGTTCCAACGCCTTATGGAATTGGTATTACGGGGTCTCCATTGGTCTAAGACCTTAGTCTTTTTAGATGACATTATTGTCTTTAGTCGGACTTTTAATGATCATCTGCAAGATCTCAGTGAAGTATTTAGCCGTCTGCGCCAGGCAGGTCTAAAACTTCACCCACAGAAATGCCAGCTATTTCACCACTCTATGTTGTTCTTAGGGCATGTAGTCTCAAGAGACGGCATTCAGCCTGACAGTAAGATAACCGAAAAAGTGATGAATTGGCCCCGTCCCAATACAGCTACTGAAATACGGGCATTTGTAGGCCTCTGCTCCTACTACCGCTGCTTTATCAAAGGCTTTGCAGAGAAAGCAGCCCCATTACACAAGCTAACACAAAAGCATGCCACATTTTCATGGACTGACCAATGTGAAGATGCTTTTCAGTATTTTCGTCACGCTCTTTCATCACCTCCAGTCCTCACTTATCCTGATTTTACCAGACCCTTTGTACTTTACACAGATGCATCTCATGATGCAGTTGGCTCTGTTCTAGCCCAAAGCAGATTGGAGTTGAGAAGGTAGTAGCCTATGCCAGCCATGTATTAAATGCCACTGAACGAAACTGGTCCACATTTGATCGAGAGTGGTGGGCAATTGTGTGGTCGGTCCGACATTTTTCACACTACCTACAAGGGTGCCCCTTCATAATTGTCACTGATCATCGTCCTTTACTCTGTCTCAGAAATATGCCTATTGATCGGGACCCCACAGGACGCAGAGCACGCTGGGCCTTAGAGCTTGACGTGTACGATTGGGTCATTAAGCACAGAGATGGTACAAGACATGGAAATGCTGACTCACTTTCAAGGCATCCAAATTGTGATCTCACACCTCTGAAACATGACACCAGCTTTGACAGTCCTACAGAACCATCAACCTCCACACCGCCTTCTGCACCCAAAGCCATACAAACAGCTCACTCTGTCGTGAATCTTTCTCAGACTTTCTCAAGGGACATTTCTCAGTGTCAGAAGGATGATGCCACACTGAAAATAGTGCAAGAGTGGCTAGAAAAAAGAAAACGTCCCCCAGGGAGGAGTATGAAGAAAAGTTCACCTGAACTAAAAGTGTATTGGCGACAGTTCAACAGACTGCGGTTGCAAAATGGAACAATGTACCGGCTATCTGCTGACAAACCTGGTGAGTCACCCACCCTGCACATTGTTCTTCCACCCAAGCTTCTTCCTGAAGCACTGCAGTTCTTACATGGACATCTCTCAGTGGGACACCTTGGTCATAAAAAGACCCTCACAAGGGCCAGAGAACAGTTCTATTGGCCATTTATGGCTAGGGACATTGAAAACTATTGTCAGCACTGTATTGCATGCCAGTCTAGATCTATGCCAGTTCCTCGCAATCTGGCCCCACTGCAGAAAATTCATGCTGATCGCCCATTCCAAAAAGTGGCTGAAGACATTACTGAGCTCCCTGTCACAACTTCTGGGAACAGATATGTCCTTGTCATTCAGGATTACTTCACAAAATTTGTGAACTTGTACCCTATGAAAGATCAAAGAGCTGTAACTTTTGCACAAATCATTTTTGAGCAGTACATCACCGAGCATGGTGTTCCTGAATTGCTGCACACAGACCAAGGGAGGCAGTTTGAAGCTGATTTAATCAAAGACCTGTGTTCTAAGTTTGGTGTGACAAAATCTAGGACCTCGCCATATAATCCACAAGGAGATGGCTTAATTGAAAGGTTTAATCGCACCCTAAAGGACCAACTTGCCAAGTGTCTGTACCAGCAAACAGAACCATGGGACACAAGGTTACCCTCCATCCAGCTGTCCTACAACACTAGTGTTCACACTAGCACAGGATATACTCCCTTTTTTCTTGTGCATGGACGAGAAGCAAGATTGCCAGTTCATCTTCTCTTTTCTGCCCCTGTTGAAGCATCATGTGCTTCCCCTGGAACTTCAGCAGACTATGCCAGATCTGTCTGTAGGAGACTACAATGTGCCTACAAAATTGAGTCAGGAAAAATGCAGTTCTGCTCATGCCCAAGAAAAAGCACAGTATGACAAAAATGTAAAGTATGTATCATACAAAGTTGGAGATTCTGTTTGGCTGAATGATCCCGCACATTCAAGATGCAAATTGGCACCACGCTCGAAAGGCCCTTATATTGTCACTCAAGCTATCCAGCCTACCAATAGGGACGGTGTGCTTTATGCAATACAGCGACAGGATTTGCCACATGGAGGCACACAAATTGTGCATCATAACCGCCTCAAGCCATATCTGATGCCTGCATGCCCACGTAGTCAAGCTGATCCAGTAGCCCCTCCTTCCCATCTTCAGCAGAATGATGTGCCCATTGATGCTTCGCTAAGCTCATAAGTGCCATCATCTTCTAATGACCTACCATCAATTGTTTTTGCTGGTGGTCGACAGCATCTAGGCCAAGTTCAAAGGCTGGATCGGTGTCAACCCTCCCCACATGAACTGCCCCGTGGTACACAGCAGCCTTCTGCTGTGGACACAACTTTACTACGTGAGGACTGTGACCCTAGTTCCTCCCAAGACAATGTTCAGGCCCAAGGATCTCTTAGTCGCAGGACAGTTAAATTGCCTGCTCGTTTCAGAGACTTTGTTCTCCGGTAGAGTGAGAAGTACAGTGGTCACAATTGTTTGTTTTGGATTATTGATGAAAAAAAAATGACATGTCATATATTGTTTATATCCATAGCCACAAGTTTACTGGTGTTGACACATGCTTTTGTTTTGTTTTTTTGTTGTTCTTGAAATGATTTGGAAACGTGGACGTTTATATTTTCCACGCTGTGAGTATTGTGAGACAGCAATTTTAGTTGTAATTTTAGAGACCATTTTGCGTTACCGTATCATTTATTTTGGGGGTCTTTTATTTTGACACTGGGTTTTTATTTTGTGTGTGGAGTGGCGCGAGAGCGTTCTGTGGATTTCTCCGTTTTGCAAGGTGGATTAAAAGGTTTATAGTCCATTCCATTTGCTCTAGTGTGGAATTTTTGCAAGATACATCCGTTGGTACACAGCAAGAGTTTATTTTAAACTCCCACGCCCTACAGTTAATGAACAGCAAAGCAATGATGAAGTTAAAAGTAAGAAGCAGAAACACAAAGTGGAAGGACAGCAAATGATAAACAGTAAAGAACAGATAAGAAAAGTAATGAACAGTAAATAACTGCAATGAACAGTAAAAAGCAATAAACCGAAAAGTACAGTACAGAACAGCAATAAGCAGATAAGAACATTAATGAACAGAAATTAACAGTAATGAACAGATAAGAACAATAATGAACAGATCAGGGATGGGTTTCCCGAAAGCTTAATATTGCTAAGAATTTCATGAACTCAGACTGATCATTAATTGAAGAGTGTTTCCCAAACCCTTATTTATCTAAAGTACGACATGAACTTGCTCGCAAATTAATGAGTAACCCGACCCAGTTGTTATACTGAAAGTACTTCTTAAAGTGGATTCCACATGCAGTTCAGCACCTTAAACACCAGAGACCGGCAATTCTGAGGAAAAAAATTCAATTATTATTCTTTCCGCAGTTTAAATCAGCGGTGCCATTTAAGAAGACTGCCACGTTCGCCGACAGCGCTGGCTGTCTTTTGTGGAAAAAATGGAAAGAAAATCTCTCGACTACTGCCATCTGACAGCCAGAACGCTAACCAGCCTGGCTAGGCTAAGTTAATGCTGAGCTAAAGCAAGCTACGCTAACCTAACCACAGTCCAGCCGGCTAGCTAAAACCAACACCACCAAACAAAACAAGCAGAAATGCTCCAAAATACGAGACGACTCCACTGAGCAGGAGTGGAGAGTATTAGCGTTATTTCATGGTCCTAATGTTACCATCTTCACTTATTCCCAATTTTGCTTTTAAGATAACTTGCATGGTGTTAGTCTGTATTAACCATACACCGTTTTTTAGTTAAGTTTCAGTTCTGTGACAGTTGTGGTGTCCATATTAAAGCATATTCAAACTGAATTTCTTAAAGTTCTTTGATTTATTTTCTTTATTCATTTTGTAAAAAAAACATCACAGCTGTGATGATCTACGGTACTCGCCTTCCGCTTGTGCCTACGACCAAATCACAGCCGTGATGTTATTCGTGATAACACACTCCCTCTCGTGTTCTATTGCTCAATTGTCAAACAGCAACTGGCAAAATCAACCCGCAGTTCCACAGTGCAGCTCCTCACTGCCCTCTGATACTATGCAGCAGGTGGGTTCCTGCAGACTAGTGGTGATGTTCATGGGCTTAGCAAGGCTGCTGTGTCCAAGTGTGTACACTATGCAACCAGGCTGCTACTGCACCATGCATGCACCTATATACAGTGGTGTGAAAAAGTGTTTGCCCTCTTCCTGCTTTCCTGATTTTTTGCATGTTTGTCACACTTTTGTTCGGAACATCAAATCAATTTCAATATTAGTCAAAGACAATACAGGTAAACACAAAATGCTATTTTTAAAGAAGGTGTTTATTATTAAATGGATTTAAAAAATCCAAACCTGCATGGCCCTGTGTGAAAAAGCGATTGCCCCCTAAACCTAATAGCTGGTCGGGCCACCCAGCAACAACAGCATTGTGGAGGAATTTTGGCCCACTCATCTTTGCAGTATTGTTGTAATTCAGCCACATGGTTTTCAAGCATGAACGACCTTTCTAAGGTCATGCCACAGCATCTCAATCGGATTCAGGTCAGAACTTTGACTAGGCCACTAGTGGGCAGACACTTTTTCACACCACTGTACAATTCCCAACAGGCAGGGAATTACAGAACACCAAAATAGGGTTTTATGCCATTGGGAATGTCCTTGGTGTTGTGGGTGCAGTGGATGGAACGCTTACCCTTATACACTCTCCCAACCTGTTAAATCCGTAAAGGGTACTCTGCATTGAATGAGAAGGTAACATGCAACCTCAGGGGCTCTTTACTAACATTGTGGCAAAGTGGCCTGGGAGCACGCATGAGGTGTTGACACACTCTGGGGTGTGTCAACTTGCAAAGTACATAGGATTTGCTGGTGTATAGTTGGGTGATATGTTCTCTGTGTGTACCTGCTAACTTCTGTGATGAACCCCAAAACTGCAGCTGAGGAGAGATTCAACAGGACACACAGGAGGACACGCAATAATAGAGCACTCTGGGCATCCTTAAGATGCATTTTTTGGTGCTTTCACAAATCATCGGGGGGCAGTCATTGTGGTGTACGCTATATTGCA
Source organism: Astyanax mexicanus (assembly GCF_023375975.1). Taxonomy (NCBI): domain Eukaryota; kingdom Metazoa; phylum Chordata; class Actinopteri; order Characiformes; family Acestrorhamphidae; genus Astyanax; species Astyanax mexicanus. The sequence continues at coordinate 11,815,847 of NC_064413.1, read as the reverse complement.
TAACATTGCGGTGCAGACTGGCATCCGCCTTCCTTATGATAATTTCTATAACAGTAAGAAAAAAATGTAAGCAAATTAAATGAATCCTATCAAAGTAAAATAAACACATAATAAACAAAATGGTGTCTCAAACATTGGGAGGCTTGTCTGTTGTGCTTGGGTCTGGAACATATATTTAAATTAATGTTACAAACAATCATTATATGCAGACACATCAAGCTTGTGTGTATTTCTGTGTTTAAACAACTCAAAACAACAATTTAACAACAATTATGTTGAAGGAACAAAAAAAAGGCACGAAAATAGAGGGTCAGCCAGTTCCAACTGTTGGGCCAAAATTTGACATCTTTATCCTGGTGGTGTCTCTCATGCCATTGCAGTTCTTTGCACCGCAACTGAAGCTCTTCACATTTCAGTTGGACCTGGTCTTTGTTAGTCTGCAGTCTCTCATTTTCCAGTGCTTTTGATTCCTCACTGCACACACTAGTACTGGGCTTTTTTTCTTCACAGATCAAGGTCTTGTATATGGTTCTGTAAGTGATGGCCCTGTGTGTGAGGGATGTACTGGGCAAAGGAGGCAGTACTGGAGCAGGGGGAAGACAGCACTGGAGAGGCAGGCTGTGGTGAGGTGGATGAAAATTAATTTAAGCAGACATCTACCCCTCCAGATATTTCTTATGTCACAGTTGGGCCCAGTATGGCAAGGACCCTTTCCTTCTCAGCAGTTGCCCTCCACCAGTTTCAGCTCAGTCTGCCTTTTTTTAGCTAAGCTTGAGAAGTCATTATATTTTTTTCAGACCTCAGTGCCACTTCTTTGAAAACTATTGCATGCACTGAGACTGTTAGCAGTTTGGTCTCATTTCTTTTTTTCTGCAGTGGTAAGGCTTCCTCTGTCTTTAGAGAACACTTTTTGGTTCTTTTTCACCTCTTCCAATAAGATGTTTATTTCATCTTTAGTGAAGTGTTGTTTCTCTTTCGTCTGGCATTCTTCTGGATTTAAGCAAGGATGTTACATTTCTTTTCAAGCCCAAATATACACTGTAGGGTGGAGTAATTGAATGACTGATGTTTGATGGACCAATTGATTTAGTTTTATTTATATTATCTTAAAATCTACAGTAATGAACAGTAACGACCAATAATGAACTGTAAAGAATAGTATTAAACAGTAAAGAACATTAGGTACATTCTGTAGGAACTGAGAGCGAGTGTGTGAAATGGCTACAGCAGTCCAATTTCAAAACACCACAGAGAGTAGTCGGCCCCGCCCACCCCTCCCCATATGCGATGCTACCTCGGGTTGCCAAATTTAGCAGGCTGAATCTACACAATCTACACAAAGTTTAGACTAATAGGAGAGGCAGAGAACGATCGAGAGAGGAGAGGAGAAATACAGCTTTTATAAACTCTTCTATCACCTTTTTTTGGTGTTAAATTTACTGTATGTTACACGAGGGAGCCCTGCTAGCTAGTTCCTTTGCTGCGGCACTGATCGCAGGTGTAGGTAGTGTAGGTACTGGCAACCTCGGGGGTGGGGTAATTTTGGGGAATGAGCAGCAGGCGGAGACAGAGGACAAAACTAACAGTTACCCGGGACGGACTGCTACACAAAATAAGACCATACTGCTGAAGCCCTGCTTACAAGACCTGCCAGTGCTTTCACTCAACATGTTTCATTAATATCTTATGTAACATCCTGATCATTTTATCATTAACTACTGAAAATAAGTTACATATTTGTCCTTTAATGAACAGATTAGAACAGTAATAAACAGTTAAGAACAGTAATAATCAGAAGAACAGTAATGAACAGTAAAGGTAAAGCTCCATTACTGTTGCTGCTATTCACCTGAATATATTAGAGCTATGAGGATGCATAAAGACACTTTAAAATTCATTTTAAGCTGTTCGAGCAGTGGTAGGATTTTACCCGCTTAAAGCCAGGCGGACACTGTGCGATTTTTTTTAATCGGATGCGTTCTGGAGAGCTCAAACAGCACGTTTGAATCGTTTGTCGTGTATGAACAACGCCTGCGATTCATTTGCACACACTGTACGGTCCGACTGACCTGCTGCGACGGGGGAGCTTACACTGCACGTCTAAACGCAGCCCGTAGGCGGAGCTTTCTTTGCGTACAAACTCTCGCTTCAACACAACGCCTTGCAAAAGAAAGCGCTTAGCTTTGCTTATTTGTGCCCTGTTGTGCGCTGAAAGTCCACGGAAGAGACGTACATGGACTCGCAGGTGGCTGAGGCGACGTGGACTCTACGGGTTGTCCGTTTTACAGAAGGAGAGCGCATAGAAAAATGACTGCGCGTCAGGCTGCGAAAGAAACACCAGCAGCTTAAATAAAATAAAATAATTTTATTTTTTATTCTGTTTATTGTTTATGTAAAAACTGGTTTTGCAACACTGAATATTAAACAAGCAATCGGTTATTCACACTGGATAGGGACCCTCATTTACAGTGCCGCTGTGCATTAACAGTTTAAAAGGGATTAATAATATATATAAAAAATAGGAATAAAAACTGACATTTATTATAGACGAATAAAATATATACGTAAAAAAGGAAAAATAGGACCTTAAAAAAAGATCATAAAAATTGACATAAAAGGGAAAAAAATTATATCTTATGAAGATATATATTTAATGATTTGATTAATAAAAGAAGAAAAATTATTTAAATGAATAAATAAAAAATATAAAATATAAACTCATTAAAAATTCGTTTAAAATAACCCAGGCTTTCTGCAGAATAATCAAAGTTTCAGTTAGTTTCAGTTTCAAATCATGAAAACAGCTCACCAAAACCTCAAACTATACTTTATATTTGACTATATTTACTTACAGGTCCTTTGCTTGTACTTACAGGCCCTTACTTATTTTTATTCAACTGAACTGAGTTCCTGTAGCCTCGCGCTGAATTCAGCTCCGCGCTGCGAAAGAGAGCGAGAGAGAGGCGCAGCGCATTTTGTCTGATTTATCTTGATTAATTATCAGTACATTTATTAGCTTTAGTAAGTTTAATAGCACTAATTTTACTACACTTCTCCGACCTTATTTATTAAAACGTTTATTTTAGAAGACAGAGGTTATTATGCGGGCAATGCGCGCGCAATGCCACGCGCTGCGCTAAGCTGGCTTTGCGTGGCTAATATTCTGGAGCACTGGACGAGATTTTAATTAATAAATTAACATATTTATAATTTTAATAAATTTGCCCTGGCGAAAAGAAAGGAATTATAAAATATAGCTTTATATTTCTGTGCATGTTTTAAGTTTTATATAATTGACGGGCAGCACCAGAGGCTGACAATGTGCTTTATTTTTCAGATATAATAGCAAAGTGAAATAAAATAAATTTATGTTTGTCAAAGATATTTTCTCTTTTAATTTTTCTTTTCAAAAACTCCAGCTATTGACTGAGAATAAGCATCTGTTGAAATTCTTAAACAGCAGAATGCCTGTGTCTGCTATATTAAGCTATAAGTCTGTGTACCGAACATAAATATAAATCCTTATAACTGACAGAAATAAATATGACTAATAATTATTTATAGTTACTGTGCAGATTTTTGGGAAAACAGGTCGTGACGTTAAGAAATCGGCCCGCAAAACAGCTCACACTGTGAGACAAGCGACCAAAATTTCTGGCATGTCAGAAATCCCTGGTCGCGTCCGACTGCTCATTCGCAGCTCCTATGGGCAATTAATCGGACATCGCTTCCCCTCTCACACTGCACGACAAACGACGCACGATCAAGCTAAAATTTGGCCCGATCATGAAATTCAGTCGCATCCGACCAGATCGGGCTTAAAATCGGGCTAAAATCGCACAGTGTCCGCCTGGCTTAAATGTGAGTCTTGGTCCTCCCAAGGTTTCTTCCTCCTGCAGCTCTGAGGGAGTTTTTCCTTGCCCCCGCGCTCACTGGGGTTTCTTGTTTCTTGTCATGATTTTGTCCTGTGATTACATTTCTGTAAAGCTGCTTTGTGACATCAGTTGTAAAAGGCGCTATACAAATACATTTGATTTGATAAAGAATACCAATTAACTGATAAGAAAAGTAAAGAACAGCAATGAGCAGATAAGAACAATAATGAAAGGGTAAAAACAGTAAAGACCAATAAAAAAGAGTAAAGACCAAAATGAACAGTAAAGAACATTAATGAACAGATAAGATCAGTAATAAACAGTAAAAACAGTTGCGTGGCAAACCCCCTTAATCACACTTTCTCTGTCTGTGGACCTCGGGGGCGTTACTCACGGCTTCAAAAGACAGTCTGGTGGCACTGATTTCCCATATCGCCCGCAGCTGTGCGCAATTTAGAGTCCTACTTCGTCACTCACACTCCCCGAGGCGTCAGCAGAAGGCGTCAGCTGTTGTGTGAAGACCTCCTCGTGTAAATACCAACGCGGGTAAAGACCTGTGAGTCTACCTGCGCGAGTCCACTGATCAAGGCCACTGACAAGGCAGCCCATCCTACTGCCTCCTAAAATGTGCTCCCAACACATTTCTGTAATCTCTGGTACTCACAGAAGGCGAAAAAACACACACAGGCGTCAGGATCATACGAACCTGTGTCCACTAAAGCAAACCACGCCCACTACTACCTCATTCTCTGTTGGGCTATGGAACTGCCAGTCGGCTCTTAACAAAGCAGATTTTATCGCCTCTTATGCAAATCATCTGTCATTACAACTGCTGGCCCTGACTGAAACTTGGATTAAACCAGAAAACACTGCTCATCTGGCGGCTCTTTCCAATCCAAAAGTCAAAAGTCTTCTATCCCTGAGCAAGATTGTCCCATGCTCATTCTAGGTGATATGAACATCCACCATGACAGTCCCAGCTTCACAGACTTCTTATCCCTCATGCAGTCTTTCGTTCAGGAGCAGGTCCCCAGCCCTCCAACACATAAAGCTGGCAAATATCTAGACCTGATCTTCACTCGTAACTGTGACACCAACTCTTTAACCGTCACTCCTTTGCACCTCTCAGATCACTACTTCATGCAACTTAATGCTCATATTTCAAATAAACCCACAGCTAGTCCTACTATGGTCTTGTTCCGCCGAAATCTTCGAGATCTCTCAATCTGACTGACTGGTGACTGATAATATGCTTCCACCAGGCTCATTTTCATCACTCAATGTAAATGATGCCACTGATACTCTCTGCTCCACACTAAGCTCCTGTTTGGACAACCTCTTTCCTCTTACATCTCGAGCCATTAGCTAAAACAAAAATTACACACTCAGGGAACTACGCTCCAAACTCCGAGCTGCCGAAAGGAAATGGCAAAAAAACCAAAATCATGCAGACCTAAAAAATTACCAACTGCTCCTGGTTTCTTCTTTAGCCGACCTCACTACTTCTAAAGCTGAATTTTATCACAAAAAAATTCAGCTCCCTCACAGACTCCCGGAAACCATTTGCTACATTTAAATCACTACTCAACCCTCCTCCTCTGGCTACATGCCTTACAGCTGAAACACTTGCCTCATTCTTTACTGGGAAAGTGGCAGCCATCAGCAACCAGTTTACTAATGTATCATGCAGCAGTCCTACTACATGCTCTGCTGCCTGGTATCCCTCTACCAAAGGCATCACTTTCTCCTTGTTCACTCCTCCCACTGAGAACGAGACACTGGCTCTCCTAACACGTAGCCGTCCTACTACGTGTCCACTTGACCCAATTCCTTCAAACCTACTGCAAACCATTGCATCTGCAATCAATCAGGCTATCACTCACACCATCAATGCCTCTTTAACTTCTGGTGTATTCCCAACTGCTTTCAAACAAGCACATGTGACACCACTGCTTAAAAAGCCTTCTCTCAACCCCGCCCAGGTTGATAACTACAGACCGGTCTCACTACTACCTTTTCTCTCTAAAACATTACAAAGAGCTGTTTTAAATCAGGTCTCTGGCTTCCTCTCCCAGAATGACCTCCTGGACCAGAACCAATCTTTTTTTAAAAAAGGACACTCTACCAAGACGGCTCTGTTGTCTGTGACTAAGCGTTAAAAACTGCTAGAGCTGCAGGTCAGTCCTCGGTGCTCATTCTGCTGGACCTCTCGGCCGCCTTCGACACCCAGCTATACCTGTCATTCTCACCAGAAGATCACTCAATCTCTGCACGGATATCGCAGTGTCTCTCTGACATATCCTCATGGATGAAGGAGCATCACCTTCAACTAAATCTCTCAAAGACTGAACTTCTGGTTATACCAGCAAAACCATCTTTTCAACACAACTTCACTATAACCATCGACTCTCTCTCTCTCTCTCTCTCACCGACAAAGGTTGCTAGGAACCTGGGTGTTATGGTTGATGACCAGCTCTCCTTCACGCACCATGTGGCCTCAGTTGCTCGATCCTGCCACTTCAAGCTTTACAACATCAGAAAAAATCAACCGTTTCTGACGCAACAGGCCACCCAACACCTGGTACAAGCAGTCGTCATCTCACGCCTCAACTACTGCAATGCCCTGCTTATTGACTGGTCTTCAATCAGCCAAAATGGACACATGTCACCCCACTGCTCATTGAGCTCCATTGGCTACCAGTTGATGCTCGCATCAAATTCAAAGCTCTTACAATCGCCTACAAGGTGATGACAGAACAGCTCCTTCCTACCTGCACTGATCACTCCTGAAGGCTTACGCCACCTCCCGACCACTGCGCTCCTCCAATGAACGTCGCCTCGCTTTACCAAACACTCACACAAAGCAATCCAGACTGTTCTCATACAGAGTTCCCCAATGGTGGAACAAACTACCTTCCACTACCAGATCAGGAGAATCTCTCACTATCTTTAATAAACTCCTGAAGACAGAGCTCTTCAAAGAGCACTTACTCTCCTAACACCTCTAACACACTAACTACTTCTAACCTCATTTCCTTCTTCTCCTCCTTCACTCCTCTATTCTATTATTTCACTTTGACCTACTTTATGCCCCATCTACAGATGTTTTTATCTTTAACTTATATAAGTTTTGTTCTTCACTATTGTAAGTCGCTTTGGACAAAAGTGTCTGCCAAATGTAATGTAATGAAATGTAATGTAATAATGAACTGTAAAGAACAGAAATAAACTGCAAAGGACACTACTGAACAGTAAAAAACAGCAATAATCTGATAAGAACAGTAATAAACAGTAAATAACAACAGGAAAGAACAACTATGGACAGTAAAAAACAGCTCTGAACAGTTAGACAGTGAAAGTGAAAAACTGTGAAAATACTAATAAACAGTAGGGAACTGTGGTTTAATTTGGTTAAATATTGGTGCTGGAAGTAATTGGTGGTGGAAGTAATTGGTGCTGGAAGTAATGTTTATAGATTTATTTAAATTTAAATCAGTATTACTCATAAATGGGGGAGGGGAAACTAAACGAGGGGGAAAGTAAGTGAAGGTTGTTGTGTAACTGGGAGAGAAGCAAAGAGTGAGCGGTGCACGCTAGCACGTCTCTGTTAACCCACACACACAACCACACACATACACACACGCACCCAAGAGAGAGGACAGGAAAGAGAAGCTCAGCTCCTACACATGGAGAGAAGAGGACAAGGAAAACTCGAGAGAGGGAGGAGCGTAGAGAGCAATGCCACTCGCTCGCAGGACAGGAGGAAGTAGGGATTTCTTGTGGATTGAAAGGGGGAAAAGAGGAAGTGAGCTGGAGCTCAAGCTAAAATCGGCCATAGATTTGCTCTACTTCACAACAAAGATCCAGCGCAGAGTAGCAGGGTACCCAGGTGTTGGGCATGAGCCCTCAGTGCTGGTCTGAAGCGTCCTTTGGTGCTGATTTTAGATTTTTCACCAGTGTCTTATTTGGATTTCCGTTCTACCTTAAATGTATACTGCAATTAAAGGCGGCTTTTAACAGTGAAAAGGCGCATTTCAAGCACAACGCTGTGGAAACACTCTGAATAACAGGGCTGCTTGTTTTATCATGGTAAACACGCAGACTACAGTCCGATAATACGCACCTCTGAATGGCGAAAAAGCAACCGATATTAAAGATATTCTTCAGTATTCTGTCACGGTGACTGTCATCAATGTTCTGTTTAAAGAACAATTACATTGACACCTCAGTACAGAAAGGTGGAATCTTTGGAACATCTGGTTTCATGGAACACACAGGGGTCATCACACAGCTAGTTAGAGAAGCAAAGGAAAGCAAGGGCAACCTGGTTGTTCATGGCTGGACTTTGCTGATGCTTATGGTTCTATACCACACAAGCTGGTTGAGGAGACTCTCCGCAGACACCATGTTCCCAATAAGATCAGCAACCTCATATTGGATTATTACAACAATTTCCAGTTGAGGGTTACCTTTGGGTCTATAACATCCGAGTGGCATAGGGGATAGTAACAGGCTGCACAATCTCAGTAACCCTTTTCGCCCTCATGGTGAAATCTGTAGAGCAGGAGTGTCGCGGGCCACTGACCAAGTCTGGATTGCGGCAGCCACCAAATAAAGCTTACATGGATGACTTGAAGGTTACAACATCGTCAGTCCCTGGCTGCAGGTGGATCTTGCAAGTCTTGAGAAGCTCATCTCATGGACAAGAATGAGCTTCAAGCCATCAAAGTCAAGGTCCCTGGTCCTGAAAAAAAGGAAAACTCATGGACAAGTCCACTATTCCAGCCCTGTCAGAATCACCAGTCTAGAGCTTAGGAAAGCTCTTTGACTGAAGCTTAAAGGACACCATCCACAAAACCTGTGAAGACCTTGGTGCCTGGCTCACCAAGGTTGACAAATCTGGGTTGCCAAGTCGTTTCAAGGCCTGGATCTACCAACATGCCATTCTACCCAGAGAGCTGTGCCCACTACTGCTGTATGATGTCGCCTTGTCAACTGTGGAAGCTCTGGAGAAGAAGATCAGCAGTTATTGCGAAGGTGGTTTGGCTTGCCGAGGAGCCTAATCAGTGCTGTACTGTATGGGTCCACCAACAGCCTACAGTTCCCCTTCAGTGGCCTCTCAGAAGAATTTGTGGTGACACGGACAAGGGAGGTCAAGCAGTGCAGGGACTCCAGGGACCCCAAAGAGGCAACAGCTGGCATTGAAGTCCGGACAGGCAGGAAGTGCCTGGAGTGCGGCCAGAAAGCTACAGGCAGCAGAGTCACGGCTCAGGCAGAAGGCCCTTGTGAGGACGATGGCAAGAGGAAAAGCAGGCCTGGGATACTTCCGAGGTAGCAAGGTGGACAGCGCCAAAGGGAAGGAGCGACTTCTCCAAAAGGAAGTGCCTGGACTAGGTGGGAGAAGACCAAACAGCGAAAAATCTCATGGTCAGACCTCTGGCGGGTTGATGGAAACCGCATCAGTTTCCTGATTCATGCTGTCTGCGACACTCTGCCAAACCCTGCAAATCTGTACACCTGGGGTAAGAATGAAACACCTACCTGCCCACTGTGGGCTGGGAGATGATCGCTTCAACACCTCCTCAGCAGCTGCCCCAAGGCTTTGGCCGATGGCCGCTACCATTGATGCCACGACCAGGTGCTCAAGACTGTTGCAGAAGTCATCACCACAATGATTCAGTCAAGCAGACACTGCCCAAGGAAGACCAACATCGCTTTCCTGAGGGCTGGAGAAAAGCCCCATGTGCGACCAAAGCACAAGTCGTGCCTGCTGTCAACAGCACCAGATTGGAAGCTGAGACTGAACCTGGGAAAACAACTTAAGGTACCTGAACAAATTGCCCAGACAAGATTGCCCCCAGACTTGATCATCTACTCAGATGCTACCAAGCAGATGATCATGTGGGAACTCACTGTGCCATGGGAGGAACACATGGTGGAGGCACATGCAAGAAAGCAGGCTAAATATCTAGACCTTGTGATGGAGTGCAGAAGTCGGGGCTGGCGGGCCCACTGTGAACCTATCAAGGTTTGCTGGACGCTCAACCTGCAAAGCTCTGGCAGGGCTAAGAATGACTGGAGCTGCTAAGCGGGGAGCCATCTGCTCCATTTCAGAAGCCGCAGAGAAAGCCACACCAGTGGCTTTGGATAAAGAGGGCAAGCCTTAACCCTTAATCAACCCTAAAATCGAACCCTACACCTAACCCTAAGTTTAACCTTTAACCTTTAAGCTTAAAATCTAACCCTAAACCCAATCCTAAAATATCAAGATAAGCGTTTGGATTAGAGTTGAATGTAGAGTTATATTCAATAGAAAATCATTTACTTTTACATTTTAGATAATTTGCATTTAATAGACATGTAATTGAATGTTAGTTGAATGTCAGTTTAGCATCAAAGAGGCCATCAAATGGACCATCCAAGTAAGTGTTACCATTTTAAAGTGCAGGGTGTGTGTGAAGTCTATGTGTGTTACTAGATGGTGCCACCATAGCTGGCTATGTACTCCAGTAAGAGAGAAGCTGCAACCTCAGGTTTCCAGAATGGTCATTTATTTTGATTCCAGACTGTTCAACATAGTACAACCAGGCAACCATGCAACTTTGCTTGTATGTATCCTTAAGCATAAAAACAGAAATAATAGGATAATAGGAATAGGATTTAATTGAACTATATCAGTTACATTGTGTTAAAGAATTAACCACTGGATGGCGCTCTAACATAACAAATAGATCACAGATCCCAAGAACACGAATGGTACAGGAAAGTGTGCTGAAGTAATTTAACTAGTGCCTTCATGGGGAATTCAGTGGAATATTACGTAACAACGTACATAATGCAAACGTGGGAAAGTGAAATACTACTATGAACACATTAATCTGTACTTTAAACATAGAAAGAGAGAATTGTTTAACCACAAATGGGAGAGAATTCCATAGTCGAGGAGCAATAATATAGATATATAATATAGATATATAATATATATACATCTGGAGAATGCCGATCACCAAAGCCTCAGAATTCAGAGGATGGTACTTTAAGAAGCCCAGCAGCAGCATATCTAAGGGATCTGCTGTAGGGAAGATAAGGAGAGATTGTTTAAAGCCTTATAGGTTAGTAAGAGAATCTTGAATTGAATCCTGTTTTTTACAGGAAGCCAGTGAAGGTGCTGGAGAACAGGTGTAATGCGGAGCAACGAAAACGGGCGGAGGAGGAAAACGGGTAGAAAACAAAAAGCCACGCCTAGCGTGCGTTAGAGTGAGGGGGAGAAAATGTAAATAAGGCTTGCCTGGAAGCAGCTACCTCTTATGAGACGAGGTTAAGGATTAACTAAACAAAAGGGGCTTCCAACGAAAACAAAACTGAACTGAGGTGCTTATGGATTAAACGCTGCTCCACCAGAGAGGGGAGGAACAGCGCGGGAGAGGGAAGGTAAACAAACCGTGCCTCGCGGTGAGAAACACACACAGACACACACAGAGACTCGAGAGGGGCGGCAGAAAAGAACACACCGCTCTGCTCCACCAGACTAGAGACAGGTAGATGGCGGCCGTGGAGCTCACTGCTCTACACAGCTCCACCAAACCCGAAGAGAAAAAGGGATAGAGATAGAGAGCCGGGGCTCGCTTGGAAAACCGGCATAGATTCGCTCTCATGAGCTTCAAAGATCCAGCGCCGAGTGGCTGGTTGGCGCTGCTTATAAGCTGTTGAAAGCAGGTGTTGATAATTAGCCAATCAGCCCTCGGCGCTGGCCTGGCGCGCCCTGGAATTCTTCTAAGGGCTGATGGCAGGGCAAGCCGGTATGAAACCTGATTGATCCGGCGATTTTAAATGGCCCCAAGTACCGTGGGGACAGTTTACTTGGGGTACCCCGCAACGGGATATCCTTGGCCGAAAGCCAGACTCGTTGGCCGACTCGAAATGAGGGGGCAGGCCGACGCCTCCTGTCTGCGAGACGTTTCTGGGTTGCCCTGGCAGACAAGAGGGCGGCCCGAGCCCTCCTCCATGCTCGGCGGCAGCGGCTGACCATCTGGTTGGCCTTGGATACTCCCGTGACCGTCTCCTGCCCGGGGAAAGCAGGCGGAGCATACCCAAACTGGCACTCAAAGGGTGACCAGACCAGAAAGGGGTGTTCCGCCCCCTCAAGCCAATGCCTGCACTGTTCCAGAGCCAACTTTACGGCCAGGAGCTCCCTGTCTCCCACGTCATACCTCTGCTCTGCAGGTGTTAGACGGTGGGAGTAGTAGGCACATGGGTGCAGTCGGCCATCCAGCCCCGCCCGCTGGGACAAGACCGCACCCACGCCTACTTCAGAGGCGTCCACCTCTACGACAAACGGGAGTCCAGGGTCAGGCAGTCAGAGAACTGGAGCCCTGGTCAGCAAGTTCTTGATAGCATCAAACGCTTCCTGGGCTTCTGTGCCCCAGCTGAACCGCCCAGACGTCTTCCTCGTCAGAGCGGTTAGCGGTGCGGCCACAGAGCTAAAGTTTCTTACGAATCGTCGAAAGAAATTAGCAAAGCGCTGGACCAGGCGCACCGAAGACGGTCGGGGCCAGTTCTCAACTGCCTTGACCTTGGTGGGGTCCATGCGCAGATTGTTATGTGACACGATAAAGCCCAAAAACGAGATGGTCTGCGCATGGAACTCCGACTTCTCCAGTTTGACATAGAGGTGGTTCTCCAGGAGTAGCTGGAGAACCCGTCGGACGTGGGTAACGTGTTTGTTTAGTGAGCGACTGTATATGAGAATGTCGTCCAAGTAAACGAACACGTACCGGTCCAACGCCTCCCGGAGAACCTCATTAATGTACCCCTGGAAGACGGCGGGGGCGTTCATCAACCCAAAGGGCATAACTAGGTACTCATAGTGCCCAGATGGGGTGATGAACGCAGTCTTCTATTCGTCACCCGCCCTCATCCTAACCAGGTTGTAGGCACTGCGCAGGTCCAGCTTGGTGGAAATGGTGGCCTGCTGCAGTGCCTCAAAGGCGGATGACATGAGGGGCAGGGGGTAACGGTTCTTGACCGTGATCTTATTGAGGCCTCTGTAATCTATACAGGGCCTCAACCCGCCATCCTTCTTCTCCACGAAGAAGAACCCGGCGCCGGCCGGGGAGGAAGAGGGTCGAATAAATCCCCGGGCGAGGGCCTCCTGGATGTATTCCTCCATCGCCCGGCGCTCAGGACCCAAAAGAGAAAACAACCTTCCCCTGGGAGGACTAGTCCCAGGGAGAAGGTTGATAGCCATGTCGCAGGGACGGTGGGGGGGCAGTATCTGAGCCTGCCTTTTACTGAATACTTCGCGGAGGTCCTGGTATTCCTCGGGTACCCTCCTTGACTCGGGAGTTCAAACGTCCGCAAACCCTTGGCTGGTGTTCCCACACCGGGGTGGCCCACGCTAATGCCCGTCCGGAGAGGAGGGAGACGATATACGCCACTTTGGCACGCTCTGACTGGAAGCGGGACGGTTGCAGCTCGAATGCAAGGGAGCACTGCAGGAGAAACCCCTACAGCCTCCTGGTTCACCACCATACCGCATGGGGGAAGGTAGTGGGGGCTCAACTTGAGGCCCCACTGAAGGTGACACAGCAATTTTTCCTTCCACCTGGGGGGGGTTTAGGTGCTTGGGTCACTGGCTGTGTTAACAGCTGGGTTAGGATCTGTTGCAAGGTCTGTTCATGCCTCCCTATAGCCTCCCTCTGGTTCCCCAGTGTGGCTTTTACCTGCTCGAGATCCGGCTGCTCTGCTGGGTCCATGTTGGGCTGGATCTTTCTGTAATGGGTTGGGAGCAGTAGCTCTCCAGCCCAGAAGGTTTTAGAACCCAAGTGCTGAGCAGTGGATCTCAAAGCAGGTAAACCCAAGAAAAAGGAAAATAATAATAATAATAATAATAATAAGAATTAATATATAATTGTTAATATATATATTAATAGGATATATAATAATATTATATAATAATATTATATATATATATATATATAAATATATATATATATACAATTATTATTATTATTAAACCCCGCTTCACGCGGGGATCGAACTCAGGCTGTCGCGGTCGCGGCCCAATGCTCTAACCGCTGAGCCAGCGAGCGGATTGGGATGTGGCTGCTTTAATCACTCTTAAGGACCTCCGCCGAAAGGGGTGGAGCAACGAAAACAGGCGGAGGAGGAAAACGGTTAGAAAACAAAAAGCCACGCCTAGCGTGCGTTAGAGTGAGGGGGAGAAAATGTAAATAAGGCTTGCCTGGAAGCGGCTACCTTTTATGAGACGAGGTTAAGGATTAACTAAACAAAAGGGGCTTCCAACGAAAACAAAACTGAACTGAGGTGCTTATGGATTAAACGCTGCTCCACCAGAGAGGAGTGGAACAGCGCGGGAGAGGGAAGGTAAACAAATATGGAGCTAAATTAGTGCCAAAACTACGCAAATAAAGAAAACGTATTCTGTAAATATGATACTACTTGCAAACAAACACAACGTGTTTTACAAATACAAAACTCGACTCTCTAACACACACGGTGTGTTTTACAAACACAAAACCTGATGGTTGTAAATATATATGTAAACTGCAAATAAATACACAGCTGTTTTCTAATACATTGCTCTTTACAAACAAATATAACACGTTTTACAAATGCAAAAAGTAATAAATAAAACAAGTAAAACATTATTTTCAAACATTACCGTGTCATGACTCACAAACACGCACAGCCCATTTGTAAATCACGTGACTTTTGGCACAGTTTTAGCAGAGTCGCAAACTCGTGTTGAGATTTTCTCACAAATACACCCAACCCTCGTACAAATGCATCGCCCCAGAACAGCAGGTGGCGCTGTGGGACACTTTACGAGAGGTGGCTGCACAGCAAAGCAAGCTCTCCTATCCAGCGCTCCCCAGAGCATTAATTTACACTTATTAAGGTGTTTAATACACCTTTAATAATCACAACTCTACTATTTTATACCCGATTTACACACGGTTTGGTTTGTTACAAACAGCAGAGATGTAATTATGATATAGGACGCTGTTACACTTTGTAAAGTATTTCTTTCTTTTTTAAAGAGCATAATACAAAGTATTTCAGCATGAAAGCTCATATTTGTGATGTGTAACAGCGTCCTATATCATAATTACATCTCTGCTGTTTGTAACAAACCAAACCGTGTGTAAATCGGGTATAAAATGGTAGAGTTGTGATTATTAAAGGTGTATTAAACACCTTAATCAGTGTAAATTAATGCTCTGGGGAGCGCTGGAAGCGAGGCTTGCTTTGCTGTGCAGCCACCTCTCGTAAAGTGTCCCACAGCGCCACCTGCTGTTCTGGGGCAATCCATTTGTACGAGGGTTGGGTGTATTTGTGAGAAAATCTCAACACGAGTTTGCGACTCTGCTAAAACTGTGCCAAAAGTCACGTGATTTACAAATGGGCTGTGCGTGTTCGTGAGTCATGACACGGTAATGTTTGAAAATAATGTTTTACTTGTTTTATTTATTACTTTTTGCATTTGTAAAACGTGTTATATTTGTTTGTAAAGAGCAATGTATTAGAAAACAGCTGTGTATTTATTTGAAGTTTACATATATATTTACAACCATCAGGTTTTGTGTTTGTAAAACACACTGTTACAAGCTGTTGAAATAAGGACAGAGACGGAGCTGTATGAAACAAGCTGCTGTATTAGCATAACAACATGAGGCGGCCTTAGCTGAGCCTCTAGGCAGAACGATAACAAAGCTGCTTCCCGTGTCACAATAAGAGTCCCAGCGTGGCTTGCACTTTAGAACAGGCATCCATCTAACATCTCCCTTTCCTGAGACATAACATTTATAGTCTTGTAACTCAGACTTATAACTAATTAAGTCAGAACGTAACCCTCCCACAGTTCACAATCACATATAAACCTGCAACTGATTAGTTTGTGACATTAGATCTTCATGTTCTTCTTTTTTTTTTTTTTTTCTTTCACTCATCCAGTCTTTTGGGAGGGCGAGACACCCGTCCACTCCTGGTGACAACACAAGGTCGCTGCGGCGACTGGGCCCACGGGGGTTCAAACCCAGGTCGTAGTGACAGTTCGTTATTGGTGCTTGGGGCCGGCTTGGGCACAGACAGATCGGCATCCTCACCTACGGATGCGTGCTCAGAGTGCGAAGTGTCGAGAAGTGTTGAGAACGACTGTCCTGCTAAAGTGGATGCTGGCAACTCAGCTACTCGCAAGTCCACTCGATTACGTTGAAAGAAAGGGCCATCCACATCGATCAAGTATGAACGAGGAGCCACTTGTTTCATGCACGTACCCAGTTTCCACACACCAGTGCGATCTCCTGGCAAGGGCCTCATCCTCACTGGGTTTCCGATAGCAAGTTCGGGGAGATCACGTGCAGACCTGTCGTATGTGCGCTTGGCAATCTGTTTTCTTTGGCGCAGTTTGTCAACAACGCCAGGTACAATGCATGGCTCCAGAAGGCAGTGCAGAACAGGCAATGCTGATTTTAACCGGCGGGCCATTAGTCTCTGAGCCGGACTGCTGTCCATTCCATCTGTGGGCGTATTGCGCCACTGAAGAATAGCCTTCCAGGGGTCACACCCATCTCTGAGAGCTTTCTTACAGAGGTTTTTTGCAATTTTGACAGCTGCCTCAGCCTTGCCATTAGCTTGTGGATGTCTGGGGGAGGAGGTAACATGTTCAAACTCCCAGGTTGCTGCAAAACGGCTGAACTCCCAACATGCAAACTGTGGGCCATTGTCTGTAATCACACGGTCTGGAATGCCATATCGAGCGAAATTTGCTTTGCAGCGTTTGATTGTTGTTTCCGCCGAAAGATCTGGGAGTAGGTCAATTTCCCAAAAGTCTGAGTAGTGATCAACCAGCAGTAGGTATGTTTTGCCACCATACTGGTAGAGATCCATACTGATGATTTGCCAGGGCCTTGTGGGAAGTTGATGAGAGAGCATTGTCTCTTTCTGCTGTCTGATAGCATACTCATTATAAGTGCTACATGTGCTGACGTGGTCTTTGATGGCATTTTGCATGCCTGGCCAGTAGAGTGTTTCTCGAGCTTGCCTGTAGCATGAAGTAGCTCCAGTATGTGTGGCGTGAATTCGGGCCAACATCTCCGAACGGAGGGACTTCGGTATGACAACTGCCTGACCCTTGAATAGAATGCCGTTTTGTACGCTAAGTTCATCTTTGCATGACCAGAACTCACGTATATCCAGGCTCACGTCTTCTTTGTGCTTTGGCCAGCCATCCAGAATGACTGCCTTAAGGTGTCACATTTGTGCATCAAGTTCAGTGTGGGCTTTAATTCTACAGAGGCGCTGATCAGTCACATTGAGGTAGTCTGACTGTATGACATGCTCCAGGTCACACTGCTCTTGCTCCATGGCACAGATGAAATGATCCTGGCACACAGGTGCTGGTTGAGTAGCGGGTGCTGTGGCCCTGCTCAGCGTATCGCTTAGATACATTTCTGGGCCTGGCTTATATACTACCTCTAAATTGTAGTTCTGTAGGGCCAGGAGCATGCACTGTAGGCGCTTTGGTGCATGTAGCATGGGCTTACTGAAGATGGCTATCAGAGGTTTGTGGTCAGTCTATGCTGTAACCTTTGCACGACCATACAGGTAATGGTGAAAGCGCTGGCATGCAAACACAATGCTGAGGCATTCCTTCTCAATTTGTGCATAATTTTGCTCTGAGGATGAAAGAGCTCTGGAAGCATATGCAACCGGCCGCCCTTCCTGCATAAGGCAACACCCGAGGCCATGTTGGCTCGCATCACTCTGTATTGTCACTGGTTTAGACACATCATAGTACTGCAAGACCGGAGCTGACGTGACCAGATGCTTTATTTCTTGTATCACCCTGTCATGTTTCGGTAGCCAGTGCCAGACTGTCCCTTTGTCTGTCAGTCTCCTCAACGGCTCACACAGTTCTGACAGTCCAGGCAGGAATCTGGCAATGTATGTGACAAATCCCACAAACCGCTGCACCGCTTTAGCATCTGAAGGTGTGGGCATGTCAATCACTGCCTTTATTTTCTCTGGGTCCGCCTTTAAGCCCTCTGCTGACAGTATGTGCCCATGGAAGCGGACTGCCGACACCTTGAACTGGAGTTTTTTTGCACTGAGTTTCAGATTAACCTCCCTGCAGCGGTTCATGAGGGCCAGCAGCTTGATATCGTGATCCTGGTTTGCTTCTAACTGTGAATCGCCACAACCCACGACTAGAATATCATCCGCGATGGGTTCTACTCCATTAAGTCCAGCCAAAAATTCATGCTGCTTCCTCTGGTACACCTCTGGAGCAACAGACACCCCAAAAGGAAGCTTGAGCCAACGCATTCTTCCCCATGGTGTCCAGAATGTGGTCATGAGGCTACTTTCCTCGTCAAGCCTACACTGGAGAAAAGCATCGCGAGCATCCACCAATGTGAAGACTTTGGCTTTGGGGAGTTTGTATAGGACATCCTCCAAAGTGGGCATGATGTAGTGTGATCGCCGAAGAGCTGTGTTAAGGTGCTTCGGGTCAATACAAAGTCGCAACTTGTCTGGTTTCTTCACAATCACCATATTGTTGATCCAATCTGTAGGATCAGTCACTGGAGCTATGTGCCCATCAGCCTGGTGCTGATCGAGCTGTGCCTTGACAGCAGCCTTCATGGCTACTGGTACATTCCTGGGGGTGCATTGCATTGGCCTCACAGCTTCATCCAAGTCAAAGTGTACCTCCTCCGGTACTGACTCTATTGGGCCGTAGAACACATCCCTGTATCTGGCCAGGAGTGTCTCCTTAGTTAAAATTGATTAATTGTTTGAACATGTGGTGGTCGACGACAGGGCATGTAAGCTGGCTGGAATCGTGAACTGAACAAGGCCCAAACGTTCACAAGTGGACCCTGACAGTAGTGGCGGCTGATCTGTTTTGACTATTTCAAACTCCAAATTGTGTGTTTTATCATTGATGCTACATGATGTTGAAAACAGCCCAAGTGAGGGCATCAGCTGTCCGGAATATAGCTTCAGTTTTGTGCTACTTGGCAGTAATGGGGTTTTGGGTGCAAGACTCATTTTATCGTTTAAGCTCATTACATCACACGTTGCACCAGTGTCTAGCTGGCATTGCTGCAGTTTGCCCTGTATGTGCAATTTGACATACCACTTCTTTCCTTTTGCCCGCATTGAGCCAATGTGCTCTGTGGCATACAGATCATCGCTCACAATGTCAGTGTTGTCCTGCTGAATGTCATCAATCTTATGTAATTTACTCTCAGTCCGTTTCTTTTTGCTCTTCAGGCAGACTCTAGCAAAATGGTTGCTGGTGCCACATGCCTTACATTGCTTGCCAAATGCAGGGCAGTGCTCCCTACCAGCCCTGTGGTTGCTACCACAGTAACGGCATTGAATAGGCACAGTATCTGTGGGTGAAGGTTGCTTGGTGGACTGCTGGCGCATTGCATTTACACAGTCCAGTGGTGGTGCATCCTGAATCATTGATTTCAGTCTCTGATTAGTCAGCTCTGCCATTCTGCACGTATCAATAGCACTATTTAGTGTGAGCTGGCGCTCTCTTAAGAGGCGTCGTCGTGTATTTTCGTCTGCAATGCCGAGCACTATTTTGTCTCTAATTAGGTTATCCTTGAGCTCGCCATATTCACATGTAGCTGCCTTTTCACGTAAGCGCGTCACAAAACTGTCAATCGGTTCGCCTTCTTCCTGTTTGCAAATGCCAAAATTGTATCGTTCATATATGACATTCTTTGCCGGCTTGAAATACTCTTCGAGAGCGTCTAGGATAGCCCTTGTATCAGCGCGCTGCTCATCTGTGAGCACCAAGTTGTGCTTGTAAATGTGACGGCATTCGGCGCCCATTACAGTTCTTAGTGTCGCTGCTTGCACCACCTCTGATTTTTCCAGCAGTTCAGTAGCTAAAGCATAATCCTCAAACTCTGCACGGAATATCTCCCAATTGCTACTCACGTCCCCTGTCAGTTTCATCGGCGAGGGTGGCGGTATGTTGCCAGGAGCCATCGCTTTTCGGGTGGTCCGAAAGAAGTAAGCAGTGCTGCGGAGCTGGATGAATGTGTCAGATAGTATCCAATTAACTTAGATCAGGAAAAAACTAAATAATCCGCTTCTGACACCATGTTACAAGCTGTTGAAATAAGGACAGAGACGGAGCTGTATGAAACAAGCTGCTGTATTAGCATAACAACATGAGGCGGCCTTAGCTGAGCCTCTAGGCAGAACGATAACAAAGCTGCTTCCCGTGTCACAATAAGAGTCCTAGCGTGGCTTGCACTTTAGAACAGGCATCCATCTAACACACACCGTGTGTGTTAGAGAGTCGAGTTTTGTATTTGTAAAACACGTTGTGTTTGTTTGCAAGTAGTATCATATTTACAGAATACGTTTTCTTTATTTGCGTAGTTTTGGCACTAATTTAGCTCCATAAACAAACCGCGCCTCGCGGTGAGAAACACACACAGACACACACGAGAGGGCGGCAGAAAAGAGCACACCGCTCTGCTCCACCAGACTAGAGACAGGTAGATGGCGGCCGTGGAGCTCACTGCTCTACACAGCTCCACCAAACCCGAAGAGAAAAAGGAATAGAGATAGAGAGCCGGGGCTCGCTCGGAAAACCGGCATAGATTCGCTCTCACAAGCTTCAAAGATCCAGCGCCGAGTGGCTGGTTGGCGCTGCTTATAAGCTTATAAGCAGGTGTTGATAATTAGCCAATCAGCCCTCGGCGCTGGCCTGGCGCGCCCTCCGATGCCCTGGAGGACACCTCGATCGGGCACCAGCCCTTACACTTACATTGTTTTTACGTTTCTATGTTTTCTTAATGTAGTTGTGTTATCTTCTTTTTGCTATGTTTTCTTAATGTAGTTGTGTTATCTTTTTGTTTGCTATGTTTTCTTAATGTAGTTGTGTTATCTTTTTGTTTGCTATGTTTTCTTAATGTAGTTGCGTTATCTTTTTGTTAGTGCTTAACTCCACTCTCTGCAGGGTTTTATGCCCTAGAGCAATACAGTTCCTATATCAGGTGGTGATGCTGCCCATCAGGATACTCTCCACAAGAGAGCAACATGACAGCCATGCTTGCCCCATCTTGTAAATGACTACTTCTACTATGATCTATGGTAATAAAACCAGAGGTACTGAAGAGTGCTAATGTGAGGCATAAATATGCTTAACTTCCCGCAGAGCAAGTATAATATAGTGAATATAGTGGGTACCCCTTCTGCAACCATAGATAAATATTACAATAACTACATATTCTCTCTTTTGACTTAGTTATATAAACTTAATACAAATAAACAGCCCACAAATACAGCTACAAACTACAAAAGTGTACAATAGACCCAACAATCAAGGCTTAATTTGCCTACAAGTACAGCCGTTCAACAAAGATCACTCATTTGTATGTACAGTACATTAGGGCAGCCGAAACATTAGGTACACACAAAAACTCACCAGTGAGGCGGTCTATTATTGTGAATTAGTTGCACATTGAAGGACAGTCTTTAAAAAGTGTTTTTAATATAATATGACACAATATCTGTCTCATTTGCAGCCGCAATTCCATGATAGTTAGCTAACTATTGAATTAATCCAGCATGAGCTCCATTTACGCCTAAGCAACGTGTAAAACCTTCACCACAGCGCCGAGAAGGGGTTAGACAGCCATGGCCCCGCCCCCGTAGTGAAAAACATGAATCTGATTGGTTAGTAGAACCGCTGCTTCTAATGGGTTCTGTTACATTAAAGGTACATTCTGTAGGAACTGAGAGTGCTGGCAACCTCGGGAGTGGAGTAAGTGTTGGGGAAGGAGCAGCAGGAGGAGTCAGAGGACAAAACTGACACAAACTCTGGGACAGACTGCACACTTAAAATAGGAACCTACTGCTGAAGCCCTGCTGACAAGAGCTGCCAGTGCTTTCACTCAACATGTTTCCTTAATATCTGATGAAACATCCTGATTATTTTATCATTTACTACTGAAAATAAGTTACATATTTGTCCTTTAAGTTGCACCTATCGCTCACACAGATGTGCAATGCACACAGATTATTAAGTCCCTGTAGAAAACAGTTGCAAATAAAACAAGTCTAATTAAATGGAACAGATTAAAATAAACGTATAGGCACAATGCTAATGCTAATGCTAATACTAGGTGTTGGCTAGAGGGGTATAAGGGGTATGAGTTGTGGAGTAGTGAACCTGTGTTCTCTGGAATGATGGAGCTTCTTCTAATACTTTTGGATGGGTTAGGGATGAAGGTGGAGATAAAAACCCTTACAGCAATGTTTCAACAAGGACAGAATTATTCTTATTCATTAATTATTCTTAAAATAAGGATTTAGCAGGTATCCCAATAATAATCGTCCACAGTGTTCTATTTTTTGAGGACTATATTTTGGTCAGCAGTTTCTTTTGTACTTTGTTGATGGACGTCTGATGGAACTTCAAATCAGTGTAAATTTCATACGCTGTCACGTTCTCATCCTGTGTCTCTCCTGTCTGTCTGTGTTTTTTCTGCCCTCCTGTTTGTTTATTTACCTTTTTCACACACATGGCCCTGTGTTCCTCCCATATCTCTGCCTTAGTGTTTTCACCTGTGTTCATTTGTAGCTCAGCCCCCTAGTTACCTCTCCCTAGGTGTTTGCTGTTTCCTGTTTACTTTTGTATATATAGCCCCCTTGTTTATAAGTTCCCTTTTCGGATCTTGAATGTTTTATTGTCAGTTCAGGTTGTGTGTGTTTTCTTTTAATGTGTACTCCGTGTTTCTGTGTTTTTTGTTTTATTGTGTGTTTTGGTTTTCAATTAAATAAATATACTCGCATTAGCGTCCACCTCTGCGTCTCCCTTGCTGCATCCTGACATAAGCAGACATTAAAACTTCATATGTGAATACCCTTGGCGTAGAAAAATAGGAAAACAAAGAAAAACAATATAGGCCAATCTTTTAAAAATTATACTCAAAACAGCATACATTTCTCTGGAACCCTTTAACCGATAGTTTTCTTTTGGGAGAGGAATCTCTAGATAATCCTTAAGAAACCTTTCTTTAACACCCAAAATGATATCCGAGTAGAGTATTATCTATGTTTTAAAGTGCCTGTGGGACAACATGTTTAGAAGTTATTATAGAAGTGCAGTGTACTGGCAGCGTACTGACATGCTGTGTTTTTTTCCAGGAGCGTTCCTGATCCCGTACCTTATAGCGCTGGTGTTTGAGGGTCTGCCACTCCTTCACATGGAACTGGCCATTGGACAGAGACTCCGCATGGGCAGCATTGGAGTGTGGAAATCTATCTCACCTTACTTAGTGGGAGTAGGTGAGTTATTTCAATGTTCTGGAGCAAAAGGGTTAGGGTTGTTCACCTCCTGTATACAAAATCTGTTTTTCGATAGGCTGTTGCTTTTATATGAAGACAATACGCTTTTTTTGACAAAAGCATTTTGCTTTTTACAATGCTTCATTATTTCTAGAAAACACAGTGTCATTCTTTTGTGTTCAAACTTTTACACAAACAATGATCTGCCATGGCCACAACCACAACAATTTTTGAGATGTGAGGGTGACTCTCCATGGCCTGGTTATGAATTTTTCTGCGTAAACCTCACACATTCCCCATTGGTTCCTGGCACCATCTGTTTGTATACGTCTACTCCCCTCGTGCATTGTCAGTGTGTAGGGTGCTGTCCCTGTGCAGTGCGGACAGCCTTCTTCCTTTCAGTAAATCAAATGCATGCATAAATGTTATCTTATATTACTTCAAAGGCAATGCAAATTACTTCTCATAAATATCAATAGGGTCTTTCTTTCCTTTGGTAGAGACATATGAAAGCCTATGCCCTTTCTCTTAAAGATTACCTAGCACTAAAACCCTGTGGAAAACAATTGGAGGGCATAGTGGTGGAACTAAATAATGCTAGTTTCATCTCTGTAAACTGAAGAGTTCTTTTTTGGTCTCTGTCGATTTTACGCTAATGCCTGGTCAGTGTGAGCATCTCTGCACTGCTGATGCTGTAAGTATCGCTACTGAACAGTGATCGGCATTGTGTTCACAGGTGTAGCTTCTATGACTGTGTCGTTTTTGGTGGGGCTGTTTTACAACACCATACTGGCCTGGGTTCTGTGGTACTTCTTCCACTCCTTCCAAAACCCACTGCCCTGGGAGCACTGCCCAGTCAACGCCAACCAGACAGGTGAGTGACCTATGGCAGCAGAACAACAGGACATGACAACATGAGAGCAACAGACCGAAGGACAGCAGAACAGGAAAACCCATGTGCAGTGGAACAAAAGTAGGAGAACAACAGAACTTCAGAACAGCAGAAGAATAGGAAAGTCAGGTAGCAGAACCACTGAACATTAGAAAGGCAAAACTGCAGGACAGGGGAAGAGTAACACTATAGAACAACTGACAAGCAGAGCAGCAGGACAATATAAGAGCAGAACAAAAAAGTGCAAAACAGCAGAACATCAGATACACATTAGAACGGTAAATCCATATTGTCTGGTTCTCTCTAAGAAATACATTACAGTGCACTTCAATAAATCAATCAATCTATTAATAATATACATGCACAGTATTTTCTGGACATTTTTATATTGTAATGGACAACAGCTATAGTCAAGTCAACCGATGGTTGTTTCGATCAATTATCAGAAAAATAATTATACCATGCGTCAGCCTGTAAAAGTTACATAGTTACTTTTAATTATTTCATATAAAAAAGTACAGCAAATCATAAATTAAATCATTTTAAATTAACTATTGTTCCACTTATTATTTTGGACCTTTCGGGCAGTATTTGTTCAGACCACCACATAAAACTTTTTCAAGAAGAAGTGGCATAGGTTCATTCTATTTTTTTTTCTTTACTGTTAAAAAGTTATGGTTATATAGGTGCTATAAACCGTATTTTTATAGAGTTACAGGGCATTATTATTATGTGTCAAAAGTTTGGACACATCCAATTCTCATTTTTTTTCTACATTTGTTGCAGATTATTATTAAAGCTATCAAATCTATGGCATATTAATTTACAGTTCAGTAAACAAGAGTTATGCAGTAAACAAAACATGAAAATAGTCAACAAAACCTTTTATTATAAACTCTTAAGCTCCAAGCCTAATTCTACCAATTACTGCCTGAAAATACATACCCAAATTTTAAAGCTTTTTACACTAACATTAAATTATTCAGAGAATTTTAATTTTTTCAATGAATATTAAAAAATTAACTTAAAAATATACATTTGAACATGATATACTTAAAATATGGTAAAACAAGAAAAAAAATACAGGTGCTTGTCAGATTTTCTAATTTTTAATCTTAAAATGAAATATTTATACGTGTGTTTATATAAGTGTTTTACAGTTGTTTATTTAGCTACAAGGTTTTTACATTCACCATGTAAAATTATAAACTGGTTCACTGGTTAGATATTATAGTGATCTGCTCCTGGGATATTACTTTCTTTTTCCAAAGGACTGGAAACTTTATAAGAACAAAAACTAATAATTTTATAACTTATTTTGCAGTAAAGAATGTGTTTCTCTATTTTTAAATCTGCTCAGGGACAGTGTCGGGTTACAGACCCTGCCCCAGCTCTGTCTCCACCTAACGCGGCACCTGATTGGCTGGGTGTTGTGTGACTATTGACCTAGTTACCCAGAGGTAGACAAGCTGCTGTAAAACTGTATAAAACAGTTTAACACACTCTTTAGGCTCTAATTCAGGAACTGTACAGTGAAATGGTTTGCAGTTCCGTAATCTTGAGAGTTAGCTGGTTGGAATGATGTATAACAAATATGGACGTACGTAAAAAGCAAATATGCAAATTATAAGTAATATTTTAATAAATAAAAGGAAATACAGCTAAATAGGCTAGACAAGACTGAGAGATTCTAAGCTTTAATATATGGCATATTGTGTGTGTATTTATTGAGCCTGTAATTATTCATAAACACAGCCAGATATTAATTATGAGATTTTTCTGGCCCGCGGGTGGGCCAGGGCGTGTTAAGACAATAAAGTAGAAGCTTTTGCTTTGATGCCAGTGTTACCTACTCTCAACGCTCTCTTCGCTCAGCTTGGAACCTAAAAATGCTTCTTTAAGGATGAGCCAAACTCACGCGTCGCTAAAGGTGGGTAATCCAGGTCCAGAAATAAAAAAACATCCCATGGATTAGGTTGAACTAGCTCCAGAGCCAGCCAGGCAATGGGAGCGAAATCCTGGGATGGATTTTTACTTTTTGAACCTTGATTACCCACGTCTACACCTAAAAACTCGAATAAGCTCTAGACCTAGCAAGCAAACCAAGCCATAGCAAACATTACAAATACCCCATTAGTGCATCACTAGGATACTACAATACCTTATCAACATATAACTGTAGGAAACATTCAGTTTACCTCAATATGCCTTTTTTAATTAGATGGTGAATGTTTGAACACCATTAGCTCGTGCTGCTGAGCTGCATCGCATCCGACAAGAGTTGTTTTTGCATCCAGCCATTCCGAAGCCCCTCGCTGCAGCTGGAGACGCATAATTGGGGTCTTTCTACCAACTTTCTCACTGGCACACTTCTGGAGTTTGACGTGACGTGCAGGTCATGCATTAAATACAAACCAATAGAGGGTGTGAATGGTATATGTTTGTACTTGTTATCCAAAGATATAAACCCACACACAAACTGGAACTGTATCATCTTTAACAATGAATTCAGGTTGTGTTTGTGATCAGACATCTGTCAGGTATAAGAATGGAGATCCTGAATTCTGTAATCCTGTCTTTGCTGTGGAGTGACACACCTGTGTACCTCCATGCCCAACCTTCATTGTCTCATCTTGTATCCAGGCTTAAGTCTCCAACAGGGTACTAGAGCCTCATTTAAGTTACAGTACAGTTTTCACCAATAAACTCATTCTTTTACTTTAATATTGTGATCATTCTAACATATCATCATTACCTTCACACAGATAAAGATAATTATATTACAATCTTCTTGTGTGTTATTTTTTGTCAGTTTGTGTGTGTGAGTATAAAGGTGTTGTGTTGTTGGTGTTGCAGGTTATTTGGAGGAGTGTGAGAAGAGCACTGCTGTGAATTACTTCTGGTACAGAGACACGCTTAACATCACCCCCAACATCGAGATCAGTGGAGATCCGCAGTGGTGGCTGGTGGTGTGTTTAGCCTCAGCCTGGTGTATCGTCTACATCTGCTTCATCCGTGGCATTGAGACCATCGGAAAGGTTTCCATATATATTACTAGCTCCAGCTTTAAATTTCCACATACTGGCCACTTTATTAGAAACGCCCCCCTTGTGCTTCTGTAAATACGTTGTTTGTGTTGTGCTGTAGGCCATATACGTTACGGCTACGTTTCCTTACCTGGTGTTGACGATCTTTCTGGTGCGGGCGTTAACTCTACCGGGCGCTACCATCGGCCTGCGCCACCTCTTTACCCCAAACGTGAGTCACATTTCTAACACAGCTTTTGCTGTTAAAAAAAGATTTACTGACCACAGAACTAATGTGAATGACTGAGATTTCTGATCCCTAAACAGTGGGAAACTCTAAAGAACCCAACAGTGTGGCTGGACGCCGCCACCCAGATTTTTTTCTCTCTGTCTCTGGCTTTCGGAGGCCTCATCGCGTTTTCCAGTTATAACCCACAAAAGTAAGTCATCACTGGATTAAGCCAGCAGCTCTGGTATTTGATCTTTATTTGGTAGCTTTAAAGGGCCAATATCCTACTTTACTTCATTCCTTTGCTTGGGTTATAAACCAAAAGATATTTAATATTTATTTTCACATTATTATTTCCATGATAATGACTGGAATATTTAACTGAGGTGATACACAAATCGTCCCTGTACTTAGTAAACCATATTCAAAGAACATTCTCAACTGAAGCAGTTTTACCCACCATACTCCACCACACCCACATTCAAGTGTTCTTCTGCATTTGTTTTAGAACATCCAGTTTATATGAATGGTTTCTGGTCATATCGTAATTTAAGTAAATGCAGTACTTAGAATTCCAATATAACCTTATTTAAAACATATCTAATCAGCTTTAACACACAACACTAAAACAAATAACTTATCCACCACCTTCCAGAGAAGAGGCGCTGCATCTGTATTTGAAGGAGGTAAATTTAAACTTTCACATAAACAGCCATACATCTGCTCTTACTGCTTACTTTGCTGTATAGGGAAACCAACACCCGAACATCCTGACCCTGATAAATGGCTCTTTGTAAGACAGTAGCCTAAGAGCTAACCTAAGGCTCACAAGCACCAAACACACCCACTTCAGAATCAAGCCATGTTTCTGAGTCAGGATCTGTTCTGGTGTTGGTTTCCCTCCACAGACTAGTAAGAGCAGATGTATGGAGGTGAATATTTAAATGAACCTCCTTTAACCGCATGTATTTATTATTATTATTATTATTATTATTATTATAAGTAGTAGTAGTATTTAATAAATAAAATATTTTTTTATAAAACCTCTTACACTCCTAAAACACCGCCTGTCATGGCTCAAGACACGTTAAGTTAAGGTGTATATATAATAAGTGTAACAGGTAAAATCAGTATTCATGCAATTGACAACCTGGTAGTGCATATGCAGTGTCATGTGATTGTGACAAATGTTCAGTTATACATATCCAAGGCCAAAATAAAGTGATGGTTTGCATCATATTTATATTTATATATACACTGCTCAAAAAAATAAAGGGAACACTCAAATAACACAATATAACTCCAAGTAAATCAAACTTCTGTGAAATTAAACTGTCCACTTAGGAAGCAACACTGATTGACAATCAATTTCACCTGCTGTTGTGCAAATGGAATAGACAACAGGTGGAAATTATTGGCAATTAGCAAGACACACTCAATAAAGGAGTGGTTCTGCAGGTGGGGACCACAGACCACGTCTCAGAACCTATGCTGTCTGGCTGATGTTTTGGTCAGTTTTGAATGTTGGTGGTTCTTTCACACTCGTGGTAGCATGAGACGGACTCTACAAACCACACAAGTGGCTCAGGTAGTGCAGCTCATCCAGGATGGCACATCAATGCGAGCTGTGGCAAGAAGGTTTGCTGTGTCTGTCAGCGTAGTGTCTAGAGGCTGGAGGCGCTACCAGGAGACAGGCCAGTACACCAGGAGACGTGGAGGAGGCCGTAGGAGGGCAACAACCGAGCAGCAGGACCGCTACCTCCGCCTTTGTGCAAGAAGGAACAGGAGGAGCACTGCCAGAGCCCTGCAAAATGACCTCCAGCAGGCCACAAATGTGCATGTGTCTGCACAAACGGTTAGAAACCGACTCCATGAGGATGGTATGAGGGCCCGACGTCCACAGATAAAGGAGGCTCACAGCCCAACACCGTGCAGGACGCTTGGCATTTGCCAGAGAACACCAGGATTGGCAAATTCGCCACTGGCGCCTTGTGCTCTTCACAGATGAAAGCAGGTTCATACTGAGCACATGACAGACGTGACAGGGTCTGGAGACGCCGTGGAGAGCGGTCTGCTACCTGCAACATCCTTCAGCATGACCGGTTTGGCAGTGGGTCAGTAATGGTGTGGGGTGGCATTTCTTTGGAGGGCCGCACAGCCCTCCATGTGCTCACCAGAGGTAGCCTGACTGCCATTAGGTACCGAGATGAGATCCTCAGACCCCTTGTGAGACCATATGCTGGTGCGGTTGGCCCTGGGTTCCTCCTAATGCAGGACAATGCTAGACCTCATGTGGCTGGAGTGTGTCAGCAGTTCCTGCAAGATGAAAGCATTGAAGCTATGGACTGGCCCGCCCGTTCCCCAGACCTGAATCCGATTGAGCACATCTGGGACATCATGTCTCGCTCCATCCACCAACGTCACGTTGCACCACAGACTGTCCAGAAGTTGGCGGATGCTTTAGTCCAGGTCTGGGAGGAGATCCCTCAGGAGACCATCCGCCACCTCATCAGGAGCATGCCCAGGCGTTGTAGGGAGGTCGTACAGGCACGTGGAGGCCACACACAATACTGAGCCTCATTTTGACTTGTTTTAAGGACATTACATTAAAGTTGGATCCGCCTGTAGTGTGTTTTTTCACTTTAATTTTGTGTGTGGCTCCAAATCCAGGCCTCCATTGGTTAATAAATTTTATTTCCATTGATGATTTTTGTGTGATTTTGTTGTCAGCACATTCAACTTTGTACAGAACAAAGTATTCAATTAGAATATTTCATTCATTCAGATCTAGGATGTGTTATTTGAGTGTTCCCTTTATTTTTTTGAGCAGTGTATATATATATATATATATATATATATATATATATATATATATATATATATATATATATATATATATATATATATATATATATATATATATATATATATATATATTTTTTTTTTTTTTTTAGCTCACAGAAAATGAAATGTTTAAATAATTAATGTTTAATATGTTGACATAATGAAAAATAAAATATGACATACAAATAATTTTAAAATGCTTAATTAAAAATAATTTCTATATGGTAACTATTTGTAGTGCTTGTTGAGAAGAAGCATTTTTACAGTGTAGGAAAAGTAATGATCCACCAGTCCCACACTTTATTTGTACAAAATTTACTTCCTTACAACAACATAGCTTAACTCAGGATGTTGTTGTGAAATCTCAGTTGTGATTTAAATAACGTTTGTAAACATTTGAAATGTATTTAAATCATTCATGTTAAAATAATGCAACGCAAAATGTTTATATTACATGCTATATTTTATTCATTAAAATATATAGACTGTATGTTTTGCGGAAAAAACATTTTTGTGGTTTGATAGTTTGAAGTTCAGACTAATGTAAAAAATGAAACAATCCCCTAAATGTGACAGATTTTGATGTGCTTGTTGTAAGCCATAAAAAATAAAGATGCTTTTAGTAGATTGCAGTATTTTGCACTATAAGGCACACCAGATTACCAATGAACATCCACAGGGTGATATTAGCTAATGTTTGTGCCATGTTGTTTGTTTTAACACATTAAACGCACAGGCTACAGGTCGATATTGTCACGTCTGGTGCTGTTAGCTCCTCTGTCCCTTCCACACCCAGCTCTAATGGAGGCTCTCAGGTTAACAACTACACTACGCAGAATGCACCACCCGCTGACATCACGCACACACCTGATCACGTGACACCTCACCTGCTTCCTCCAGGAAGTCCCGAATACTGATTACTGGCACTATTTAAGAGTACACCACACACACACACACACACGCCGCGTATTGTAGGTTCTCCTCATTACAAAGCGTTACTTTATCTCTTGTCTCTATTTATCTCGTGTATGACTTTGCCTTTGTTTTCTCGACGCCGATTATTGCCTTTGCCTCTGATATTGGATTTTCTGTGTTTGACCTGGACTGTGTTTTCACTACTGCCTTTTGGATTATCTCTGCTACTGGATATCTCGTGTATGAACTCTGGACTGTCTCTCATTTATGGTATGGTTTTTCCTACATTGCTCTTGTTTATGGTGATTACCTGCTTTTCTGAATCGACTACGATTTGCCTCTGTTTATTTTATAATAAACATTATTTTATCAGTATCTGTACGTGTCTGCATTCTGTACAAACCATGACAGAATACGCGGCCGTTCAAGATCAGATAACAGATACTGAAGCTATTAGATCTGGTTTAGCCAACCAGGGGAGGCTACTCGGTCAGCACCAGCAAACGCTCGCTGGTGTGACCCAAGCCGTGTGACCCAAGCCGTTTCTGAGCTAGCCCGCCTGTCCGGCACCTCTGTGGCTACGCCTGTTCGGTACTCCCTGCCCGTCGTGGGGTGGACGTCGTCGTGGTCGTCCCCGTTCCGTCTCCGTTCCGACTCCCTCGGGGGGAGGTACTATCACGTCTGGTGCTGTTAGCTCCTCTGTCCCTTCCACACCCAGCTGTAACGGAGGCTCTCAGGTCAACAACTACACTACCCAGAATGCACCACCCGCTGACATCACGCACACACCTGATCACGTGACACCTCACCTGCTCACCTGCTAATAAACATTATTTTATCAGTATCTGTACGTGTCTGCATTCTGTACAAACCATGACAGATATGCTCATCTCTGAATGGTGAAAGAGCTAACGCTTAGCTTGGTTAGCGGGAAATGCTAATGCTGCACCAGCAGTGCTAGCCGGGGTTAGCAGCAGGCTATAGGTCGATAAAACTCACCTCTGAATGGCAAAAGAGCTAGCGCTTAGCGGAGTTAGTGGGTAACGCTAATGTTGCTCCAGCAGTGCTTGCTGGGAGTAGCAGCAGGCTACAGGCCGATAATACTCACCTCTGAAAGGAGAAAGAGCTAGCGCTTAGTGCCACGAAGGCGCACTGACAATTTTTGGATTTTAAGTGTGCCTTATAGTGCAAAAAATATGATAATGATAATTTAGAAGACAGAGGACTTACTCAATAAAAACAGGAAATAATATATATATATATATATATATATATATATATATATATATATATATATATATATATATATATATATATATATATATATATTTATATGGGGAAGTAATAGACATGAATCTTTAGATCTTGTCTGATACAGGCCCTTTGATTTGTGTGTATGTTTTCAGGAACAACTGTGAGCGAGACGCTCTGATAGTGGGATGCATCAACAGCGCTACTTCCATCTATGCCTCCATTCCCATTTTTGCCATTCTGGGGTTTAAAGCTCTGTCCAATTATAACGACTGCTTAAACGGGTAAGAGGTCAGAGGTCAGGTGAGATTAGAAAAGAACACCCACCAAAGAATGTGTTCTGGGTTTGTTTGGCCACCAGAGGGCGCTTGAGAGTAAGTAAAAAGAAATAGTTTATAACCGTTTGATCCTTTTTATATTAAAAACTGTGATCATTTTCTCAAAACAGAACAATATCACATTAGCTTTTAAACTCAGTGCCCGGACTGTAACTTCATCTCAGCTCACCAACCAGTCAGGCAGCTCACAGTAGCAGTAATGCTACAGACATTACTGCCTAAAACAAGGAAACTAGAATTCTGTTTATTCCTATGTTTAAGGTTTGTAGTCATTTAGCTCTATTTACACTCATTCATTGAGGACTTACTCAAGGGCTCCCTCTAGTGATATTCAGTCCTTTACTTATACAACAGGATGTGGGATTGCGCTCCCTTAATCGGCACTAGGTGAGATGTTCCTCAGCCTGTGTTAGTGTTATTCCTCTCCTCCCTCTGTAGAAACATCCAGCAGCTGACTAACACCTTCAACATCCCCGATATGAACATAACCCTAGAGAACTATTACCAGCGCCTGTCAGATCTGAACGCCTCATATCCATACCAGGTGGGGCAGCTCAGCCTGAAGACTTGCAACCTCCAGGCCCTACTTGATCAGGTACAACTGCTGCTTGATACTAATACTGCCCTATATTGCTCCATACTGCTCTAATGCTGCACTTTGCTTTACAAAAAAGTATACTCACACTTTATTTTAATGAGTAAACTTAAGTAAAGTTGAAGTATATTTCCCAAGTATATATTATGTAGTAAGTATACTAGGATCAGTCTACTTGTAGTAGACATCTAATGTACTATTTCAGGATTTCTTGGGACTAAATTGGCCCAATTTTAGTATATAAAAGTATTAAGTATGCTTTAGGTGTATAAATTGTACACTTAAGTACTCAACTAGTTTAATAATAGGGGCAAATTTAACTTACATGTAAACTAGTAATGTACTCTTAGTTTACTGTTTGTACACTTAAAGTATTCTTCAAAATGTATTTTATTTTCACGTTAAGTAAACATTTAGAACAAAAGTAGTTTACACCTATGTTCAATTTTGAAGGTCATGTATACTTTGAACTATACTAAAAGTGAACTTATAAGTGTACTGTTAGTTTACTACTACTAACTTTTATTCCACTTTTTAGCTTTTTAAAATACACTTTACTCTAAGTAAACTACTAGTTCAGTTTATTCCTAAAGCATACTTATAAGTCTTTTAAGTGAACTTGACATAATACTTACAGTTTACTTATATATTACTTTTGCACTGTGAAGTATACTAATAGGTTTAGATGTAGGTCTTTTTAACTGTTCTTTAATTAGATTTACTAATAGACTACACATAAGCAAGAATAACAAGACATACTCAGGATATGTATGTGGTAATGGATTATAATATGAATGAAGCCTGTTACAAAACTATCACACCTTAAAATGTGCCAAAAGTTCAGGTTCTGTGGCACTTGCGTAAGGTATTCCAAATCCAAATCAAATGCCCAGAGCTGCGTGATTAAAACATTCTAACTGGTGATTTTTGGCGAGAATTTTAAGTTATTATGCATTCACACAGGTCTAATATATTCATGTGTACAGCCACACCAGTAATAAAAGCAGTTCGAGTTCATGTCAACTTTGATGCAATTAGTTGTGGAGAGTGTAAAACAGAGAGTATAAAACATTAATAGAGGGTGGCTAATTACTCCAGCAGATCTGAATTTTAGGAACTACTAAGAAACCAGCACCCTGAGATCTAAGTAATCGCGGTGGTTCATAATAGGAGATGAGGTCTCGTAAATACTCAGGAGCGAGCCCGTGTAGGGCTTTATACGTTAACAGGAGAATTTTATAGTCTATGTGGAATTTGACTGGAAGCCAGTGCAGTGCTGATAGGACTGGACTAATATGCTCAAATTTTTGAACTAGCTGAAGTTTATTTAAGTTACTGCAGGAACATCCAGACAGTAGTGCATTACAATAACCTAGCCTTGAGGTAATAAAGGCATGGACTAATTTTTCTGCGTCATGCAGCGTTAGGGCATTTCTTAGCTTGGCAATATTACGGAGGTGTAGAAAAGCTGTTCTAGTAACATTAGATATGTGTTTATCGAATGCTAGTTCTGAATCTATAATAACTCCAAGATTTTAATCTGCTGAACCAGGGGTGGCTGAGAAGTCGGCCAGATTAAGCATTAAGTCTGATCATTTATTTCTAGCAACTTTTGGGCCTAATAGGAGAACTTCTATTTAATAGGAGGAAGTTGTGCGACATCCATGATTTTACATCTTTGACACAATCCTCGATTTTCTTTATTCTCATTCTGTCATCAGGTTGGGCTGATGATTTGTTTTCTAAGAACTTTGCCCAGTGGGAGCATATATAATGTAAATAATAACGGTCCAAAGATAGAGCCTTGTGGAATTCCATATCTTACCATAGTATAATTGGAAGGAATATAATTTTTTCTCTTAAACTGATAACGATCGGTTAAGTATGATTTAAACCATGATAAAGCAGTTCCAGTTACACAGACCATGTTCTCTAATCTTTCTAAAAGGATAGTATGATCTGTTGTATCAAAGGCTGCGCTCAGATCGAGAAGCACCAGAAGGGAAACACAGCCTTGGTTGGTGGCAAGAAGCAGATCATTTGTTATTTTATCTAAAGCTGTCTCAGTGCTGTGATGGGGCCTAAATCCCAATTGGAATTTTTCATAGATCTGGTTTCTTTGTAGATAAGAGCAAAGTTGTTTTCTAATATCTTAGAAATAAACGGTACGTCTTAAATAGGTCTTCTTGATCAGAGGTTTAATTACAGCTGTTTAAAAGGTACATGGCCTAGGGTAAGCGATGAGTTTACTATCATTAACAGTGGTTTAATTATATCTGTATCTATACCTGTTTTAGTCATTTTGTGGGGACTGCATCAAGTGTGCAGGTTGGGCTCTTTAATGATGAGATAATTTTCTCTAGTTCTTGCTGTGGAAGTGGGTTAAAGACTTCCAACCTAACTTAGATAACTTTGTTTTGTTCTATATCAGCTGCACCAGGTAACAGAGAGGATGTGCTATTTATCTGTTGTTTTTTTCCTGAATGTTTTAAATTTTACTATTGAAGAAGTCCATAAAAGCGTTGCTGGTGTAAATGGCTGGAATCGGAGGTTCGGTACCTGCCTCTTTTTTAGTTAATTTGGAAATAACACTAAAGAGACCTCTAGGATCATTTTTATTAATCTCTATCTCAGATAGACCAGATATGCTGAGCGGGCTTTATTAAGTTCTTTTCTATATTTGATAAGACTGTCTTTCCACGCAGAGTGATACACTTCCAGTTTAGTTGATCGATATTCACGCTCTAAATTTCGTACTAACTGCTTTAAGGTACGAGTTTGATCATTGTACCACGGTGCAAGCTTTTTCTGTCTGTCTATTTTGTGTTTAAGTGGTGCTACAACATCTAACCGTGCGTCCACACCGAAAGCGACGCGAGCGACAAAGCAGCCGGAAGTCATTCATTTTCAATGAGAGCGAGCGACACTGGGCGACAGGCAGCGACGCGGCGCGACGCGATGCGAAGCGGGCGGTTTGAGCGACGCGAGAGAGTTGACCAGAACTTAACTTTATGCAAATGAGCAGCGACGCGCGGCGGCGACTACCAATCAGAAACAGATTCTCATATGTCCGGCCTGAAATCGCTGCTCTGATTTTCGGTTCCTACTGAAGATTTATTCCGCCAGCAAAACGGAAAGAACAGAACTGAACTGAGCTGATCTGAGGTAAAATACTCCACTTCACCAGCAGCTACCCCACTATAGTACTATCCTTACAGAATTACCTTATTTAATAGAAAACTATATATGAAACTGAGGAAATTATTTATAAATTAAAAAAACTAAGGGAATATTTTTTTAAATTAACAGAACCTTTTATTGAAACAAAGGGAATTATTTATTAAAGTTAACATAATGATTTATTACAACTGAAGAAAGTAATTAATACATTTAACGTAACAATTTGTTCAAACTGAGGTATGGAATTTGAAACGATTTAGGTAAAATTGAGGGAATTATTCATTACATTTTACAGAAAGATTTATTAAAACTGAGGGAATTATTTATTAAATTAAGAGAAAGACTGTTTATTAAATCAAGAGGATGATTTAATATATTTAAGTAAACATATTAATTACAAGAATTTATTTTAGACATTAAGTTAACAATATTTGAAATTATGGACAAATTAAGAGAATGATTTACTACATTAAGGAAAATAATGTATTATATTTAAGTAAACCCATTTATTGTAATATGAAATAATTATGTTAAATAATTGTACTTAAAAATAGTTATAAAAGTTTTTAATGTTTAGGAATTGTGTAGAGAGGCTGAACCCTTGTTTCTGTATGTGCCGTATTTGGAAAACGCCCACCAGCGACAGCTCGTTCTGAGTGAGACACGCCCACAAGCGACACAGAGCGATTTTATCGCGTTCGGTGTGAACGTACAGTAAGGTGGAGCAAAAGGTATTGTGACGATTGTCACAGGGTGTTTGTGTGGATGTGCTTATAGTGTGTCTGTAGGGGTGGGTTTATGTTAATCGGGGGGCAGCAGGGCATTGTGGTGGTGTATTTTGGGTGGTTTAGGGGGGCCTGCCATGGCTGTGTAGGTTAGCCAGCCTGGCCACCTGGGGGGATTTTTGGCTGTGGTGGAGATTGGGTGTTACTCTCCAAACCATTTTAAGAACTGTAAGCGAGCAGTACCCTGTTAATAAAGAGCTTCTTGGTACGAGCATGCTTCCTCATCTCTGTGCCAGTCGTTACAGTATTTTCAAAACCTTCGGTTAGTTTGTCTAGTTCTACTGAGTCTACAGGAGAGTACGTTATAGTTGATAAATCGGGAAGCTTATCAGTAAATTGTTGGGCTGTAAAAGGCATGATTGAACATTTCATTGAGTAGCTAGGAGATGTACGTATATTATGACTGAGATGTAATTTAAATGAAATAAGATAATGATCTAAATTGCTGAAGTTTGAGAACGAATATTCAGGTTATCTATGCTAACACCCAGGGTCAAAACTAAATCCAGAGTATGATTACAGTAATGAGTAGGTCCTGTTATTTTCTGAACAGTACCGACTAAGTCTAAAAACGATGTGAATGCCTTTTTTAGTGTATCATCCAATTTTTCAATGTCTCCTACTGTAATCACTTTATCACTACATACTGCTAAGTCTGCGACAAAAGTCTTTAATTTTAATAAAATTCTATGTAACACTTTATAATACTGTTCCATAGTTAATAGGTAACTAAGCAGGAACTAATTAATAGTGCTGCATTAACACCTAAATATTTTCTATTAACTACCAGGGAGTACTGAATAATTACTCAGTAGATAGTACTGAACTAATGATTATAGTAGTTCACAATTAACTCCACAGGAGACTTATCTCCTGAAGAACCATTTACTAATTATGTCTCCTTTATAATAACTATTCATTAACTACTGCTCAAATCAACATTAACTACTGAAAACCCTTACATGCCACCTGGGGAACTATAGATCTAAATCAGTCTACACAAACAATTATTCGATCAGTGGTGATATTAAAGGCATATTTGAAGCCATTGACACCATTTGTAGTAGTAACATTAATTACCTTATTATCTTCCAAATATTAGCAACATATTGTAAAATACTACAGTGTATAGTAGTCTGCTTAACCCATATTTTTGAAAGAAAAGAAACTTTGTAACGTAATATTATTACATAGGAGACATAAATTATGTTCTCCAGAAGGCATCTAAGACTTTCTAAGACTGACTATACTCAATTTTGTTTTAATGATCACTGCTTCAATATTGAGAACCAACCTTATAAACGTTCATCTTCAGCCTTGCAGTCTCACATAGACTTTAAGTGCGCATTATTAGGATATAACCGCTAGCCTCTTTTAGTGTGTTTATTTGCTGCTGCAGGTTATTCTATCAGTGGTGATATTAAAGTCAGTGACACCACTTATCATATGTTAACCTTACTTACCTTAGTATGCTCAATATCTTCCAAATGTTAGACACACTGAAATGTGCAGTAGTTTGCTAACCCCAAGTTCTGTCAGTGTGTTACAGGTGTTTATTCTAAAACTGTGCTCCACTTCAGTCCTGCTGGAGATGTGCTCAGTAGAAGTGATGGCTCACATACTTACTGTAGGTTGTGTTCTACATCCTTATTCTGGGGGGAATCATGTTTAAATGAATAAATATTTGTGTAGATAGCAGACTAGGCGTCCCTGTGTTCTTCATAGATCCTTAATTAGGTGTCCCTGTCTTCTTTTTTTCAGGAGTTACCAGCAGCACATGGTAACCCATTACTGGGGTTGATGAGTTATTGTGTTCTTCTTTAGAAGTTATTGCAGATCATATCACAGTATTATAAAGTGAGAAACATGGTAACTAATTACTAATTACTGGAGAGTTACTGCAGATCAAAACACAGTATTACAAAGGGAAATATACATTAATAATAATAATAATAATAATAATAATAATAATAATAATAATAATAATAATAATAATAATAATAATAACATATTTAACCTAGCTAACTAACACACACACATTTAACCTAGCTAACTTACACACATTTAACCTAGCTAAATAACACACATTTAACCTAGCTAACTATCACACATTTAACCTAGCTAACACATATTTAACCTAGCTAAAACACATTGAACCTAGCTAACACACATTTAACCTAGATAACACACATTTAACCTAGCTAACTAACACACATTTAACCTAGATAACACACTTTTAACCTAGATAACACACATTTAACCTAGATAACACACTTTTAACCTAGATAACACACATTTAACCTAGCTAACTAACACATATTTAACCTAGATAACACACATTTAACCTAGCTAACTAACACACATTTAACCTAGATAACACACATTTAACCTAGCTAACACACTTTTAACCTAGATAACACACATTTAACCTAGTTAACACACATTTAACCTAGATAACACACATTTAATCTAGATAACACACATTTAACCTAGCTAACACACTTTTAACCTAGATAACACACATTTAACCTAGTTAACACACATTTAACCTAGATAACACACATTTAACCTAGATAACACACATTTAATCTAGATAACACACATTTAACCTAGTTAACACACATTTAACCTAGCTAACTAACACACACATAACCCAGCTAACACACAATTAACCTAGATAACACACATTTAACCTAGATAACACACATTTAATCTAGATAACACACATTTAACCTAGTTAACACACATTTAACCTAGCTAACTAACACACACATAACCCAGCTAACACACAATTAACCTAGATAACACACATTTAACCTAGCTAACACACATTTAACCTAGATAACACACATTTAACCGTGCTAACTTACACACATTTAACCTAGATAACACACATTTAACCTAGCTAACTAACACATATTTAACCTAGATAACACACATTTAACCTAGTTAACACACATTTAACCTAGATAACACACATTTAACCTAGATAACACACATTTAATCTAGATAACACACATTTAACCTAGTTAACACACATTTAACCTAGATAACACACATTTAATCTAGATAACACATATTTAACCTAGATAACACACATTTAACCTAGTTAACACACATTTAACCTAGATAACACACATTTAATCTAGATAACACACATTTAACCTAGATAACTAACACATTTAACCTAGATAACACACATTTAACCTAGCTAATACACATTTAACCTACCTAACACTCATTTAACCTAGCTAACACACATTTAACCTAGCTAACTAACACATATTTAACCTAGATAACACACATTTAACCTAGTTAACACACATTTAACCTAGATAACACACATTTAACCTAGATAACACACATTTAACCTAGCTAACACACTTTTAACCTAGATAACACACATTTAACCTAGCTAACTAACACATATTTAACCTAGATAACACACATTTAACCTAGTTAACACACATTTAACCTAGATAACACACATTTAACCTAGATAACACACATTTAATCTAGATAACACACATTTAACCTAGTTAACACACATTTAACCTAGATAACACACATTTAATCTAGATAACACATATTTAACCTAGATAACACACATTTAACCTAGTTAACACACATTTAACCTAGATAACACACATTTAATCTAGATAACACACATTTAACCTAGATAACTAACACATTTAACCTAGATAACACACATTTAACCTAGCTAATACACATTTAACCTACCTAACACTCATTTAACCTAGCTAACACACATTTAACCTAGCTAACTAACACATATTTAACCTAGATAACACACTTTTAACCTAGATAACACACATTTAACCTAGCTAACTAACACATATTTAACCTAGATAACACACATTTAACCTAGTTAACACACATTTAACCTAGATAACACACATTTAACCTAGATAACACACATTTAACCTAGCTAACTAACACATTTAACCTAGATAACACACATTTAACCTAGCTAATACACATTTAACCTAGCTAACACTCATTTAACCTAGCTAACACACATTTAACCTAGCTAACTAACACACACATAACCCAGCTAACACACAATTAACCTAGATAACACACATTTAACCTAGCTAACACACATTTAACCTAGCTAACACACATTTAACCTAGCTAACTAACACACATTTAACCTAGATAACACACATTTAACCTAGCTAACACACATTTAACCTAGATAACACATTTAACCTAGCTAACTAACACATATTTAACCTAGATAACACACATTTAACCTAGCTAACACACATTTAACCTAGCTAACTAACACATTTAACCTAGATAACACACATTTAACCTAGCTAACACACATTTAACCTAGCTAACACACATTTAACCTAGCTAACTAACACA
The DNA here is from genome assembly GCF_023375975.1 of Astyanax mexicanus. Taxonomy (NCBI): domain Eukaryota; kingdom Metazoa; phylum Chordata; class Actinopteri; order Characiformes; family Acestrorhamphidae; genus Astyanax; species Astyanax mexicanus. The sequence continues at coordinate 11,774,172 of NC_064413.1, read as the reverse complement.
CACATAACCCAGCTAACACACAATTAACCTAGATAACACACATTTAACCTAGATAACACACATTTAACCTAGCTAACTAACACATATTTAACCTATATAATATACATTTAACCTAGCTGACACACATTTAACCTAGCTAACTAACACACACATAACCCAGCTAACACACAATTAACCTAGATAACACACATTTAACCTAGCTAATACACATTTAACCTAGATAACACACATTTAACCTAGCTAACTAACACATATTTAACCTAGATAATATACATTTAACCTAGGTAACACACATTTAACCTATATAACACACATTTAACCTAGCTAACTAACACATATTTAACCTAGATAACACACATTTAACCTAGCTAACACATATTTAACCTAGATAACACACATTTAACCTAGCTAACATACATTTAACCTAGCTAATACACATTTAACCTAGCTAACACACATTTAACCTAGCTAACACACATTTAACCTAGCTAATACACATTTAACCTAGCTAACTAACACACATTTTACCTAGATAATACACATTTAACCCACATAATAACAAACATTTAACCTAGCTAACACACATTTAACCTAGCTAACTAACACACATTTAACCGTGCTAACTTACACACATTTAACCTAGCTAACACACATTTAACCTAGCTAACACACATTTAACCTAGCTAAAACACATTTAACCTAGCTAACACACATTTATCCTAGCTAACACACATTTAACCTAGATAACACATTTAACCTAGCTAACTAACACACATTTAACCTAGCTAACACACATTTAACCTAGCTTACACACATTTAACCTAGATAACACACATTTAACCTAGCTAATACACATTTAACCTAGCTAACACACATTTAACCTAGCTAACACACATTTAATCTAGCTAACTAACACACACACAACCCAGCTAACACACAATTAACCTAGATAACACACATTTAACCTATATAACACACATTTAACCTAGCTAACTAACACACAATTAACCTAGATAACACACATTTAACCTAGCTAACACACATTTAACCTAGATAACACACATTTAACCTAGCTAACTAACACATATTTAACCTAGATAATATACATTTAACCTAGCTAACACACATTTAACCTAGCTAATTAACACCTATTTAACCTAGATAACACACATTTAACCTAGCTAACACATATTTAACCTAGATATCACACATTTAACCTAGCTAACATACATTTAACCTAGCTAACACACATTTAACCTAGCTAACACACATTTAACCTAGCTAACTAACACATTTAACCTAGCTAACACATATTTAACCTAGCTAATACACATTTAACCTAGCTAACACACATTTAACCTAGATAATACACATTTATCCCAGATAATAACACACATTTAACCTAGCTAACACACATTTAACCTAGCTAACTAACACACATTTAACCGTGCTAACTTACACACATTTAACCTAGCTAACACTAGGGCTGTCCCTAACGATTATTTTTTAAACGATTATTCTAACGATTATTTTTTTCGATTAGTCGACTAATCTATTTATTGAGAAACATATTTAAATAATTATTATTTTACGTTTTAAAGCAAACGATAAATTACTATATTTATATATAATAACAACAACAACAACAACAACACAAGCCTACTAAACCAAACCCCACACTTATAATCACTTACATGTACAACACGTTTAGATCTATAACGCTAAAAATGGATAAGCTCCCATACACCACAACCGTGTGTTGCACTGTTTTCTGTGACTGCTAGATTTTGTGACCACGGGCAAGTAGTTCTCAGCAGACCGGTGCACTGGCCGATTCGAAACGTGTTCGTTTCTAATGTTTACCCCGACTGGCCAAAACGGTTCAGTTTAGGGCTGAGGGTAAGGTGTAGGTATAGAAAGCTTCCGTTTTGCCAATGAACGCTCATAACCGTGAGCACTGGTCACAAAATTCCGACGGTGACAGAAAACGGTGTAACACCGCAGCGCCGACGGCGCTAGCTAAAATAACTTAAGGCAGCTAGCTTAGCTAAACACCTGAACTTATGAATAATGCTACTGTTTCTGGAAACTGCGAAATGCCATGCACAAATATAAACCAAAACTGTATAATTTCTGCCTGTGGCAGGTTTAAAACCTTTGGTAGACAGCCTTAAGTCTTTTTAAGGACACCCGCGGAGACCCTGATGTACAGTTGTGGTCAAAAGTTTACATACACTTGTAAAAAAACATAATGTTATGGCTGTCTTGAGTTTTCAATAAGTTCTACAACTCTTATTTTTCTGTGATAGAGTGATCGGAACACATACATGTTTGTCACAAAAAACAGTCATAAAATTTGGTTCTTTCATAAATTTATTATGGGTCTGCTGAAAATGTCACCAAATCTGCTGGGTCAAAAATATACATACAGCAACATTAGTATTTGGTTACATGTCCCTTGGCCATTTTCACGGCAACTAGGCGCTTTTGGTAGCCATCCACAAGCTCCTGGCAAGCTTCAGGTCGAATGTTTGACCACTCTTCTTGACAGAATTGGTGCAGTTCAGCTAAATGTGATGGTTTTCTTGCATGAACCCGTTTCTTTAGCACTGTCCACATGTTCTCAATGGGGTTTAAGTCAGGACTTTGGGAAGGCCATTCTAAAACCTTAATTCTAGCCTGGTTTAGCCATTCCTTTACCACTTTTGATGTGTGTTTTGGGTCATTGTCTTGTTGGAACACCCAACTGCGCCCAAGACCCAACCTTCGGGCTGATGGTTTTAAGTTTTCCTGCAGAATTTGGAGGTAATCCTCCTTCTTCATTATCCCATTTACTTTCTGCAAAGAACCAGTTCCACTGGCAGCAAAACATCCCCAGAGCATAATACTACCACCACCATGCTTGACAGTAGGCATGGTGTTCCTGGGATTAAAGGCCTCACCTTTTCTCCTCCAAACATATTGCTGGGTGTTGTGGCCAAACAGCTCAATTTTTGTTTCGTCTGACCAGAGAACTTTCCTCCAGAAGGTTTTATCTTTGTCCATGTGATCAGCAGCAAACTTCAGCCGAGTCTTAAGGTGCCTTTTCTGGAGCAAGGGCTTCTTTCTTGCACGGCAGCCTCTCAGTCCATGGCGATGTAAAACACGCTTGACTGTGGAGACTGACACCTGTGTTCCATCAGCTTCCAAATCCTTGCAGACCTGCTTCTTGGTGATTCTTGGTTGACTCTTGACCATCCTGACCAATCTCCTCTCGGCAGCATGTGATAGCTTGCGTTTTCTTCCTGATCGTGGCAGTGACACAACTGTTCCATGCACTTTATACTTGCGTATAATTGTCTGCACAGTTGCTCTTGGGACCTGTAGCTGCTTTGAAATGGCTCCAAGTGACTTCCCTGACTTGTTCAAGTCAATAATTCGCTTTTTCAGATCCACACTGAGTTCCTTTGACTTTCCCATTGTAGCTTTTGTAGCTGAGTCTAATCACTGGGTCAAATGAGCCCTATTTAAATGGGCTCATGAGAAGTCAACAGCTGTAGTCAATCAGAATCACTTACAAGAAGTGAAGAGGCCATGACATGAAGCTAATTTGATTGACACAACTCGCTACATCACCAAAATTGACAAATTTTGTTGCTGTATGTATATTTTTGACCCAGCAGATTTGGTGACATTTTCAGCAGACCCATAATAAATTTATGAAAGAACCAAATTTTATGACTGTTTTTTGTGACAAACATGTATGTGTTCCGATCACTCTATCACAGAAAAATAAGAGTTGTAGAACTTATTGAAAACTCAAGACAGCCATAACATTATGTTTTTTTACAAGTGTATGTAAACTTTTGACCACAACTGTAAACGGTAACTTACTGTGTGACCCTGTTGACATAGTGCTCCTGGATGTTTGCGCTTCAAGTGCTCCTTTTGCACATATGGCAGAGGACCACATTGTTGCCCTTTTGCGTGAAATGCTCCCAAACTTTAGATGCTCGCTGGCGTTTTTTTTGTAGCTGGAGATTGCTCTCCGGAGTCCATGCTCTCTAGAGCTTAGATTCTCTGCCCGAACCAGACATGACCCGGGCTCCAGAAAATAGTCCGAGATGTAGGCGTCTGTTTTTTAATTATATTTTTATTTAAAAAAAAAAACGAAAATAATGAAAACTGAAAGTGAAACTAAACTAATTTATTTATAAGCGCTGTTTTCACTACCGCAGTTCTACAGCGGGGGTGTTGTGCCGATTCTGTCCGCGAAGCGGGAGTCGGATTCAGCAGGGAGTCGGATTCGGCACAAGCGCGGCGGCACCCCGCGGTCCGCGGTGTCAGTTGTAAGCGCTCGCGCTAGCCGCAAAATACGGCAGAAAACACTGAGGGAGCTGTAGAATTATGTGTGGGACTAGAATATGAACACGAGGAGATAAAAGAAAACCTTCACCTGTGAGTAGCTCTCACCAGAACACGCAAATCTCTCTCTCTCTGTTTGTGTGTGTGTGTCTCTCTCTCTCTCTCTTGCACGTGAACTCCTCCGCGTTTGACTTGCAGAACTGTGTTTAGCTGTTCTTCAAAATCATTTTAATTAAATAATAGTTCTATGCTTCTATGTTACCGTGTTAATTAACATAATTCTGATCATATTTCGCTCATTCAAACAGCCCGAAAACAGCCAGTTTATGGTTCAGGTCGGGTCGGGCTAGAGCAGAACGTGCACGGGCTCGGGCTGGGTCGGTTCGGAATTTTTGGGCCCGATCTAACCTCTAATGCTCTCCACAGGCGCCGCCATGTTTACGACGCGCCGACGCACGTTATGCAAATCGATGTATTTTCGTAATCGATGACGTCGATTATGTCGACGCGTCGCCCCAGCCCTAGCTAACACACATTTAACCTAGCTAAAACACATTTAACCTAGCTAACACACATTTAACCTAGCTAACACACATTTAACCTAGCTAACTAACACACATTTAACCTAGCTAACTAACACATATTTAACCTAGATAACACACATTTAACCTAGCTAACACACATTTAACCTAGATAACACACATTTAACCTAGATAACACACATTTAACCTAGATAACACACATTTAACCTAGCTAACTAACACATATTTAACCTAGATAACACACATTTAACCTAGCTAACTAACACATTTAACCTAGATAACACACATTTAACCTAGCTAATACACATTTAACCTAGCTAACACACATTTAACCTAGCTAACTAACACACACATAACCCAGCTAACACACAATTAACCTAGATAACACACATTTAACCTAGCTAACACACATTTAACCTAGATAACACACATTTAACCTAGCTAACTAACACATTTAACCTAGATAACACACATTTAACCTAGCTAATACACATTTAACCTAGCTAACTAACACACACATAACCCAGCTAACACACAATTAACGTAGATAACACACATTTAACCTAGCTAACACACATTTAACCTAGCTAACTAACACACACATAACCCAGCTAACACACAATTAACGTAGATAACACACATTTAACCTAGCTAACACACATTTAACCTAGATAACACACATTTAACCTAGCTAACTAACACATTTTAACCTATATAATATACATTTAACCTAGCTAACATACATTTAACCTAGATAAAACACATTTAACCTAGCTAACACACATTTAACCTAGACAACTAACACACACATAACCCAGCTAACACACAATTAAGCTAGATAACACACATTTAACCTAGCTTACACACATTTAACCTAGATAACACACATTTAACCTAGCTAACTAACACATTTAACCTAGATAATATACATTTAACCTAGCTAACATACATTTAACCTAGATAAAACACATTTAACCTAGCTAACACACATTTAACCTATATAACACACATTTAACCTAGCTAACTAACACATATTTAACCTAGATAACATACATTTAACCTAGCTAACACATATTTAACCTAGATAACACATTTAACCTAGCTAACATACATTTAACCTAGCTAATACACATTTAACCTAGCTAACACACATTTAACCTAGCTAACACACATTTAACCTAGCTAACACACATTTAACCTAGCTAACTAACACATTTAACCTAGCTAACACATATTTAACCTAGATAATACACATTTAACCCAGATAATAACACACATTTAACCTAGCTAACTAACACACATTTAACCATGCTAACTTACACACATTTAACCTAGCTAACACACATTTAACCTAGCTAACTAACACACACATAACCCAGCTAACACACAATTAACCTAGATAACACACATTTAACCTAGCTAACACACATTTAACCTAGATAACACACATTTAACCTAGCTAACTAACACATATTTAACCTATATAATATACATTTAACCTAGCTAACACACATTTAACCTAGCTAACTAACACACACATAACCCAGCTAACACACAATTAACCTAGATAACACACATTTAACCTAGCTAATACACATTTAACCTAGATAACACACATTTAACCTAGCTAACTAACACATATTTAACCTAGATAATATACATTTAACCTAGGTAACACACATTTAACCTATATAACACACATTTAACCTAGCTAACTAACACATATTTAACCTAGATAACACACATTTAACCTAGCTAACACATATTTAACCTAGATAACACACATTTAACCTAGCTAACATACATTTAACCTAGCTAATACACATTTAACCTAGCTAACACACATTTAACCTAGCTAACTAACACATTTAACCTAGCTAACACATATTTAACCTAGCTAATACACATTTAACCTAGCTAACTAACACACATTTTACCTAGATAATACACATTTAACCCACATAATAACAAACATTTAACCTAGCTAACACACATTTAACCTAGCTAACACACATTTAACCTAGCTAACTAACACACATTTTACCTAGATAATACACATTTAACCCACATAATAACAAACATTTAACCTAGCTAACACACATTTAACCTAGCTAACTAACACACATTTAACCGTGCTAACTTACACATTTAACCTAGCTAACACATATTTAACCTAGCTAATACACATTTAACCTAGCTAACTAACACACATTTTACCTAGATAATACACATTTAACCCACATAATAACAAACATTTAACCTAGCTAACACACATTTAACCTAGCTAATACACATTTAACCTAGCTAACTAACACACATTTTACCTAGATAATACACATTTAACCCACATAATAACAAACATTTAACCTAGCTAACACACATTTAACCTAGCTAACTAACACACATTTAACCGTGCTAACTTACACACATTTAACCTAGCTAACACACATTTAACCTAGCTAACACACATTTAACCTAGCTAAAACACATTTAACCTAGCTAACACACATTTAATCTAGCTAACTAACACACACACAACCCAGCTAACACACAATTAACCTAGATAACACACATTTAACCTATATAACACACATTTAACCTAGCTAACTAACACACAATTAACCTAGATAACACACATTTAACCTAGCTAACACACATTTAACCTAGATAACACACATTTAACCTAGCTAACTAACACATATTTAACCTAGATAATATACATTTAACCTAGCTAACACACATTTAACCTAGCTAATTAACACCTATTTAACCTAGATAACACACATTTAACCTAGCTAACACATATTTAACCTAGATATCACACATTTAACCTAGCTAACATACATTTAACCTAGCTAACACACATTTAACCTAGCTAACACACGTTTAACCTAGCTAACTAACACATTTAACCTAGCTAACACATATTTAACCTAGCTAATACACATTTAACCTAGCTAACACACATTTAACCTAGATAATACACATTTATCCCAGATAATAACACACATTTAACCTAGCTAACACACATTTAACCTAGCTAACTAACACACATTTAACCGTGCTAACTTACACACATTTAACCTAGCTAACACTAGGGCTGTCCCTAACGATTATTTTTTAAACGATTATTCTAACGATTATTTTTTTCGATTAGTCGACTAATCTATTTATTGAGAAACATATTTAAATAATTATTATTTTACGTTTTAAAGCAAACGATAAATTACTATATTTATATATAATAACAACAACAACAACAACAACACAAGCCTACTAAACCAAACCCCACACTTATAATCACTTACATGTACAACACGTTTAGATCTATAACGCTAAAAATGGATAAGCTCCCATACACCACAACCGTGTGTTGCACTGTTTTCTGTGACCGCTAGATTTTGTGACCACGGGCAAGTAGTTCTCAGCAGACCGGTGCACTGGCCGATTCGAAACGTGTTCGTTTCTAATGTTTACCCCGACTGGCCAAAACGGTTCAGTTTAGGGCTGAGGGTAAGGTGTAGGTATAGAAAGCTTCCGTTTTGCCAATGAACGCTCATAACCGTGAGCACTGGTCACAAAATTCCGACGGTGACAGAAAACGGTGTAACACCGCAGCGCCGACGGCGCTAGCTAAAATAACTTAAGGCAGCTAGCTTAGCTAAACACCTGAACTTATGAATAATGCTACTGTTTCTGGAAACTGCGAAATGCCATGCACAAATATAAACCAAAACTGTATAATTTCTGCCTGTGGCAGGTTTAAAACCTTTGGTAGACAGCCTTAAGTCTTTTTAAGGACACCCGCGGAGACCCTGATGTAAACGGTAACTTACTGTGTGACCCTGTTGACATAGTGCTCCTGGATGTTTGCGCTTCAAGTGCTCCTTTTGCACATATGGCAGAGGACCACATTGTTGCCCTTTTGCGTGAAATGCTCCCAAACTTTAGATGCTCGCTGGCGTTTTTTTTGTAGCTGGAGATTGCTCTCCGGAGTCCATGCTCTCTAGAGCTTAGATTCTCTGCCCGAACCAGACATGACCCGGGCTCCAGAAAATAGTCCGAGATGTAGGCGTCTGTTTTTTAATTATATTTTTATAAAAAAAAAAAACGAAAATAATGAAAACTGAAAGTGAAACTAAACTAATTTATTTATAAGCCTGTTTTCACTACCGCAGTTCTACAGCGGGGGTGTTGTGCCGATTCTGTCCGCGAAGCGGGAGTCGGATTCAGCAGGGAGTCGGATTCGGCACAAGCGCGGCGCCACCCCGCGGTCCGCGGTGTCAGTTGTAAGCGCTCGCGCTAGCCGCAAAATACGGCAGAAAACACTGAGGGAGCTGTAGAATTATGTGTGGGACTAGAATATGAACACGAGGAGATAAAAGAGAACCTTTACCTGTGAGTAGCTCTCACCAGAACACGCAAATCTCTCTCTCTCTGTTTGTGTGTGTTTGTCTCTCTCTCTCTCTCTTGCACGTGAACTCCTCCGCGTTTGACTTGCAGAACTGTGTTTAGCTGTTCTTCAAAATCATTTTAATTAAATAATAGTTCTATGCTTCTATGTTACCGTGTTAATTAACATAATTCTGATCATATTTCGCTCATTCAAACAGCCCGAAAACAGCCAGTTTATGGTTCAGGTCGGGTCGGGCTAGAGCAGAACGTGCACGGGCTCGGGCTGGGTCGGTTCGGAATTTTTGGGCCCGATCTAACCTCTAATGCTCTCCACAGGCGCCGCCATGTTTACGACGCGCCGACGCACGTTATGCAAATCGATGTATTTTCGTAATCGATGACGTCGATTATGTCGACGCGTCGCCCCAGCCCTAGCTAACACACATTTAACCTAGCTAAAACACATTTAACCTAGCTAACACACATTTAACCTAGCTAACTAACACACATTTAACCTAGCTAACTAACACATATTTAACCTAGATAACACACATTTAACCTAGCTAACACACATTTAACCTAGATAACACACATTTAACCTAGATAACACACATTTAACCTAGCTAACTAACACATTTAACCTAGATAACACACATTTAACCTAGCTAACTAACACATATTTAACCTAGATAACACACATTTAACCTAGCTAACTAACACATTTAACCTAGATAACACACATTTAACCTAGCTAATACACATTTAACCTAGCTAACACACATTTAACCTAGCTAACTAACACACACATAACCCAGCTAACACACAATTAACCTAGATAACACACATTTAACCTAGCTAACACACATTTAACCTAGATAACACACATTTAACCTAGCTAACTAACACATTTTAACCTATATAATATACATTTAACCTAGCTAACATACATTTAACCTAGATAAAACACATTTAACCTAGCTAACACACATTTAACCTAGACAACACACATTTAACCTAGCTAACTAACACATATTTAACCTAGCTAACACACATTTAACCTAGCTAACTAACACACACATAACCCAGCTAACACACAATTAAGCTAGATAACACACATTTAATCTAGCTAACACACATTTAACCTAGATAACACACATTTAACCTAGCTAACTAACACATTTAACCTAGATAATATACATTTAACCTAGCTAACATACATTTAACCTAGATAAAACACATTTAACCTAGCTAACACACATTTAACCTATATAACACACATTTAACCTAGCTAACTAACACATATTTAACCTAGATAACACACATTTAACCTAGCTAACACATATTTAACCTAGATAACACACATTTAACCTAGCTAACATACATTTAACCTAGCTAATACACATTTAACCTAGCTAACACACATTTAACCTAGCTAACACACATTTAACCTAGCTAACTAACACATTTAACCTAGCTAACACATATTTAACCTAGCTAATACACATTTAACCTAGCTAACTAACACACATTTAACCTAGATAATACACATTTAACCCAGATAATAACACACATTTAACCTAGCTAACTAACACACATTTAACCATGCTAACTTACACACATTTAACCTAGCTAACACACATTTAACCTAGCTAACTAACACACATTTAACCTAGATAACACACATTTAACCTAGATAACACACATTTAACCTAGATAACACACATTTAACCTAGATAACTAACACACACATAACCCATCTAACACACAATTAACCTAGATAAAACACATTTAACCTAGCTAACACACATTTAACCTAGATAACACACATTTAACCTAGCTAACTAACACATATTTAACCTATATAATATACATTTAACCTAGCTAACACACAATTAACCTAGATAACACACATTTAACCTAGCTAACACACATTTAACCTAGCTAACTAACACATATTTAACCTATATAATATACATTTAACCTAGCTAACATACATTTAACCTAGATAACACACATTGAACCTAGATTACACACATTTAACCTAGCTAACATACCTTTAACCTAGCTAACACACATTTAACGTTAACCTAGCTAACTAACACACACATAACCCAGCTAACACACAATTAACCTAGATAACACACATTTAACCTAGCTAACACACATTTAACCTAGATAACACACCTTTAACCTAGCTAACTAACACATATTTAACCTATATAATATACATTTAACCTAGCTAACAAACACACACACATAACCTAGCTAACTTAGCTGGCTAATGCTAACTACACACACAACGTAGCTAACTTAGCTAGCTATCACACATCCTAGCTGTTTAACAACCCAGAAAGAGTCCTCCTCTGATCCGGGGGTAAAATAAGTTGGAAAAGATCTCAATATCTTGACTACTTTTATTTTCAGTCAAATACAGAAATATGAAAGAATAAGAAGTCCAGCAGCAGCAGAAAATGTACATGTACCAGGAGAGCTGCGTCCGCTGTAAATTTACCATAATTACCCTAATAATGCACAGTAAAATGCCTGTGAGGCTGCAAAGACTGAAGATGCACTTTTATAAGGCTGATACCTAATATTAAAGCAATGATTATTAAATTAGTACAGTCTTACAGCCTTCTGGAGAACTTTAATCAATGTCTCCTATGCAATAATATTATGTTATAATGTTTTTTTTCTTCCAAAAATGGGGGTTAAGCAGAGTAATACACACTGAAGTATATTATACCATATATTATATGGATACGGTTGTTTAATATAAGTTAAGTTTAGATTGACTGTTTGAGATTGTCAACGTTTTTGTTTGACTCGGGGGACAGACGTCTCTTTGCAGCTCGCAGACAGTCGTATAAGCCTCTCTGTCTGCGGTCTGGTCCCGGTTCTGGATTGTCAGCAGCTTGTTACACTACTCTGACAAACTTAAAGACTATGTGCTAGGCGGCACCCTCCCACCATCCCTACCTAAGAGACCAGGCATGCCCTCAAACTATAGCCAGTTATCTATAAAGCAGTTATCTACTTTTTTGAGCTACTGAGCTCTAAATTTCCCCTTCTAAAGTCTCCCTTGCTCCACCAGTCGCTTGCATTCAGTAAAACTTAGAGGCTGTAAATGTGATGTAAGTATGCAAAGACGCGTAACGTGACCAGAAGAACTCTCGTGAAAAGCGACCCCACAACCCAGTTTTTAGAATAAATATATTAGGCTTAGCAGGGATGGTCGTTCCAGCACACTGGTACCATTAAACACAATATTTAATCCCTTATTCACTTAGAAATGTTGCTGCTTTTAGTTCAGAGACAAAATAATACAGACTGCCACTTTAAGTATAATTTTCTTTAGTATGTCACTGATAAGTACAAAAAAGTAAACTGAAAGCATAGTTGCTTAACAGTGTCATTCCATCGTTTTTTAATTCATTTTAAATTGTCTAGTTGTGGTCTCTAATATAAGTAAATGACATGTGAGCTGATTTTTGTGAAAAAATAGATTTTAGCAGAATGACACCTTTAAATTTAGTTTAAAAGAAGTATACTAATAGTACACTTGAGTAAACTTCTTTTTTGTAAGGGTTACTGCTCTGATGTTGCTCTAATACTGCCATTGCTGCTTTATACTGCTCTACACTGCTCTATACTTGTCCATTGCTGTTCTAATGGTTCTCTATACTTCATTATACTGCCCTATACTGACTTTTACTTCTGTAATGCTGCTCTATACAGATCTATACTGCTTTATACTGATCTAAAGTGTTCTATACTGCTTTACAGCTGCTCTATACTGCTATAATGTTGCTCTATATTGCAGTTACTGCTTGTTGACCAGCATAATTGTGTTCAACACAGAATGTTTTTTAGAAGTAATTTAATCTACTTAAAGTAAAAATTTCAGTCTGACATTTGTAATAGACTAAATCATGTTAACCAGGTATAATGAAGTTTTAATTAAGTTATTAATTCTTGGAATAATATTTTACTCATCTTAAAATGTAGACTACATTTAACATAGTATTTTATTTTTTTGCAATGCAACATACTCGTTTATACCAGTTTAGTGCTGCTTAACCAGTAGGGGTGTGACACTAATACCACGAGACGAGACGACACGAGACAAGATACTGGGTTCACGAGAATGAGACGAGAAAACGTAAAAAATGAAAAAATGGCTTGAAAACTATAGTTTTATTTGACAAAATCATACAACGCAAAATTAACAGTTTTTTTCTCACACATTGATTCTAAAAGAAATAGAAATAAGAATAAAAAATACAACTTTTCTAAGTCTTATATAGTGCAAACAATAAGTGCCAATAATATTAAGCCTAGGGTTTGTGTTTTTTTCTAAATCTCTTGTAATTTAACTATTCATAACCATAACCAGTTATATTAAGACTACGCTTGGAGTGCAAACAGAGACAGAACAGTCACGTGTAAAATTTACGTACAGTATTTACATATGGTTTGTGTCTTGTTGGTCACTCTGTTACCGTTTATTGTTTCCACTGGAGCCAAAATGCAGCCAGACATACAACTTAAAAGTAGCAGAAGCATCTTCTATGCCAGGGGTATTTAAATAGAATTCAGTATGATCCATTTAGAGAAAATTTAGACAGGACAAGGTCCGGACCGATTGTTAACTTGTGTTATAATTAATCAAATCAAATCAAATCAAATTTATTTGTATAGCGCTTTTTACAACTGGTGTTGGCACAAAGCAGCTTTACAGAAACATGATCACAGGACAAAGAATCAGGCAAAACATTAAACATAGAATATACATAATACAGAACCCCCAGTGAGCGCGGAGGCAAGGAAAAACTCCCTCAGAGCTGCAGGAGGAGGAAGAAACCTTGGGAGGACCAAGACTCACATTTAAGGGGGGACCATCCTACCACTGGTCAAACGGCTTTTAAATTAATTTTAAAAAGTCTTTTATACATCCACATAGGTTTTATATATTCAGGAGTATAGCAGCGCCACTAATGGCTTGGATGTGATCAGTAGTGGAGAGTAAGATGGTCGATGAGCAGCTGATCTGTGGTGGGTGATGGAGAAGAGCTGACTTCAGAAACTTCCAGTCCGACCAGGGGACATGAGAGCCTGAGGGTCCAACATCCATCAGTATCAGGTCAGACAGGTGGGCAGTCAGTAACTCGGAGGAAGGCAGAGAGATGGAATTAGTTTTGACTGGATTTATGTAAAATGGAGAATATAAAACATTATCAGAGTGTGGCAAATAGGGCTGGGGCGACGCGTCGACATAATCGACGTCATCGATTACAAAAATACATCGATTTGCATAACGTGCGTCGGCGCGTCGTAAACATGGCGGCGCCTGTGGAGAGCATTAGAGGTTAGATCGGGCCCAAAAATTCCAACTGGCTGTTTTCGGGCTGTTTTAATGAGCGAAATATGATCAGAATTATGTTAATTAACACGGTAACATAGAAGCATAGAACTATTATTTAATTAAAATGATTTTTAAGAACAGCTAAACACAGTTCTGCAAGTCAAACGCGGAGGAGTTCACGTGCGAGAGACACAGAGAGACACAGAGAGAGAGAGAGAGAGAGAGAGAGAGAGAGAGAGAGATTTGCTTGTTCTGGTGAGAGCTACTCACAGGTGAAGGTTCTCTTTGATCTCCTCGTGCTCATATTCTAGTCCCATTCATAATTCTGCAGCTCCCTCAGTGTTTTCTGCCGTATTTTGCGGCTAGCGCGAGCGCTTACAACTGACACCGCGGACCGCGAGGTGCCGCCACGTTTGTGCCGAATCCGACTCTCTGCTGAATCTGACTCCCGCTTCGCGGACAGAATCGGCACAACACCCCCGCTGTAGAACTGCGGTAGTGAAAACAGGCTTATAAATAAATTAGTTTAGTTTCACTTTCAGTTTTCGTTATTTTTTTTTTAAATAAAAATATAATTAAAAAACAGACGCCTACATCTCGGACTATTTTCTGGAGCCCGGGTCGGATTTACGGGCGGGCCTCGGGTCATGTCGGGTTCGGGCAGAGAATCTAAGCTCTAGAGAGCTTGGACTCCGGAGAGCAATCTCCAGCTACAAAAAAACGCCAGCGGGCATCTAAAGTTTGGGAGCATTTCACGCAAAAGGGCAACAATGTGGTCCTCTGCCATACGTGCAAAAGGAGCACTTGAAGCGCAAACATCCAGGAGCACTATGTCAACAGGGTCACACAGTAAGTTACCGTTTACATCAGGGTCTCCGCGGGTGTCCTTAAAAAGACTTAAGGCTGTCTACCAAAGGTTTTAAACCTGCCACAGGCAGAAATTATACATTTTTGGTTTATATTTGTGCATGGCATTTCGCAGTTTCCAGAAACAGTAGCATTATTCATAAGTTCAGGTGTTTAGCTAAGCTAGCTGCCTTAAGTTATTTTAGCTAGCGCCGTCGGCGCTGCGGTGTCACACCGTTTTCTGTCACCGTCGGAATTTTGTGACCAGTGCTCACGGTTATGAGCGTTCATTGGCAAAACGGAAGCTTTCTATACCTACACCTTACCCTCAGCCCTAAACTGAACCGTTTTGGCCAGTCGGGGTAAACATTAGAAACGAACACGTTTCGAATCGGCCAGAAAACAGTGCAACACACGGTTGTGGTGTATGGGAGCTTATCCATTTTTAGCGTTATAGATCTAAACGTGTTGTACATGTAAGTGATTATAAGTGTGGGGTTTGGTTTAGTAGGCTTGTGTTGTTGTTGTTGTTGTTATTATATATAAATATAGTAATTTATCGTTTGCTTTAAAACGTAAAATAATTATTTAAATATGTTTCTCAATGAATAGATTAGTCGACTAATCGAAAAAAATAATCGTTAGAATAATCGTTTAAAAAATAATCGTTAGGGACAGCCCTAGTGGCAAATGACTCCGGCAGAACTGAATAAAACAGCCTAACTAAAGGGAGAGAGCTAGAAGGTAACATAGACATGGAGGCTCCCTGAAACACTGGCATCCACCCACTCCACCATTCACAAACCCGAGTGACCGTGTGCAGTGGGAGAACAACAGCGCCAGCATCTCAGTTTCAATTCCCTATATCCATGAACCACTGGATCTGCATCCTTATCTAAAGGGAAAAACATTAATTACCAAAAGCTAAACTAAAATATAGCCGCAAGCGGCAATCATCGGTGCCTACTGGAGCATTGAATGGTGATGTGTAAGAAGGTCTAATATGATTGGAGATGCCCTGTCACATTTAGAAATTATCAAGTTTTTCACCTGTTATTAATGTTGAGCAGAGGCCTTTCAACCTGATCAGTGCTTAAATTCACATGTAAATCTAGTGAACTTTGTAGGATATTCATTAAGTGAGTTAGAACTAGTCAAAAGGTGTCTACATGTTATTGGTATTGATCAGGTGGCTTCAACCAGAATGTTCACAAAGTGGTATTCAGATTGACCTTTGAACCTTTGCAGAACAAGCTGAAATGTTTGACCAAACAAGTTTAAATTAACACAAAGGAGTGAATGTTCTGATATGACATGTCTGATATGACAATCTAGTTCTGAATTAAATGGCGCTTCATCAAGCACCAACTAGCACAATGGTGCCTACTAGAGCATAGGATGGTGATGTGTAAGAAGGTCTAACACAATTGGAGACATTCTGTCACATTTAGAAATGATCAAAAGTCTTTCACCTGTTATTAATGTTGAGAAGAGGCACAAAGGAGTGAATGTTCTGATATGACATGTAATGTCAAGTTATTCTTAATCTAGTTCTGTATTAAATGGCGCTTCATCAGAGTGATATTGTACAGAGGTCTTTAACATTGTGAGATTACAGCAAATACTGCAGAGTTACAGCAATTTAGGTTAGAAATTCCAAGGACGCACAGATTGCTTGATGCCTGGAGAGTATTGTATGTGAAATTTTCACAAATGTTTTTAATGAACATTTACCTAGAGACTCTACAGTGTGCAGCAAGACTGAAATGGAGGTGATAGGCCAAATATCCAGAGAGTAGTTTCAATATAGCCATTTTCAAACAATTAGCAATTATGAATGAACAAAGCACTTTTTAAACATAGTTGTATTGAGAAATTTGTCAGAGCCACTGTACTAAATATGGCAAAAACAATTAGATATCAAAATATCACAGCATGATTGACATATACTCGTTTTTTTGGAACAGCGCCCCCCAGTGGGCGGATTGTTTCAGCACTTTGCAGGTCACTACAGTGTCTCCACCTGAACATAACTGCCAAATATCATCCAGATTGGGCAACATTCAGCCTGCCAAAATGTCTGCTGAATGCTGATTGGCTGATGGTGTTCAGCCATGTTGATTGATTAAGTTGCCCTTTGAACATCCTTTAGAGGCTGTATGATAGATTCTGCATGCAAAGTTTCAACTTGCTAGGTTGCACGGTTGCTGAGAAACAGTGCTCCAAATTTACCTCTTGAAGTGAATGGGGCATATATCCGGAAGGACTAATTTGCATATGGCGGCCATATTGTTTACATATTTCAACTTTTTCTTAATGAATATTGAAGCGCATGCTCTCACGAGTGTTTTGATACCAAACATGCCAGGATTGGTCAAAATTCCTAGGACTAGTTTGCAAAAGTAGGTTTTGCATATTATGCAAATTAGCAAAAAATCTATATAGACGGAAGTGCATGGTCCAAATTGGAAAGTTGTTGGTATTGACCCAAGGAATCCATCAAAAAAAGAATTTTGAATGTAGGTCTTATGGTTTTTGAGTTATTGAGAAAATTGTGAAAAAGTAATTTCCTTGTTTATAGCGCCACCACTTGACCAATCGGTGCCATTTTTGTTGTCCACCGAGATGCACTGATCCTACATCTACCTACCAAGTTTCATTTCTCTATGACTTACGGTTTAGGCTTCGGTGCTTGAACCCTAACAATTAAGTTTTCATTCCCGAACATATTCGGGGAGATTATTCCAGAGTTGAGGCGCTTTATAAGAGAAAGCTCTTCCTCCTGCAGAGCTCCTCTGAATTTTAGGAACTACTAAGAAACCAGCACCCTGACATCTAAGTAATCGTGGTGGTTCATAAAAAGTGATGAGGTCTCGTAAATACTCATACGTTAACAGAAGAATTTTATAGTCTATGCGGAATTTGACTGGAAGCCAGTGCAGTGCTGATAGGACTGGACTAATATGGTCAAATTTTCTAGTTTTAGTAAGGTCCCTGGCTGCAGCATTTTGAACTAGCTGAAGTTTATTTAAGTTACCGCTGGAACATCCCGACAGTAGCGCATTACAATAATCTAGCTTGGAGGTAATGACGGCATGTACTAATTTTTCTGCGTCATGCAGTGATAGGGCATTTCTTAGCTTGGCAATGTTACGGAGGTGTAGAAAAGCTGTTCTAGTAACATTAAGTGCTATATCCTTTAAGGTTGTTTAAAATGAATGATGAAAAATATATAATAATAATAATAATCATAATAATAATAATGCCTTTCTGGACAGATTTTGTATAAATTCCTCTCCAGTGTCTCTGTCGCGCTCGGCGCTCGGGCTCCGTATCTCCTTATAAAGACGTTTTTTCACGGCCGCGTCCCAATTCAACAGCCGGAGCAGCGGGACCGCGACCCTGACAACACAGGTTTGATCCCGCGCGAGGAGCGGTGTGTTTATTTATTTTTTCCTTACCGCGTCTGCACAGATCTGATTGACTGAAGAGAGCGTTTGGTGATCTTACCCCACAAGTGATTGATCTGTGAGTTTACTGCGCCGCAAAGCACGTATACAATTAAATCCTTCTCAGTAGGTTTGGGTCCGCATTGGACAACCCGGACCTCGGTCCTCCCATTAGTGACCTCTGTTCTATGCAAATACCCAATTTTTCCTCTTCTGCTGGGAGCTGCTCTCACTGCTCAACCACCACACTCGCTGTATCGCTACTGTGTTGCCAGATCCCTCTCAAAAAGTCCACACTAGACAGGTTTAAGCTTGACGAGAAATATCGTCACGTTTTAATCTCGTGAGATCTCGTGCACGAGATCTCGTCACACCCCTATTAACCAGTATATCACTGCTTAAAGCACAAATAATATGCTGGTTTGTACTATACTGATGATGTTTGGTGCTGTTAGTATTTCATTGTTTAAAACACAAACACCACTGGTTTAAACTGGCCTGGTCACATTATAAACAAAAAAAATAGATATTGAAAAGTAAACACATTACGAACTGGTTATTAAACAGTAAACCAGTGTTTAAACTATAATATATACTGGTTTATATATCTGGTGCTAATGTGATGCTGTTTGACCTCCGGGCAGAACCGCTCTGAATGCTGGGTAAGTACTAAACCTGTTCAGACTGACTCAGGCTTAAAAAGAGTTGGGGTGTTTTTGTTATTTTGTCCTTAGAGTGCCTCGGGCACCGGCCTGGCCTTCATTGTGTTCACAGAGGCGGTGATAAAGATGCCTGGGTCGCAGGTGTGGGCCGTCCTCTTCTTCATCATGCTCTTCAGCCTGGGCCTCTCCTCAATGTTTGGGAACATGGAGGGGGTCCTGACCCCACTGCTGGACCTGCACCTCATACCCACATGGATCCCTAAAGAGATCTTCACAGGTCAGCACTGACACACACCACACATACAGAACCAGATCACCCAGAACCCTATCACCCAGAACCCAATCACCCAAATCCGATCACCCAGAACCCAATCACACAGAACTAGAGCACCAAGAACCAGAGCACCCAGAATCAGATCAGCCAGAACCAGATCACCCAGAACCAAATCACCCAGAACCAGATCATCCAGAACCAGAGCACCCAAATCCGATCACCCAGAACCAGAGCACCCAGAACCAGAGCACCCAGAACCAGATCACCCAGAACCAGATCACCCAAAATCCAATCACCCAGAACCCAATCACCCAGAACCCAATCACCCAGAACCAGATAACCCAGAACCCAATCACCCAGAACCCAATCACCCAAATCCGATCACCCAGAACCCAGTCACCCAGAACCAGACCACCCAGAACCAGATTATCCAAAACTGAATCACCCAGAACCCGATCACCGAAACCCAATCACCCAAATCTGATCACCCAAACCTGATCACCCAGAACCAGATTATTCAGAACTAAATCACCCAGAACCCGATCACCCAAACCCAATCACCCAGAACCAGATCACCCAGAACCCAGTTATTTAAACCCAATCACCCAAACCCGACTACCCAGAACCAAATCACCTAGTGTACCAGATTATCCGGAACTGAATCACCCAGAACCAGATCATCCCAACTCAATCACCCAAACCAGACCACCCAGAACCCAATCACCCACACCCAGTCACCCAAACATGATTAACCAGAACCAGATCATCCAAAACTGGATCACCAAAAACAGATTACCCAGAACCAGATCACCTAGAATTAGATCACCCAAACCCGATCACCCTATCACCCAAATTCGATCACCCAAAATAGATCACCCAAACCAGATCACCTAGAACCAGACCACCCAGAACCCAATCACCCACACCTGATTACTCAGAACCAGGTCATCCAGAACCGAAACACCAAAACCAGATTACTCAGAACCAGGTCATCCAGAACCAAAACACCAAAACCAGATTACCCAGAACCAGATCACATAGAGCCAGATCACCCAGAACCAGATTATCCGGAACTGAATTACCCAGAACCAGATCACCCAAACCCGACCCAAACCAGACCACCCAGAATCCAATCACCCACACCTGATTACTCAGAACCAGATTACCCATAACTGAATTACCCAGAACCCAGTCATCCATTACATTATATTACATTTGGCAGATGCTTTTGTCCAAAGCCCAATCACCCACACCCAGTCACCCAAACCTGATTACCCAGAACCAGATCACCCAGAACCGGATCACCAAAAACACATTACCAAAAACCAGGTCACCTAGAATCAGATCACCCAGAACCAGATCACCCAGAACCACATTACCCAGAACCGGATTGTCCAGAACCAAAACACCAAAACCACATTACCCAGAACCAGATTATCTGGAACTGAATCACCCAGAATCAGATCACCCAAACCAGACCACCCAGAACCCAATCACCCACACCTGATTACTCAGAACTGAATTACCCAGAATGCAGTCATCCATTACATTACATTTGGCAGACGCTTTTGTCTAAAGCGACTTACAGTAGTCCAAAACTAGATTACCCAGAACCAGATCATCCAGAACCGGATCGCCAAAAACAGATTACCCAGAACCAGATCACCTACAATCAGATCACTCAGAACCAGATTACTCAGAACCAGATTATCCTGAACTGAATCACCCAGAACCAGATCACCCAAACCAGACCACCCAGAACCCAATCACCCACACCTGATTTCTTAGAACCAAAGTACCCAGAACCCAGTCACTGAAACCCAGTTACCCAAACCTGATTACCCAGAACCAGATATCCAGAACCAAAACACCAAAACCAGATTACCCAGAACCAGATCATCTAGAACCAGATCACCTAGAACCAGATCACCTAGAATCAAATCACCCAAAATCAAATCACCCAAATTCAGATCACCCAAACCCGATCACCCAAACCAGACCACCCAGAACCCAATCACCCAAACCTGATTACTCAGAACCAGATTACCCAGAACTCAATTACCCAGAACCCAGTCATCCATTACATCACATTTGGCAGACGCTTTTGTCCGAAGCGACTTACAATAGTCCAAAACAGGCCACCCAGAACCCAATCACCTACACCTAATTACTCAGAACCAGATTACCCAGAACCCAGTCACCGAGACCCGGTCACCCAAACCTGATTTACCCAGAACCGGATTATCCAGAACCGAAACACCAAAACCAGATTACCCAGAACCAGATTATCCAGAACCCGAAACACCAAAACCAGATTACCCAAAACCTGATCACTTAGAACCAGATCACCCAGAACCAGATTATCCAGAACCCAGTCATCCATTACTTTACATTACATTTGGCAGATGCTTTTGTCCAAAGCAACTTACAATAGTCAAGTACAAAAATAATGGATCATCCAGAACCCAGTCACCCACACCCAGTCACCCAAACCCGATTACCAAGAACCAGATCATGCAGAATCGGATCACCAAAAACAGATTGCTCAGAACCAGATCGCCTAGAATCAGATCACCCATAACCAGATTACCCAGAACTAATTCACCCAGCACCCATAACCAGATCCCCCAGTACCAGATCACCCAGAACTGAATCACCAAGAACCAGATCACTAAGAACCAAATTACTAACAACTGGATCACCCAAAACCCAATCATCCAAACCCAGTCAACCAAATCCGATCACCCAGAACTGGATCACCCAGACCTGAATTACCCAGAACCCAGTCACACAAACCCGATCACCCCTAACCGGATCACCCAGAACCGGTTCCCCAAAACCAGATCCCAAAAAACAGATCAGACCTGAATTACCCAGAACCCAATCACCCAAAACTTGATCAATCAGAACCAGATCACCCAGAACCCAATCATCCAAACCCAGCCACCCAAATCCAATCACCCGGATCAACCAGACCTGAATAACCCAGAACCCAGTCACCCGAACCAGATCACCCCGAACCGCATCACCAAAACCAGATCAGCCAGAACCCAGTCACCCAAACCTGATCACCCCGAACCGGATCACCCAGAACCGGTTCCCTAAAACCAGATCACAAAAACCAGATCAGACCTGAATTACCCAGAACCCAATTACCCAAACTTAATTAATCAGAACCAGATCACTCAGAACTAGATCACCCAGAACCCAATCACCCACACACCCAATCATCCAAACCCAGTCACCCAAATCCGATCACCCAGAACCGGATCACCCAGACCTGGATAACCCAGAACTCAGTCGCCCGAACCGTATCACCAAAACCAAATCACCCAGAACCCAATCAACCAGTGCCCAATAACGCAAACCTGATCACTCAGAACCAGTTTACCCAGAACCCAATCACCCACGCACCCAAACATCCAAACCCAGTCACCCAAATCCGATCACCCAGAACCGGATCACTTAGACCTGGATAACCAAGAACCCAGTCACCCGAACCGGATCACCCCGAACTGGATCACTAAAACCAGATACCCCAGAACCGGATCACCCAAACCCGATTACCCAGAACCGGATCTCCCAGACCTGGATAACCCAGAACCCAGTCACCCAAACCCGATCACCCTGAACCGGATCACCAAAACCAGATCACCCAGAACAAGATCACTAACAACTAGGGGTGTAACGGTACAGAAAATATATGTTTGTTAACACAGGTACATTTTAGGTAAATGTTTGGTACGGTTGGTGGAAAAAATAAAGAGGCAGGGCATTCTGTATAGCCTCACCTTTATTAACTTCATAATAACACTGGAACTTCATTATAACCATGTTTAGTTTTTTGTGATGGAATGTTGAAATGGGGCTCGAACACTTTTATCAAACGCTTGAAACCAGGGTTCTCTCCTACTGTCATCATGAGAGGCTCCATCTTTTTGATCTTGTTGGAACAAACAAACAGTGAGCCTAAACTGCTTAAACTACAAATATTTTTTTCTAAACATATTACTGGATGTATTTTAAGAAAATATGAGCATTAGATTGTTACAATTAAATTATATTAGTGGTGTCAATCACTTAAAAAAAAATTAAATCAGTATTTTATCCCAAAAGTCAGCAAGAGAGAGAGCAAGTGAGCATCACCCAGAACCCGATCACCCAAACCTGGTCACCCAGAACCCGATCACCCAGAACTTGATCACCCTAACCTGATCACCCAGATCCCAATCACCCAAACAGACAGACAGACATTGCTCTGATTCTTAAGATAATAAATCTTGTAAAATGTTTTTTTTTTCAGTATCTCCACCACTAGGGACATGTTTGTTGTTACAGTGATGGTGCCAGGGTTTTGGGCTGAACCTGGGCTGGTTTGTTCTGCAGGTCTGATGTGTCTGGTCTCCTTCACCGCGGGGCTAGTCTTCACTCTGGGCTCGGGGAACTACTGGCTGGGAATATTTAATAACTATGTGGGCTCACTGCCCCTGCTGGTCATCGCTTTCTTCGAGATCACAGCTGTCATCTACATCTATGGAGCCAAGAGGTACTTTACTGTGGTTTACAGTGTATTACAGGGTGGTTTATGGCTGATTTAGGACTCTCGCTGCATGACACTGTGCAAACACTGTTATGTTCTGGTGGTAGAGGAGCATGCTTGTGTCTAGTAGTTCACCTGTTTCTTCAGTCTAATGATAACTGACCTTGTGGGAAAGCCATTGAAATGAGGTTTTATTACACTGTTGGATTCTCTAGTCTGGATATAAGATGAGATTGATCTGGATGGGCATGGAGGTGTACAGGTTCCGTATGGGCATGCTGCAGCACATTTACCCACATATATTGCAGTTGGGTCTCTAGACCCTGCTCTACACTCCAAGGTTGCTGAATCTGTCATCCCAGCTGCTCCCATAAATGCTGGATTGGTGACAGCTTCCAGCTGTTGTTTTTAGCAGGCTAATGCTTTCAACCTGATTTCCTGAACATATTGCTGAGCTGTTACTGTCCCTCATATTACTACTGGGGTGACCGGCTGTTGTATGTGATGACTCCCCAAATAATCACACCAAAACCTAGCCACTGTTGCATCGTAAACTGAGCCTGGATTTGTTGCTAAAGGTGATATGGTTCAAGTCACCACTGCACCAGAGGTGACAGTGGCTGGCTGATGGATGATCTAAATTTGAGCAGTCCAGTGATGCACCCCCTCATAAAATAACTGGGCTTTGTTTAGGCATATCTAACAGTTTATTTACAATACCCCAAAATAGCACGTGAGAGCTTTTTCATAGGGCAGTGGGGAAGCACTTTTACATCTTTTATGGCCCAGTGTCTAATGAGACCACACCTGTACTGCTTGCAGAGTTTTGCAGCAATCTGATGTGTGTTATGTTTGGTCAATAGGTGTAAATTACTGCACAGTTCATCTTTAATTGCTGTACTGCTGATACTTAACTCTATTCAGTTTCATTTAATATTAAAAAAACACAATTACCAGGGTGCTGAGTGGTCCAGCAGTCTTAAGCGCTGCCACTATGATCGGGAGGTTGTTGGTTCTAATCCCGGTCATGCAGCTTGCCAACAGGTACCAGAGCCCTGAGAGAGCACAATTGGCTTTGCTCTCTCTAGGTGGGTAGATGGCACTTTTTCTCCTCATCACTCCTAGGGTGATGATCAGCATAAGGCAACTGAGTCACTGTGCTTTCCTCCGAGCACACTGTGATCCTACTTGGCAGTGTTCAAAAAGAGGCAGTGGCTGACTTCGCATGTGTCAGAGGAGGCATGTTCTAGTCTTTGCTGACTGGCAGCTAAATGGGTGGGATAATTGGCCAGATAAAATGGGGGAAAACATAAAAAAAACAGAATTACCAGTAAAACTACTGTAAAATAGGATTTAATTCCACACCTAATTCCAGTGTTTGTTGGTACTGTTAGACAAGCATCTTTTGATGTCATGGCTGATCCACAATTTTTTTGTAATATAATCAGGTAATTTAATGTGTGTATATTGAGAGGAATATGCAGCTATATACCATTGAGCTGATACTGGGTTCTTCTGTCTGCTCAGGTTCAGTGATGATGTGGAGTGGATGACAGGACACAGGCCTAACCTGTACTGGCAGGCCACATGGCGGGTGATCAGTCCACTAATGCTCCTGGTGGTCTTCCTGGCCTACGTGGTGGTACAAGCCCGAAAGAATCCCACCTACGAAGCGTGGAACCCAAACTATGTGAGAAACTGAAGCATGGCTGTGGTTGTCAGAGTGGCCATGGTTTATTACAGTATTTATTAATGAAAAATATATTATTATTATTATCTACTGTACTCTTGCAGGTGGGGTTTCCTGCTCCAGAGGTTTTAACTTATCCAGGCTGGGTCTACTCCATCTGCATCCTCCTGGCTGCTGTGCCCTGCTTACTCATACCACTGGGGATGCTATACCAGTTGGTGCAGTTCTTACGGAAATGTATAGTGGACAGACGTGCGAAGAACCCGTATGATAATGAAGGATACATGGTGGACACATAGAGATATATCAGGATATACTGTACAACCACTGACAAAAACCCTGGGGGTTCTAGGAATGAGCATGGAACCCCTAAATCAACCACTGACCTCCTGTAAAAATACAATACCTCTTCCTAAAGAAATGCTGACTTCTGTTTAAATTATTTTGGCTTAAAATAGAACCATATTAGAAAAGAGATGTGTGTATGAAGAATCTTTAAAGGTTTAAAGAAGATGACGCCAATGTTCCTTAGCAATGTAAAGGTTCTTGTCACTATTAGGGACAGTATGGAAAATGCCAAAATAAAATGCATTTCTCATGGTTTTAATGTTTTTGTTTTTTTTTAAACATAAAATATACTGGACTTATACTGTCTGCAATCTGAATAAAGGCTTAAAGTCAGAACTTCTTAAAGTTGGAATTTTTCCACACTCTTCAGAGGGCTTTTGGTTCTGAGCAGGGCTGGACTTGGACAAAAAATCGACCCTGGCATTTTTGGTTTAGACCGGCCCCTTATAATTAGCGGAGCACAACCGACTTTTAATTTATGCATGTGGGGTTACAAAGACGCATAATGTATCATCAACATATTATATATAATCATCTCTAATATGTTTTTTTTTTATTTCTCTGATACAACTGTTTTATTCTAATTTTTCAGATAAAGGTGCTTCCTCCTTTAAACTTTGTATTTGTATCAGGCTACAAACAGGGCATTCTGCATGGCCTTACCATTAAACTTCATAATAAAGAGAGAGAGAGCGAGAGACAGAAAGAAAGAGAGAGAGAGACAGTCAGAGAGAAAAAGAGAGAGAGAGCGTGTGATTAAACGAGTGAGAGAGAGAAAGAGCGCGGGGGAGAGAGAGAGACAGTACGAACGCCGGACTCTGAGTGCATTTTCCGGTTTCCATTCACCCATGTGCTCAGAGCTAAACCATGCAGAGAAAGGGTGTGGCCGCTTTCCTTCTATTATCCTGATTGGTTCAGTCCATTGTCTATATTTAAGATGGGCCAATGGGCCGCACCCTCTAAATTGTGGAATTGTCTCTTAGAAAAAAAAGGAAGAAAAAAAAAAACAGCATCGCCCCCTGAGGACTGTCGGACCACGCCAGATTACCAGTCCAGCCCTGGTTCTGAGACGCTGTTTTGCTTCACAACCTTTTTTAGTTTTCCCCAAACATTCTTTGTTTTAGAGGTATTGTCAAAGCCACTGGCAGCAGCACAACCCTAAAGCATGATGAAGGGCAAGATGTTCTTTTCATGAATGCAGTTAACTTTTTCTCCACATAAAATAATTATATTTTGTATACTTTTTTCTATACTTCATCTATCCACAATACTTCTTTTCAAACTAGCATACTAAACACAATATCTTCTTAAGAATTTTTGTAATTTGTTCTAAAGAAACTTCCTAAGAACAATCTCATTCCCATATTAATAGTTTGCACCTGTGTTCTAAAGAAGTGTGAATCCCATGTCTGCCTAATTGAAAGCATGTGCCAGTTTGTTTACATAGTAACGCTCTGCAATTTTTCATAAAAGAACAGCTGCTCTTTTGCACTATAAGGGAAAGAACTGCATGGTTTAAAAGCCCGAGGTGGAAAACATCTACCTGTCTAGGTGTCTAGGGGCATTATTTTGTTGAATCTATAGCGCACTAGGTATTTGCGCTTTGCGCAGCTGGATTTAGGGGCGTGTCCTGTGTCTTTGGTATTGAAAGGGCGTGAAAAATACACCTTGTGCAACTCCAACGGCGCTAAAGGGCGTGTACAAATTCTCGTATTTATTCATGGGTGTGTTTTGGGCATAACATGAATTAATCAATGTGTCTGTAGTCATTACCTTTAAGACACAGCTGCGTGCTGACTTCTGGTCATTCCTATTTTAAGAGCGCATAGGAAACTGACAGCAGCTCATATAAGTGAAAAGTATTGTTATTTTATTCTTTACTCAGTTTAATGTTTATGTAAAAACTGGGTTTGCAACACTGATTATTAATCAAGCAATCGATTATTTACACTGGAGGGGGACCCTCATTTACAATGCCGCTGTGCATTTACAGGTTAAAAAGGCTAAAAATAGATACGCAAAAAAGGAAAAATAGGACATTTTAAAAAGATAAAAATTTACATAAAAAGTAAAGAATTTTTATCTTATGAAGGAAAAACTAATTTGATCAATAAAATAATACAAATAAATAAAATGAATAAAAAAATAAAACAAACTCATTAAAAAAACTTATTTAAAAAACAATCACAGGCTTTTTCACAGTGCGCAGAATAATAAAAGTTTCAGTTCAGTTTCATTGAAACTATCCTTTATATTTGACAATATTGGATTAGCTTTACAGGTCCTCACTCATCTTAATTTATTTAACTAAACTGAGTTTTATATTATTTACGGCCTCGTTCTAAATTCAGCTCCGCGCTGAGAGAGAGAGGCGCAACACTATTGCCTGATGTCTATTGATTCAATAAAAGTAAATATGTGGCTATAATAGTAAATTTAATACCATGGATTTTACTTAATATTTTAATAACATTTCCCTGGTAATAAGAAACAAACTCTAACATATAGCTTTATATTTTTGTGTATTTCAAATGTTTTAAGTTTTATATAATTGACGGGCAGCACCAGACGCCAGGGTGACAACGGGCTTTATTTTTCAGATATGAACAAATAAATAAATAAAAGTGGATTTCATAAAAAAAGAATGTTCAGTCAAATTCTTTTCTCTGTAATTTTTTTGTTTCTAAAACTCCAGCATTTGAGTGAGAATAAGCATCTGTTGAAATTCTTAAACAGCAGAATGTCAATATCTGCTATATTAAGCTACAGTTATTTAGTCTGTTTACTGATCATAAATATAAATCCTTAGAACTGTCAGATAAATATAACTAATAATAACTTATAGATAAATTGAAATGATCTTCAAACACGTGCACCCTTCTTAAAGTGCGGTTGAAAAGTTCTTCAAGAAGTAACAGCTCAGCTAAACCTTAATGCAAGTTCTTACATGCAGTCATATAGTGGTATTGATTTTCCTGTCTTATCACCATATGAGCAGTTTTGTCTGAGGGTTTGTGCAGTCTTCTGATCTCAGTTGACCTCTACAGTTCCCCTGGACTGCCATTTATTTTTAAATGCAGTCAAAAGTTCCAACATTTTGTTGATTTTTTTTCTGTGATAAGTAGAGGCTGTTAATTGATGTGAAGTAATGCCCTAAAGTAAGTTTACAGATCAGAATTTACTGATTAAACCAATGACCATATAAGGACATTGGGGTTTCATTCACTTACGCTTTACGTTTCTTCCCTTCCGCCAAAACACCCAACATGGTGTTAAAATTGCAACCAGAGCCTGTATATTACACCAGATCAAATGTCTCATACCTTCAGCTATTTTACTGCAGAAATGCTGTAAGAATGTCTTTGTTTATTATTTTGAGGTCCATCAGTCAGAACTAACATTAAAGATATTTGGGAATACTGATGCAGAAACAGTAGCTTGCACAGTGGACTAACATTTTTGAAATAACTGTTGCCTGAGAACAGTGAGATCCAAATATACTATATTTCTTCAATAATAATAATAATATTTTATTTACAAGAACACTTTTACTGTAAACACACGTAGATTACAAATTGCAACATGGCCAGTTTTCCTGGTCCTTTCCTGTTCCTAATCTAACACAGTGTAATACATAGTCTTTTACTATGTATAACACTGTGAAGAACTTACTCACTGTACTTCAGAAGCCTAGAACTTTACACAATCTGCTTTACTATAGTCCATAACCTTACTGTAGCTTACAACTTTATTATAGACCAGAACTTTACACAATCCATTTAACCATACCCCAGAACTTTACTACAGACCAGAACTTTACACAATCCCCTTAACTGTACCTTAAAACTTTATTATAGACCAGAACTTTACACAATTCACTTTACCTTACCTAATAACTTTAATATAGACTAAAACTTTACTAAATCCCCTTTACTGTACCTTAAAACTTTACTACAGACCAGAACTTTACACATTCCCCTTTACAGTACCTAATAACTTTACTATAGACTGGAACTTTACTAAATCCCCTTTTGTACCATAAAACTTTATTATAGACCAGAACTTTACTAAAGAGCAGGGGCCTCATGTACTAAAGGTGCGTACGCACAAAAACATTGCGTACGCCATATTTCACGCTCACGGTCAGATGTACTAAATTTGACTTGAACGTGTGAAAGTGCGTTCCCCCACGGAAGTTTTGTTTTGGGCGTACGCCTTTTTTTTGTGCGTATGCATTGTGTTTTTGTCATTTGGCGACACTTAGAGGCGATGCATTGAAATTACAACTATTAAGATATCCTTTATGCACACATTGAAGTAAGCATTATTGGGTAAAATAAAGTAAATTAATCAGACAGTTTCATTGTCTTACAGAAATAATCGTTTAACGTGTTTCCACTTAGCCTAGATCAGGTTTGCGCTGGAGTTGTTGGAGATGCAGCGTTGGCATTACTGGAAAATATTGCTAATGGCCGAATTCATTGAGCGCGCATTTTCCGTGACCATTATGTTTTTTTGGCCCATGATGATGACTGGCTTATAAGCAGTTTTAGATTTCCAAGAGCATAAGAAAACAAGCTAAGTGCGTGACGTGTGTCTTTTTGGTAGGCAACTCATTTAAAGCATTTAAATGAAATCATTTATTATCCCTCTTAGAATAATACAATTTAAAACATGGGTAATTATACGCTACGCGTATATCATATTAATAATAATAATATAATAATGATAATTTTTATTATTATTATTTTTATTATTATTATTATTATTATTATTATTATAACTTTATACTCTGCGTAATTGAGGGAGGAGTCATGGCAGGTGTGTTGTTTTCATGCATTTGAGCTTGATTTCAAGTTGATTGTGATGTACTAAGAGAAAGTACGTGGGATTCTGCCTACGCACGGTTTGATAAATCCGGATTTTTTTGTGCGTACGGAACTTTTCAGGTCTGAGCGTACGGAACATTTTAGTAGGAAGTCCACGCAAGTCTTAGTACATGAGGCCCCAGAACTCTACACAATTCAATTTACCTTACTTAATAACTTTACTATAGACTAAAAATTTACTAAATCCCCTTTACTGTACCTTAAAACTTTATTATAGACCAGGGGCCTCATGTACTAAAGGTGCATACGCACAAAAACATTGCATACGCCAAATGTCACGCTCACGGTCAGATGTACTTAAGTTGACTTGAGCGTGAGAAAGTGCTTTCCCCCACGGAACTTTAGTTTCGGGCGTACGCCTTTTTTTTTAACGCATGTATTGTGTTTTTGTGATTTGGCGACACCTAGAGGCAAAGCATTGAAATGACAACTAAGATTTTCATTTACGCACAGATTGTAATAAGTCATTATTGGGTAAAATAAAGTAAATTAATCAGACAATTTCATTGGCTTACTGAAATAATCATTCAACGTGTTTCCACTTAGCCTAGATTATATAAACATGCATGAAATGTTGCGCTGGAGTTGTTGGAGATGGAGTTGGCCTTATTGGAAAATATTGCTTATGGCCAAATTCGTCGAGAGCGCATTTTCTGTGACCATTATGATTTTTTGGCCCATGATGATGACTGGCTTATAAACCGTTTCAGATTTCCAAGAGCTATCCTCTTGGAACTCTGTGCTGAGTTGGGTCCCGTTTTGGAGAGAGAAACGTCGAGGAGTCGTGCATTGCCAGTTCCTTTACACATACTGACAATGCTCGGCTTCCTGGCAACTGGCTCGTTCCAAAGAGAACTGGCAGACCGGTCGGGGATGTCCCAGTCATCTTTGAGCCGTGCCATGCCAGCTGTTTTGGATGGAATCATCTGCATGTCAGCTAGGTATATAAGGTTCCCATATGATGCGGTTGACCAGGCAAACATCAAAGCGCAATTTGCAGCGATAGCCGGTTTCCCTAATGTAATTGGAGCGATCGACTGCACACACATTGCTATAAAGGCACCGTCTGAGGAAGAATTTTCTTATGTGAATAGAAAGCACTTTCATTCCATAAACGTGCAAATTATCTGTGATGCAAAAATGTGCCTTACTAATGTAGTGGCACGGTGGCCTGGATCAACACATGATTCGTACATACTAACAAACAGCATGGTTGGGATAAGATTACAAGCTGACAGAGTGTGTGATGGGTGGCTTCTTGGTAAGCAACAAATGTAAAGCATTTAAATAAAAGTATTACATATTTTCAGCTTAGAATTGTTCATTTAAAACATGGGTAATTGTTAAATTGTTAAATTAGGAGACAGCGGCTACGTGCTCAAGACGTGGCTGATGACCCCCCTTTGCAATCCGCAGACTGACCGGGAGCGGAGATAAAATTATCTCCATTCTCGCACCCGGTCAGTCGTGGAGAGGGCGATTGGGCAGCGAAAAAGCTGGTGGCGCTGCCTGGACAGGACCGGGGGAAATGCTTCTGTATCGGCCAGAGAAGGTGTGTCGCATTGTGAGGGCATGTGGGGTCCTGCACAATGTTGCGCACAGGTATGCCGTGCCATTGTTGGAGGTGGTGGAGCAACCAGCGGACCCAGAGCCAGGACCAATTAATGCGCAGCCTAACCCAGGTGCCATACAATCAAGGCAACAAATCATAGCTACAATATAAAAAGGTAAGAGACAACATTTATTTTTTAACCAATTCTTTTATTAAGTGGCTGATGCTAGTGAGCGCATCACTTATATTTTTAAGGTGCGTTTTCATTTCTCCGATGCCCCTCACAATCTCCTCCTGTGACTTCAGCACAGCACGAGTCAGGACCCGACCGGTCGGCTGAGATTCAGCACTGGACGTGGAGGGTGCAGAAACACCAGACGCACTGGGGACAACAATCGGGGGACATACGGGCTCAGCTGGCGTGGACTGTGTGCCAATGGATGCTGTAGAAATACATAAAATAATTAAATACATCTCATTAACCCAAACAAGCTCTGTCTGTCTTTCTTATAAATAGTAGGGGGTACATTGCCAAAATCAACCAACGTAGCCTACTTACGGGCAGCTATTAAAAAAGTAATAAAATAAAAAAGGCAAATAGTGTACTTGGAAAATTGCTCAAAGAATTTGAACTCTTACCTTCACCGGTATCCAGGGTAACATCAGTGTCTCCCTCACCTGCTGACACCACGCCAGAGAGGGCCACGTCGCCCACAACAGCCACCACCCTTTGCTCAAATGGTGTGAGCTCCTCCACCCCCGGTCTGCTCCCCGTCCTCGCAACACTTTCTCGATGGGCAGAAGTCCGTTTCTTAACGCCCGACTTAACATCAGACCATTTCTTTTTTAGTTCAGCTACTGTGCGGTGTTCAGAGCCCACTGCATTGACGGCCTGCGCCATACTTTCCCATTCAATCCTTTTACGTTTACTGTTTATGCCAGAGGACAGAGAACCAAATAAAATGTTTTTTTTTTGCCTCTACCTCTGACAGTAAAACCTCCAGTTCACAATCGGTAAAGTTCCTTTTCTTTGCTATTTTTGAAATTAGTATTCCAAGGCCTGTTTTCTCTCATTAGCCTATTATACTCTGCTTAATTGAGGAAGGAGACATGACAGGTGTGATGTTTTCGTACACTTGCGCTTGATTTCAAGTTGATTGCAGTGTACTAAAAGAAAGTACGTGGGATTCTGCCTACGCACGGTTTGATAAATCCGGATTTTTTTGTGCGTACGGAACTTTTCAGGTCTGAGCGTATGGAACATTTTAGTAGGAAGTCCATGCAAGTCTTACATGAGGCCACAGAACCTTACACAATCCCCTTAACTGTACCTTAAAACTTTATTATAGACCAGAACTTTACACAATTCAATTTACCTTACTTAATAACTTTACTATAGACTAAAACTTTACTAAATCTCCTTTACTGTACCTTAAAACTTTACTACAGACCAGAACTTTACTAAATCCTCTTTACTGTACCTAATAACTTTACTATAGACTAAAACTTTACTAAATCCCCTTTACTGTACCTTAAAACTTTATTATAGACCAGAACTTTACACATTCCCCTTTACCATAACTCAGAACTTTACAACAGACCAGAACTTTACACATTCCCCTTTACTGTACCTCAGAACTTTGCAATAAAAAATATCTTTACACAATCCGCTTTACTATAGCCCAGAGCTTTACAACTCCCACCCCTGACATAACCCCCACCACCCAAAATTGAGCCCAACAGAATAAAAACGGTAAGAACAGTAAATAGTGTCTACTGAAATTTTGAACCAGTTTGAAGTATTGTTATGGTCACCCTGTGAGCTCTTCCTCTCCCGCTTCCTCTGCAGATAGTTCTCCTCCTCTGTAAAAGGAGGTTTGATGGACAGCGCCAGGACAGGAAGATCCACAATGAGGGAGACCAGGTTCCAGCCAGAGTGAAACCGCAGCCACAACCAGCGGTGCCAGGATGTTGGTGACTTAAACAATCCGTCCCATGGTGGCATTCATCCCTGTCACAACATAAGAGTAATAATAATCCCCCAAATCCCTGTACAGGGTGTAAACTCCTTTTTTAATGATTGTCTCAGAGAACTGTCAGACACTGAAAAAGACCAAAAAACATTCCATAACAGCGAGATGAACATCAGCCTGTGGACAGTGAAATGAGGAGCGATGATAAAAAGGTGTGGGATGTAAACATCTCCATAATTACAGCATTATAAACAGGTCATGTTCTTTGAAGTTAGTGTAATAACTGACAGCTACAAAAGAGAACCAAGCTGGAATCCGGAACATCCCGGCACACGGTTCTGAGGTAAGGTTCTGTCTTCATCCACTGGAACCTGGAAGAAGCACACTGGTTAAAGCGGTGAGATGAGCAGACCGTGTTTAATTACAGAAATATACCCGCAGTACAATCAACTTGCACAACCATCACACACAGACTCAGCACTGCGACTGAAGAGCTATAGATCTGCACCTGCTGGAGCTCATCTCTCACATACTAGTGGGAAATTAAAGTGATATTTCAACTAAAAAAAATAATGAGTTTTTTTTGGTTTGGTTTACTAACTTTACACCTATATAGATGATAGCATGCTGCATTCAGTGCTGTGAAAAAGTAATTTACCTTGAATGTGAGAGATTATTTTAAGCTTTTAGTTTAGAGTGTTTTGTGTCACTGCTGGTGGTAGATGTGTGGCTTTGTGTTTACAGAGCATCTGCGGTCACATGACAAACAGCTGCTCAGTCTGTATCTTTTGACTGCAGCTCTGCTACCAGACTGAAAGAATTATTACTGTATAGTAAACTGCACTCCACACTGTTCTGTTCTGATGAATCTGTGGTTTAGAAGTGGCCCAACTGATGGGGGGTGATCCCATGATCACAGGTCATCACAAACACTAACTGTGAAGTACATCCACAATAACAGCAGCATGTTGGCATGTGTAGTTAGCGCAGATGCTAAAAAAATTAAATTCAAATTTTAGATAGCAGTATTTTACTGTAATTCTGTATTTTTTCTCTGAAATGTTTTATGCATCAGTTCTGTGATTCTTCCTGTGTTCTCCACATCACAGACATTATAGGTCCTAAATAAGCCACTGCTTACCCCACTCTACCCTACAAAATACCCTCACCACATACAATACTCCCCTTCACTACACCAATTCTTACACTTTACTTTGACCTTTATTCTCATTTCTACCTGTTTCACTAGCTATCGTTTACTTTGCCTTGATTGCACATCTCCCTCACCCCACATTTATACACACTTTCTCTTTCTTTCTTATTTTGCTTCCTGCCTTTCCATCTCCAGGTTTCCAGCTACTCAAATCCGGATGAGTATTCATCATAATTGCTGTGATCTGCAGTGATGTTTTGGTGGTTGCAAAAAACTGTCAAAGCGTCCAAAAAAATTGTACCTCACATCCTGACAGTTTAAACCCACAGCTGCTGTTTGAAACTATGTCTTTGCAAATGCTGTGGGTGGAGCCACTTCAATTTTATTTCTATAGCCCTTTTTACAACAGAAGTTGTCACAAAGCAGCTTTACAGAGAAAAAACAGGTCCACGCCTCTTATAAGCAGCACCACAGAGATGCCAGTTATTGTGGTGACACACTCAGTATTTAATGATTTAGATAGTTGAGTAAATACTTTAGAGTATAGTGTAGTAAGCTGAGCCAAATCTAAACTACATGTTTAATGCTCTTCCTATGGATAATTGAGGATTGTCTTTTTTCAGAGTATGAGTTAATGTGGTCCACATACACTGTTTTTTATATAATCTGTGTTGCAAAGGCAATGCTTTAGTCAAGGTTGGCAGCATTTCTTGCTGTTACATTATAGAAGAGCTCTCAGATACAGAAATGCACATATTTTGAAGATCCAGCTGATGTATTCATCCTAGCCCTCAGTTACCCAGTCCCAGAACAGGGGAGTTTATTAAAATATAATGTTTTTATACTTATAATAATTACTGTAAACAACTGAAATAGCATACAGCATTACTGCAATGTGACAAAGGACCACCCTGTACCTCTGCCTAGACTTTAGAACACAAGTACTATTACCCCTTTAAGGGGCAGTTACACATTTACACAGGTGATTCAGCTTGTGTTAGAATAAATAAAATTAACTTTATCTGATACTACATTTTGTAACAAGTTGTAAAAGCCTTAACTGTGACAGTTATGATGACAGAAAGTCACAAAGGAGGCAAATACTTTTTCACAGCAGTTTTTGATGAGGATGGCAGCACTCATAGGTGGGGTATAAGCTCATAAAAGCTTCACATTTTTCACAACACATGGAATTTTTCCTTTGCACACATGAAGTCAAAGGCACATGGACACAGTTTCTCAAACAGGCATTAAGCCTAGTTTTGGACTAGATTTTCCTTTGAAATGAAAATATAGTCTACGACAAGATGTAAATTCCTGTCTTGGAAACGCTTGAAGTACACGTATAATAATGATCTAGTTGAAGAGGTTCTATCCTTAAGAGTCTGACTGCTGAATCTTCAGCTTTCCTCAGATGATATTTGACATCAGACACTTTAGGGTTAACTGAGGTTCAGTAAAAATGACCACATCCCGTTTATCCACCAAGCCTTCTGCCTCTTGAACAGGGCTTTGAGCACCTTTCCTGATGCCACATACCATTCTGGCAGAAAGCCCCTCACAATGCAGTTGCAAGGGTTCAAATCACCACGAAGGGCCAGCAGTGGGTCTGGTTAGCATTTGTGCAAAAAAGCTTGAGAGCTTGCGAGCGACTCAACTTAAGCTTTTCTCTATTTAGTTAAAATTACCACAATATAGCATTTGCTCAAGTGAAAGTCCATGAACTCCAGTCACACAGAGTCGTGGGTTGGAGGACACCAGTGACCTTTGGGCTGATAGGAACACATTCTTCCATAGACTGCTAGCAGATGGTGCTGTTTAACGCTGTAGTTCACCTGAGGTTTGGGGCTGTGGCCAAACACTAACTAACAGAAGGCAAAAGAGACAGGCATCTGGAAATGGAGAACGGTGGAAGTGAGTCATGGCTGAGACAAATGTAGCAGTTCTGTGTAGTTCACATGCAGAGAGACATCCATTTCACATGCTGGGGACAGAATCTGCACCTTGGTGTGTTGTATTGTTGTGTGGCATTTACGTTTTGAGGCTCTGTTTCCTCTTGGCCTTGCGGGCATACAGGAAATACATGATGTGCCCCGTGGTGATGAACAGGACGGAGATGATGACAAGGATGCCAAAGTGCTGTGGCTGCGGTGCGGAGATGACCATGAGGAAGTGCAGCAGGTCCATCAAGTAGTTCATGGAGCTCTGAACTCCATTAACCACACCGCGCTCCGACTCGCAAATGGTCTCCTGCAGAAGCTGCGTCACTGTCAGGTCAAATGACCACAGGCCTGCCAAGAGAAGAGTGAAGGTTACATTCGGATCAAACGGAACTGTTTGCTCTATGAATGAATTGGGTCAAAGTGTAAATTTGGTACAATGTGCCACCTCTGCCACCCCCTCGCTTCTGTGTGCTAATGAAACTGTGCCATGGTCACTCCAGGATTAGCTGTGGGTTTACTGACAGAGCGCAGTGTAAATGTACGTATTGTAAATTTGAGTGGGTGCCTTGTTATGGATAGCCTTTGTTGCTGTAGGACTAAAACCGGGTCAGCCAGCTGCTCTTGGCCATCTCACACACTGACAAACTGGACTGAACCCTCTCTCTACTCACCGACTCGAGCCGTGATGACTCCAAGGAACAGCAGGGTGATGGACACATAGGATTCTGGGGTGCTCCCCGGTGGTGCATTTTCAAACAGCACTGTGTTGTTGGTCCAGTGAATAGAGGATCGGTCAGGAAGCAGAGGCTGGTTGCTGCCTCCCTGCAGTGAGTATCCATGTCTTTGGTGTCCTCCACCAGTCATTCCTCCGAGGTCTGACGCGTTACCATGCAGTAACGTGCCCAGGTCCATGGGACTGCCCGGAGCAAACACAGAACACACACAAAGCAGCAAGCAGGCCAGATGCAGGCCACTGGAGATCATGCCGGTGTTGACCAGTCCATACGCCTTCCGCAACTTGGTGAACATGATGGTTCCCAGCAGCCCGGCCACAGCTGATACACCCATCAGCAAACTCAGCAGAGACCCACTGATGCCCTGGGTGTAGGCGTAGCCTGTGGTGATGCAGTCAAAACCCAACACGGTGGTGTACAGGAAGGCCAAGCCCAAACCTGCCAGGAACACTGGCTGCCTGTAATACGCCCTCCAGCCTTCCTTGCAGGTGCTGAGGAGCCCCTGGAGTCGACGGAAGCACAGGGGCAGCATGGCAGTCTGCCCTGTCAAAGACACACTTCCAGCATTCTCAGTGAGGAGCACCGTCTGCCTTAGAGAATTTTCACCTGAAACAAAGATATGCCAATTAGGGTTTGCTCAAATTTTATAGAATTTTGAACCAGTATTTGAAGTATTGTTATGGTCACCCTGGGAGCTCTTCCTCTCCCGCTTCCTCTGCAGATAGTTCTCCTCCTCTGTAACCGGTGGTTTGACGGACAGCGCCGGAACAATTCGATAAACCCGGGACAGGAAGATAAACTCCACAATGAGGGAGACCAGGTTCCAGCCCAGGATAAAGCCGCAGCCCACCACGTTTGAGGCCAGGGTCATGACCTGGCCCACAGCCAGCGGTGCCAGGATGTTGGTAACTTGATCAATCCGTCGCATGGTGGCATTCATCCCTGTCACAACATAAGAGTAATAATAATCACCCAAATCCCTGTACAGGGTGTAAACTCCTGAGGATAGTAATTCATCATTTTTAAAGTGTGGTTAGAAACATTTGAGGAGAGTGTTAACATTTTGTAAATGTGATTTTAAACTTTTGTTAAGTTATTCAAAGTTCACCTTACCCGCTAAGTGACCACGGTTGTAGCCTGTGATGACCACTATCCAGTCCCTCTGGATGGCGATGGTGAGCGCTGTGCTGGCAAGGTTAGCCACATCTGCCAGGACGATCACCACCATATAACAAACCACCTTGAGTGAGTCATGTGATGCAACAAGTTACTACGCAAACTTCTACAGGGCAGATACAGTAATCACTAAAGAGAGAGCGGAATATCTGCACTACGATATTTTACACACTATGCTAAAGAATACTGATGCTGAGATGTATTTGGAAAATACTATGAAACTAAATTTTATGAACAGCTCTTATATTGAATGTGTAAAGTCAGTAAAAGAGTTGCTCACAGTCAGCCAGCCGTCCCAGATCTCCTCAACCCACTTTTTATATGAGAAGACCAACATCAGCACGATGCTGCACACAGTCACCGAGATGTTCTGGATAAACAGGGAGGCGTGGGCCACTGCACCAAGACCAGAGAATAGAGTTAGCACCAAACTAGCAGGACAACACCTGACCCCCCTGACCCAGTGATCTTTACACCTTAACACTGACTTACTGAAGTACTGACTTAAAAAAAGTCTGCAGATACAGCAAATACAGATTACAATAATACATACTGGAAACAAGTCCCCTAACTAAGAGGTTACCTTTATTTCTTGGGTTGCGATCGACCCAATCTCCGATCAGAGCGCCCAGTAACAGCACAGAACCAGCCACCACCAGCCCGAAGATGGCAGTCAGCAGTAAGTTTCGCCCATACAGTTCAATCAGGAACACAGAGATGGCAAAATGCCACATGCGGTCACCCTGAAACAAAAACAGAAACAGAGATATTACATATACACATACATACAAACACTGTGTAATACACTTTGAACATTTACTCTTAATGAACACATTACACATACAGATACATATTAAAGCTCAAAAAAACTTTACAAAATCAAATTGTATATTTAAAACAGAAAAAGACCATGTCAACTGGATTTCTATGTAGTCTTATAAATACAGACTACACAGAAATAAAGAAAAAGTATGTGAACCCTGTGGGATTTCTTGGATATCTGCAAAAATTGGTCATTAAATTATCTAAGTCATAACAAAACACAAACACAGTCTACTTAAACTAATACCACACAAAAAAATATATGTTTGCATGGTTTTATTAAACACATGTTAACATTCACAGTGAGGGGGGGGGGGGGGTATGTGAACCTCTAGGATAATGACTTTTCTAAGAGCTAATTGGAGCCAGGTTGTGATGAGATTGGATGTGTTGGATAAAGCTACCCTGCCTTATAAAAAACAAACACCAGTTGAGTTGAGTTTGCTGTTCTTAAGAAGCATTGCTTTCTGTGAATCTAGCCTCGCACAAAAGAGCTCTTAAAAGAGCTACATTCAAGAATTGTTGACTTGCATGAAGCTGAAAAGGGTTACAAAACTATCTCTAAAAGTCTTGATGTTCATGTGTCCACGGTAAGACAGACGGTCTACAAATGGAGAAAGTTCAGCACTGTTGCTTATCTCGCTAGGCATGGTCGTCCTGTAAAGATAACTGCAAGAGCACAGCACAGAATGATCAATGAGGTGAGGAAGAATCCTAGAGTATCAGCTATTAAACAAGAATAACGTTCATGAGAGGACACCATGGAGGAAGTCACTGCTGTCCAAAAAAACAATGCTGCATGTTTGAAGTTTGCAAAAGAGCACCTGGAAGTTCCACAGGAGTACTAGCTAAATATACTGTGGACAGATAAAACCAAAATTTAGTTGTTTGGAAGAAAAACACAACGCTATGTGTGGAGAAAAAAGGCTCAGCACACCATCATCAAAAGTTAAGAAAGAACTTTTTGCAGGAAAACTTAAGATCATATGTCTGCTACTTAAAGCCCATAGAGGATGGATAATGCAACATGACAGCGACCCAAAACATAGAAGTAAATCAACAGAAGAACACTGTGAATGTTAAAAACCAAAAACAAACAGACCTAAAAAACTACCAACTGCTCCTGGCTTCCTTCTCAGCCAGCATCACGACTGCTAAAGCTGAATTTTATCACAATAAATTCAGCTCCCTCACAGACTCCCGGAAACTATTTGCTACTTTTAAATCACTACTGAACCCTCCTCCTCCTCCTCTGGCTACATGCCTTACTGCTGAAACACTTGCATCATTCTTTACTGGAAAAGTGGCAGCTATCAGCAACCAGTTTACTGATGTAACATGTAGCAGTCCTACTACATGCTCTGCAGCCCGGTGTCCCTCCACCGAAGGCGTTGCTTTCTCCTCTTTCACTTCTCTCACTGAGAACGAGACACTGGCTCTCCTAACACGTAGCCGTCCTACTACGTGTCCGCTTGACCCAATTCCCTCAAACTTACTACAAACCATCGCACCGGCAATCATTCCGGCTATCACTCACACCATCAATGCCTCTTTAACTTCTGGTGTTTTCCCAACTGCTTTCAAACAAGCACATGTGACACCACTGCTTAAAAAGCCTTCTCTCAACCCCGCCCAGGTTGATAACTACAGACCGATCTCACTACTACCCTTTCTCTCTAAAACACTCGAGAGAGCAGTTTTAAATCAGGTCTCTGGCTTCCTCTCCCAGAATGACCTCCTGGACCAGAACCAATCTGGATTCAAAAAAGGACACTCTACCGAGACGGCTCTGTTGTCTGTGACTGAAGCGTTGAAAACTGCTAGAGCTGCAGGCCAGTCCTCAGTGCTCATTCTGCTGGACCTCTCGGCCGCCTTCGACACGGTCAACCACGACTTCCTCCTAACTATACTTTCAAACATGGGGATCTCAGACAATGTGCTGTCATGATTTAGATCATACCTCACTGGGCGCTCGTTCAAGGTGTCGTGGCAAGGACAGCTGTCCTCAGCCCACTCCCTATCCACTGGGGTTCCCCAGGGTTCGGTACTGGGTCCCCTTCTCTTCTCAATATACAC
The DNA here is from genome assembly GCF_023375975.1 of Astyanax mexicanus. Taxonomy (NCBI): domain Eukaryota; kingdom Metazoa; phylum Chordata; class Actinopteri; order Characiformes; family Acestrorhamphidae; genus Astyanax; species Astyanax mexicanus. The sequence continues at coordinate 11,731,399 of NC_064413.1, read as the reverse complement.
TGCCTCTCTTGGTCAGGCTATCCACTCACATGGCTTTTCCTACCATTGCTTTGCTGATGACACCCAGCTATACCTGTCATTCTCACCTGAAGATGGCTCAATCTCTGCACGGATATCGTCGTGTCTCTCTGACATATCCTCTTGGATGAAGGAGCATCACCTTCAATTAAATCTCTCAAAGACTGAACTTCTGGTCATACCAGCAAAACCATCTTTTCAACACAACCTCTCTATAAGCATCGACTCTCTCTCTCTCTCACCGACAAAGGTTGCTAGGAACCTGGGTGTTATGGTTGATGACCAGCTCTCCTTCACGCACCATGTGGCCTCGGTTGCTCGATCCTGCCGCTTCGCGCTTTATAACATCAGGAAAATTAGACAGTTTCTGACGCAACAGGCCACCCAACTCCTGGTACAAGCAGTCGTCATCTCACGCCTCGACTACTGCAATGCCCTGCTAACTGGCCTCCCGGCCTACGTAGTAAAACCACTCCAAATGATCCAGAATGCAGCAGCACGTCTGGTCTTCAACCAACCAAAACGGGCACGTCACCCCGCTGCTCATTGAGCTCCACTGGCTACCAGTTGATGCTCGCATCAAATTCAAAACTCTTACAATCGCCTACAAGGTGATGACAGAACAGCTCCTTCCTACCTGCACTCGCTCCTGAAGGCTTACGCTACCTCCCGCCCGCTGCGCTCCTCCAATGAACGTCGCCTCGCTTTGCCAAACACTCACACAAAGCAATCCAGACTGTTCTCATACAGAGTTCCCCAATGGTGGAACAAACTACCTTCTACTACCAGAGCAGGAGAATCTCTCACTATCTTTAAGAGACTCCTGAAGACAGAGCTCTTCAAAGAGCTCTTACTCTCCTAACACCTCTAACACACTAACTACTTCTAACCCCATTTCCTCCTTCCCCTCCTTCACTTCTCTATCCCTTTATTTCCCTTCGACCTCCTTTAAGCCCTATCTAAAAATGGGTTATCTAAATTCCTATTACTTTTGTACTTCATTATTGTAAGTCGCTTTGGACAAAAGCGTCTGCCAAATGAAATGTAATGTAATGTAATGTAACATGTTGTGTTCAATAAAACCATGCAAAAACCATATATTTTTTGTGTGGTGTGACTTAGATGAGGATCAGAACACATTTAATGACCAATTTATGCAGAGATCCAAGTAATCCCAAAGGGTTCACATACTTTTTCTTGCAACTGTATGATAATTTAAAAAAGTTATGACGCCAAGATGCAGAGTATTCTAATAATAAATGTGTATTAAGGTGTGATTAAGGTTTAATGTGAATGTAACCAATGAGATGCCCAGACAAACAGGTTTGTAGGCACAGAGATAACTGACACACCGGGGGAAAGAGTGTGGGAGCTGTTCCTAAGTGTACAGCAGAGCACTGTGAGTGTGATGTATAGTGTTCAACAGGGTGACTGGAGGCATAACACAGAGATTCTTTACTTATATACAATATGTATCACTCGATCAGACACTGATCAATATTATTTAGTGATATGATTTATACAACATACCACATTCTGAAATTTCTTTAGTAATTTTATGACTGCGCATCAGCATCGTGGGTGCAGATACTGAAAGGCTTCTTACCCACATGGACAACGCTCCACTGACATATATGAGAAACTTCGGGCCCTTGAGGTAGAAGAGGGCGGATCCTGAAGGACAGAGAGAGCATCTGAGAGAGCGATCAGACCACTGAGCTTTGTACAAGTACTGAAATCTTGTATATAGAACACATTACAACATTCATTCTTATGGTAAGGTCGGCGAATTATGGGAGTTGGAGTGAGGGCTGATAGTGGGTGCAGGTGAAATATGGGAGTTGTAGTGAGGGTCTCCAACTGAGTGCAGTTGAATTATGGAAGTTGTAGTGAGGGTCTAAAAGTGGGTGCAAGTGAATTATGGGAGTTGTAGTGAGGGTCTCAAACTGGGTGCAAGTGAATTATGGGAGTTGTAGTGAGGGTCTCAAACTGGGTGCAGTTGAATTATGGGATTTGGAGTGAGGTCTTATAATGGGTGCAGGTGAATTATGGGAGTTGGAGTGAGGGTTTGATAGCAATGCAGGTGAATTATGGGAGTTGATGTGAGCTCTGATAGTGGGTGCAGGAGAATTATGGGAGTTGGAGTGAGGAGTGATAGTGGGGTGGGTTTAGGTGAATTATGGGAGTTGGAGTGATGTCTGATAGTGGCTGCAGGTGAATTATGGGAGTTGGAGTGAGGTCTGATAGTGGCTGCAGGTGAATTATGGGAGTTGGAGTGAGGGTCTGGTAGTGGCTGAAGGTAAATTATGGGAGTTGGAGTGAGGTCTGATAGTGGGTGCAGGTAAATTATGGGAGTTGGAGTGAGGTCTGATAGTGGGTGCAGGTGAATTATGGGAGTTGTAGTGAGCGCTGATAGTGGGTGCAGTTGAATTATGGGAGTTGGAGTGAGGTCTGATAGTGGGTGCAGGTGAATTATGAGAGTTGGAGTGAGGGCTGATAGTGGGTGCAGTTGAATTATGGGAGTTGGAGTGAGGTCTGATAGTGGGTGCAGGTGAATTATGAGAGTTGGAGTGAGGGCTGATAGTGGGTGCAGTTGAATTATGGGAGTTGGAGTGAGGTCTGATAGTGGCTGCAGGTGAATTATGAGAGTTGGAGTGAGGTCTGATAGTGGGTGCAGGTGAATTATGAGAGTTGGAGTGAGGTCTGATAGTGGCTGCAGGTGAATTATGGGAGTTGGACTGAGGGTCTGATAGTGGGTGCAGGTGAATTATGTGAGGTGGAGTGAGGGTCTGATAGTGGGTGCAGGTGAATTATGTGAGGTGGAGTGAGGGTCTGATAGGGGTGCATTTTAACTATGGGAGTTGGATTGAGCTCTAATAGCGGGTGCAAGTGAACTATGGTAGTTGGAGTGGTGTGGGTGTAGATGAATTATATGATGGTACACAGTGTTGCTACTGGGTTTAGAAGGTTAATTACTTTTTAGTTATTTTTTTTACATCACCCCCTCTTTCTCAATCTGCAGTTTAAAAAGATTTAATTAAACTGTCTTTCTATGTCTTCTTCAAAAATGTTCAGTTTTGTTAAGTCTTCAGAAACCAGTCCCTGTACGTCTCCAGCCCTTGACTGTCTTTTTTTCTTCCTTGCTTTGTCCTTCTTGCTCCTGATTTGACTTTCTGCATACCTGTTTGTTATTTCTCCACCCTGTTTTCTTCCCCCATGTGCTGTTTAAGCACATGACCCTGTTTTGTTGTTGTACTGTCTCCACCCTAGCCTCGCTCTGTCATCAGTGTTCTCATCTGTGGTTGTTTGTAACGTCACCGATTATTATCTTGCCCAGGTGTTCCCAGTGTTTTGTATATAGATCCCCTTTGTTTCAGTGTTCAGTGTCTTTTGTGTGCTTTGTGGTTTCAGTTATGTGCCTGTTCTCCTGGGTTCTGTTGTTTTTTAATGTTAGATCTATCTAATTTTCATAGCCTTGTTGTGTCTAGTTTTTTGTAGTTGAGTTTTCTTAGTCTTGTTTATTTTGTTTTGTTACTCCAACCTGTGTTTACTGTGACATACTATGACAGAATGTCTCAACTAATATTATTATTAATTAATTATTAATTAACACTAGTTAAGACATTATTATTTTTTTTAAAACTAATGTGTCAATTCATTATTAATTTCAGCACCCATAAGCATTATTATTTATTTGACTGTATAGTTTCGTAGTAGGTGTTTTACCTGGTATACTCCCTTTTTTTCTTTGGCGTGCCTCTCTGATGTCATCATTCTCATACTCCACCACCACTCCACCACACTGAGCTACATCAGCTCTCAAAGACATTCTACAGAGGACAGAACAAATGTCTGCACAAACCAACTCAAAACATTTCCACAGTGAGGCCTTCAATACCAATCCAGTTAGCAGCATAAAAAACCAACAAATAATAAATGACTAGGCAATAGATGTATTTTTTTTAAATAACTGATTATATACTAAATATCTTTATATAAAACCTGCTCATGTCCCCGTCTCTAGGTGTAATAGGACTGACAACTCTATGTGTCTTTAAGTATCTGCTGTACAAAACATGATTTAAAAATCTCTGATAAGCTGACTTAGCTTACAGTCCTTAGCAAGAGGTCACTTATTAGTCAGTTATTAGTCCATTTAGTTAAAAAGTGTTAAATGTTGATCCCCCATGGATACATAATTTATAACTGTACAATGTTGCAACTTAATGTGAATCCAATGTTGTTTTGGATGGACATGTATCTCTGATTTACAAAAATGAAACATCAACATGATTTCAAATTTCAACTAAAATTTAACATCAAAAACAAAACCCACTGATGTTAATCTGAGAAGCTTAGGGAAATTAAAAGAGAACTGTGAGTTAGTTAATGTTTTGGATCTATTAAAGCTCTGATAATGGTTCGCTCAGAGGGCAGAACAGATTAAAAACCTCTGTACGATCATCAGTTATGATGAGAGATAGAAAATTCCACATGAATAAAAGTAATCACCAACACTAAGCTCAGCCAAAATCCAGCGGAGCAGTGACGTAATATGTGGTGTGCTCATGTGGAGCTGATGAACGAAGTCTAAATCAACACAAATGAACCCAGGGACTTGTTTGCGTGGCAGCCGCAAACTGAGCAGCTGTGGTTTACCTTCTCTTATCTGCTGGATGTTCTGGGTCTGAGTCCTAGCCACGTCTCGGGGCCGTAATGTCCTCTGCCATGTGTTCAGGGTAAGGAAACTTGTAGCTGGCCAGTGGAGTAGCAGTTGTAGTGAGAGTAAGCTTGATAACATAACAGTGTGCACGGGCACCATTGTATGAAAGTGCCAGAAAAGCAGAACGGGCCACAGCACGGACAAAAGCCTCCCCACCGCAGCCAGCATGTTCCACAGCACGTGACAGCTACTGGACAATGTCACCGGCGACCCCCACTGAGAGAAAAAAAAAGAAAAAAACACTGTCACTCAGGTGACGTTATCTCTCACACTTTTTTATTTTATTTAAGAATCCTAATGGTTATTTGAGTCGCCTTTTCTCAAGAACCCTGAAACATCTCATAGTATATATTTACTCCCTACCAGAATGTGCCTCCCTATGAGTACATGTGTGTCCCACAGCAGAATGAGTTTAACAGATTCCTCCTTTTATTTCTGTTGATAAATAAGGGTTACAGTTACAGTGGATACAGGAATAACCAGCTTAATCTGTTGTCCCCGTATTGCTGTGTGATGGGCCTGCACATAACTGCTCCTTTAACTTATTTTTCATCTTCTAAGGGTGACGATAGGGTGACCTGAGTGAACTTCTGGTAAGGTTGACTCCAGATGTTTATATATTAAATTAATTAAATAACTAAAAACATAACACAAATCATTTAATAATTAAAACCGCTGTCAGGTAAAGTAAATAACAGTGATGTTCTGGATCAAGTGGCTCTCGTAACGGGGTGGTATATATTAGGCAGCATGTGAACAGTCCAAGCTGAGCTGAGTCTAGCCTGTAGCTGAGCTGAGCTGAGTCTGTAGCTTCCACTTTGCTCTTTACACTTACTACTCCATTTTTTTATCCTAGTACCAATCCACTTTTACTTTACTTTAAGAAAGCTTTTCCACAGGTTTGCTGCTGCAGTTTTGTTAGTGATTCAAATCTCAACTGAAACAAGGTGAGTGCTTTTTTTGCCATGACTACTGCTGATTTTTTTCACTTGTTCAGAGTATGCCATTTTAAGCTTAGACTCGTGGTCTACTGATATTCATAAGAACAGTGGTGTTTGTGCTAAGTGTAAACTAGTTAGCACCTTGGTGGATAGGGTGGATGAGTTAGACCTACATATTCAGGGTTTATTAAGGGATAGACAGCAGGATTCACTGTTAGCAGCCCCAGGTGTCTCAGGGAGACCCAGTACCCCTCGACTCCAACCTTAGAGCCCTCACAGTGGGCTGTAACATCTCGGCAGCATCGTCAAGGAGCTAAGGCTAATGCTAACACAAAGGCCACCCCAGCCAGCCCACCTGAACACCACACTTCCTCTTCACGTCAAACAGCTTTGCCCCGCTCAGTGAATTGGCTAAAGTTTGAGGGAAAGCCTGGTCTTTTAGGTAGAGATCGTGTCTAGCCCACGCAGGAGGGTGCCGTCTTACTTTCGTGCAGCATAGCCAATAGTCTTTTAGTTAGTTGGCAGAAAAGTGCAAGAAGCTGACAATCCACAATCCAGGCCACAGACAGAGAGGCTTACTGCAAGTTGCAATGAGACTGAGTCTGTAGCTGAGCTGAGCCGAGTCTGTAGCTTAGCTGAGCTGAGTCTGTAGCTGAGCAGAGTCTGTAGCTGAGCCGAGTCTGTAGCTGAGCCAATCTGATTCTGTAGCTGAGCCTGTAGCTGAACTGAGTCTGTAGCTGAGGTGAGCTGAGTCTGTAGCTGAGCCCAGACTGTAGCTGAGCTGAGCCCATTCTGTAAATGAGCTAAGCCGAGTCTGTAGCTGAGCCCAGTCTGTAGCTGAGCTGAGTCGGGTCTGTAGTTGAGCCCATTCTGGAGCTGAGCTGAAATGAGTCTGTAGCTGAGCCAAGTCTGTACCTGAGCTGAGTCTGTAGCTGAGCTGAACTGAGTCTTTAGCTGAGGTGAGTTTAGTCTGAAGCTGAGCCCAGTTTGTAGCTGAGCAGAGCAGAGTCCGTAGCTGAACTGAGCTGATTCTGTAGCTGAGCTAAGCTGAGTCTATATTGAATTAAATTGAATTGAATGCCTTTATTGTCATTATACACGTACAATGAGATTAAAAGCCACTCCTACCAGTGCAAACACAATCTAGTAGAAAAAAATAGAAATAATAATACAAATATAAAGAATACAGCATATATTAAATTAAAAGGACTTTGATGTGCTGAAGAACCAGTCTCTCGAAGCACTTCATAATTACTGGAGTGAGGGCCACGGGGCGATAAATCATTTAGGCTAGTGACGGGATTCTTCTTCGGCACTGGGATAATTGTAGTCGATTTTAGACAGGACGGGATGACAGCTTGGGCCAGGGACAAGTTAAAAAGTCTGGTGAAGATGAGGGTGATCTGATGGGCACACGCTCTGAGGACCTTGCCAGGAACTCCCTCTGGGCCGGTAGCCTTCTTGGAATTCACTGCCAGGAGCACCTGTCTTACATCGAACTCCGTCACAGTGAGTGGAATCTTGCAGGAGCCAGGTTCGGGCAGAAGCAGGGCTGGAGCAGATGAGTTCTGCTGAGGGGTTTTAAAGCGTGCTGTTACGTCTGGTGCTGCTCCTGTTTCTCCCACACTCAGCTCTAACGGAGGTTTTCAGTCTAACAACTACACTACCCAGAAAGCACCACCCGCTGACATTACACATACACCCGATCACATGACACATCACCTGCCTCCTCCAGGAAGTCCCGAATACTGATTACCTGCACTATAAAAGAGCACCTCACGCACACACCTGTTCCGAGTATTGTTGGTTTTACCGCATTACAAAGAGTTTCTATCTCTAGTCTCTGTTATTTCGTGTATGACCTTGCTCTTTGTTTTTTCGATGTCGATTTTTGCCTGTTCCTCTATTATTAGATTTACCATGTTTGACCTGGACCGTTTATCGTTTGTGCCTTTTGGTTTACCTCTGCTGCTGGCGTTTGATCCTCTGGACTGTCCCTGTTTATGGTATGCTTCTGTCTACATGTTTCCTGTTTGCTGTTGTTACACTGTTTCCGATTTTGACTACCCCTGTACCATTGTTTATTTTAATAAACACTAAAATCTGCATCTGTACATGTCCTGTCCCGGATATGCCAAAATACTCGGCCCACCCAGATCAGATAGTAGATGCAGAAGCTATTAAATCTGGTTTAGCTAACCAGGGAAGGCTGCTCAAGTAGGGTAGGCTGTCCCAAGACCAGCTCTCACTCTCAGCCTGCTCCTGTGACACTTCCTCGTGCTTCGCCTACTACGCCTGAAAAACCCATTCTGACTGTCCCAAAACCTATAGACATTCAGAAATTCCGGCTGACTCCAGAAGAACGTCAGCACTGGATCCGGCTTCATTTATGCCTGTACTGTGGAGAGCCTGGTCATCTCAAAGCTGAGTGTGGTCTCCTGACCCGACCTGTGAAGGTGCCAGCCTTCACTTGTAAACTGAAACTAAATGTTTCAGTTTACAAGTTAATATTATGTTACCTACTGGTATGCTCTCTGTCTCAGCGCTTGTAGATTCCGGGTCGGAGGGGAACTTCATCAGCTTGAGCCTGGTTAAGGAGCATGGCGTACCCACTCGTGAATTCTTCGCCCTATATCCAGTCATGCTGTGGATGGGAAGTCTGTGGATGGGAAGAACTAATGGCCATTACGAATATCTGGTTATGAGTTTAAAACAGCTGAAAACAAGGCATTTACCTCACCACTGTGGTCATGTAATATCACTTAAATGGTGTAGAAATCATAACTTTAACCAATGTTTGCTCTGTGGTTTGTAAACATATTAAATTAAGATAGATATCCAGATATACCTTGTTAAACTAACTAACTAAATAAAGCTCCTCTGTTCATTTCAGAAAGAGCTTCAAACACGAACACTAGATAAGTTACTTATAAATACAGCCAGACTGTGTGGAAGATAATTACTACTGTAGAATCTGAGATTGTAACTTATAAATTAGTAATAGCTAAATTGCAGCTACCTATCTTGCTAGTTAGCTGTGGGACTGTGCGATTATAGACAAGATACTACCTAGTTAGCTGTTTGTTTAGCAATATCTTAACTATTCACACTTTCTGCTTAAAGCTGCAAAGTATGTTGCATAGTGTACTGGCCACTGTCTAAATAAATATATTGAGCTATATTACACTTAATATACCCCTCTCAGGCTGGTCCTCTAGTTAAATAAAGGAGATTTATTAGAATTGCTGTTTGTCTCATTACCAACTAATTTAATATATAATTGATAATTGAAGATATGACTAGTACTTATTTTATGATATTAATTATGTTTTTTTTATATATATTTGTTAACAATTCAACTCAGGGTTTAACTGAGGATATCTTGTTTATTGTCAACAGTAAAAAAAAAAAAAACAGTCCTAAAATGCTTGTTTAATTAAGATACAGCATGATTAGTCCTGTTTACTAGTGCATCTTAAAAGTGAAAAATATATATTTTTGTTTAACATCGTTCAGTAAATAGTCACCAAACCAATTTTTTATGTAATCTATGCTGTGTTTATTTGATTTATTTACATGTGCAATGTTCTGTTTTTCTTTAGTTGTTTACATGTGTTCTGTATTTTTTTTTTAGGCAGCCTCTCCATATTCTGGCACTGTTTTTATAAGTTATATCTTGTTCATCTTGTTTGTATGAATAATAAAAGCTGTTGCAAATAATATGTGGTTCCTATTCATAATCCAAATAATTCTGCATAAAATATTCAAGTGGTGACTTCAGAATATGGACAGGTCTTTGTATTCTTTGATTTCGTTCTTTACGTGGTGAACTCTCCATAGCTGCAAGCTGAAACTTCTCCATCTTCTTTTCAACCTTAAATAAAAACATCAGATTCACTTGTATTGACAGCATTTACAAAATGTGATTATTATTATTATTATTATTATTATTATTATTATTATTATTATTAATAACATAAAACATTTAATCAATATTACTAATAATAGTCTCTCATGGGTTGCAATATTGGATTTTCATTGATTAACCTGATCTAAATATAAATAAAAATGGATAAAAGACATCACTAATAAATATTGCACTAATTACAAATTAGATAATGCCCACACATACATCTAGACCTAGTTACCAGCTTAAGAGGCATATAGTATCTAATGTAGCTCCTTTATTTAACTAGAGGACCAGCCTGAGAGGGGTATAGTAAGTGTGTTATAGCTAAATATATTTATTTAGACAGTGGCCAGTACACTAAGCAACATACTTTGTAGCAAAGTGTAAATAAGATATTGCTAAACAAACAGCTAACTACAGTCATATGAAAAAGTTTGGGCACCCCTATTAATCTTAATCATTTTTAGTTGTAAATATTTGGGTGTTTCAGTTTGATATATCTAATAACTGATGGACACAGTAATATTTCAGGATTGAAATGAGGTTTATTGTACTAACAGAAAATGTGCAATATGCATTAAACCAAAATTTGACCGGTGCAAAAGTATGGGCACCCTTATCATTTTATTGATTTAAATACTCCTAACTACTTTTTACTGACTTACTGAAGCACAAAATTGGTTTGGTAACCTCATTGAGCTTTGAACTTTATAGCCAGGTGTATCCAGTCATGAAAAAAGGTATTTAAGGTGGCCAATTGCAAGTTGTTCTCCTATTTGAATCTTCTCTGAAGAGTGGCATCATGGACTCATCAAAACAACTCTCAAATGATCTAAAAACAAAGATTGTTCAACATAGTTGTTCAGGGGAAGGATACAAAAAGTTGTCTCAGAGATTTAACCTGTCAGTTTCCACTAGAGGCCGACCGATCGATCGGCCAGCCGATTTAATCGGCCGATTTTTGTTATTTTTTTATCAATCGGCATCGGCCGATTTTCTTATTTGGCCGCGCCGATTTTAATCCGGCACATCTGCGGGCAGCTACTTGGAACGCAGCGCAAGGTTTCAAGAGTGAGCAAGACTTTCAACGGGTAAGGCATCCATTTTTACAATCCAGTGTCCCAAAGTCTATATTTTCTCTCATGATTAGTAATCTGTGATGTTGCTTCATTTACTGAAAAAGAATAGAATTTCAACTGCATCGGTGTTGTAGCATTTCTCTCCAAACGAAACTATGCTTAGCGTTGATGGCAGGAGTGCATTTGGAATGCGCCCTGACTATGCAAAGCAAGCCCTATCTATAAGCTCTAGTATAAAATAACTGACGTCTCTTCTTCAGAAACGAAAATCTAAGTAAATAAAATCAAATTAACACTTGATATTTTCAGTATTTAAATTATTTTTAGACGAAATGAAAAAGGGCAGGACTAAAACTGTTTAAGGATATTCACAGCATCAGCTGCGCTGATGAGGACTGTACTTCTCCTTATATATAAACAGTGTTGGGCACGTTACTTTGAAAAAGTAATTAGTTATAGTTACTCGTTACTTCTCCAAAAAAGTAACTGAGTTACTAACGGAGTTACTCCACTATAAAAGTAATTAGTTACCAGTAAAAGTAACTATGGCGTTACTTTTTATTATTCGCCCGTCAAAAAAAGGAAATCAATTATGCATTTACTATTATTATTAGAAAAATAACAAAAAATAACAAACGAAAATAAACCCAAAATGTTGACAAAAATATAATCTAACGAATTTCAAAAAAATAAAACGAAATTCTCCACACAACCAAAGAAAATTACTAAAACTTGTAATACTGAAAAAAGCGGAAAAACGTCTGGGGATGAAATTTAACAAACCAAGCCACACTCAAAAAAAATATGTATATATAAAACAAAATAATGGACAAAAACAACAATTTAATGCCCGTTAAAATGGTATTAATATAACAGCTTCACCAAAAGAGAATAGAGCTTAGATCGTGCCCAAAAAATCCGACCCAGCCGGAGCCCGTGCACATTCTGCCCAAGCCCGAACCATAAACTGTCATTATGAGCCTGACCCGATCCGCCCCATAAACTGTCTGTTTTCGGGCTGATTGAATGAGCGAAATATAATCAGAATTATGTTAATTAACACTGTAACATAGAAGCATAGAACTATTATTTAATTTAAATGATTTTTAAGAACAGCTACACACAATGCTGCAAGTCAAACGCGGAGGCGTTCACGTGCGCCCAGAGCTACGTGATTACAGTTTTCATTTTTATTATAGTTTAATTTAATTTTGTTTTTATTTTTTCTGTTCATTTTAGGGTGGGCTTGCTAGCGCGAGCGCTTTACACAAGAACTAACGGACCACGAGTGCCGCGCGCTCGGCACAACAACTCCCGCTGTACAACTCCGCTGTACAACAGCGCTTATAAATAAATTAAACACAAAAATGAGGATATTCTATCAGTAATTTCAGTTCGTTTTAGTTAGTTTTATAAACACAAAATACAGTTCGAGATAGTTATGTTTTTCCTTTTAATTACCGTTTTTATTAGATTCAGTTAACACAAATGTTTTTCACTTTCAATTTTCGCTATTTCGTTCGCTTTAGTGAACAATAATAATTGGTTACTTAGCAACATTGTGATTATCACACCAGAGCTTTATATAAAATAAAAATAGGAGCCTGATTTCGGGTCGGTCCTCAGGTCAGGTGGGATTCGGGCAGAGAATCTAAGCTCTAAAATAGAAAGCAGCAGCACCACAAAAACCGGAGCAGCTAAAAAGAGCTTAACGTCCTTAATTCGGAACTTGGGTTGTCCAGGGCAATCACTGAATTGATTAGAGCACGCAAATCGTCACAATTGTGCCTCACTTCACCACGCCAAACCACAGGCACAGCGGCCAGAAGCTCAAGTTCACCGGACAGAGGAGGGGTTAACCAGGGCAAAGCGAAATAAAAAAAAAAAGTTCATAGAGCTGCTAAAGTAACGTGCAGTAACGGGGTGTCGGAAATGGTAACGGCGTTATAGTTACAGTCATAGTAATTAGTTAGATTACTCGTTACTGAAAAAAGTAACGGCGTTAGTAACCGGCGTTAGTGCCGCCTCCTGCTGTTCTGCTGTAAAACTCACCCGTTTAAAGCGGTTTGCGCTGTTAGATATTAAATGAAACGATGAGCAGAATTTTCTGTTTTGTCGGGTTCTACTTTAGAACCCCCTCCAGACTTTTCTGATAAAAGCTCATTTTATCCTGAACCTATAAAGTCCGCGCTCTTCAGCTTTCTGAACTCATTTTCCGCTCACGCACCGAACCTCCAGTACAGCTGATGAGACGCGTTTCTCTGGCTAAGGAGCTCATTTGAAGAAGAAAAAAAAACAGATAAAGCTATATTTAAATTACAGCACATGTCTGTTTTTGCATTATTTATAATTTTATTCTTAATTTAAACGTCACCCATTTTTGTAAAATAATAGCTGCAGCCCTAATGTGAACATTTTATAACATTGTCCTCCCATGTCCATTCGTTTTCAACTGCATGGAGTTGAAGAAGAAATGAGCTTTGCCGTTTTGGAGTAACTATCTAAAGTTGTCACATTATGGAAGTCTTCTTGCACTCTGTTAAACATATTAAAATGAATAATTAATAGACTAACAGACTGCAACAAGTCATACATTTGTTAATTAGTAGGCCCCTACAGTAAATTTTATATAATAGCCAACATAATATTTCTACTATAAACATGAATATATAGTGTATATAGAACATATGTTATATAATGAATAAAATAAAATGTTATGGATAATACAATCTAAATAAAATTAATATTTGTTTTATTAACATATAGTGATATAGTAACATTAAAGTCACTATAAAATGCTAACCTTATTTTCAATAAATTGTGTGAAGTTTACAACTGTTGTTCCTCCTCTTACTAATATGATTTTAAGCATGCCAAATAAATATAATAAGATAGCATATCGGCCCTAAAAATCGGCAGGTCACATCGGCCATCGGCTGACTCTGACCACTAATGATCGGTATCGGCATCGGCCTTAGAAAAACCCATATCGGTCGGTCTCTAGTTTCCTCTGTGAGGAACATAGTAAGGAAATGGAACGAGGCTGAAGTTGGTTTGATATTCGCAGCTGCCGCTTCACTGAACCACCGTGAACTAAAGGGAGCGTTCACAAACACCCGCTGTTTATATTAAACACCTCACAGACCAACACTGAAGATAGAATGAAGAAAAGCAGTACATCTGTTTATTAACAATGTAAATATACAATATATTATTAAATATAATTTTATATACACAACTTTTCATCAATTATTTTCTCCAGTTTTACTTACAACATGAATTTGCTGTTCTAGTGTAATTCATTCATTTCCTGAGTAAAAAATATCTGAAATAGAGATTTAGCCTCCTACTTTCAAGAAAACCTGGCATTATCCTGTCCGGAGCTAATTGTATATTGTAAAATATTTATTTTAACTACTGAATTTATAATTATATATTATAATAAATAATAAAAATATATATTTAATACAATTATATTTTAAAAGCCATTGCGCTCAAAAAATATGAGGCAGATGTTCAAGTGTGATTTTGAAGAACTTTTTCATGTTGGGCCAGAACAAATACACATGATCTGAAGAGAACTAGTCTTCTACTTTAAGGAAAACCTGGAAGTAGCCTGGCCCGAGCTGATTTTATACTTTAAAATGAACTGGCAACATGGAATACCGATCCATAAAGCACAATTTTTTATGTAAAGCTGATGTTCCAGTGTGATTTTGAAGGACTTTTTCATCTTGGGCCAGAACAAATACACATGATCTGAAGAGAACTAGTCTTCTACTTTAAGGAAAACTTGGATTTAGCCTGGCCCGAGCTGATTTTATCCTTTAAAATGAATTGGCAACATGACATGAAAGCCATTTTGCACAGAAATAATGAATATAAAGCATTGATTTTGAGAATGCCAGAACTCTTCATCTCATGTGTATTTGGTCTGAAAAAAAAAAGTCCAAAATCATACTGGAATATCAGTTTTAAATATTTTTTTTTTTTGTGCTGCCATGTTGCCAATTAATTGTGCAGTCTAAAATCAGCTCGGGCCAGGCAAATCAGTAGAAGACTAGTACTCTTTAGATCATGTGTATTTGGTCTGGCCCAAGATGAAAAAGTCCTTCAAAATCACACTAGAACATCAGCTTTACATAAAAAAAATTGTGCATTATGGCTCGTTATACCATGTAGCCAGTTCATTTTAAAGTATAAAATCAGCTTGGGCCAGGCTACTTCCAGGTTTTCCTTAAAGTAGAAGGCTAGTACTCTTCAGATCATGTGTATTTGGTCTGGCCCAAGATGAAAAAGTCCTTCAAAATCACACTAGAACATCAGCTTTACATAAAAAAAATTGTGCATTATGGCTCGTTATACCATGTAGCCAGTTCATTTTAAAGTATAAAATCAGCTTGGGCCAGGCTACTTCCAGGTTTTCCTTAAAGTAGAAGGCTAGTACTCTTCAGATCATGTGTATTTGGTCTGGCCCAACATGAAAAAGTTCTTCAAAATCACACTTGAACATCTGCTATACATAAAAAAAAATTGTGCATTATGGATCGGTATGCTATGTTGCTAATTCATTTTAAAGTATAAAATCAGCTCGGGCCAAGCTACTTCCAGGTTTTCTTTAAAGAAGAAGACTAGTACTCTTTAGATCATGTGTATTTGGTCTGGCCCAAGATTAAAAAGTCCTTCAAAATCACACTAGAACATCAGCTTTATATTAATTTTTTTTGTGCATTATGGATCGGTAGGCCATGTTGCCAGTTAATTTTAAAGTATAAAATCAGCTCGGGCCAGGCTAATTCCAGGTTTTCCTTAAAGAAGAAGACTAGTACTCTTCAGATCATGTGTATTTGTTCTGGCCCAAGATGAAAAAGTCCTTCAAAATCACACTGGAACATCAGCTTTACATAAAAAAATTGTTCTTTATGGATCGGTATTCCATGTTGCCAGTTCATTTTTAAGTATAAAATCAGCTTAGGCCAGGCTAATTCCAGGTTTTCCTTAAAGTAGAAGACTAGTTCTCTTCAGATCATGAGTATTTGTTCTGGCCCAAGATTAAAAAGTCCTTCAAAATCACACTAGAACATCAGCTTTATATTCAAATTTTTGTGCATTATGGATCGGTAGGCCATGTTGCCAGTTCATTTTAAAGTATAAAATCAGCTCGGGCCAGGCTAATTCCAGGTTTTCCTTAAAGAAGAAGACTAGTACTCTTCAGATCATGTGTATTTGGTCTGGCCCAAGATTAAAAAGTCCTTCAAAATCACACTAGAACATCAGTTTTACATAAAAAAAATTGTGCATTATGGATTGGTATGCTATGTTGCCAGTTCATTTTAAAGTATAAAATCAGCTCGGGCCAGGCTAATTCCAGGTTTTCCTTAAATTAGAAGACTAGTACTCTTCAGATCATGTGTATTTGGTCTGGCCCAAGATGAAAAAGCCCTTCAAAATCACACTGGAACATCAGCTTTACATAAAGAAATATTGTGCATTATGGATCGGTATTCCATATTGCCAGTTCATTTTAAAGTATAAAATCAGCTCGGGCCAGGCTATTTCCAGGTTTTCCTTAAAGTAGAAGACTAGTTCTCTTCAGATCATGTGTATTTGTTCTGGCCCAAGATTTAAAAATTCTTCAAAATTGTACTGGAACAGTGGCTTTTTTGTGCAAAATGGCTCGTTATACCATGTTGCCAATTCATTTTAAAGTATAAAATCAGCTTGGGCCAGGCTAATTCCAGGTTTCTCTTAAAGTAGAAGACTAGTACTCTTTAGATCATGTGTATTTGGTCTGGCCCAAGATTAAAAAGTCCTTCAAAATCACACTAGAACATCAGCTTTACATAAAAACAATTGTGCATTATGGATCGGTATTCCATGTTGCCAGTTAATTTTAAAGTATAAAATCAGCTCGGGCCAGGCTAATTCCAGGTTTTCCTTAAAGAAGAAGACTAGTACTCTTCAGATCATGTGTATTTGTTCTGGCCCAAGATTAAAAAGTCCTTGAAAATCACACTAGAACATCAGCTTTAAATTAAACTTTTTTGTGCATTATGGATCGGTATGCCATGTTGCCAGCTCATTTTAAAGTATAAAATCAGCTCGGGCCAGGCTAATTCCAGGTTTCTCTTAAAGTAGAAGACTAGTTCTCTTCAGATCATGTGTATTTGTTCTGGCCCAACATGAAAAAGTTCTTCAAAATCACACTTGAACATCTGCCTCATATTTTTTGAGTGCAATGGCTTTTAAAATATAATTGTATTAAATATATATTTTTATTATTTATTATAATATATAATTATAAATTCAGTAGTTAAAATAAATATTTTACAATATACAATTAGCTCCGGACAGGATAATGCCAGGTTTTCTTGAAAGTAGGAGGCTAAATCTCTATTTCAGATATTTTTTACTCAGGAAATGAATGAATTACACTAGAACAGCAAATTCATGTTGTAAGTAAAACTGGAGAAAATAATTGATGAAAGGTTGTGTATATAAAATTATATTTAATAATATATTGTATATTTACATTGTTAATAAACAGATGTACTGCTTTTCTTCATTCTATCTTCTTCAGTGTTGGTCTGTGAGGTGTTTAATATAAACAGCGGGTGTTTGTGAACGCTCCCTTTAGTTCACGGTGGTTCAGTGAAGCGGCAGCTGCGAATATCAAACCAACTTCAGCCGGGGAATACGAGGCTGCGAATATTGAGCCAAACGAATCTGGAGCTGCGAATATCAAACCAACTTCAGCCTCGTGGAAAACGGAAGACCACAGGGACAGTTCTTGTTAAGCCCAGAAGTGGCAGGCCAAGAAAAATATCAGAAAAGCAGAGAAGAAGAATGGTGAGAACAGTCAAGGACAATCCACAGACCCCCTCCAAAGAGCTGCAGCATCATCTTGCTGCAGATGGTGTCACTGTGCATCGGTCAACAATACAGCACACTTTGCACAAGGAGAAGCTGTATGGGAGAGTGATGCGAAAGAAGCCATTTCTGCAAGCTACAGATTCACCTCAGCTCAGCTATAGACTCACCTCAGCCACAGATTCACCTCAGATCATTATAAGACTCGCTCAGATATAGACTCACCTTAGCTCAGCTACAGATTTACATCAGCTCGGTTCAGCTACAGACTCAGCTCAGCTACAGACTCAGCTCAGCTAACGTTACAGATATACCTCAGCTCAGCTATAGACAGTGTTGGGAAGTAACGGATTACAAATTATGAGTAACTGTAATCCATTACAGTCACTGCTTCAGTAAGTGGTAATCAGATTACCGTTACTCTGCTAAAATAAAAGGATTACATTGCGGTACTTCTCTATTTTTGGTCTTCCAATCCAACACTGACAAAACGCCATCACATTCACATAAATCACGACATCAGAATATTCTATGATTCACAAACTTCGATCAGAATGTTTTCACTGCAGAAGCGCCCTCTAGCGGGCCCGTCGGCGGGCCCGTTCTGACTATGTAAAGTAGAATGCTTAAAGGCGTAAAATACTCTAAACACACCGACCAACTAACCGACTCATATTCATTAGTACTACTTTAACTACCTGCATGCAAATTTACAGCCATCTACATGAAACCAGCCGCCAGAAATCTCCAACTGAAAACAGCCTGTTTTTTCACATTGTTTACATGGGGAACACGCCTCCCCAACAAAATAGCCTTATAAAATATTATTAGTATATAAAATAACATCAGATTATATTATAGAAAATTCACTTACTATCACAGCATCCACAATACAGCACTGAAACGCAGATAAAATATCCATAAAGTCCTTTATTCGCCTGCTCACTTCTCCTCACACACATGCGTTTATTTTCAGCGCAACCGCAACGTAATATTCTCAGGCTCCTAGCCACGACACATGTTTTCACGTAAAGTTGTACGTGAATACAAGGCTAAGATTCTGTGGTTTTTATTGGTCCACAAACCACTATTTTTCTTGAGTGATCGTCTTTTGAACCAATAACGTGAGCGCTGGATCAATCCAATCCAATCAAATCAGGTCATAGCCTTTCTCCAGGGTCACAAAAGTGATTGACACCTATTTCAACCAATAGTCCACCCTTAGACGAAAACACTGGTACGTAAGTTGCCCTGATTGGTCTCCTAATGGCTGGGGGTGGGGCATGCCTAACAGCTGTCACCAAAATCCCTCTGCTAAACAAAGGTGCTCCCACAGCGCGCATACATGTGATTTTATGTGTCATTTCATCAAAAAAATATTAATATTATTCTGAAATAGACTTACATTAATTTATTTTATCACAAACAAAGAAAAATATTACAAACTGTTGTTGTATAGTGACAGATTTACTTGTGTATCTTGAGAGGTTTTGAACACTTTGGAGACGCCTGGTGGACACCTAATATAATGCAGTGTAAATCTTTAATGCATTGTGCTACAAATTACAAATTTTGTAATTTGTTTGTCAAGACCCTACTGAATCAGGAAATGTAGAGAATGATTGACTATTCATCACCAACATCCATACACACATTGTTAACTCTAATTATAACAGGCGCTTTTTTTTTTTTTTTTTTACATTTTCTTCTGCATTTGATGTTCTTAAATGGAACCTAAATAATGGAAATTAAAGTGTTGAAGTGAATGATTGTTTACTGTTTATGATTACACTGCATTTGACATTTAATAATAAAACATTCAAATTATATTTTGTTTGCATTTGGGAGTTCTTAGAAAAGGAACAGATTGTAAAAATCGTATTGAACCGAATCGTATCGTATAGTGACATAATTTGAGGTATCATACATTATCGTATCACTGAATAAAAAAATTCTGGCAAAAACTCCACCTGCAGAAAGTGGCAAACCTGCAAATAGATAGCTTACAGTTGTTGTTGCATTGTTTGGTTTTTAATGGTTTTTAATGATTTTATCATCAATTTATAGAAGTGTTTCATAAAATTGTTTGATGAAATGGTTTCATAAGTATTTTTATAGGGTGATTGAAAAGGCTGTTTTATTTGTTTCTCTATTTGCAATATGTTGTTGCTACATTCATTCAGGCTTTAAAAAACGACAATATTGTAAGTAATCCAAAGTAATCAGATTACGTTACTCACTTGAAGTAATGTAACGGATTACGTTACTAATTACATTTTGAGTGATGTAATCAGTAATCTGTAAGGGATTACATTTTTTTTTTTTTTTTTTTATAATTTTATTTCTAATTTCCTCCCATTTTCTCCCCAATTTACACGGCCAATTACCCAACCCATTCATTAGGACTCCCCCCATCACTAGTGATACCTCAACACACCAGGAGGGTGAAGACTAGCACATGCTTCCTCTGATACATGTGAAGTCAGCCACCGCTTCTTTTCGAGCTGCTGCTGATGCAGCATTACCGAGCAGCCAGCGCGCTTGGAGGAAAGCGCAGCGGCTCGGCTCCAGTACATCAGCTCACAGACGCCCTGTGCTGCAGACATCCCCGCAGGAGTGATGTGGGGAGAGAGCGCCATCTACCCACCCAGAGGGAGCAGGGCCAATTTTGCTCCCTCTGACGCCGGCAGCTTGATGGCAAAGCTG
The DNA here is from genome assembly GCF_023375975.1 of Astyanax mexicanus. Taxonomy (NCBI): domain Eukaryota; kingdom Metazoa; phylum Chordata; class Actinopteri; order Characiformes; family Acestrorhamphidae; genus Astyanax; species Astyanax mexicanus. Next base: position 11,711,152 of record NC_064413.1, on the reverse strand, counting down.
CATGAGCTGGGGTTCGAACCGGCGACCTCCTGCTCATAGTGGCAGCGCTTTAGACCGCTGGACCACTCGGCGCCCAAGGGATTACATTTTAAAAGTAACCTTTCCAACACTGGCTCAGCTATAGACTAAGCTCAGCTCAGCTCAGCTATAGACTCAGCTCAGCTCAGCTATAGACTCAGCTCAGCTACAGACTAAGCTCAGCTCAGCTCAGCTATAGACTCAGCTCAGCTACAGAATCACCTCAGCTTAGCTACAGACTCAGCTTAGCTATAGATTCTCCTGAGCTTAGTCTGTAGCTGAGCTGAGTCTATAAACTGAGCTGATTATATAGCTGAGCTGAGGTGAATCTGTAGCTGAGTCTATATCTGAGCTGAATTGATTATGTAGCTGAGCTTAGCTGAGGTGAGTCTATAGCTGATCTGAGGTGAATCTGTAGCTGAGCTGAGTCTATAGGTGAGCTGAGCTGAGTCTGTAGCTGAGCTTAGCTGAGGTGAGTCTATAGCTGAGCTGAGGTGAATCTGTAGCTGAGCTGAGTCTATAGGTGAGCTGAGCTGAGGTATATCGGAAGCTGAGCTGAGTCTGTAGCTGTGCTGAGCTGAGGTAAATCAGTAGCTGAGCTGAGTCTGAAAATGATCTGAGGTGAATCTGTATCTGAGGTGAGTCTATAGCTGAGCTAAGGTGAGTCTATAGCTTAGCTAAGGTGAGTCTATACACAGCAAAAACAGCAGTGTTGAATTTGAAGAGTTACCTACTTCAGAGTTGTGTAGTGTTGATTTTAGAGTTGCTCTACATGTTCTCTACACTGGCAGTGTTAAAATCTGACTGAAATGGGTGTTGATGGTTAGTGTTGAGCGGATTCAAGGCCAATAAGGTAACTTAATAAAATCTTTAAAAACTAATTTCATAGAATATTCTGTTGTATATATTTTAGCAAGTGTAGGGTAACCTAGCTATACAAGAACTAGACATAGTAAATATATATATTTTTAAATACTAAATACTTTTTTTAAAACGTATCTGTCTAATAAGCATTAGCTTGTTCAGCTTTTCTGTCAGGCACCATTTTAAAGTATATTAAATTATAATACTTTAAGCTGTCTTTTTTATGTTAACTATAGCGGTATTGTGGTAAACCACTCTTTTCAGAATTGTAACTGTAAAATTAAAATTGGTTTGTCAAATTTCCTATTCCACCTTAAATGTAATTTGGCTAGCTGACTAGCTGACTTTTCTGTCAGGTGCCATTTTAAAGTATATTAAATTATAATACATTAAGCTGCCTTTTTTATGTTAACTATAGTGGTATTGTGGTAAACCACTCTTTTCAGAATTGTAACTGTAAAACTAAAATTGGTTTGTCAAATTTCCCATTCCACCTTAAATGTAATTTGGCTAGCTGATTAGTTAGCTAGTTAGCTTAGCTTTTCTGTCAGGTGCCATTTTAAAGTATATTAATTTATAACACATTAAGCTAGCTTTTCATGTCAACTACCTAGCAGTATTTTGATAAACCACTTATTTTTATAATCATTTTTAATTCATTAACGAATAAAATGTAAAAGTGGTTTGTCATACTTCCTATTGCATATTAAATGTAATTTGGCTAGGTGACTAGTTAGCTAATTATCTTTTCAGTCAGGCGCCCGTATAAAATATATAAAATTATAAAACATTAAGGTGGCTTGTTAAGGTAACTATAGCGGTATTGTGGTAAACCACTCTTTTTAGAATTGTTTTTAATTTAATAACATTTTAAAGGAAGGTTATATTAATTCATAAAACATTAAGTTGTCTTTTTCAAGGTAGTTAACCCTGACTAACTAGCTGTATTGCGGTAAACCACTTTGTGGGTGTGGGTGTGTCTGAGTGTGTGTGTGTGTGTGTGTGTGTGTGTGTATATATATATATATATATATATATATATATATATATATATATATATATATATATATATATATATATATATTGTTGTAGAAAAGAAAATGAAAGGTGGGTTAACCCCCACCTCTCGTCCGGGGTACAACTCCCCTACGTGTTCGTTTGATAGAGAGTCGTAGACAGGTGGAGTGAAGTTGAAAGCAAACCAAGTGTTTATTACAAAGTACTGAATATTCAGGAGAACCCACACATGAAAGACCGTCTAACAGCCGTCCCAGTAAAAGTTCCCCCCTAATTTAGCAAATCACAGTTTATAACCTTATATGTGTAAATGTTAAAGTTGCAATGCGTGTTGTTCTTTTCTTCTTTCTTCTTGCTTCAGGATTCTGAAGGTAGACTACCTCAGCCCCACGTACGAAGAGCTTTATTCTGGCTCTTGGTGTCTGCAATATCAGTGAATGAAAAGTATGAGTTGGTGTGTGATAAGACTATGTGTGTTCTTTAATGAGATGTGTTTAAAGGGGACATGAAACACTTCAAGTATTTAGTATAATTCACAAGATGTATTTTCACTCTAACAAATTGTATAAGTTTAACAGTTGTCAGTGAAGCGGAATTAAAATAATAAGCAATCTAAATGTCATTTTTTTTAAGTAAGGGCAGCGCCATCTTGTCCCAGCGCTGAAAGTGACGTCACGAGGTTGGTTCTCGCACGCCTCACTACTATAATCTATGAGAATACCGTAATTTAGATCCTCAATAGATCATAAAATCCAAACCAAAACTCAATGCAGATCGGGGGGGCACTTTTGTATTGTCCCTGTGTGTAGTAATACTGGGAGTAGTGAAATTTAATAGGGTGAGGAATGAGAAATATTCACTTTCACTTTCATACCTTCAGCGGGGCTCGCAGCGCTGAAGCGTGAGAATCCTCAAGTTAGCTGTAATGCTAGGGGTTAGTGGCGAGCACTTTCTAGACCAGGACTATGTGAAGGAGAGGGGTTTGAGTCAGGAGCATTAGCGCCGGATAAATAAGCTGCAGTCCGAGGCTTTTTTCCTCCGTTTTTTATTTTTCCTCTGATCAGCTGGGATGTACAGACCTTCCGAATGTGTAACGTTACTATGAGAGCAGCAGCTGTACGAGCCAAACAACGCGCTCACCCAGCAGAGCAGCGAGAGGTACCGTTACCGAAAGTCTAGATAAAATGACAATTTAAAGAGAACATAGCTAGCGTTAGCTACTTAGCTAGCTATCTTATTATAGCTAGCCAACGCTAGCTAACTAGCCAACACTAACTAGATGAAGCTAAGTAACGTTACCCAGTAAGCCTTATAACTTCTAAACTGAACGGTTTATCAACCAAACAGCGCCTTGGTGTTTCAATATCCACTTAAATCATGTTCGTTTCATTCAGTCTTAATAGACTTTGGACTTTACATGTTAAATAGCTAAATGTATATAAAATAGCTGGTTAACTGGATGGTAGTACCTGCTGTGGTCGCGCTGCAGGGTTCTGCACGGCTCCACGTAGAGAGAGAATAAACACTCCCAAAACCCTTCGCTCTCAGAAAAGCATCTGAAAAGTCCTGCTCAGGTTTATACAGGAAAGATCTCTGAGTAAATGCTCCATGTTAGCCTAGTTCAGCTTCATCTTCATCCATAATCTCCACATACAATAAGCGCTTTTCCTCTAGCTATATGCCTGGGATCTTAAACCAACCAACCTCGTGACGTCACCAGCGCTGCACAGGCAACATGGCGGCGCCCTAGCTCAAACGTAACAAACATAAATATATTATAATTTAGTGTGTAAACATTTTATATAAAAATTCCCCCCCAAATAAATTCCATTATATTTAATCCCTTAGAAAACTTGTACAAACTGAAATGTTTCATGTCCCCTTTAAGAGTCTCTGTATGTAGTGAACTTTGACGCAATCGAAACGTTGCTGAATGAGTTACTCCCTCACTTCCTCTCCTCGGTCACAGCCAGGCTGTGTGCTGCTGCTGCTGCGCTCTGAGAAACTCTTTTCTCTGCTGTGGCCAGGCCAGGCCCGTGCTGCGGGCCTGCTGCTGCTGCTGCAGGGTCAGACTTTTCAGCTGCTGCTGTCTCGTCTCCTCCTGCTGCTCTGTGAGCGATCTCTGTTGCTGCACAGCTGTCGAACCCTCGCCTATCAGTTGATCTGCGTACGTTGTTCTCTCAGTCACCTGGAAAGGCTCAATCCAGCCATGCTCGTTCCCCTTTCGTGCGTAATGGCGGAGGAACCCTCACTCTGTGTCTGGACTGGTCCACCTTTGCACCACGTTCTCCTTCTCCCCCTGTGTAAACAGATCTGAAACGAGACTTTTGTATTCGTTATAATCATGTTTAAGGTTCTCTATTCATTTTGGAAGTCTTTGAAGGGGTCTGTGGTGTGTCCTTCCTGCAAGTTAAAATACATGGTTAAAATACATTTATCACACTTAACTTAAGCTCTAATTTCCCCTTGGAAGTTAATTATTTCATATTTAAATTTTGTCTGTGCACAGATTTTAGCCCAATTTTGTTGTCTTACCTTCTTCAGTTGTCCTGATTTTCAGTTATACTCAATCATGATCTTTAGTGTCAAAAGTGCTTTAAATCCCTAACATTTATTCATTTTCAATTTTAAATTAATACATTTAATTGTCAGCACCATTAATTACTTGCTTTTACCTTCCTTTTGTTCACATCCCTTTCCCTGTTAGTGTAACTGCTTCCCCGTGGCTATAACTAATCTCTTATATCCAAATTAGATCTTACAACACTACCAGTGTTCACGACCCAGTTTACCACTAGACACACACTATTTCTCATGCATGCACACACGTACAAACTCAAACACTTCCACTCTCACAAACACTACCAAAACACACCTCAACTCTGCAGTATCATTGTACAGACCATATTTTACTGCTTCACAGCCCAAAGCTGCTGCTTTAAACGCACCTGCTGTTAAACCTCCCACTGAAAGCTTCCTGCATATCTTCTTATATTGTATTGATAATACTATGTAGATAATAAATAAGGAACAAACATTTGGAAATATATCTGAATCATGTTTATTATTATTGCTCCATACACTGATTTATACAATATCAGGGCCCAAAGTTTTAAACTCAGCACAAACTACACATAATGTGGCTTCTGTGTCAGGAATGGTTCCATATTGATGTATTGGGCTTTCTTGGGTTACTCTTGCTTGGACTTTTAGAATCACTGTTTGTGGCTATATTACTTTACCTGCCACTTTGTTTTCTGCGGTGTGCTATGTATTAAGTAATTATATTTCTGACTTTTTTTTTTCAGTTCCCAAGATTTTATAAAAACTTGATTTCTAGATTTAGTTGATTTTATTAAGTGCTTTAAGAATTGGGATAGTGGAAAGTGATTATTTTTCTCTGTGTCAATCGTTCCATTACAGACAATAATATTAGCAATATCAATAAACAATTTTATGCTTTGCTTTGTTCTTGTTATTATAGCAAATAAAATCCGAACAGTGCTTTTCATTTACTGATCAATATGTTCAATATGTATTTATGCATATGCAATGCACAGCAGACTGCTTTTCATAATTATCAACTATACATCTATTTCCTTAAACAATTTATCAAGCCTCACACATTGTTTTTCTTGTTCAAAAAAAAATGGCTTACATGTTGAATAGTGAAAGTTTAATTTTGTGAATTCTAAAGTGTCTTCATTTCATATTTTAAAATTAGGATTGAGTGTGTCTTGAAAGCTAAGACTTTTCCTTTTTTTGCTGAAAGTAATTGCTCATCTGCATAGTGGTTGTTTTAAAACCAAACTTTAAAAAGATAAACAAGCCAAAAGTTTAAAAAATGCTCTATATCTATAAAATAATGATTGGTCAAAAATTTTTAGTAATAGTGGTGAGGGATAAAAAAGGTAATAGGTTTAAAAAAGATACAAAAAAAGTATAAAATAATTATTGGGCAAATAATGGTGGTAATAATGAACATCTATTCACATCTCCCCCTTTTTCTGAAACAGAATTTCTGTTTCAGAGAACTTAACGCAAAATTGCTTCACCCTCTTACTGTCCATTGGGCTGGTCTACCCTGCCCAGGCCTCCACTGACACACACCCCATCACTTCATTCATCCACTCACTCTCCCCCTGGGCCGCGCTTCCCTTCCACGATGTTGTCTCCGTTTTCTGTTAAAATGCATGTGGTGGTCAGATCGAGACTGTGCCTGCCTTAGGTTGTCCCGTTGTAGTACATTGGGATCTTACCCGTCTTTGGCTAACCAGCCTAGCCCACTGAACCACACACAGCGTAGCAGCACTGTTTTATCAACATTCAGTGCTGTAGTGTTCCTGCAGGGTACAGTTAGGGAGCGCACACCCAGGTATGTCGTACTGTCATAAACTCACACTCCGGTGTTGACCGTAAAAGCCTGTGCAAGGCACCAAGTACCCATGGTTTATTATTTGTTAATAAGTTTATACATATTTTAACTCAAATGATTGACTTTGATGACACTGCTCTGGAATAGACCCAAAAGAGTGCATGTCAATGAATAATTATTCAGATTTGGCATCTGTACCCTAAAGGTGTACCACAAGGTTAAAGTTTGGTCCAGTTTTATTTAATATATACATAAATTATATTGCTGGCTCTGCTTCTCAGATTGCAAACTTTACCATTATGCAGATGAAACAATTTTATATTGCTTAGCTGATTTTGTTCATGCTACAGCCAGAAAATTATGCATTTGTTTTATAGGTGGCATTGTATAAGCATGAAAACTAAATCTATGCTGTTTTCCAGATCTCTTTCTAGTCTAATTTAATACCGTAAAGCAAAACAGAGAGCTGCATTTTCAAACACATTTTATTTCCCCTTATTTAAAATGAGAAAGACCCAATGCTCTACAGCTTGTATTACATCCAATACTGAGTTTCCTTTTCAGATCAGTAAGGTCTTTCCTCACTGGTGTCTGAAATCAACTATCCCTCTTAAGAGGATCAAAATGTCAGCATAGACTGAGATACCTGAGAACATAGAGAAATTAGATATTACATCTGTCTTATATAAGTCTCATGCAGCTAGGACTGAACTGAGATCAGTCTGAATAAGAAACGAATAGTAAGATAATTGACTAAATCACCTGATAGAAAAAGCTGTGTTTGGAATGGCTCACTCATTAACTCATTCACTATTCACTATGTAGCATTTTCTATTTATTGAACTGATTATTTAAAAATCAAATAATAAACCATGTTTATTTGTCCTGCTCCGAGGACATCTTACACAGCAGTACTGCATGGCATAGTATATTTTGGAATTTCTAGCATACATCTTCTGTACAATATTATTATAATATAATATAATTAATAGTGAACTATATGGGGAAAAATGTACTGCTCAGTTTTTACAAAGCACTGCAAAAATGGCCTCCCCAAATTGCTTAGTATTTCTGCAATAGGAAACGATTCCGACACAGCCACACACATTCATTATTTTCATTATTAGATTTGCTTATAGAATATAGAGTTAGACATATGTCCCTGTTAGGGTAGGGCCCCCAAGATATAGTCTAATACTCAAAATTAAGCTAATTATTTTCCTCAATTCTGACTCCCCCTTTTCTTTTTTTCTTTTTTATTTGGTTTGCTAACCAACCCCATAATCCCTTTATTAAATTCTCTAAATTCTCTAATTATCTATCCAGTCACCCACCATTATTCAACAACTTAATTATTAATATTAACACTTCCCCAACCTTGCTTACATTAAAGTACACTGTACTCCTGATTGGGTATTCACATTTTCATTTTAGAACTGTCTTATAGCGTATGCATATATTATATTATATTATAGTTCTATGTCACATCAGTCACTTTCGTAATCGTTGTCATTGCACTTTACCATGTTAATTATTTAATTATTTATGACCATTAGTAATATCTACTGCACTGCTCCGTTTACAGATAGATCCTTACCTTGTATAGTTAGGTTTTTTATATCCTTATATTTTCTTATATATATATACCCATACAAAAGCCTTTTCCCCCTGTTCACCTCTGTCCCCCATTTTCACTGTGTATTACTCTATTTCCCTACTGAACTTATGTTCAATTTTCTATGATGTCCCACAAGCGTTAATTCACAAATAAAACCAACCTCTCAGTCTAAAACCAATAGGCTGGACCAACTCCACCTACTTCACCTTGGACTCCTCCCCTGCAGTGGGACTCATCCATTCCTATTTTGTTGTCACTCACGACTTCGTACACTCAACCAATCACACCGCTCACAGGAGCCCCGCTCACACACAGTTTCACACACACTCCAACACATACGCACACACTTCTGTTTCACGCACTCTGTCTTAGTACTACATAGTAGGTACAGCGCCTACTAATTTTACCAAATGTCTAGAGCAGGAACAGCGTCTGCTTCTATTCTTTTTATGTATATTATTATTATAATTTATTATTTATTCATTACTTATTGTTTATTGTATTTTTATTTTTATTTGTTTTTTATTTGGTTTTGTTATTTTCTGAACCTGTTCACGAGCGGATCAATCTCGAGGTGAGGCTTACACCTAGCCGTTATCCGAACATCTCGTCAGAAGCCGGGGGGACACGCCAGCTTCCAATCCTTAAAACCTGAGGAGACCCACGTCTCTACTCACATATAAAACCTGAGGAGACCCCCGTCTCTACTCACATATAAAACCTGAGGAGACCCCCGTCTCTACTCACATATAAAACCTGAGGAGACCCCTGTCTCTACTCACATATAAAACCTGAGGAGACCCCCGTCTCTACTCACATATAAAACCTGAGGAGACCCCCGTCTCTACTCACATATAAAACCTGAGGAGACCCCCGTCTCTACTCACATATAAAACCTGAGGAGACCCCCGTCTCTACTCACATATAAAACCTGAAATACCTTTTTAATACAAATAATGATTAAAATACATTGGTATGCTTCCTGCCCACTCCGGACAGCAGCCCGACTGCCGTCCGGCTCAAATTTGAAACAGCCAATATGCAGAATTGGATTAAACCGGCTCTGCTTACCTGTTTTGTTAAGTTCGGCCGTGAGTGGATCAGTGCCGGATGCTGCCCTCCGTCTGACTCGTCGGGGTCACCAAATTGTTGTAGAAAAGAAAATGAAAGGTGGGTTAACCCCCACCTCTCGTTCGGGGTACAACTCCCCTGCGTGTTCGTTTGATAGAGAGTCGTAGACAGGTGGAGTGAAGTTGAAAGCAAACCAAGTGTTTATTACAAAGTACTGAATATTCAGGAGAACCCACACATGAAAGACGTATAGTAGTATAAGTAAAGAAGTATAAGTATAAGACGTAAAGAAGTATAAGTTCTGACCCACCTCTGATCTGACTCCATGTTTATACCCCAAATGACGTGAAACCTGCTGATGAGGCGTTGCTAAAATCATCTCATGTTAGTAGGCATATTTTCACGTGTTAGTGTTCAAGTTTCACAGGTCTGACCGGACCACTAGTGTTTGGCCTTGATTGTGTCCAGCCGGACAGTGTGGTATTGTTTTAAGAATTGACTGGGTCCAGTCAGACAGTGTGATATTGTTCCAGTAATTAGACAGTGCCGCCCTCCCTATGTGCGCGCGTCCTCCCGCTTTGGTAGGTGAAGGACTTTGCACGCACAGAGAGAAAGGCCGCACTGTTTGTCCCGAAGCCTCCTTTGTATCAATTTAGTTCGTACAGAGTGCACTAGCTGATGATTGATGGTCGTTAGTCAGAGACATGCAGTAAACGAAATGCTTCAAGCATGAGCTACACAAGTCTCACAATAGGTCTCATATGTTATATGTTAATATGTTAGTGGCGCGTGGTTAGACCACCATACAATAGACTGTATGTGTTAGTAAACGCCTTATGTATCGTGTGGGTTAATTTGTCACAATAGAGTCTGTGTTAGTCACATGCCTGATCAAACAATGTTTTACTATATATGTAAAGAATATATTGTGATTATTGGTTAATCTTCTATATAAATGCGTGTAAAATACACTGTGAGTAATAAAATGATCAAATACAATGTGAGTATTGGTTATGCATATAGAATACAAGGTTTCACACAATGATTATGTAATTATAGATACTAAGATAAGTAATCATAATTGAAAGATATTTGTCAATACACTCAAGGTAAAATAAACAGTTACTCTTCAATATATATATATATATATATATATATACACACACTCACTAATAATATAATATTAATATGACCACCACCACTATTTAAGGTGGATTGAGAAAGAACTTAAGCTAAGTTAAACTCCTTATTTAAGTAATTGCCTCAAAAATAACAATTTAGTAATTTTGTTCATATTTCCACCTAATACCATACACAAGACGCTGAAATGAGCTTCTCAAAGCTTAAATGAGCCCCTCTACGCTAAAGTGAGCTCCTCAAATTTGCCGTTCCACCTTAAACTGTGTGGACTGTTAATTACAGCCAGGTGGAGCAGGCTACGCCATTTTAGATTGGAAGGGCAAATCCGAAGAGCTCGTTTCAGCGTCTTACGTTCGATTTTAAGTGGAAATTACGACCGTTGAGTGACTGAGTTATGATTTTTAAGGATGAAAATGAACCAACAAGGTTTTTTTTTATGTACTTTTACTAGTGTTGACAGAGAAGTGCGCAGTGTGGATGGTGTTGGACAGTAGGTGAGTATTTGTGCTGAATCAGATTGTAATGTTACTTCTGCAATACTGACACGATAAACTATGTTTATGTCGCTCAAGCACCAGCCGCTTCACATTATTATAGTAGTGGTAGGGGTGTGACGAGACACTAGGCTTGTTCGAGATGCGGCTGCGCCTCGCCTTGCTGGTCAGCGAGAGCAGCCGCGTGCAGGTGGGCGGGGTGGAGGAGCGGAGAAGTCAGGTCGGACAGTCTCCACCTGCAGCCCACGTGAACAACACAGGATCTCGCGATGAATGCGCTGTTTGTTTACTTCTGGTGTGAATAAAATCGCAAAAGTGAAACAGAGATAACATGAGTGTTATTAAATTGAGATAAAAACTTGTTATAAATATTCACAAAACATACTGTCATGTTACAGATGTATTGTGTAGCACTAAATTAATAATGGGAATAAATTTTTATTTGCAGACCAGCTTTTCTGTCCTTTGTTCTTGGAAATAAATACATCATGCTCATTTACACAGCTTTAATTGTTTAGCGCATTTCACAACACAAAAACAATAGAAGAAAAGAAAAGTAGATCTCAGTATAATAGTTATGTAGGTTTAAAGATAATTAATAAGAGCAGTTCAGGGCGCTTTATAAAACAGTAAAAATGATAGCAGTTGAGCTTTATTATGATATAAAATGCAGATTATGAACAAATAAATATTTTTGAATACTGCATGAAAATGAACTGTCTTGCTACTAGATATGACAGTGTAAATACTGTGTTTTTTAAGGGGTTTTAGAGGAGATATATATTTTAAAATAAAAAGATTCACACGTGATAGGTGTCGGTGGATCTTCTAACCAATAGGGATTAAGCTCTGTCGTCATCAGGGCGGCTCTAGGCTCCCGCAGTTGGTGGGAAGCAACTGCAGCGCCTGAGTCAGACGGCTGCAGGCAGATTTCACTCGCGGGACTATAACGCCGGAAGTCATCGTCACGTGATGAAGGCGCAGACGCAAGTCGGACAAAAAAACTAACCAGCATGCACCATACCGAGCCAGGCGGCGATCGGACTGCGCAGCGCCGGGTTAAGTCGAACAAGCCTACTAATACCACGAGACGAGACGAGACACGATATTGGGTTCACGATGACGAGATGAGATTTAAAAACTTTTTTTTTTTTTTGGACAAAATCATATACCACAAACTTAACAGACTGGTTTCTCTCACACATTGATTCTTTAAGGAATAAAAATAAGAATAAAAAATAAAAATACAACTTTTCTAGGTCTTATATAGTGCAAACTACAACCAGTCATATTAAGACTATGGTTTGTGTTTTTTTTCTCCTAAATCTCTTGTAATTTAACTATGCAGAAACATAACCAGTTAGATTAAGACTATGCTTGAAGTGCAAACTGAGGCAGAACATGTTTTTAAATACAGTACAGAGCTAAGGGATTAGTACACCTGCCTATGAAACGGTCACGTGTAGGATTTAACGTTACCTACAGTATTTATATATGGTTTGTGTCTTGTTGGTCACTCTGTTACCGTTTATTGTTTCCACTGGAGCCAAAATGCAGCCAGACATACAACTTAAAAGTAGCAGAAGCATCTTCTATATCAGGAGTATTTAATTATATTAAATAATTAACTTAAGTGCTATATCCTGTAAGGTTGTTTGAACTGAATGATGTAAAATATAGAAGAAGAAGAAGAAGAAGAAGAAGAAGAAGAGCCTCTCTGAACAGATTTTGTTTACATTAATCCCCTGTCTCTCTGTCGCGCTCGGCGTGACTAGTTTCCGCCCGTTCTCGTTTTTCCGCCCGTTCTCGTTTTTCCGCCCGTTTTCGGGCTCCCTATCTCCTTATAAAGGCGTTTTTTCACGACCGCGACCCTGACAACACGGGTTCGATCCCGCGTGAGGAGCGGTGTGTTTATTTATTTATTTCCTTACCGCGTCTGCACAGATCTGATTGACTGAAGAGAGCGTTAAGTGATCTTACCCCGCATGTGATTGGTCTGTGAGTTTACTGCGCCGCACAATTAAATCCTTCTCAGTAGTTTATCGGTTTGGGTCCGCATTGGGTCTGCTGAGAGCTGCTCTCACACTCGCTGCTACTGGGTTGCCAGATCCCTCTTAAAAAGTCCACACTAAACTGTTTTTTTTTCTCCCGTGAGACAGGTTTAAGCTTGACGAGAAATATCGTCACATTTAATCTCGCGAGATCTCGTGGCACGATATCTCGTCACACCCTAAGTAGTGGTGTTAATAGATTTACTAAATTGGTACCTGATTAAGTCGGTTAATAGCATTAGTGGAGACATGGATTTTTTTAAATAAGCGGCTCACAAACTTTCACCTGAACATTTAAATTAAATAAAGGTTTATTCTGTTTTATTAGTCATACATTGTTTAAATCAAACAATAGTAACTTAATTCAGTTCAACCAATTTGAGTGGTTCTCCTAAACAAACAGTTAAAATGAAGCTAATTTATAGACCAGTATGGGATGAAGTTGGCCAAAAATAAAACTAAATTGAAATGGCAAAAAAAAAAAAAAAAATCTTTTTAAGCTTTTTTTTCACACGTGTAAAAAATTACAAAATACAAATTTAAATAAAATTAATTAATATGCAGTTTGCAATCTATTTGTCACTTTGTTTTCATTAACATTTTGGTATTTCATGTCAAATCTAGAATAAAAAATAAATGAAAATGAAAGAAAAACTTCACTTTGAAATGAAATAAAAATTGAGTATTTTTTTGAGCTATTTATTTTTAATTATGATAAGCTACATATGAGATCAAATGAAAATGGAAAAACTTTTTCATTTTAAGCTGTACATATGTAAATATATTAATTGGTGTTGGAGTTGAGGGTTTAATGGCAAATAGGTTATCAGGAACTGCTAGCTAGTGAAATCATGAGCTCTAAGTTTCTAGTTAAATGAATGTATTTTGCTTCAGTCCTGCATTATATTAGATATGATTGGTGATATAGTATTTTTAAGGTTAAGAAACAGGCGCTGGTTTGAACTTTTGTCTTCATTACAACCACCCTGGACCTACTGCCCAACTGACCATCTCAGGGTTTGTTAAAGATATATCACCTAACATCTCTAATATAATGCATGACTGAAGCTGTGTAGCGATTTCATTATAAATTCACAGAGCTTATGACGGTTGAACAGGAAAATCAACAGGAAAAAGTGCATATTGCATTATTTCGACACTTGTGTATACAGTTTATGAGGAAAATCAATACTGAAGTAAATTGAGTTTTCCTTTTGTTTTTTCCCAATAAGCTTTTAATTTTAAATTTGACTGTGAAATACCAGGTTGCTAATAAAACATAAAGTGACATGGCTTTTTAATTTTATTTTTTACTTTTGTCAGATTATCCATACTTGAGTGAATTATAAAACTGCAAATTAAGTAATTAAATGTAATTTTCTGTCATGATATTTTCATACAATTTAGCTATTTTAATTCAGTTTTATTTTTGTCTGGATCTACCTCCCATATGCCAGAAGTGGATCCATGTTTTCTGAATCCCACACATACAGCGGACACAAACTTTTCTGTGGTGATGGCAAAATGTTTTTAATATTTATTTTAACTGTAACATTTCTTTTAGAAATGCTGGTAAGGGTTCAATTTTAGAAATCCAAAAAATTCATCAAGCTTCAGCAGGGATTTAATTATGCTGACTTCATGTCTGAAGGTGAGTTTCCCTTTGATTTTACTTGCTGTTTGGTTTGTCAACATGATTTTAATTTCCATGTATTATGTTTAGTTCAGAATAAGTTTGGACTATCTGAGGACACACCTCTGCAACTTTATGATGACTCCGAAACCGAGATTGATGAGGACATTTTGCTGGATTTACTTCAGGCAAAACCTGACATGGTCCTTAGGGTCAGAGACAGCAAAAGGTAAGCTTTTCAATTTTTATACACCTCTAAAGTAGTAGTTGTTACTAGGTTTGGGTGATAATGTAAATGTATACATGCGATTATTGTTGCCAAATTGATCGTGATAACCGATATTATCGTTAAAATTTTAAAACAAAGAACCCCATGTGACTTATGGGGTGGTTTTAAGTGATCCTGTTGCAGCTGAACAGTAAAGGATAACAGTGAATCCTAATACAGGAAAAAAAACTGGTTAACAATAATAATAATAATGAATAATTTTTTTTGTATTTAGTGATGGGACGAAACACTTTTTTTTTTTATCTCCGATCCGATTCCGATATTAAACTGCCGATACCGATACAAATACCGATACTTTAGTTTATTATAAGGAATAATATGATTAAGGTTACATTATGAGGCTGAAACAGACCACATAGCCCTTTAAAGAGTATACACAAGTGCATTTAAGGTAAATACATTCCAAAGTCATTTATTTGACACACACTATATACAAACACACTATTTATTTAAAATTGAATGTTTAAATTTTCATAACATATTTTAAAAAGTGTAAGTAAAATATTAAATACGTTAAATATTAAATACAGGGCTCTGTATTATTTTTTTTTTTACTGGTTATGCAGAAGACTATTATTATTATTATTATTATTATTATTATTATTATTATTATTATTATTATTATTATTTTGACACGTAGCGTAGTGGATTAACTGAAATGGCTAACGACTAACCGGTGACTAGCTAGGCTTACTGACTGCAGATATTAATGAAGATGGCTAACGGCTAACTGGCGATGCTAACTGTATTTCTGAGCTAAATTAATTCCTGTTTTTAACAACAGATGTTCGTGCTGATTAGTGTTTGTAGACTATGGAGAGGAATTAGTGCCAAATTGAAAAGCAAACAGTAGGGTGGAAAAATGTAAAAACAATCCACAAAATGTATTGCTTTTCCTCACTAACATGCAGAATAAGTGCCAAAATGAAATGCAAAACTACTATTACATTACATTTCACTGTACTGAATCTCTTGATTGAAAAACAATACACACTTATTTGCATTTTCAAAACCAAACGCTGAATTAGTGCCAGAATTTAGAAAATACACCTTGAAATGTTTTAGCTCCAGTGTGCTGCTTTAATGTCACCCAATCTCTAAACAGAAAAACAGTGTGTGTGGATTTAAAGAAAGAAACGTTGAATTCGTGTCAGAATTGCACTTAAAATGCAATCACCTCAACTGCATTGTATTCCACTTTGTGGCGCTGCGAACCTGGAAAGCAATCACAATGCCTAGCGATTGCATTCCCTCTAACCACAGTGCTGTAAAAGTGCCAAAATTAAATCCAATCGTTGTCCAATCAGAACGCTCTCCCGAATTTGGGGTGGCGCCAGTCTCTCGGAGCAGTTGCTCAGAGCTGTACTATGGAGTCAAAAAAGGGTCATAAAGATTTTGAGTTTGTAAAACAGAAGTCACAAATGTACTGAAACTTGTAACTGCGTTTAAACAACTGCATGCACGAAAATCCAAATCCACAAATTAACTGGAATGTGCAAGCTTGAAACAGAAAGTAATATTAATAATAATTCAAATGTACGAATGTGAAAAAATATTTTAATTATATATAAATATATATTTTTTAATTTGTAAATCCAATCTCTTCAATGTGTGAATCAGTACTGCTCAAATGGCTTAAGCTGGGTCAGACCAAAAATCACATGGAATTTGTGAGGTTGTAAATGTGACAGTGGGCGTTTTTCACTGTGGAGCTAAAAATCCTCTCATTCATCTTCTCTGCTGCGTGTGCGAAGCTCTAGCTGCAGTTGCGAATTTTGACCCTGTTTTGACGCCTGATTGATGGACCAATAGGAAAGCTTTATCCGGACCAATCAGATTACGGGGTTTGTTTAACCAATCAGAACAATGGGTGGGTCTCTGCAGGTCGGAGTACTGGGCGTGTCGAAAGGTGTGGGCGTGTCGAAAGTGTGGCCGCCATTTTGGAGTCGGCCACCATGCGCCCCCCAGTGGATCAATTTACACTGAGGAAGGAGTTTAATAAAACAATAATATTCATAACTCTACCAGCTCCAATAGACCAATAGACGACCACCTTTCGACACGCCCAGTACTCTGAGCTGCAGAGACCCACCCATTGTTCTGATTGGTTAAACAAACCCCATAATCTGATTGGTCCGGATAAAGCTTTCCTATTGGTTCATCAATCAGGCGTCAAAACAGGGTCAAAATTCGCAACTGCAGCTAGAGCTTCGCACACGCAGCAGAGAAGATGAATGAGAGGATTTTTAGCTCCACAGTGAAAAACACCCACTGTCACATTTACAACCTCACAAATTCCATGTGATTTTTGGTCTGACCCAGCTTAAGCCATTTGAGCAGTACTGATTCACACATTCAAGAGATTGGATTTACAAATAAAAATATATATATTTATATATAATTAAAATATTTTTTTCACATTTGTACATTTGAATTATTATTAATATTACTTTCTGTTTCAAGTTTGCACATTCCAGTTAATTTGTGGATTTGGATTTTCATGCATGCAGTTGTTTAAACGCAGTTACAAGTTTCAGTACATTCGTGACTTCTGTTTTACAAACTCAAAATCTTTATGACCCTTTTTTGACTCCATACTGTACCAGAAGAAAAGTCTTTCTGCGACAGGATAAAAGAGCAAATAAAAATGTTTATTCAACAAATTGAAGCTGGGGCAGTTACAAACAACTATGTGCTGCTCAGTGTGGAGTGGATTTTAGAGAAGACGGCCATGTTCTCACATTTAGCGCCAAAGACTTTCCTTAAACGTCAAACAATGCGCTGAGGGACGTTCTAAAAGTCCAGCAGTCCTACCATAGACGTATACAGGTCCTTCTAAAAAATGTGGCATATTGTGATTAAGTTAATTATTTTTCATTATGAAATGATAAAAATTAAACTTTCATTAATTTTAGATTCATTGCACACCAACTGAAATATTTCAGGTCTTTTATTGTTTTAATACTGATGATTTTGGCATACAGCTCATGAAAACCCAAAAAAAACCTCACAAAATTAGCATGTCATGAAAAGGTTCTCTAAACGAGCTATTAACCTAATCATCTGAATCAACGACTTAACTCTGCAAAAGATTCCTAAGGCTTTTAAAAACTCCCAGCCTGGTTCATTACTCAATCTGTGGGATATTGTGAAGAGAAAGTTGCAAGACCCAACACTCTGGATGAGCTTAAGGCCGCTATCGAAGCATCCTGGGCCTCCATAACACCTCAGCAGTGCCACAGGCTGATTGCCTCCATGCCACCCCACACTGAAGCAGTCAAGTACTAAGTGCATAACTGAACATAATTATTCGAAGGTTGACTTTTTTTTTTTGTATTCAAAACACTTTTTTCTTTATTGGTCGGATGAAATATGCTAATTTTTTGAGAAGGACCTGTATACATATATATACATAGACACTGCATTGACTGACGCCTTCTATTGCAGGTGTTCCCAGTGCATTAATTTACACTGAGGAAGGTGTAAAATACACCTATAATAATCACAACTCTACCAGTTTAAACTCGATTTACACACTGTTTGGTTAAGTAATGATACAGGACGCTGTACACATTACAAACACGTGCTTTTATGCTGAAATACTTGTTATGCTCTTGGACATATGGTCTGGCATATTAATAAGTGTATAAATTGACTATATATATATATATATATATATATATATATATATATATTTCACACAGAGAGAGAGAGAGAGAGAGAGAGAGAGAGAGAGAGACCGACCCCACCTGGAATTATGTGTTTCTTTCATTACCAAATTGAAAACCTCTGGAATATAATCAAGAGGAGGATGGATGATCACAAGCCATCAAACCAAACTGAACTGCTTGATTTTTTTGCACCAGTAAAGGCATGAAGTTGTCGAAAAGCAGTGTGTAAGACTGGTGGAGGAGGTTGTTATATAACCTGATTAAATTTATTTTACCAGATTAAAGTTGTTATATTACCAGATTAAAGTCGTGCTGATTTCTCAGAATTCAGCACCGCCGCCATTAAAAACACTTTATCTTGTATTCTTGATCTAGGTATCTCCTCTTATATCTGCTACATTACGTTACATAATAATAATAATAACAATAATACTAATACTAATAATAACATTATTTATATAACACCATTCATACATTAAAATGCAATACACACACACTGTTTTTCTGTTCAGAGATTGGGTGATATTAAAGCAGTGCACTGGACATATTACTTTTCAATGTGGCACATTTTCCTTGTGAGTATTCATGTTCCTCAAGAGTTCATGTTTAAAGTACCTTATGGTGAAAAGCAATACAGCTCTGCCTTGATTACATTTCAAGGTGTATTTTATTAAATTCTGGCACTAATTCAGCGTTTGGTTTTGAAAATGCAAATAAGTGTGTATTGTTTTTCAATCAAGAGATCCAGTGCAGTTAAATGTAATGTAATAGTAGTTTTGCATTTCATTTTGGCACTTATTCTGCATGTTAGTGAGGAAAAGCAATACATTTTGTGAATTGTTTTTAAATTTTTCCAACCTAGTGTTTGCTTTTCAATTTGGCACTAATTCCTCTCCATAGTAGACCCTATGTTTTTTATAGGATATGTGGATTATGACAATGGATTACTTCTGTCTGTAGTTAATTCCTTTACAACTGAATTTACAAATATTACATGTAGTTAGTGCTGGACGATACTGCCAAAAATATATTTCTTGATATTCCTTAATTTCGGTCGATACGATATAATTTCGATATCGATATAAATACTTTGAAGGCCTCAGAAAAACTGCTAAGAATAAATGGAATGCAATGGAAATCTGTACCTACTACTGTCTGAATTTTTATTTAAGTCTTTGAAGCCTCCTCTCACAAAAAAACTATAGAATACTTTGTCAAAATAAATCAATGCTCACTTTTATTTGCATAAAGCAAAACAAAAACATGACATCCCTGTCAAACATAAACCTATTTACATATTACCAATATACATAACTTTAAATTATAACAGACAATTCTTCTTTTGTAAACAAATTTAACATAAAAGGAACATGACATCCCTGTCAAATAATCAAATCTATAGGCTTTATCAATTATAAATGACTCAGTTACAACATAAAATACCAAATTGCTTTAGCCAGGAAAAGGTGGAACATATTAGCTGTATTACCGCTGCTGGTCGGCTCCACTTTGTAAAGCACTTTGTTTATTAACAGTAAGCTTAGATTTCCAATATATTTTTTTGTATATTTAAAATTTTATTTACTTTGATTTACTTAGTGTTATTGTGCTTGTTTTGAAGGTGGTCCTTGCTGCATTACAACAGAGAGCAGGTGGAGATGCTGTTCTTACTGAATATGGCTCAAATAATACACTGTCAAGTGAGACTAGGCGAGTTCTGGTTAACATAGTGGTTGGACATATGATGGAGATGCATGGGTAAGATTTTATTCATTTTTTTTATTTTGTTGATCATTTTAGCTTTGCATATTTTTAGAGTAGCAAATTTTGCATATTTGAAATATTATATGTACAATTTGTGATGCATGAATTAATTGTTGAAAAAGCTGAAAAAACATTAATACCACTAAACAGTAAGACTATTTTACCTGTAGTGTTGTACTCAAGTCTGGCCTCTGTCTTAAGACCATAAATGAGTGGTGTCCGTTTTGTCATAGGGTGAGGGGGACTCGTCTTTATACCTTTACTGAGTAATAGTCAGTCATGTTTAAGGCTGTAAAAAGGTATGTGTATAACGGCACAGCTCTCTGACTTCTCTAAAAAGCCATAATGTACACTGGGGAGCACGTGCTGCACAATCACAGAGCAGCTATAAAACGAGTATTAAAAAAAGTATAATATACTTCAACAATTTTATGTTGATAAAGGGAAATCAAACATCAAAATCTCCTGCAAAATTGGTCTAGGACCTTATGTTGTTTAGCTGTCAGTGTGCAGTAAAACATTAATTAGATCGGTAGCTTCACCAATAGGAAGTACAAATGACAAAGAATAATAATGACTAATCGAAAAATTTAGTTGACCACTAAGTCATTAGTTGAAGCCTACGCAGATGGTCTTATTATGTTGTGTTAATGTTTTGGCTCTTTGTATGTATTAAATGTACATGTATGCAATCTTGTATATAAAACCTCTATTTAGCAGCTGTATTTGTTTTTGCTATTACAGGAGGATTCCCACACGAAGCCAAAAAGAGCAATATGCTCTTGGTATTGTTACACTTTTTCCATCACTTCGTGATCCTTTCTCAAAGAAAGGCTATGTAAGTAAAGGTTACATATTTGTGTTTACCTTATTCTACCATCTTAATTTTTGAGAGATTGTTTCGTTTGCCTATTATTGTCTTATGAAGAGTACTTTATGATATAATTATAATATAAATGCATAATAATACAATTACATCCAATTAAAGGCCGACAAGTTTTAATTAAGACTACTCAGAAATTGAAATTGGAGTGTATATATACTAGTGCATTTCTTATTTATTTATTTATTTATTTATTTATTTTTTTAGAATATCCTTGAAAAATTACTTTTTCAGTATATTTAGATCAAATTGTGAAACTAATATTATATAGCGTTTATTTATTTATTTATTTTTTATGGCTTACAGCCAATGAAAACCCAAAAATCAGTGCCTCAGAAAATTTTAATTTGAATGATTCTATTTGTCTATTCGACTAGAATTGGGCAGTGTGCCAAGTCCTGCTGGAAAATGAAATCCGCATTAACATAAACATTGTCAGCAGAGGGAAGCATGAAGTGCTGTAAGATTTTGTGGAAAACAAAACTGCACTGACTTTAGACTTGATAATAAAACACAGTGGATCAACACCAGCAGATGACAGACATGACTTTCCAAAAAATCACTGATCATCAGTAAATTTGATGTAAATCAAGGGATCAGAGTCTGGAGGAAGATCGGAGAGACCCACAGTGCAAAATGCTTGAGGTCTAGTGTGAAGTTTCCAGTCAGTGATGGTTTGGAGAGACATTGTGTTTTATTATCAAGTCTAAAGTCAGTGCAGTGTTTTCCCAGAAAAAAGCACTTCATGCTTCCATCTGCTGACAACTTTTACGGAGATATGGATTTCGTTTTCCAGCAGGACTTGGAACACTGCTGAAAACACCAGTTGGTCTTATATAATATTCTAATTTTCTGAGACACTGATTTTTGGGTTTTCATTGCCTGTAAGCCATAATCAACAATAAAAGAAATGGATCAATAATGTAATTATCATGAGAGGCCTATTTGTATCGTGTTGTGAATGCATTCAACATTGCATGACTCAACATTCCTATGCTATTTAACTCCCTGTACAGCATATCTAATTGGCTTTTAAACATCATCACACTAAAAGATCAGTGTTTGGTTCAAAAAAAGAATAGTTGCAACTATGGGTTATGGTACTAAATTAATAACATTTGACTCAAACCTTGATATGTTTGCACTTACTATTTTGTGAAGCGGTACGTTTGGTATAAACTTAACGCTGTAAGTCTGTGAGAGCTAACTAGCTAGCTAGGAGCCTCAAAGTCCTCGTCAATGTTAAAGTTGAAAGTTTTATAATTGAGCCATTTCTCTGGGTAAGAATTTTCTGGTCATTCCACTAAATTTTAAAAGCAAATGGGCATTTTGCTGGAGTACCACAATGCAAGACATGCCAAGGATATTATAGTACTAATTTATATGTTTATCATCACTGTGGTTGTACCATATGTTCTAACACAAAGATAAGTGATGAGTTAAATATTGGGCTAAAATGGGTAAAATAAATCTTTTGAGCTGTGGTAGGAGTGAAGGATAAATAAATCTGAGAAGTTACAGAGGCTTGCTAAATTATTTATACTTAAGTGTTGTTGTGAGTGTGTTTTATTGAGATTTTAAGTGATAGACCTATACAGAGTAGCATATACAATTAAAAGGAAATGGTACATGGTGTCATATAAAAATCTGAAAAGTGTGACCTGCAGAAATATTCAAATGATATTCCTGTGTTAGAATGACCCAGTCAGTGTCCTGACCAAAATCCCTTTTGAGCATCTGTGGCAAGACGTAAAAATTGCTGTTCACAGACACTCTCCATCCAACCTGGCTGAGCTTGAGCTGTTTTGCAAAGAAGAATAGGGCATTCTCTAGCAAAGTAAGTACACCAAAAGGCTTGCAGCTGGAATTTTTATTTTATTATATATTTTTTATTATTAAAAAGTTGAAAACCATGTATCATTTAGTTCCAGTTCACAATTAAGTGCTACTTTGAGTTGGGCTCTCACTTCAAATCTCAGTAAAATACATTTATGGTTATGGTTGTAAGGTGGCAAAATGTGAAAAAGATCAAGGGATATGAGATACTGTCATTTAGAGTATTGAAACCTGGAGAGTGTCTACCATTGTGTGTGCAACTGTTCACATTTATCTGTTAATTTATTATCAGTTAACCTCTTTGCACTTTTTCAAATGCTATAGGAGCCTTTCTATGACGCTGACAGTGGAACTGGCTATCTTGCATGGCGTCTGAAGACCGTGCAAAGAAACATTTCTCATCATCCTCTCAAGAGGCATGATACCGACTCTGGCTTAGGAGGTCCATCGTTGAAGAGATCTTCTTCTTGTTCTAGAAAAGCTGAACTTGCTAGAACAACTTGACCTGGTCATGTTGACATTTGTTTGTGAGTTTTTGTAGATAGTGGAATGACTGATGGCTATATAAGTTCTTTTAAATAACCTTTCAAAATCATTAGTTACATTTTTAATTAATGTATTTAACTTTTATTTCTCTATATTTGTGAAATATTATCCATATGTTTATATTTTTTTATCATAAAAAAATCATGTGACTTTAGCTATTGATTACTTTTTCCTTGTCTTTAGATTGGGACAGTGACATGGCCACTCTGTTTTTGCTTACGCATCTGCTTCCACCTCCACCTGGAGGAAAGAGGGCTGTGAAAATTAGTGCTGCAGATGCTGCGGACAGACTTGTGGTGCATCATAAGGTGTGTGATGAGATGAGAAAATTATACAGTAATGTGCTTTGGCCTTGCTTGAATGTAATTAGAATGTGTTTCCTTTTCAAGTCTTGCAACAGCATTGAAGAAAATCTTCCACAGAAAGAAGAACGACAGCCGTACCTTCTTGCTGTAGGACAAAGCCGAGGCCAGATAGACAGTTACTACATAGTCCTTGACAAGAAACTCATCCCATGTCAAGCGGTTGGTTCCCTCAGTGTATTTGATGAGCTTTTTAAAGCTCATTTTGTTTTTAATTCGACATATGATGGTGCACTCTGTAACTTCTACACATTTATTCAAACAACTGTCTACCAGATTGATGTTGGAAAAACGAGAGAGTCCCCAAGAGTAAAGGAACTACGTGCAAAGCTGCTGAACATCTAGAGGAAACTAGAATTTCAGAATGTTTTCTTGTTTTAGATGCAGTGCATTGTATGCAACTAGTCAATTACTCATTTAAGATTAGGCCATGGTCAAACTCAAAATTTAAATTGATATGTGCACAAGAAACATGTAGAAGACAGTTTTCCACGTACTCTGGGTTTAGAAAACATTTAGATTCCATTCATTAGTTCCACAGTGATACTGACAGTACTTCCTCTTTGAGGTGTGGTTTATTGGCTCCTCCTTCAGAAATTGTACCATCCTCTTCGGCTCCAAATTCATGTGCACAGTCTCAGGCAGCAACAGGGGATTTTGAGGAAACATTTTGAGTGTGGGATTTCTCCAGAATACATGAAAAACATGTGTGCATCTGTTGTTGCAAAACTGCAAGAAAGTGGTGCTGCCACTAGTGTTGTCTCTTCTATTGTTTGTGATCTGGAAGAATGTACAAAGGAGATGCACTCTCATATTAAGCATAAACTACTCTCTGCAGTTCCTGAATCAGATCCTGTAAGGACAGCTGTAGAACAAAATTTGGAAGATTTTGAAAACCCCTTTGCTTGTTTTAATTCTGATGCTAAAAGGGAGAAGTACTTCACTGAAAAATGGGGTATTGTTGAGCCAATGGAAATTGTATTGGGTGTCAGATAGGCCTGGACAATAATTCGATATCGGTATTTATCGCGATAAGAAATGTTTCAATAACGGTGATATCATTTTTGTTGTATATCGATATGTATTATTTACAGAATCTGTCACGGACAGGCGTTTTACTGGCGTCAGCTCCCCGCACAGCTGAACACAATCAGCCTCCGTAGCTGGACTATCTCTGTGCGTGATGATGTAATCATCACCAGATAGGCTAGGCTAGGCTAGATTTGGCTAGGCTAGGCTAGGCTCGGGTCCGCTACGCATCTAAAATGCCTCGCGCTGGAGCCAAACGGAGCCAGGACGAGCGGATCCAAGGCTAAGGTAGGCTCGGTTCGCATCTGAAATGCTCCGCGCTGGAGTGGAACGGAGCGGAACCAAGCCGAGCCTAGCCTAGCCTAGCCTCGGGTCCGCTCGGTCAGCCTCTGGTCCGCTCGGTCCACCCACGGGTCCGCTCGGTCCGCCCACGGGTCCGCTCGGTCAGCCTCTGGTCCGCTCGGTCCACCCACGGGTCCGCTCGGTCAGCGGTCAGTCGCGGGTCCTCTCGGTCCGCCGCGGGTCCTCTTGGCTCCCAGCACGGGACATTTTTGATGCAAAATGAATGCCCCTGCCGCTTCCACAAGTGATCAATTGAAGGAGGGAGGTCTAATTCAGTGGTGAGGATTTGGTTCAACTCTCGAAGGTCTGCTAAACTTCAGTTTGCTGCAAATTGTGCCGGAGAGTGGAGCAGGTTAGCAGCGGTAACGTTAAAACATCTAATCTGTTCCACCACCTCAATCAGTTCCACTACATACAATATTTTCCTTATACTGGCTTTTATAGCGTATGTTGTAAGTTATTTAAGTTATTTAAAGTTTATGAACCCTTTAGGTTTGTTTATTTGACGGGGATATCATGTTCCTTTTATGTTTATAAAGAGTTGTATTTTGGCTGAAGCACTTTTGTAGCTTATATTGTAACTAAGTTATTTATAGTTGATAAAGCCTATAGGTTTGTTTATTTGACTGGAAAATCTTGTTGCTTTTATGTATATAAAGGCTTATTGTATTCTATATCCTAGTTGAAACACTTTTGTTTTGATCTGTTAAATTTGTTTACAAAAGAATAAGAAGCTCTGCTTCTGTACTAATTTAAAGTTATTTTTATTGGTAATAGTTATATAGGCTTATGTTTGACAGGGATGTCATGTTATTATTTTGCTATATGCAAATAAAATTGAGCATTGATTTATCTTGACTATTTTTTATTTCTTAAGTATTATAATGTTTTCGTGAAAGGAGGTTTCAAAGACTTAAATTAAATTTTCAGACAGTAGTAGGTACATATTTCCATTGCAGGGATTCTTCGCAGTTTTCTGTGGCCTTCTAAGTATTTATATCGATATCGAAATTATATCGTATCGACCGAAATTAAGGAATATATCGTGATATGAATTTTGGCCATATCGTCCAGCACTAGTGTCAGATATGATGGTAGACGGGACAAGAAAACTGGTACCGTATTTTTCGGACTATAAGGCGCACTTAAAAACTTTTAATTTTCACAAAAATTGACAGTGCGTCTTATAATACGGTGCGCCTTTTGTATGGATTTTACTCGTCAGGTTGTAAGGAGCAGTAAACACACACTCCGTGCAGCGTTATAGAGAGTTTCAGTGCTATACAGAGTCCAGAGCCGTGCAGCTCCGAGGCTGAGCAGCAATAGCATTAGCTAGATGCTAACCGCTAAGCTAGCTAGCTTATTCACTGAGATCAGTATTATCTAAATTTTACTCGTCAGGTTGTAAGGAGCAGTAAACACACACTCCGTGCAGCGTTATACAGAGTTTCAGTGCTATACAGAGTCCAGAGCCGTGCAGCTCCGAGGCTGGAGCAGCAAATAGCATTAGCTAGCTTATTCACTGTTCAGAGATCAGTATTATCTAAATTTTACCCGTCAGGTGTAAGGAGCAGTAAACACACACTCCGTGCAGAGCAGCAATAGCATTAGCTAGATGCTAACCGCTTAGCTAGCTAGCTTTTTCACTGTTCAGAGATCAGTATTTTCTAAATTTAGCACTTTTAATACTGCTGGAGCAGTATTATTAGAGTTAGATGCTAATCGCTAAGCGTTCACCGTTCAGAGGTGAGTTATCGGCCTGTAAGTCTGTGCTGCTTTGCCTGGCTAGCATTAGCTAGATGCTAAGCGCTAACTCTCTCAGAGGTGAGTTTTATCAGCCTGTAATCTGCTTGTTTACCGTGTTAAAACAAGCTACGGGGGACGAATCGCTAGCTAATATCTCACTGTCTTACCAGAACACGCAGGATTACTCAGTGTAACGCTGTCGTTTAAGTTTGGGTTAACTTTACTAGTTTAGGTGACTAGCTAGCGTGCTAGCGGATAGCTATGCTAACGCTGGTGCAGCAAGCCTTAGTGGACATCTGGAAATCTAAGCTTACTGTAAATAAACTGAAGCACGTTACTCACCCAAATAAACAGTTTTCAGGAGAGGAATCTGTGTAGATTAATATCCAGCACTCGTTTGACTTTGAAAGAGCTAGATTTATATATACTGAGACGCTCCACCGGCAAGCGACCACCCCCGGTGGGGGAAGGGAAACATGGCGCCACCCCTGTTCACTTTGATATAGGCACCCTTTCTAGTGTCACTTAACGCGCCTTATAATGCGATGCGCCCTATGTATGGAAAAATAGCAGAAAATAGGCGTTCTTTGATAGTGCGTCTTATAATACGGTGCGCCTTATAGTCCGAAAAATACGGTACTTACATTCAGATGCCAGTGAACGACACCTTCATTTATGTTCCTATTTTGGAAAGTCTGAAATTCATGTTCAGAAATTCAGAGATTTGTGAAGCGGTCAGAGCACATACCTCATCTCTTGGGAATGTGTACAAGGACTTCAGTGATGGAAGTTACTTTAAGAACCATCCTCTGTTTTCTAAGTTTCCAAATGCATTGCAAATCCAGCTCTATTACGATGACTTTGAGACCGCCAATCCTCTTGGCTCAAAACATGGCATTCACAAGATTATGCCTATATTTTGTGTTGCGAAACTTGCCACCAAAATTCAATTCTGCAGTCCTAAATATACATTTAGTGTGTCTGTTTCACTGCCAAGACCTAAAGAAATATGGATTTGATCTGATTTTACAGCCTTTGATTTCAGACCTTAAAAGGCAAGTTTGAGCATTGTGATGCATTGTGAAACTGTTCGGTCAAACCCACAACTTTGTGTATGGTGTCAAAAGAGATTCGTCATTGAACACATTGCAGTTTTTCCATGTGTGCAACAATATTTCATTTGATATAATGCATGATGTTCTTGAAGGAGTGGCTCAGTATGAGCTCAAGTTATTGTTCAGTATTTGACTGAGAATTTTATCTCAAAGCAAGATCTGCCTTCACGAATCTATTCATTTGACTATGGATACCTTGAACGTAAAAACCTCCCAACAAATGTGAATTTAGAGAGCAATGGAAACAGTTTAGGACTAAATTCAATTCAAACTCTGTGCCTTGTTAGAAACACTCTGTTAATCTTTGGAGATGTAGTACCACCAGAGAATCGAAACTGGAGCCTTCTGCTTCTATTGTTGCAAATAATGAACATTATTTTTTCACCAAATCTGACATATGGAATGACTGTAGCACTTAAACACTTAATTTGCGAACACCATCAGCTTTTTACAGTGTTGTACCCCGATCGAAGATTAATACCAAAGCATAATTTTATGATGCACTACCCTTCGTGTATAAGAAAGATAGGTCCTCTTTTACACACATGGAGTATGAGATTTGAGGCAAAGTATAAGCTTTTTAAGAACACACTGACAAACTTTAAGAATATTACAAAATATCTTGCCAAAAAACACCAATTGTCAATTGACTATCATTGGGACACATTAAGGTTGCAACGTAGAGAGTGTGGGCCCATGTCTCTCTTTTGTCTTTCAGATAATATTGAGGGTAAAGAGCTTGCCAAAGAGCTAGAAATTCCTGTCAGTGAAAGTATCTATTTTACAAACTGGGTTCAGATTGATGGTACAGAATACAGAGCAGGGCTGATTGTTTGCAATAAGATAAAGCATGAACTTCCAGTGTTCTCAAAAATCACAAATATTCTCTTAGTACATGATCATATTTATTTTACAGTTGATTCATTGATAACAGAACACTTCAGTGAGCATTGCCACGCATTTAGAGTTTCTAATGGTGAGGATACAGAAACTGTTGTTAAAGTTTCAAGTTTGCGGTGTTATAAGCCGTTCAACCTTCAGTGTGCTTATGGACCAGATGATGGCATGTATATGATGCCACACTTTTGTTTGTTTTAGTCACTGTTTAAATGAATTTCAGATTTATTCAAACTTTCTTGAATATATTTGTGTGTATGTATTTTTACCCTCAAACAAATGTTTTTATGCAAAAAAAGAATCTGGTTAATAAAACAGATTAAACATTTTTCAGTATCATGTGGTGATTTTTTTAAACTCTAGAGAAGATTGAACCAACACTGATGGAGAGTAAAAATTACACTCTGTAGAGTTTTTAATTTAACTCTAAAGAAGATAGAATCAACACTGAGGGAGTGTAAAAACTCTGAGTTTATCTTTTAACACTAGGAGAGTTAACAGATCAACACTGAAATTGAGTTACATTTCTAATACTGTTGACTGTGTTGAATTAACTCTAGCCCAGTAAGAATTATATAAACACTTCAAAAGAGTTCAAATTAACACTTGCACATTTGATATAACACTGGTGTTTTTGCTGTGTAGCTGAGCTGAGTCTATAGCTGAGCTGAGCCACATCTGTAGCTGAGCGGAGCTGAGTCTGTAGCTGAACTGAGTCGAGCTGAGCTTAGCTGAGGTGAGTCTCTAGCTGAGGTGAATCTGTCGCTGAGCTGAGCTTTGTCTATAGCTGAGCTGAGGAAAGTCTATAGCTGAGGTGAGCCTATAGCTGAGCTGAATTGTTTATGTATCTGAGTTGAGGTGAGCCTATAGCTGAGCTGAGGTCATTCTATAGCTAAACTGAGTCTATAGCTGAGCTGAGGTGAGTCTGTAGCTGAGGTGAGTCTATAGCTGAGCTGAGCTGAGTTGAGGTAAATCTGTAGCTGAGCTAAGCTGAGCTTACTCTGAAGCTGAGCTGAGCTAAGTTTATAGCTGAGCTGAGCCTATAGCTGGGCTGAGTCTGTAGCTGAGCTGAGGTGAATCTGTAGTTGAGTTGAGTCTATAGTTGAGCTGAATTGATTATGTAGCTCAGCTTAGCTGAGGTGAATCTATAGCTAAGTTGAGTGTATAGCTAAGCTGAAGTGATTCTGTAGCTGAGCTGAGTTTATAGCTGAGCTGGAGTAAATCTGTAGCTGAGCTGAGTATATAGCTGTGCTGGGGTGAATCTGTAGCTGAGCTGTAGCTGATCTCAGCCGAGTCTGTAGATGAGCTCAGTCGAGTCAAGAGGGGGTTGGATCTCTGCCTGATGGGAGACGGGCGGCAGTGGTGGGTCTTCGTGACGTCACCCAACAGCATGCTGACAGTATGCCGGCAGTATTAAAAACTGTCAGGAAGCTTGCTGACAGTACGCCGGCAGTATTAAAAAACTGTCAGAAAGCTTGCTGACAGTATGCCGACAGTATTAAAAACTGTCAGAAAGCTTGCTGACAGTACACCGGCAGTATTAAAAACTGTCAGAAAGCTTGCTGACAGTACGCCGCCAGTATTAAACTGTCAGAAAGCTTGCTGACAGTACGCCGACAGTATTAAAAACTGTCAGAAAGCTTGCTGACAGTACACCGGCAGTATTAAAAACTGACAGGGAGCTTGCTGACAGTACGCCGACAGTATTAAACTGTCAGAAAGCTTGCTGACAGTACGCCGGCAGTATTAAAAACTGACAGGGAGCTTGCTGACAGTACGTCGGCAGTATTAAAAACGGTCAGAAAGCTTGCTGACAGTACACCGGCAGTATTAAAAACTGACAGGGAGCTTGCTGACAGTACGTCGGCAGTATTAAAAACTGACAGGGAGCTTGCTGACAGTATGCCGACAGTATTAAAAACTGACAGGGAGCTTGCTGACAGTACGTCGGCAGTATTAAAAACTGACAGGGAGCTTGCTGACAGTACGTCGGCAGTATTAAAAACTGACAGGGAGCTTGCTGACAGTACGCCGACAGTATTAAACTGTCAGAAAGCTTGCTGACAGTACGCCGGCAGTATTAAAAACTGACAGGGAGCTTGCTGACAGTACGCCGGCAGTATTAAAAACTGACAGGGAGCTTGCTGACAGTACACCGGCAGTATTAAAAACTGACAGGGAGCTTGCTGACAGTACGCCGACAGTATTAAACTGTCAGAAAGCTTGCTGACAGTACACCGGCAGTATTAAAAACTGACAGGGAGCTTGCTGACAGTACACCGGCAGTATTAAAAACGGTCAGAAAGCTTGCTGACAGTACACCGGCAGTATTAAAAACTGACAGGGAGCTTGCTGACAGTACGCCGGCAGAATTAAAAACTGACAGGGAGCTTGCTGACAGTACACCGGCAGTATTAAAAACTGACAGGGAGCTTGCTGACAGTACGCCGCCAGTATTAAAAACTGACAGGGAGCTTGCTGACAGTACGTCGGCAGTATTAAAAACGGTCAGAAAGCTTGCTGACAGTACGCCGGCAGTATTAAAAACTGACAGGGAGCTTGCTGACAGTACGTCGGCAGTATTAAAAACGGTCAGAAAGCTTGCTGACAGTACACCGGCAGTATTAAAAACTGACAGGGAGCTTGCTGACAGTACGTCGGCAGTATTAAAAACTGACAGGGAGCTTGCTGACAGTACGTCGGCAGTATTAAAAACGGTCAGAAAGCTTGCTGACAGTACGCCGGCAGTATTAAAAACTGACAGGGAGCTTGCTGACAGTACGCCGGCAGTATTAAAAACGGTCAGGGAGCTTGCTGACAGTACACCGGCAGTATTAAAAACTGTCAGAAAGCTTGCTGACAGTACGCCGGCAGTATTAAAAACTGTCAGAAAGCTTGCTGACAGTACGCCGACAGTATTAAAAACTGACAGGGAGCTTGCTGACAGTACGCCGGCAGTATTAAAAACGGTCAGGGAGCTTGCTGACAGTACGCCGACAGTATTAAAAACTGACAGGGAGCTTGCTGACAGTACGCCGGCAGTATTAAACTGTCAGAAAGCTTGCTGACAGTACGCCGACAGTATTAAACTGTCAGAAAGCTTGCTGACAGTACGCCGGCAGTATTAAAAACTGACAGGGAGCTTGCTGACAGTACGCCGCCAGTATTAAAAACTGACAGGGAGCTTGCTGACAGTATTAAAAACTGACAGGGAGCTTGCTGACAGTATGCCGACAGTATTAAAAACTGACAGGGAGCTTGCTGACAGTACGCCGGCAGTATTAAAAACGGTCAGGGAGCTTGCTGACAGTACGCCGGCAGTATTAAAAACTGTCAGAAAGCTTGCTGACAGTACGCCGGCAGTATTAAAAACTGACAGGGAGCTTGCTGACAGTACGCCGCCAGTATTAAAAACTGACAGGGAGCTTGCTGACAGTACGCCGCCAGTATTAAAAACTGACAGGGAGCTTGCTGACAGTATGCCGACAGTATTAAAAAACTGTCAGAAAGCTTGCTGACAGTACGCCGGCACTAAAGAAAGAGACGTTGAAACAACATCTTTTCTCAATATATACACACACAATATGCAATATATTAAAGCTTAGAATCTCTGGTTTTCAACTGTCTAGACTATTAAGCTGTATTTCCTTAATAAATAAACATTTACGGCAAAATATGCCTATTTATTAAAAATATTACTTATAATTTGCATATTTAGGCGGAGACAGAGCTGGGGCGGGGTCTGTAACCCGACACTGTCACTGAGCAGATATATAGAATACAGAAACACATTCTTTACTGCAAAATTAGTTATACAATTAGTAGTTTTTGTTCTTATAAAGTTTCCAGTCCTTTGGAGAAAGAAAGGAATATCCCAGGAGCAGATCACTATAATATCTAACCAGTGAACCAGTTTATAATTTTACATGGTGAATGTAAAAACCTTGTAGCTAAATAAACAACTGTAAAACACTTATATAAACACACGTATAAATATTTAATCTTAAAATTTAAAATCTGAAAAGCACCTGTATTCTTTTCTTGCTTTTACCATATTTTGAATATTACATGTTCAATTGTATATTTTTAAGTGTTTTCAGTTCATTTTGTAATATTAATTGATAAAATTAAAATTCTCTGAATAATTTAATGTTAGTGTAAAAAGCTTTGAAATTTGGGTATGTATTTTCAGGCAGAAATTGGTAAAAGTAGCCTTGGAGCTTACTTATAAAAAAAAAGGTTTTGTTTACTGCATAACTCTGTAAATTCATATGCCATAGATTTCATAGCTTTAATATTAATCTGCATCAAATGTAGAAAAAAAAGAGAATTGAATGTGTCTAAACTTTTGACTGGTTCTATATGCAATATTTGTAAGTTCATTGTGCAAAGTTACAGTCTACAGCTGGTTGGTAAAGCATGTAGTAAGGACAGGTATGAGGCTGAAAAAGATTTTCATAACATCCCTCAGAATCTCTGAAGACTTTTTTTTAGCACCATTTCAGTTCTTGTAGTCATCTAGTCATCGGGGGTAGTGCACTATAGGCCCCTGGTAAAAGGTAATTTTTCCCCTTTTATTACTTTTACTTTTATACTTTAAGTAGTTTTAAGAGCAGTAATTGTATACTTTTATTTAAATAAAAGGTTTGGGTTGATACTTCAACTTCTACCAAAGTATTTTTAAACCCCAGTATCTATTCTTCTACTTGAGTAATGAATGTGAATACTTTTGACACCCTTGTTTCTAATGTGTACTTACACCTAATTTAATAGTATATAAAAATCACTAAAAGCTGTATGAAATGTGTCTGTCTGTGTGATGTTAACATGCCATTGAGGTGAATATAACCTAAATACCTTAGCTTATGATCATGGTTTACATTAATCCCTTTTAGACATTAAACCTTAACCTGCGTCCACAAACTGAGTTTATCTTTCTGAAAGTCTTGGTGGTGAGAAAAATGCTTTGCTGTGTTTGTGTTCTGCTGATTTTATCACACATAGTTTGCGCTGAGTTTTGTTGTCCATAGCAGCGCAGCTAAACTTTGTCGAGTGCAATGTCGAGTTATGCTACCATATGTGCTTCTTTACGACACTGCGCATGCGCCGACCAACATTGTTTTTTGTTTGATTTCATGTTTTTAATGATAATTCCTTAAGTTTTTATTGAGAACATTAAACAATCTGCTTGAATGTTAAAAAAACATGTTAATAGCAGTAAAAGCATAGCAATGGCATAATGAACTGAAATAATAAAATAATAATGTCCTGTAAAACTATAAAAATAGTTTATAGTCACCTATATGACCATAACTTTTTAACCGTAAAAAAATGGATCATAGAAAACTATGCTACTTGTTCTTGAAAATGTTTTATGGGCTGGTCTGAACAAATACTGCCTGAAAGGTCCAAATTATTATGTGGAATAATAGTTCATTTAAAACGATTTAATATATGTTTTGTTGTACTTTTTTTACATAAAATAATTAAAAGTAACTATGTAACTATTTAAAAGTACATTTTAAATTAAGTACATTTTTTATTTTTATTCAACTATATTTTTAGATGGGTACTTTTATTTTTACTTGAGAGGAACTTTAGCAAAGTAACAGTAATTTTGCTTAATTACCACTTTTCAGTACTTTTTCCACCTCTGTTCCAGATGTACAGGTCCTTCTCAAAAAATGAGCATATTGTGATAAAGTTCATTCTTTTCATAATGAAATGATAAAATTAAACTTTCATATATTTTAGATTCATTGCATACCAACTGAAATATTTCAGATCTTTTATTGTTTTAATACTGATGATTTTGGCATACAGCTCATGAAAACCCCAAATTCCTATCTCACAACAAATTAACTCTAAACACCTGCAAAAGATTCCTGAGGCTTTTAAAAACTCCCAGCCTGGTTCATTACTCAAAACCGCAATCATGGCTAAGACTGCCGACCTGACTGCTGTCCAGAAGGCGTGTGCAGGAAATGGGCTACAGGTGCCGCATTCCTCAGGTCAAGCCACTTTTGAACCAGAAACAGCGGCAGAAGCGCCTGACCTGAGCTACAGAGAAGCAGCACTGGACTGTTGCTTAATTTTTGCATGTCATACCTGGCACCTGCTCACAGTGCCAAAACCACTGGTAAATGGTTTACTGTCCATGGTATTACTGTGCTCAATTGGCCTGCCAACTCTCCTGACCTGAACCCCATAGAGAATCCGTGGGATATTGTGAAGAGAAAGTTGAGAGACGCAAGACCCAACACTCTGGATGAGCTTAAGGCCGCTATCGAAGCATCCTGGGCCTCCATATCACAGTGCCACAGCAGCAGTGCCACAGGCTGATTGCCTCCATGCCACGCTGCATGGAAGCAGTCATTTCTGCAGAATGATTCCCGACCAAGTATTGAGTGCATAACTGAACATAATTATTTGAAGGTTGACTTTTTTGTATTAAAAACACTTTTCTCACATTGGTCGGATGAAATATGCTAATTTTTGGAGATCCAAAATCATCAAAATTAAAACAATAAAAGGCTTGAATTATTTCAGTTGTGTGTGATAAATCTGAAATATATGAAAGTCCAATGTTCATCAGTACATTACAGAAAATAATTAACTTTATCACAATATGCTAATTTTTTGAGAAGGACCTGTATACCATATCACCCTATTTAAACAGGTCCTCAAGTCTGGGGACAGGAGAGAGCAGGGAACATTGAATTGGGCAACATCTCTCTCCAGAACTGGCCTAGGACCGCCTTGAAGATATTGTCTAAGTCTTTGTAATAAATAATTGTATTACACCTAAGTCAGTGTCTGTGGTGTCTTCTTCCTTATCTTCAAGCATCTTCACAGCAAAGACATAGCGATAAATGACAATATCTATCTCTCAGATATCCTCTGCTTTTTTATCCCAGCTGCTCACAGATCACTGATATGAATGTGAACACTCAATTTTTAAATGAAATTAAACACCAGTCCCTAGTAAGCACATCTAGTGGTGGTGATATATTACCTGACTGAATCAGCTAGCCAGTTAGCTTACCTGTTCAGGAGAAAAGTAGCAGCTCTGGGTCGGTCTTGTAGTCTGTCTGAGCTATAAGTCTCCAACTTTCAAACTCACTGCCAGTATTCATTCTTGTTCTATTCCTTCTTTGGCCTCTGAGCTTTTCTGAGACATGCTGAGGCTTTTTAGGCTGTGTAGCAGCTGAGGTTTAACTGAACCAGCCCTGATAGCTAGCTTCTGTTCTGTGCCACCGATCAATAGTTGTTGTGCAGCAGGTGGAGACTATGGAAGCCCATTTCCGCCACCTGAAGAAAAAAAAAACGTCCTCAACTAAGTCATAATTATGAGATAGAAAAGTCATAATTATGGGATAGTAAGTCATAATTATGAGATAGTAAGTCATAATTATGAGATACTAAGTCATAATTATGAGATAAAAAGTCATCTCATAATTATGACTTTCTATCTCATAATTATGACTTTCTATCTCATAATTATGACTTAGTATCTCATAATTATGACTTTTTATCTCATAAATATGACTTACTATCTCATAATTATGACTTTTTTATGTCATAATTATGACGTACTATCTCATAATTATGACTTAGTATCTCATAATTATGACTTACTATCTCATAATTATGACTTACTATCTCATAATTATGACTTACTATCCCATAATTATGACTTTTCTATCTCATAATTATGACTTAGTTGAAGACGTTTTTTTTTCTTCAGGTGGCGGAAATGGGCTTCCATAGGAGACAGAGGACAAAACTGACACAAATATCCGGGACGGACTGCACACTTAAAATAGGAACATGCGGACTGAAGCCCTGCTGAGAAGAGCTGCCACATATTAAGGAAACTCAGCCTGATCATTTTATAATTTACTACTGAAAATAAGTTGCATATTTTGGAACTTTAATTGCAGACAGTCTGAAGACAATATATGTTATGTTTTATCTGCTCAACTTCATTTAATTTATTAATATACACTGAGCAAAAATATAAAAAGTTTGCTCCCATTTTTTATGAGCTGAACTCAAAGATCTAAGACTTTGTATGTACAGTTGCAAGAAAAAGTATGTGAACCCTTTAGGATTACTTGATTTTCTGCATAAATTGGTCATTAAATGTGTTCTGATCTTCAGCTAAGTCACAACAATAGACAAACACTGTCTGCTTAAACTAATACCACACAAAAAATATATGTTTTCATGGTTTACATGTTAACATTCACAGTAAGGGGGGCGAAAGTATGTGAACCTTTGGATTTAATAACTGCTTGACCCCCCTTTGGCAGCAATAACCTCAACGATCAGGAGAAGGAACGGTCAACAGGAATTTTAGAACATTCCTCTTTACTAAACTGTTTCAGTTCAGCAATATTCTTGAGCTATCTGGTGTGAATCGCTCTCTTGAGGTCATGATGCCACAGCATCTCAAATGGGTTGAGGTCAGGACTCTCCAGAAGGTGTATTTTCTAATGTTGAAGCCATTCAGTTAATGATTTACTTTTATGTTTTGGGTCTGTTGCATCATCCATCCTCTGTTGAGCTTCAGTTAGTGGACAGATGGTCTTAAGTTTTCCTGCAAAATGTCTTGGTAAACTTGGGAATGAATTTTTCCGTTGATGACGGCAATCTGTCCAGGCCTTGAGGCAGAAAAGCAGCCCCAAAATATGATGCCCCTCCATCATATTTCACAGTTGGGATGAGATTTTGATGATGGTGTGCTGAGCCTATTTTCTCCACACACAGCGTTGTGTGTTCCTTCCAAACAACTCAATTTTGGATTTATCTGTTCACAGTATATTTAGCCAGTACTGTTATGCAACATCCAGCTTCTCTTTCGCAAATTTCAAACATGCAGCAATGTTTTTTTGCTAAGTGCGGACCACGCCTAAAGAAGAAGGAAAAAGGGGAGGGAACTCAGGCAAATTTGGGCTGGAGTTCTGAACTGCGTGCTTGAAGAAGCGTGCAGTTATATCCCCCCCCCCCCCTTTTTATTTAATAAGAAGTGGAAGAGTAGAAAAAAGGGGGTTGTTGGGGAGGAGGTGGGTTGCGAACTTTCGTCACAAGAGGTTAGTTAGGGGAGGTATTTATAGGACGGTTGATTGATACGGATGTTATTGCATAACATAATTTTGCTAAGTGCGGACCACGCCTAAAGAAGTAGAGAAAGAAGAAGGAAAAAGGGGAGGGAACTCAGGGAAATTTGGGCTGGAGTTCTGGACTGCGTGCTTGAAGAAGCGTGCAGTTATATCCCCAAAATTTGAGCTTGTGTGGAAGCTAGTTTGGAATGAGCCTGTCTCAAATCGTCTGGTTGGGAACGGATGTATAGGTTATAAGCTTGGAAAGACCACCGGTGTGCTCGGAGATTCCTTGTCTGGAGGCGTTGGATGCTGCACGATGCGAACTGAGTGGGAGGAGAATTGGTCTGGTGAGTAACTACTGAGAGAAAGGATGCGACGGAGATGTGTTGGAACCGGTGCTTTGAGATTATACTACTAGATTCCGTTGTGAAAAGAGGATCTAAAGGTGATGCTTGTTGAGAGAGGCGGAGATTTAAGTGGTGGACGAGTGGTTCGTACAGGCTGAGGGGTGAGTCAAGTTTGAATAGATGGAGGATCGTGTTTTTTGCCAATTTGGTCAGTTTGCTTCGTTTGATCTTGAAAGTAAGAGTATATGAGTCAAGGATGATGAGATCTGAAATTAGGGGGTGAGAAGGAGTTGTGGGAGATTTTAAGGGAAGTGAATTCTGAGCATCTGAGGAATCTAGGGGGATGGCTGAAAGGATGGTTTGTTGAGCTTGGAAGATTAGTTAGTTCACACGGGGGTTAGATGTAGTGTAGTTTGTGAAAACCGATGTTGGGTTGCATTTGCATGCGGAGCCAATCTGAATTTCTGTAATTGAAAACGAGAAAGAATCAGCAATAGAATTAAATGGACCTAAGATGTGAACAGCTTTAGTGATGAACTGATGCTTAATGGAGTGCCAAGTGAGACGTCGGATAAAAGGCAAGATTTCTGGCGATTTGGAGCAACTTTTATTGATGTGGACCGCGGCAAGATTGATCAGAGTGGAGTAGAATAAATTTTTGACCATTCATGTCCCCAAAGGAGGGCAGCGACAAGGACCGAATATATGTCCGGAGAGCGCAGAAGAATCGCGTGGGTGCGCGGCAGAGCACATGAAGTTCTCCGGCCAAGCAGAAGCGACCAGAGAAAGGAGCGGCATCTATGAATAGCTTAACATCAAAAGAGCTGGAAGCTGCGTCAGCGTAGAAGAAGGAAAACCTAATTAAAGTGGCCGAGGAGGGAAAGAAGTTGCTGCTTAATACGGGTGGGGAAACTGAGAAAGGGTGAGCAGACAGGTTAGCGGCGAGAGCTGGTACGTTGACCGGAGTGGAGAGGAACCGTAATAGTCAGCTCCGGCCAAACTTGGGGGGACGCATTGGGCAGCAGGAGAGAGCGTGCGCCAAACCGCATCGAGAGCAAGCGTGCAGCTTTCGACAGGAGGAAGCAAAACAACCCAAGTAGTTGAAATTGTTGCAGACCATCTGCCCGTCGAGAAAAACGATAGGCCGGCCAAAGCTGTCGCGGGCGCCCGAGGAGGACAGACGCACGGGAGTGGTGCGCGCCGAGGAATGTTGGACGGGGGCCGGAGGGGCAGCGGAGGCAGCCTGGGAGCAAGCAGAAGCAGGGTGAGAGGGGCCGCCACACGCGGAGCAGGAGAGGGAGCTACGTCCCGCGAAAACGTGGCAATAAAGTTCCAGGTCCGGGGCGCCCCAGAATGTAGCAAGGTTCCACTGTTGAAGACGAGCTGCGGCGCGGGCTGAGAAGAGGCGGTGATATTCGTAGTAACCAGAGCCACCGAAACGGATGGCCATATCCAAAATCAAGGACAGATAATCGTCCAATTCCTGGCGACGTGATGGAAAAACCGAACAGATGACGTCCCTGAAGATGGAGAAGGCAAAGGAGAATTCGGCTGCAGAGAGGATTTTGGAGATGTGAGGGCCCGGTTTATGTAAGGTGAGTGAGATGTCGCCGGTGTCGATGACACGAGGAGCAGAAGAAGTGGAGGGGAGAAGTAGGGAGGAAAGATCGACATCCGCACCTTGAAGAATGCGGTTCCGCAGAGAAGAGGAGACCAGGGGAGGGTTGAACATCCGTGTGTTGGCCCGGGGGGGCAACAGGCGGTGCCGTAGACAGGGAGAATAAAGAGCATGGACCTCCGGTGATGGGTGCGGCGAGTGCAGCAGACTGCAGAGGAACAGGGAGAGAAGTGGAGGGGAGAGGCTGGACTAGCTAATTGTGAGAGAATGGGAAAGGCTGGCTGGATTATACCGGTTGGGGAACGGCAGAAGTGAAGCAAAGGGGAGGGACGGAGGATGATTGAGGGAAGGGGTTGGACGACTGAGGGAGGGGGTTGGACGACTGAGAGAGGGGGTTGGACGACTGAGGCAGGGGGTTGGACGACTGAGGGAAGGGGTGTTGGACGATTGAGGGAGGGTGTTGGACGATTGAGGGAGGGGGTTGGGCGAATGGAGGAAGCGGAGGGGAAGGAGAGAGACGAGAGAAAACAGCCGGGATTGGCAATGAAGGAGAGAAGGAGGCAGAGGAGAAGGGGAGGGGTTCGGGGCCCAGAGGAGGAGGCACCGAGGCCGAAGCAGGTGGAGGGGGTGCCGTGGCGGTGAGTTGAGCCGGCGCCGTCATCGGACCGCGACGCCGGTGTGGCTCCTGCGCGCTGTTTTCCACCCAACGAGGAGAGATACAACGAAAAAAGTTCTACTTTGGGAGCAGAACAGGGGAAAGGAACGCCGCGGTCCTTCAAAACCCGCTGTAACTTAACAACAGTCCAATGGGACATGCTAGGAGGCTGGGATTTACTAGAAGAGAGGGGCTCGGCTGGGGAAGGGGGTGCGAGGCCAGCCGAGGAAGCTGGGCGCCCAGAGCGGCGAGCCCAACCAGGAGGAGTAGGGGAAGGAGGAGAAGAGGGGCGGGAGCGCTGAGATCCGGGGGTGCGTTGGTGGGAACGACCAGCCTGGGAGGAAGAATGGGTAGAACCAGGAGTAGAACCAGGAGTAGCCGGAATAGAGACGACAGACTTCATGCGATGAGCCCGGCGAGAGGGAGCAGGAGCAGAGACAGGCTGGCTGGGAGGGAAGAGGTCCTCATCGGAGGCGGTGAGTTGGAGGTCCATGGAGAGCAAGCAAATGCTGGCAGGTGAGTGCGGCAAATTCGATTGTTGCGAACTTTCGTCACGAGAGGTAGTTAGTTAGGGGAGGTATTTATAGGACGGTTGATTGATACGGGGTGGAGTTAGAAAGTAGAGTTTGGGCGTGGTCCTTCTCCCAAACTTTTGTTATTGCATAACATCATTTTTAGACTGCAGTGGCTTTCTCCGTGGTGTCCTTCCATGAACTCTATTGTTGTTTGTTTTCCTCACCTCATTGATCATTCTGCGCTGTGCTCTTGCAGTCATCTTTACAGGACGACCACGCCTAGGGAGAGTAGCAACAGTGCTGAATTTGAGCTTCTGCTTCTGAGAGCTCTTTTGTGTGGGGCATGATTCACATTAAGAAATGCTTATTTTGCCGCAAACTCAAAACTGGTTTATTTTTATATATTTATATACATATATTTTTGTGTGGTATTAGTTAAGTGTTTGTCTATTGTTGTGACTTAGATGAAGATCACATTTAATGACCAATTTATGTAGAAATCCAAGTAACTCTAAAGGTTCACATACATTTTTCTTGCAACTGTACATTTTGTAGAATATTGGGTCTTAATCTGTGTTAGTGAGCACTTCTCATTTGCTGCAATAAACCATCCACAAGTCACAGGTGTGACATATCAGGATGCTGAGTAGACAGATATACCTTGATGGGATCCTGAAGCCCTGCCTTTCATTCATGACCACACCATCATTTTGCAGCATGGCGGCCCCATGTTGCAAGGATCAGTGCCTAATGAAAGCTAAAAACATCACAGTTCTTGTGTGGCCTGCATTCTTACCAGACATGTCACCCATTGAGCACATTTGGAATGCTCTGGATTGTTTAAGAACCATTATTAAACAATAGATGATAGAACCACATAAACAAGAGCCCTCTAAGTGTGGGCATATAGTATGTAATGTAATGGTTCGTGCTGATAATTTTTCATATATTTTTATAAAGTTGCAGGTGCACAATTCTGGATTTAATTCTATTCAGTTAATTTGAATTTTAATTGCAATTCTGCTTCCTGTTTGTAATCTCAATTAAAATTCAAACTCAAGAATTTAGTTGGAATTTAGGGGTCATTCTCAATTTAATTCTGAATTTTCTACAACCCTGC
Source organism: Astyanax mexicanus (assembly GCF_023375975.1). Classification (NCBI taxonomy): domain Eukaryota; kingdom Metazoa; phylum Chordata; class Actinopteri; order Characiformes; family Acestrorhamphidae; genus Astyanax; species Astyanax mexicanus. The sequence continues at coordinate 11,669,029 of NC_064413.1, read as the reverse complement.
CCTATATGAGACAATCGTTTAGGATTCCAAGCACAATTCAGTTTTTTTTATTAGAATTCTTTTGGATTCTGAAAGCTTAATGATCTCCCTTTTATTCAAAAAGCAACATCATACGTCCTCCCCCAGGGAAACCCGATTATGGTTGATCAGACCACGTTTACGAAGGGCTCTGTAAGGTAAGTGCCCCACAAAACCTACTTCAATGTACTACACATATTGTAGACTCTGAGACCAGAAGGATATCTGACCTTAGAGTGGTGCTTTGGGAATCTCAGCTGTTATTTGGAGACTTTACCTTTCCCTGGGCAAGACGTCATAAACTAACTGCACCAGGAAAGTGATAAGGTGTGGCTTGGCATACCAGAGGTCCGAGTGACTTTTTGATCTATGACTTTTCCAACCTTGTCCAAGCCCCACTGACTCAAAACCCAAACCGGCCCCTCTGCTTGATCCTCCTTTCTACACCGCTGTCCTCACCTCCTCCTGAACCTGTCTCTGTCTCTCCTTTCCCCTGTACCATTGCATTGAGATATCTGAGATAGGTCCATCCCTGCTGTATCCTGAGTCACCATACCCACTAGATCTTTGACTCAGCATCCAGCACAGCAGTCTGGGCACTACACTTTCTTCCTGTCCTCACAACTACTCCAACTTGGGCCACCTTTGAGTCCCTGTACATCAGCACCTCTCTCGTCCGTGTGATCTTGAACTCCTCTTCCAAAGACTTCAGGGGCAACTGAAGCTTTGTGCTGGTCCTGTTGAGGGGCAATGTTGCTGAGACTTCAAGGCAATCAATGAGGTGTCCTTGAGATTGCTGTCAAACACCATTCTCAACTCTTCACCAGCATCTGAGAGATAGTTCTCTGTTTTTGAAAAAGCTTTGCTGTCATTCCCAATTGCTTCCTTTGTGTTATAATATCACTGACAGTTGGCTGTGGAATATTTGCACAGCAGATTCTTCACCCTGAGAGTTAATATTAACTCATTTTGAGTGTATATGCGTGACCATTAAATACACAGAGTTAAAGTAACTTTTTTCTGGAAGTTTCTGGCCTTTTAACTCTGTTCAGGAGTTAAATCTGAACTGTTGTGGGAGTAAAAATATTTATCCTATCTAGAGTAAAATACAGCTCTCAGCTGGACTCCTTCACAGTATTAACAATTAATGCAAAATATGTGTTATTAAACTACTTTTATTAAAAAAATAGTAATATTTAAAAACCCTGGGACATTTAGAAGTAAAAATAACAACAAAAAGCATCATTACTGATTACAATAACAATTTCATACTTAACAAGTTTATGCCAGAGTATATTTTTCCATTGCATGGCAACTTTAATCCTGCATTGAAGTTTAAAGTGCATTTCCAGCACTTTGTCACACTGCCAGGTTCCAAATGTTTTTAGTGAACTGGTAAAATCTGCTTTTAGTGCACCAGTGAGCTGGAATTCAAAACTGAGCTCATTGGTGTCACTAAATCATTTTAAACATTTAAAATGTTTTACTCAATCTTATTTATTCTTAACTTTATTTTTTATTTTATTTCTTCTTTTTGTTATTTACTTTATTTTTATTTGTTTCCTTATTTTTTGTAATCATTATTGTTATTTTAAATAGTTTTGTATTATTGCTTTTTAACTTATTTTGGTTTTCTTTTATTATTATTACTATTACTTTTATTATTATTATTGCTTTTCTTAGTTTATTTACTTATTTGTATTTTTATTGTACTATGTAAAGGTTAGTTTTAGCTAACTTTAACTATTTTTTTGTTGTATTAATCTTATTTTCTTTTGATCTTATTTTTTATTAATTAAACCAAGCTTTATTATAATCATTAATTTTATTTTTTATTATTTTATTCTATGTCTATTTTTATTTTTTATCTATTTTTATATTTTATTTACTGTTATTGCGTGAATACTTGTATGTATTTAGATTCTAATATAGAGTATATTAACACAGTTATGAGATATGCTTATAGGCACTAAAATCAAAATACTATAATAATTACAAAAAATACAGCAGACATTAAACAGTTAAACAGATAGGACAGTGCAGTTCTGCTACAGTGCAGTCTGAATGTGTGTGGTAAGGATAAGGTGCAGAGATTTGTTATATGCTTTGCAATTTCATATTATAACATACATGAAGACAGCAGTTACTGAGGTAGAAAATATATCTTAAAGGTAGAATACATTATTGTAGCATTAAATATTTCTGATGGAATCTAATTAACATAAATGGTTTATGATTTGTCTATATCAGTAAATCTGAAGGTCTGTCTAAAAGGGTAAGGATGCCCATGGTTTCTAGATTTGCACTGGTTCTACTATATCTAAAAGAACCCTGTATATTGAAAAATGTGTAAAAATCCTTTTCTGCAAAGAGTTTATTTGTATATTGTCCCAAAATTAAATCTTGCTGGTGAATGGTGAAAGTATGAAAGTAGTGAAAGTGATTTCTGATTTCAACTCTAAAGCTGACATTATATGGCCGGGTTCTCCCTGTACTCCCATTTGAGGACATTTACTCCTTTTCTCAACCTCCTGTCCAGCTGCTGCTGACCTCCTAACCTCCCCCCACCCGGCCCTCACTCCTGACCCCGACCAGGCTTTCCCACGCCACACCCTTTTGTGTGCCGCTCACCATGGCAACCCGATGGTCAGCAGTAATAAATGCTCTGTAAGGAAGTGGTGTGATTTATTCCAGGGGTAAACCGGAGAAGAAAACGAGACAGTGCTGAGGATCTGAGCTGATTATCAGAGAAGATAATCAATATAGTATATATAATCCATATTCTAATGAGACCCAAACATACAGTTTTAATCCATAGTTTTGCAAAAGACATGTTAAAGTGAATGCTTTATAGACATGCTAAATCTTATCAAATATATCAACTGTAGTGGACGGTATCGGGTGCTGTTTGGTCTCAGAATGTCAGGGCTATGTAGTTGCACTAAATTGCTACCATATGGATTTAAGCACATACATAGTTACATAGTAACAAATACACTAATTAACACATTATGGATTGCTGCAATAATCAGCATGCAGTTCTGTCTCATGCAGATACGTTGGTGTGGTCTGTTTAGACCCTGGGTCTTTCCACAAGAGGGCGTCAGATTTCCCGACTGCCCTACAGAAAAGAACTCTCAGATGCTACTTTTGGGTAGTGTGCTTCTTAGTGAGAGATCACAGACTGCCAGAATGCCTCCACAACGAACTCAAAGACATTTTATTTTGTTGGCAGACTTTGAGAGGAGGTGCATCACTTAAGCAATAATACACGAGAGGGATATTATTGTATTGTGTATTACTGTGTACTATTCTGTATTATTGCGATGATACCACAGTTCCATTATCACTGTTTATTAAAAGATTTTGAGTTCAGCAGGATGAGAAAATGCGATCGATTTGGTTATAAACACTCCGCGAATTAAAATAGTTCCATTACTGCTCTGCATTATCGGCCATTTTTGTCACAGTGTTGGAAATCTAAACTTACTGTAAATAAACAGAAGCGCTTTACTCACCCAAATAAATGTTTTTTAGGAGAGAAATCTGTGCAGATTAAAGTCCAGTGCTTGTTTGACTGAAAGGAAATGTTTTTGTAAGAATTAAAGTTTTGTTTACTTCGGCGCCCCCCAGCGACAAGACCTGCCGAATTATAAGATTCCACCTTACATTCAGCTTAAAATACCCCATATTAACTGTAAAATATATACACATAAGCTTTTATTTTAATAATAACAAGTCTTAACCTGATATTGGTGGCTGATAATGTGTGTAATAATGCGTATTTTTGAATCGCTGGGCTTATTTATTTGTGGGACCATGTCTTTGCCTGCGCCGCCTAATGGAGACATGACGTTTCTTCACTGTGGCTATGGGTTCCAGCGTCCCCCTAGTGGAATTTAATGATATCGCATTTGGTTTGTATTTGGTTGGTAATTGTTGCTAGGTTACCTGTATGTGGCGGAGTAATACACAGAGAGCTTCAGTTACAGTGTATTATCGCCTTATAATGTCACTCATAAAATGCCTCTCAGCCAATCACATTGCAGGGTCAGAACTAACTGTGATATAATGGACCGCATTTATGGGAGCAGTTGGGATTACAGCTTCAGCAACCTATGAGTGTAAAGTAGGAGCTAAACGATTTACCTTCCCATTGTATTGGTCAGTGCATTTTAGTCAGAACTCATTCTGTAGAAGGCCGTCCAGATACTTATAGACAAATTTTGGGCATTTTTTCATTCTAACACACGCAGAGTCCGGTTCTACAGGCCCAGCTCTTTTATTCCTCCATCCACCTGTCATCTCTCTCTCTCTCTCTCTCTCTCGTTTGACACCCCCCCCTCCCCCGCCCACTTTCTCCTTTATTGTGGCTGCAGAGATTTTCTCTTTTGAGGCCCAGTCTCTTAGGTAACCCCACTGCTGCATGTAATGAGATGGATAGAAGGAGAGAGAGAGAGAGGGGGGGGGAGGAAGGGAGAGAGAGAGAGAGAGGAAAAGATAGAGAGAGAGAGAGAGAGAAAGAGAGGGAGAGAGAGAGAAAGAGAGGGAGAGAGAGAGAGGAGGTGGGGGAGATGTAGACTCTCACTCAGATTGGGACACAGATAGAGAGATGCAGTGGGACGAGGGAAACAGGACACGGATTTATTCTCAGATCTGGAAGTTCACAGTGAAAAGGTAAATGTTAGAGAAATGTTAGCAGAAGGTATAAACTATATATATATATATATATATATATATATATATATATATATATATATACAAATATATATATATATATATATATATATATATATATATATTTTTTTTTTTTTTTTTTTTTTTTTACAGTAAGTACACTGACTTTTACGGTTATCAGATCAAACTGACTTTTTGTTTAATATATAATATGATATTTAAATTATATTATAAAAAAAAACCTACTGCATTTTCTACTATTGTGGAATTCTATTGTTTTTTAGAATAGTAACTGCTACGCTTTTTAATAAAATACCCATAATTTTGTCAGGCTTCTCAAGATATTTTATTATTTACTCCAAACCTCCCAGTAACTGCTTATTTTTATTCTGTTTTTAGACTGTACTATGAATTTTTATTCACCACTTTGCATTTTTGTACTTTTCTTATTAGTTACTATGTTAACCACAGATATATATATATATATATCACAAATTATATATATTAAGCCAGTATCTACATCATGTTTGTGAATGTATTTTTAAAACCTTTACATTGACTGGAATGATAACCTGTGACTGACGGCGAAGATGGGAGGAGTTTTAGTGAGCTGTGAGTGTCGGGTTTGCACAGGTAGCAACAGGTAAATTTGTGTTCTCTGAATAAACAAGTAAAACTGTTCTACAACTGTATGTGATAAAAAAAAAGTCTTTGTGTAAATTTCGGAAAATTTTATTTTGGTCCATAATTTCCTAACATTTTTAAAATTTCATTTCGATAATTCTGTATAATAGCATTAATGGAGATTTTGCAGCCATTTAATTTCAGTAATAACTGTGGAAAATTTGCATGGCAGTCGAGGGCTGAATGTTTGGACAAAACATTTAGGTCAGACGTTTGGGCTGAATGTTTGGGACGGGTGTTTGGGCTGGGGGATTTGGGACAGGTGTTTTGGCTGGGGGATTTGGGACAGGTGTTTGGGCTGGGGATTTGGGACAGGTGTTTGGGCTGGATGTTTGGGCTGGGGATTTGGGACAGGTGTTTGGGCTGGATGTTTGGGCTGGGGATTTGGGACAGGTGTTTGGGCTGGGGGATTTGGGACAGGGGTTTAGGCTGGGGGATTTGGGACAGGTGTTTGGGCTGGCTGTTTGGGCTGGGGATTTGGGACAGGGGTTTGGGCTGGGGGTTTGGGACAGGTGTTTGGGCTGGGGATTTGGGACAGGGGTTTAGGCTGGGGGATTTGGGACAGGTGTTTGGGCTGGATGTTTGGGCTGGGGATTTGGGACAGGGGTTTGGGCTGGGGGTTTGGGACAGGGGTTTGGGCTGGATGTTTGGGCTGGGGATTTGGGAAAGGTGTTTTTGGGCTGGGGATTTGGGACAGGTGTTTTTGGGCTGGGGATTTGGGACAGGTGTTTGGGCTGGGGGTTTGGGACAGGTGTTTGGGCTGGATGTTTGGGCTGGGGATTTGGGACAGGTGTTTGGGCTGGGGATTTGGGACAGGTGTTTGGGCTGGGGGTTTGGGACAGGTGTTTGGGCTGGATGTTTGGGCTGGGGTTTGGGACGGGTGTTTGGGCTGGGGATTTGGGACAGGTGTTTGGGCTGGGGGATTCGGGACAGGTGTTTGGGCTGGGGGATTTGGGACAGGTGTTTGGGTTGGGGGATTTGGGACAGGTGTTTGGGCTGGATGTTTGGGCTGGGGATTTGGGACAGGTGTTTGGGCTGCGGGATTTGGGACAGGTGTTTGGGCTGGGGATTTGGGACAGATGTTTGGGCTGGGGATTTGGGACAGGTGTTTGGGCTGGGGGATTTGAGACAGGTGTTTGGGCTGGGGATTTGGGACAGATGTTTGGGCTGGGGATTTGGGACAGGTGTTTGGGCTGGGGGATTTGGGACAGGTGTTTGGGCTGGATGTTTGGGCTGGGGATTTGGGATGAGTATTTGGGCCGGGGGTTTGGTCTGGACATCTGGGCTGGACGCTTGGTCTGGTGGTCAGGGGCTGATTGTCCAAACGCAATTCTTGTATCTTCATGGTAACTAAGCAGGAGTTGTGGATGGACATCAAACCTCTGGCTGCTGCAATACGAGAGGAACTGCAGTGGAACCCAGAAGAACATGGATAAACAAACTTTAACTTTATTTTTAGTTAGAAATACAGTTTAATACTCTGTCAATCCTACAACAAAACATTTAGTATCTACTATTTGTTCTGCAACCTCTCAAAATTTTACTGTACCTAAAAGAATTTTGCAGTCATACTTGAGTTTTTTTCTTTACTTTTTCTTTCTTATTGTAACTCTTACTGTACATACTTTTTTAGTGACTAATTACTATTTGTAATGATTAGATGATTGGTTAATACTTCAATTCAGTACAAGAAACTATTCCACATTTTTAACAACTACCATAACATGTTCAACCAAACTTGTCTATTTATACTACAAATTTGATTCAGTACCTAATCCAATTTCCTCTAACCTAAATTAAAAAACTACAGGTTTTGAATGTAAAACTGCATGCTTAAATATAAATAATCCAAAAGGTTATTTTTAGCTTAGTTGTGTAAATTGTGGTTTGAGTTGATTTTACTTGTTTAGGTTTGATTATTTTGATTGCCTCGTCTCTGAGAATGATGCAGGTGTTTACTGTGGGGATTAAAGGGGTGTGGCTTCTGTTGTGATTGACAGGGTCAAAGTAGAGCAGGTTCAGTGACCAGACTGGACTTCTGTATACAGTTTAAATCTGTTGTGTCTGTATCTCAATAAATATTGCTGTTTCTTTTACTTTTTGTTTCCGATCAGCTATCCGTATTTCTCTAATGATCAATAAAAGAGATCAAACTCCTCCCAAGATGTTTTGTTACTGCAAATTCAAGCAAATACAAGCAAATGTGTGTTTTCGTGCACTTTATAATCCAATTACTGCAGGTAATCAGTTTGTCAACATGTTTACATGAACTATAATCAGATAAAGGAACAATTTAGAGTTAACAGGATTTAACAATAAACTCACAGAATAAGACGTGACATCACACATGTAAACATCACATGAAACCTGAACTTCACTCTGCGGCATTTTTAACACACAATATAAATCACACATAATTACAATTCCCCCAAATTAAACAATGGTATGTCTAGTACTAAACATTTAGAAACCATTCATTTTAATAGTCCACACTTTCACAAAAGGGTTCTTTCAGAATTATTCAGTAATGTTAGTAGTTCTATACAGATTATCAGAACCTTATGAGAACCCATTGATGAAATGGTTATATAAATAATATAAAACCCCTTTTCTGTAAACTGAAGTAAATTAAGTCAAATAAGCATTTTTATACAACACTGTGTAGACTAACAATGCTTCTCTACGGTTTAAAATGTTCTTTAAGTGTTAATTACTAAAGACAAATAATCACATGAATATAAGATACTGACCATTTGATGTCCTCATCATAAAAAATTGATGTTTTTTCAAGAGTTTTGTTTTATTAATATTTTTTTAGGATAAAAATAAACTTACTTTAATTGGATAGTCCACTATAGATTCATTATAGATGGTCACCAACATTTAATTGAGTATCTAATAAATGTAAATGTAAATGATTCTCTATTGAATCTAACCCTACACCGAACCCTAACACTAACCTTAAGCCTTATAGTAAATCAACCCTATAACCTAATCCTAACCCCAAAATAAACAGTAGGGAAGTAAAGAATCATTTGCATTTAACTAAGAATTCAGTTGTATTTAATACACATTTAGTTGAAAGTTAGATGGGCATCTAGGAGGCATTAACACTAAACTAACTAAGTAAAGCGCTGGCACAAAAACAACTAGATTTTTGAAAGACCCCACAAACCAACATCAACCAAACATTTACAACTCAACATGTTCTCAGAAGGTAAAGGTCCTTCATAAATTACCTTTGTTGTATAATTAGTGTTAAGAATGACCAACCACCCAAATAATAATAGCTGCTCTGTGGTGGTTTTCTCTCCTGTGGGGTTCTGATCATTGAAGAATAAGATGAAAGGTGAAAAATAATAAAGTATGCAGAGAAACAGATACATGACTACAGTCTACAATTATAGATATACAAAGTGTCCTGTATGATCATTGGAGCTGGGAGAAAAAAGAATATCTTATTATTAGCCCTAAATTGACATTTTTTATGTGTTTTGAGGCTGAAATGCAGGAATAGATGTATATTAAAAATGATATGTGAAAACATTGAGCAAGTAAAAACATATATTGTATTCAAATTGTCTGAAAATAAATAAAAGTCAAAGAAAACATTGTTTTTTTCCCCTGGCTGTCCAATTTGTTAGTAATTACCTTAAATATGTCTTGAACTTTTACAAATTGTCTAAAACTACCTACATACATTTTTCAGAAACAGGTCTACATTTGCTATAACCACTCTACATTTTTTGAGTACTAAAAATGTTCTACATTTCTACAGCAATTCAATTACAACTGTAGACCCATGATAAATGATTATTTATCATGGGTCTACAGTTGTAATTGAATTGCTGTAGAAATGTAGAAACTTTAAAATAGATTCCACTTAAACCTTTTAAAGTGAAGGTTAAAGCCAGTTGTTAGGCAATGTTTGATGTAGAGTTTCTCTGAATTCTCTGAAATCACATGACTTTAGAGAATCTGCACTGACTGCAGGTCCAATCAGCTCTAATGTGGGGTTGTGTAAACACCATTATGATCCAGCCCCCAGAACACAGCTGTTCCCTGAGTTCAGAACACACAGCAGCAGATAACGGGCCGAGCGGAGGAGCACGCTGCGTCAGATATGGGCTCCCAACTGGACCTGCTGCTGCTGCTTACCTCAGCCTTCACCACAAACCTGATTTCTGCAGACAGGTATGAGCGACAGTCCAATAAGGGCTTAGAAAGATTCATTACGTTAAATCTTGACTAAATGTAGACTTAATCTAGTACTTTATGGGTCTTCTCAGGGTTTTCTGATTACCAGAGATTAAGCTTAGTCTCGGACTATGCAGTGCATTGAATTGAGATTTTCCACTGAAAAGAAAAGGTTTAAATCCCTGTTCAGGAAATAATTAATACTCATGTTCAGGCCAATATCAAGACTTTTATTACTTATGTCCAGGGCAATATCAAGACTTTTATTACTTATGTCCAGGGCAATATCAAGACTTTTATTACTTATGTTCAGGCCAATATCAAGACTTTTATTACTTATGTCCAGGGCAATATCAAGACTTTTATTACTTATGTCCAGGGCAATATCAAGACTTTTATTACTTATGTTCAGGGCAATATCAAGACTTTTATTACTTATGTTCAGGGCAATATCAAGACTTTTATTACTTATGTTCAGGGCAATATCAAGACTTTTATTACTTATGTTCAGGCCAATATCAAGACTTTTATTACTTATGTTCAGGGCAATATCAAGACTTTTATTACTTATGTTCAGGGCAATATCAAGACTTTTACTACTTATGTTCAGGGCAATATCAAGACTTTTATTACTTATGTTCAGGGCAATATCAAGACTTTTATTACTTATGTTCAGGGCAATATCAAGACTTTTATTACTTATGTTCAGGGCAATATCAAGACTTTTATTACTTATGTTCAGGGCAATATCAAGACTTTTATTACTTATGTCCAGGGCAATATCAAAACTTTTAGTACTCATGTCCAGTTTAAGACAAAAACATTTAATAGTTATGTCCAGGTCATAAGAAATACTTTTAGAACTCACATCCAGATCAAGATCAAGACTTCAAGATACTTATGTCCAAGTAAATACAAAGACTTTTAATACTCATGTTCAGGCCAATATCAAAACTTTTAGTACTCATGTCCAGGCCAATATCAAGACTTTTAGTACTCATGTTCAAGCCAATACCAAAACTTTTAGTACTCATGTCCAGGCCAATATCAAGACTTTTAGTACTCATGTTCAAGCCAATACCAAAACTTTTAGTACTCATGTCCAGGCCAATATCAAGACTTTAGTACTCATGTCCAGGTCAATACCAAAACTTTTAGTACTCATGTCCAGGCCAATATCAAGACTTTTCTACTCATGTCCAGGCCAATATCAAGACTTTTATTACTTATGTTCAGGCCAATATCAAGACTTTTATTACTTATGTTCAGGCCATTATCAAAACTTTTAGTACTCATGTTCAAGCCAATACCAAAACTTTTAGTACTCATGTCCAGGCCAATATCAAAACTTTAGTACTCATGTCGAGGTCAAGACAAAAACATTTAATAGTCATGTCCAGGTCATAAGAAATACTTTTAGAACTCACTTTCAGATAAAGAACAAGACTTTTAGTACTTATGTCCAAGTAAATACCAAGACTTTTAATACTCACGTTCAGGCCAATATCAAGACTTTTAGTACTCATGTCCAGGCCAATATCAAGACTTTTGTACTCATGTCCAGGCCAAAACCAAGACTTTTAGTACTCATGTCCAGGCCAGTATCAAGACTTTTAGTACTCATGTCCAGGCCAATATCAAGACTTTTAGTACTCATGTCCAGGCCAGTATCAAGACTTTTGTACTCATGTCAAGGTCAAGACAAAAACATTTAATAGTCATGTCCAGGTCATAAGAAATACTTTTAGAACTCACTTTCAGATAAAGAACAAGACTTTTAGTACTTATGTCCAAGTAAATACCAAGACTTTTAATACTCACGTTCAGGCCAATATCAAGACTTTTAGTACTCATGTCCAGGCCAATATCAAGACTTTTGTACTCATGTCCAGGCCAAAACCAAGACTTTTAGTACTCATGTCCAGGCCAGTATCAAGACTTTTAGTACTCATGTCCAGGCCAATATCAAGACTTTTAGTCCTCATGTCCAGGCCAAAATCAAAACGTTTGTACTCATGTCGAGGTCAAGACAAAAACATTTAATAGTCATGTCCAGGTCATAAGAAATACTTTTAGAACTTACGTCCAGATGAAGATCAAGACTTTTAGTACCTATGTCCAGGCCAATATGAAAACTTATAGTATTCATGGCCAGGCCAATATCAAGACTTGGGTACTCATGTCCATGCCAGTATCAAGACGTTTAGTCCTCATATCCAGGTCAAGACAAAAACATTTGATAGTCATGTCCAGGTCATAAGAACTACTTTTAGTACTCACGTCCAGATCAAGATCAAGACTTTTAGTACTTATGTCCAAGTAAATACCAAGACTTTTAGTCCTCATGTCCAGGCCAATATCAAGACTTTTAATACTCATGTCCAGGCCAATATCAAAATTTTTGTACTCATGTCCAGGGCAATATCAAGACTTTTATTACTTATGTCCAGGCTAATATCAAGACTTTTAGTTCTCATATCCAGGTCAAGACAAAAACATTTGATAATCATGTCCAGGTCATAAGAAATACTTTTAGAACTTACGTCCAGATGAAGATTAAGACTTTTAGTACTTATGTCCAAGTAAATACCAAGACTTTTAATACTCATGTTCAGGCCAATATCAAGACTTTTAGTACTCACGTCCAGATCAATATCAAGACTTTAGTCCTCATGTCAAGGCCAGTATCAAGACTTTTAGTACTCATGTCCAGACCAATATCAACACTTTTAGAACTCATGTCCAGGCTAATATCAAAACTTTTGTACTCATGTTGAGGTCAAGAGAAAAACATTTGATAGTCATGTCCAGGTCATAAGAAATACTTTTAGAACTTACGTCCAGATGAAGATTAAGACTTTTAGTACTTATGTCCAAGTAAATACCAAGACTTTTAATACTCATGTTCAGGCCAATATCAAGTCTTTTAGTACTCATGTCCAGGCCAATATCAAGACTTTTAGTACTCATGTCCAGGCCAATATCAAAACTTTTATTACTCATGTCCAGGCCAATATCAAGACTTTTGTACTCGTGTCCAGGCCAATATCAAGACTTTTAGTATGTCCAGGCCAATATCAAGACTTTTAATACTCATGTTCAGGCCAATATCAAGTCTTTTAGTACTCATGTCCAGGCCAATATCAAGACTTTTAGTACTCATGTCCAGGCCAATATCAAAACTTTTATTACTCATATCCAGGCCAATATCAAGACTTTTGTACTCATGTCCAGGCCAATATCAAGACTTTTAGTATGTCCAGGCCAATATCAAGACTTTTAATACTCAAGTGCAGGCCAATATTAAGACTTTTAGTACTCATGTCCAGGCCAATATCAAAACTTTTAGTACTCATGTCCAGGCCAATATCAAGACTTTTAGTACTCATGTCCAGGTCAATATCAAGACTTTTAATACTCATGTCCAGGTCAAGACAAAACAATTGAATAGTCATGTCCAGGCCAATATCAAGATTTTTAGTATTCACGTCCAGGCCAATATCAAGATTTTTAGTACTCACGTCCAGGCCAATATCAAGATTTTAGTACTCATGTCCAGGGCAATATCAAGTGTTTAGTACTCATGTCTAGGCCAATATGAAGACTTTTAGTACTCATGTCCAGGCCAATATCATGATTTTAGTGCTTATGTCCAGGTCAAATTTTAAGACTTTTAGTACTCATGTCCAGGCCAATATCAAGACATTTAGTCCTCATGTCCAGGCCAATATCAAGACTTTTAGTCCTCATGTCCAGGCCAATATCAAGACTTTTAGTAATCATGTCCAGGCCAATTTTAAGACTTTTAGTATGTCCAGGCCAATATCAAGACTTTTAGTAATCATGTCCAGGCCAATATCAAGACTTTTAGTATGTCCACGCCAATATCAAGACTTTAACTATGTCCAGGCCAATATCAAGACTTTTAATACTCAAGTGCAGGCCAATATTAAGACTTTTAGTACTCATGTCCAGGCCAATATCAAAACTTTTAGTACTCATGTCCAGGCCAATATCAAGACTTTTAGTACTCATGTCCAGGTCAATATCAAGACTTTTAATACTCATGTCCAGGTCAAGACAAAACAATTGAATAGTCATGTCCAGGCCAATATCAAGATTTTTAGTATTCACGTCCAGGCCAATATCAAGATTTTTAGTACTCACGTCCAGGCCAATATCAAGATTTTAGTACTCATGTCCAGGGCAATATCAAGTGTTTAGTACTCATGTCTAGGCCAATATGAAGACTTTCAGTACTCATGTCTAGGCCAATATCATGATTTTAGTGCTTATGTCCAGGTCAAGACAAAAAAAAAATGAATAGTCATGTCCAGGCCAAATTTTAAGACTTTTAGTACTCATGTCCAGGCCAATATCAAGACATTTAGTCCTCATGTCCAGGCCAATATCAAGACTTTTAGTCCTCATGTCCAGGCCAATATCAAGACTTTTAGTAATCATGTCCAGGCCAATTTTAAGACTTTTAGTATGTCCAGGCCAATATCAAGACTTTTAGTAATCATGTCCAGGCCAATATCAAGACTTTTAGTATGTCCAGGCCAATATCAAGACTTTTACTATGTCCAGGCCAATATCAAGACTTTTAATACTCATGTCCAGGCCAATATCAAGGCTTTTAGTACTCATGTCCAGGCCAATATCAAAACTTTTAGTACTCATGTCCAGGCCAATATCAAGACTTTTAGTACTCATGTCCAGGTCAATATCAAGACTTTTAATACTCATGTCCAGGTCAAGACAAAACAATTGAATAGTCATGTCCAGGCCAATATCAAGATTTTTAGTATTCACGTCCAGGCCAATATCAAGATTTTTAGTACTCACGTCCAGGCCAATATCAAGATTTTAGTACTCATGTCCAGGGCAATATCAAGTGTTTAGTACTCATGTCTAGGCCAATATGAAGACTTTCAGTACTCATGTCCAGGCCAATATCATGATTTTAGTGCTTATGTCCAGGTCAAGACAAAAAAAAAATGAATAGTCATGTCCAGGCCAAATTTTAAGACTTTTAGTACTCATGTCCAGGCCAATATCAAGACATTTAGTCCTCATGTCCAGGCCAATATCAAGACTTTTATTCCTCATGTCCAGGCCAATATCAAGACTTTTAGTAATCATGTCCAGGCCAATTTTAAGACTTTTAGTATGTCCAGGCCAATATCAAGACTTTTAGTAATCATGTCCAGGCCAATATCAAGACTTTTAGTATGTCCAGGCCAATATCAAGACTTTTACTATGTCCAGGCCAATATCAAGACTTTTAATACTCATGTCCAGGCCAATATCAAGGCTTTTAGTACTCATGTCCAGGCCAATATCAAAACTTTTAGTACTCATGTCCAGGCCAATATCAAGACTTTTAGTACTCATGTCCAGGTCAATATCAAGACTTTTAATACTCATGTCCAGGTCCAGACAAAACAATTGAATAGTCATGTCCAGGCCAATATCAAGATTTTTAGTATTCACGTCCAGGCCAATATCAAGATTTTTAGTACTCACGTCCAGGCCAATATCAAGATTTTAGTACTCATGTCCAGGGCAATATCAAGTGTTTAGTACTCATGTCTAGGCCAATATGAAGACTTTCAGTACTCATGTCCAGGCCAATATCATGATTTTAGTGCTTATGTCCAGGTCAAGACAAAAAAAAATGAATAGTCATGTCCAGGCCAAATTTTAAGACTTTTAGTACTCATGTCCAGGCCAATATCAAGACATTTAGTCCTCATGTCCAGGCCAATATCAAGACTTTTATTCCTCATGTCCAGGCCAATATCAAGACTTTTAGTAATCATGTCCAGGCCAATTTTAAGACTTTTAGTATGTCCAGGCCAATATCAAGACTTTTAGTACTCATGTCCAGGCCAATATCATGATTTTAGTCTTTATGTCCAGGTCAAGACAAAAAAAAAATGAATAGTCATGTCCAGGCCAATATCAAGACATTTAGTACTCATGTCCAGGCCAATATCAAGACTTTTAGTCCTCATGTCCAGGCCAATATCAAGACTTTTAGTAATCATGTCCAGGCCAATTTTAAGACTTTTAGTATGTCCAGGCCAATATCAAGACTTTTAGTAATCATGTCCAGGCCAATATCAAGACTTTTAGTAATCATGTCCAGGCCAATATCAAGACTTTTACTATGTCCAGGCCAATATTAAGACTTTTATTACTCATGTCCAGGCCAATATCAAGGCTTTTAGCACTCATGTCCAGGCCAATATCAAAACTTTTAGTACTCATGTCCAGGCCAATATCAAGACTTTTAGTACTCATGTCCAGGTCAATATCAAGACTTTTAATACTCATGTCCAGGCCAATATCAAGACTTTTAGTACTCATGTCCAGGTCAATATCAAGACTTTTAATACTCATGTCCAGGCCAATATCAAGGCTTTTAGTACTCATGTCCAGGCCAATATCATGATTTTAGTGCTTATGTCCAGGTCAAGACAAAAAAAAATGAATAGTCATGTCCAGGCCAAATTTTAAGACTTTTAGTACTCATGTCCAGGCCAATATCAAGACATTTAGTCCTCATGTCCAGGCCAATATCAAGACTTTTATTCCTCATGTCCAGGCCAATATCAAGACTTTTAGTAATCATGTCCAGGCCAATTTTAAGACTTTTAGTATGTCCAGGCCAATATCAAGACTTTTAGTACTCATGTCCAGGCCAATATCATGATTTTAGTCTTTATGTCCAGGTCAAGACAAAAAAAATGAATAGTCATGTCCAGGCCAATATCAAGACATTTAGTACTCATGTCCAGGCCAATATCAAGACTTTTAGTCCTCATGTCCAGGCCAATATCAAGACTTTTAGTAATCATGTCCAGGCCAATTTTAAGACTTTTAGTATGTCCAGGCCAATATCAAGACTTTTAGTAATCATGTCCAGGCCGATATCAAGACATTTAGTACTCATGTCCAGGCCAATATCAAGACTTTTAGTCCTCATGTCCAGGCCAATATCAAGACTTTTAGTAATCATGTCCAGGCCAATTTTAAGACTTTTAGTATGTCCAGGCCAATATCAAGACTTTTAGTAATCATGTCCAGGCCAATATCAAGACTTTTAGTAATCATGTCCAGGCCAATATCAAGACTTTTACTATGTCCAGGCCAATATTAAGACTTTTAATACTCATGTCCAGGCCAATATCAAGGCTTTTAGTACTCATGTCCAGGCCAATATCAAAACTTTTAGTACTCATGTCCAGGCCAATATCAAGACTTTTAGTACTCATGTCCAGGTCAATATCAAGACTTTTAATACTCATGTCCAGGCCAATATCAAGGCTTTTAGTACTCATGTCCAGGCCAATATCATGATTTTAGTGCTAATGTCCAGGTCAAGACAAAAAAAATGAATAGTCATGTCCAGGCCAAATTTTAAGACTTTTAGTACTCATGTCCAGGCCAATATCAAGACATTTAGTCCTCATGTCCAGGCCAATATCAAGACTTTTATTCCTCATGTCCAGGCCAATATCAAGACTTTTAGTAATCATGTCCAGGCCAATTTTAAGACTTTTAGTATGTCCAGGCCAATATCAAGACTTTTAGTACTCATGTCCAGGCCAATATCATGATTTTAGTCTTTATGTCCAGGTCAAGACAAAAAAAAATGAATAGTCATGTCCAGGCCAATATCAAGACATTTAGTACTCATGTCCAGGCCAATATCAAGACTTTTAGTCCTCATGTCCAGGCCAATATCAAGACTTTTAGTAATCATGTCCAGGCCAATATCAAGACTTTTAGTAATCATGTCCAGGCCAATATCAAGACTTTTAGTAATCATGTCCAGGCCAATATCAAGACTTTTACTATGTCCAGGCCAATATCAAAACTTTTAGTACTCATGTCCAGGCCAATATCAAGACTTTTAGTACTCATGTCCAGGTCAATATCAAGACTTTTAATACTCATGTCCAGGTCAAGACAAAACAATTGAATAGTCATGTCCAGGCCAATATCAAGATTTTTAGTATTCACGTCCAGGCCAATATCAAAATTTTTAGTACTCACGTCCAGGCCAATATCAAGATTTTAGTACTCATGTCCAGGGCAATATCAAGTGTTTAGTACTCATGTCTAGGCCAATATGAAGACTTTCAGTACTCATGTCCAGGCCAATATCATGATTTTAGTGCTTATGTCCAGGTCAAGACAAAAAAAATGAATAGTCATGTCCAGGCCAAATTTTAAGACTTTTAGTACTCATGTCCAGGCCAATATCAAGACATTTAGTCCTCATGTCCAGGCCAATATCAAGACTTTTATTCCTCATGTCCAGGCCAATATCAAGACTTTTAGTAATCATGTCCAGGCCAATTTTAAGACTTTTAGTATGTCCAGGCCAATATCAAGACTTTTAGTACTCATGTCCAGGCCAATATCATGATTTTAGTCTTTATGTCCAGGTCAAGACAAAAAAAAATGAATAGTCATGTCCAGGCCAATATCAAGACATTTAGTACTCATGTCCAGGCCAATATCAAGACTTTTAGTCCTCATGTCCAGGCCAATATCAAGACTTTTAGTAATCATGTCCAGGCCAATTTTAAGACTTTTAGTATGTCCAGGCCAATATCAAGACTTTTAGTAATCATGTCCAGGCCAATATCAAGACTTTTGGTAACACTTTACTTGGATGGTCCATTTTATGGCCTTGTTGATGCTCAACTGACATTCAACTAACACTGAATTGAATGTCCATTAAATTTAACTTAACCCTATGTTGAATGTAAATTATTAAAAATAGAACCTAACCCTACACCTAACCCTTACCTTAACCCTTAATCAACCCTAAAATCGAACTCTACACCTAACCCTTACTCTAACCTTAACCTAAACTTAAAATCTAACCCTTAACCCAATCCTAAAATATTAAGATAAGCGTTTGGGCTAGAGTTTAATGTAGGGTTATATTCAATAGAGAATCATTTACTCTCACCTTTTAGTTCATTTGCATTTAATAGACATGTAGTTGAATGTTAGTTGAATGTCAGTTGAGCATCAAAGAGGCCATCAAATGGACCATCCAAGTAAAGTGTTACCAGACTTTTAGTAATCATGTCCAGGCCAATATCAAGACTTTTACTATGTCCAGGCCAATATTAAGACTTTTAATACTCATGTCCAGGCCAATATCAAGGCTTTTAGTACTCATGTCCAGGCCAATATCAAAACTTTTAGTACTCATGTCCAGGCCAATATCAAGACTTTTAGTACTCATGTCCAGGTCAATATCAAGACTTTTAATACTCATGTCCAGGCCAATATCAAGGCTTTTAGTACTCATGTCCAGGCCAATATCATGATTTTAGTGCTTATGTCCAGGTCAAGACAAAAAAAAATGAATAGTCATGTCCAGGCCAAATTTTAAGACTTTTAGTACTCATGTCCAGGCCAATATCAAGACATTTAGTCCTCATGTCCAGGCCAATATCAAGACTTTTATTCCTCATGTCCAGGCCAATATCAAGACTTTTAGTAATCATGTCCAGGCCAATTTTAAGACTTTTAGTATGTCCAGGCCAATATCAAGACTTTTAGTACTCATGTCCAGGCCAATATCATGATTTTAGTCTTTATGTCCAGGTCAAGACAAAAAAAAATGAATAGTCATGTCCAGGCCAATATCAAGACATTTAGTACTCATGTCCAGGCCAATATCAAGACTTTTAGTCCTCATGTCCAGGCCAATATCAAGACTTTTAGTAATCATGTCCAGGCCAATTTTAAGACTTTTAGTATGTCCAGGCCAATATCAAGACTTTTAGTAATCATGTCCAGGCCGATATCAAGACATTTAGTACTCATGTCCAGGCCAATATCAAGACTTTTAGTCCTCATGTCCAGGCCAATATCAAGACTTTTAGTAATCATGTCCAGGCCAATTTTAAGACTTTTAGTATGTCCAGGCCAATATCAAGACTTTTAGTAATCATGTCCAGGCCAATATCAAGACTTTTAGTAATCATGTCCAGGCCAATATCAAGACTTTTACTATGTCCAGGCCAATATTAAGACTTTTAATACTCATGTCCAGGCCAATATCAAGGCTTTTAGTACTCATGTCCAGGTCAATATCAAGACTTTTAATACTTATGTCCAGGCCAATATCAAGGCTTTTAGTACTCATGTCCAGGCCAATATCATGATTTTAGTGCTTATGTCCAGGTCAAGAAAAAAAAAATGAATAGTCATGTCCAGGCCAAATTTTAAGACTTTTAGTACTCATGTCCAGGCCAATATCAAGACATTTAGTCCTCATGTCCAGGCCAATATCAAGACTTTTATTCCTCATGTCCAGGCCAATATCAAGACTTTTAGTAATCATGTCCAGGCCAATTTTAAGACTTTTAGTATGTCCAGGCCAATATCAAGACTTTTAGTACTCATGTCCGGGCCAATATCATGATTTTAGTCTTTATGTCCAGGTCAAGACAAAAAAAAATGAATAGTCATGTCCAGGCCAATATCAAGACATTTAGTACTCATGTCCAGGCCAATATCAAGACTTTTAGTCCTCATGTCCAGGCCAATATCAAGACTTTTATTCCTCATGTCCAGGCCAATTTTAAGACTTTTAGTATGTCCAGGCCAATATCAAGACTTTTAGTAATCATGTCCAGGCCAATATCAAGACTTTTAGTAATCATGTCCAGGCCAATATCAAGACTTTTACTATGTCCAGGCCAATATCAAAACTTTTAGTACTCATGTCCAGGCCAATATCAAGACTTTTAGTACTCATGTCCAGGTCAATATCAAGACTTTTAATACTCATGTCCAGGTCAAGACAAAACAATTGAATAGTCATGTCCAGGCCAATATCAAGATTTTTAGTATTCACGTCCAGGCCAATATCAAGATTTTTAGTACTCACGTCCAGGCCAATATCAAGATTTTAGTACTCATGTCCAGGGCAATATCAAGTGTTTAGTACTCATGTCTAGGCCAATATGAAGACTTTCAGTACTCATGTCCAGGCCAATATCATGATTTTAGTGCTTATGTCCAGGTCAAGACAAAAAAAAATGAATAGTCATGTCCAGGCCAAATTTTAAGACTTTTAGTACTCATGTCCAGGCCAATATCAAGACTTTTAGTCCTCATGTCCAGGCCAATATCAAGACTTTTAGTAATCATGTCCAGGCCAATTTTAAGACTTTTAGTATGTCCAGGCCAATATCAAGACTTTTAGTAATCATGTCCAGGCCAATATCAAGACTTTTAGTATGTCCAGGCCAATATCAAGACTTTTACTATGTCCAGGCCAATATCAAGACTTTTAATACTCATGTCCAGGCCAATATCAAGGCTTTTAGTACTCATGTCCAGGCCAATATCAAAACTTTTAGTACTCATGTCCAGGCCAATATCAAGACTTTTAATACTCATGTCCAGGTCAAGACAAAACAATTTAATAGTCATGTCCAGGCCATATCAAGATTTTTAGTACTCACGTCCAGGGCAATATCAAGTGTTTAGTTCTCATGTCTAGGCCAATATGAAGACTTTTAGCACTCATGTCCAGGCCAATATCATGATTTTAGTCTTCATGTCCAGGTCAAGACAAAAAAAAATGAATAGTCATGTCCAGGCCAATATCAAGACATTTAGTACTCATGTCCAGGCCAATATCAAGACTTTTAGTCCTCATGTCCAGGCCAATATCAAGACTTTTAGTCCTCATGTCCAGGCCAATATCAAGACTTTTAGTCTTCATGTCCAGGCTAATATCAAGACTTTTATTACTTATGTCCAGGCTAATATAAAGATTTTAGAACACATATCCAAGTCAAGACGAAAACATTTAATACTCATGTCCAGGCCAATATCAATACTTTTAGTACTCATGTCCAGGCCAATATCAAAACTTTTAGTCCTCATGTCCAGGCCAATATCAATACTTTTAGTACTCATGTCCAGGCCAATATCAATAATTTTACTCCTCATGTCCAGGCCAATATCAAGATTTTAGTACACATATCCAGGTCAAGCCAAAAACATTTAATAGTCATGTCCAGGTCATAAGAAATACATTTAGTACTCACGTCCAGATCAAGATCAAGACTTTTAGTACTTATTTCCAAGTGAATACCAAGGCTTTAGTACTCATGAACATAGTACATAATTTTCTTTAGTTCTAGCTGTGGAAGTAAGTTTAAGTCTCTCGACCTAACTTCAGTATTTTTTTTGTTTGTTTTATATCAGCTACACCAAATGAGGATGGGCTATTTTTCTGTTAGATTTTTCTTGACTGTTTTTAATTTTAGTGTTGCTGGTGTGAAAGGCTTTTCTGCTATAGAGAGATAAGAACAAATTAACCAGGCAATGAGCTGCTTAGAAACCTAAATTGTTTTATTTTCAAAACCCTCTGCATTTATGGAGGACCCATTTTCTTTGAATGTCAGCATATTACAATTTTTTGGTGTGATATAGCATTTTTAATTTCATATCCACTCCATCACACACCCTTAAAATACAGTTTCTCAGTGGTTCTTACTGATCTTTAGTAATATAGAAATATAGCAGCCAGCTGACTCAAAATGCATTTGTCCAATTTTGCATTAGATTCATGGTGGTGGCTCCCAGTGTGTTTCACGTTGGGGTGAAGGAGACGGTGTTGGTGCAGGTGGGAAAAGCCCTGCTGAACAAACCTGTGACCTGTTACCTAGAACAGGAAGTAAAACGGGTTCTTATGTCTGAGAAGAAAACTGTGCAGATCACACAAAAGGGACAATTCAGAGAACTGAACCTTCAGGTAAACAACGTGTTACAAACAACACAATATTCCAACATGAAATTTAAACAGACCTCCTACATCAAAGAAGATTAAATTATTTACACCAATTATCTCTTAATTAACTCAAGCTTCATTTTTACAGAGTTGGTAATAGTGTACAATAATCTTTCTTGTCATATGTGACAAATACAGTACAGTTGCAAGAAAAAGTATGTGAACCCTTTGGGATTACTTGATTTTCTGCATAAATTGGTCATTAAATGTGTTCTGATCTTCATCAAAATCACAACAATAGACAAACACACTCTGCTTAAACTAATACCACACAAAACATATATGTTTGCATGATTTTATTGAACACAACATGTTAACATTCACAGTGCAGGATGGTAAAGGTATGTGAACCTTTGGATTTAATAACTGGTTGACCCTCATTTGGCAGCAAAAACCTCAACCAAACTTTTCCTGTAGTTGCAGGTCAGACCTGCACAACGATCAGGAGGAATTTTGCACCATTTCTCTTCACAAAACTCTTTCAGTTCAGCAATATTTTTGGGATATCTGGTGTAAATCGCTGTCTTGTTGTGTTTAATAAAACTATGCAAACATATAATTTTTTCTGTGGTATTAGTTTAAGCAGACTGGGTTTGTCTATTGTTGTGACTTGATGAAGATCAGAACCCATTTAATGACCAATTTATGCCGATCCCAAATGGTTCACATACTTTTTCTTGCAACTATATATGTTGTGTTCCAATATAAATTACATATATTTAGTTCAGATTTGGGCCACTTCTATAAGTGAAACTGAAATTTTATACATATCTGATTAGAGGCAATGAGACTCCAAATCAGAATTCATGAGACTTCAGAAAGAAAGAAATCAGACTATGCTGTTTGCATGACTAGTACTCTTTACTATTAACCGCAATAAACTGATTATAAAGAGATTGCCACTCTTCTAAAAGGTGACTACAGATAAAGTAACGGAGCTGCAGTCGACCAATGGGGAGCCACCATACCTGAACCTGGTGTGTGATGTTGGAGAAAAGGAAAGACAGATCACCAGAGTGTTAGTCTCCCAACATAGAGGATACATCTTCATCCAGACCGACCAGCCCATTTACAACCCCACCCAGCTAGGTAACTCACAGCACCCCTTCAGATCCCACCTGACCTGACCTACCGCATTCACAGGGTTTATCTCTGGAGGCAAAAAAACTTCACATCCAACCTCTCAGATCTTTGTATAAATAAACAGAAACTTCCAATAAATCCTGTTTCCATATTGCACTATGAATCCATTTATAATGTATTTCATATTATACATAATACCTTATAATGACTGTCTTATATACTAAACTTATATAAAAACTTATATATACTTACAGCAACATATATAACACACTACACCGTACATGCCTCTTATGAGCGAGCACCACAGAGATTCCAATAATTGTGGTGACAACAGTGACAAGGAAAAACTTATACTTATACTTTTTTTAACTTAAAAAATTATAATTATAACTTGTGGTGCTTGTGTTGCACAGTATCTCACAGACACTTATGTTTAAACTGTTCATTTAAGCTATGAATTGGGTTTTTTGGAGGATTCAGTTGACCAGTTAAACAGTGTACTCACATTAGTGTCAATAGCTAATATACCAAAATTGACTGCACAGCAAGCTAGCTCACTACAGCGTGTGTAGCTATATGAATTTACCAGTGCGGAAGCATGTTACAGTGTACTTACTGGAACTCCTGTGTGTTTACATTTATCAGTTTATAGAATTACGCTCATTCACCTCTCTGTATGGCACTGTGTTATGTGGTAAAGTTTTTTCCAATCACCATAAACCATAGGAAATTAATGAGAATGTGTATTTGTGTGTATTTACCGCGTGGATCTTCCTCTTAAAGGCTGGGGGCCCAAATGGGTCCAACCTGGAGGTGATGCCTGTTTTAACCCCACTGGGAGAATCCACAGTTGGGGGGAGAAGAGGGTTCACTTTTCTCAGGGAAACCTGTAAAATGCAAAAAAAATATACATGTATACATTATTGAGCTTGGCCAATAATAATAATACTTACTGGTAATATTTGTTTGTAACAACCTAGGTTAAATCATAATATAGTTCTGTGGTAGTAACATGGTAGCTCACCTGAAGGTGGATTTGAAACACCAACCTTATGGATGGGAGACCAAAGTAAACTGAGTGAGCTACCAACTGAATCTGTTATAAAAGGACCCAAGTGCAGAGTTGAACAGAAACAAGAAATAAACTAAATAACTAAGGGCAACCACAAAGTGCTGGTGGAAGTAGGAAGGATGAAGACACTTAGAAACAAAGGAGATTAATATTTAAAATAGAAATTGAAAATTTGCTTTAAAAGAGGTTTAAAACCCCAACTCTTTGTTTGCAAAATAACTGAAAACAACTGGAGCAGTTTCATGAGATGAGGCCAAAGGCTGGGGGTGGCATAGCAGGTTGCCCTGCCATAGTCTGTTTTTAAGTTTATATGGGCTAGTTTACCCCCCACCAGAAAGAATGGAGTGTTCAGAGGTGGGGCTTCGGCATAGTGTTCACAGTGTTCTTAGTGTTCTTTTTCTATCCAGTCTGTGTCATACCAACATGCTGATGTGCTAGCCGCTAGTAACAGGAGTGGGAGATTTTTTTTTTAATTAGGTGCACAGCCTTGCGGCTGTCCCTGCTAATTTTTTGGCTGAAAAAATGTTTTTGTTCTTTTTTTTAAATCTCAAAATTAAGTCACATAAATCACTGGGTAATATTTTACCAACTCTTATTGGTAGAATCTCTTATAGTTTTTTTCTTGAAATTTACATTTATTCACTAGTTTACAGTCTTAGTGACTAAAATTGTCAGATGGTGTGACATGAATGTTATCGTGTAATAAATAAAAAATGTGTAAAATATGATAATGTAAGTCATTTTTTCCTGATTTTTCATGATTACTATATAAAAAGTATAGCATTACTCACATGCAAATGTGTTACCTTTTGCATTAATTTTGATTATCTACACACATAGGAAGACGTTTAATCGAATTATATCAATATACTTTAAATTATTTTGGGAATCCCTTGTCATAGAAGTACCAAAAATCTTGTAACATTTGCTGGCATTATTCATCATATGTCACATTGAAGAGTTTATGATAAATAACCAAAATCATTATTTTTTTTATGATAAATCACACCACACAACAATCTGTATGCAAAAATCTGTGTTGAGTGCATTTAGCAAACAAATAAACTTGGTTTGGCAAGTAACTGAATTCATTCTCAGTTACAGCAGAATCACAAAATTGTTGAAGAACAATTGAATTCTACTCAATGTAGTGAAAAATGTTTATAAGACATTAACTAATCCACTTATTCATTAGATGTTGCACTTTTTATTTTAATCTGTTGAATGTTAGCTACAGGAATATTGAATGCATCACTTCTTTTTAAAAAGGTAATGAGCAAAACAATGATCGATTAGAAAGCTTTGTGACACATTTGGCTTCTACTTAAAGAAACAAACAGAAGAACAATGTATTTATAATATATGGCTTTCCTGGTTTTGTGCTGAAACTGGATGTTCAGCTGTGCTACAGTGAGCTGCAGCTGGGTCAGATTAAGTGGGTCTGAGTAAGTGAGTAAATCTGCATTAATGAGTGAGTGCTGCTCTATTAATATTACATTTTTGAATAATATACTATAAAAATGTGTTGAACGAATGAAATATTTAATAAACGTAGCTATTAGCTATAACATATGTATCTAAGAGCATTATTTATGTATTTAAATGCAGTTCATATCATATAGTGTGACAAAATAATCATATGGTGTGACAAGAAAACCCTGTTACACCTTATGAAATTGTGTTACACCGTAAGACGTTTCATGTACTTAACATGACTTTAAGCAATGTGGTTGTATGCTAGCATCATAAAACCGTGCTAACTACAATATGACAACATAGTTTAAAGTTAATATTGACTGAAAAGTAATTTAATTTGGGTATTTTTGTGTAAGATTTGTCACACCATATGACGCAGGAGTGCTAGATATACTTGATTTTTCTGAAATATAAAGAGAGATAACACCCTGAAACTGTCAGTGTCCTTCTGAGATGTTGTTCTTCCTCCTGAAAGAAGGAGGACCCCCACTCCCTAAAGGTCTCCAAACAATTGTCCATTTAATAAAAGGAGTATGGCATCACACTATATGATATTAATTTTGGGGACAAAATGTTTTAGTAAATGGTGGCTTCAAAATATTATGCCCGAACTTTTAACCAAAGCAGACTCACAAGTAGACATCTTGATTATTATGGTTATTATTAGTATATTGCATATCCATAAATATGTAATATACTAATGTATAGTCGATGATGTTTGTTGTTTTTTTATTGCAGTGCAGTACAGGGTTTTTGTTCTGAATCACGCCATGAGACCGACGTCAGGAAACATACACATACACCTTATCGTAAGTGCTACAATCTACAGCTACATCATACTGTTTTAGCTAAGCATCCTGGTGCTTCTTTTAAATCATGGTTTTATACAAAACTTCCAGTTTTAGTAAATAACTATAAAACATGTCCTATATGATTTCTGTAGAAGGTTATTTAAATAATTATTTTAGAATCAAGGAGTGCAACTTGTGCAATCTTCCTTTTTTTTATATACAATTCTTCAGGCAGCCAAAATGTTTTATTTATCATCTCCTCTCTCGTTATCATTTTCCCATTTTTGTCCAAAGAAAAAAAACAAAAAATGGAAGTGTTCTTATTCATTCTTATGTGTGTATTGTGTTGATGTTCTCTTAGAATGCAGAAGAAAACACAATCAAAAAGATGCTGTTGAAAGTTGAAGACGGTATTATCTCCAAGAACTTCCGCATTCCTGACATTTCTCTGTAAGTTCTCATACAGTTCACAAAAAATCGAGATTTAAGTTAAATATTTTAGTTAAATATGGTTGCTGAGGTACAGCAACTCAATTACACCAACCGAGGTACAGCAACTCAATTACACCAACTGAGGTACAGCAAATCAATTACATCAACTTAATAATAACACTTCAATTACACCAACTCAGTTACACCAACTGAGATACAGCAACTCAATTACACCAGCTCAATTACACCAACTTAGTTAAACCAACTAAATTACAACAACTCAGGTACAGCAACTCAATTACACCAAATCAATTACACCAGCTCAATTACAGCAACTGACGTAAAGCAACTTAATTACACCAAGTGAGGTACAGCAACTCAAGTACAGCAACTCAATTACACCAATTGAGGTACAGCAACTCAATTACACCAAATCAATTACACCAGCTCAATTACACCAACTCAATTACAGCCAGTGTTGGGAGTAACGGCGTTAAAATAAACGGCGTTACTAACGCCGTTACTTTTTTCAGTAACGAGTAATCTAACTAATTACTCTGACTGTAACTATAACGCCGTTACCATTTTCGACACTCCGTTACTGCACGTTACTTTAGCAGCTGAATGAACTTTTTTTAACTTTGCGCATACAGACAAAGAGCCCTATCATACACCCCGCACAAGGCGTGTAGCGTGGCGCTTTGCCACCTGTCAACAGTCTATTTTTAGGCCTTGCACGCGTCCTTAAAATAGGGTTGGACTTTGGAATATATTAACAACGATGGGCGTGGTGGTCTGGAAATGATGTGTGTTGAGGTAAATTTCTGGAGTGTTTTTATCTTGGCGGCGGAAAAAAGCTTAGCGCGATTGCTCACACTGCGCTCCAAAATACTCCATACCATCACATCTTTACCACATAAAAATAAACCACACCCAGAGCCTTCAGCAATCAACTATGAAAAAATATATATACTTAAAAATCTGCACTGTAACTATAAATTATTATTAGTTATATTTATTTCTGTCAGTTATAAGGATTTATATTTATGTTTAGTACACAGACTAAATAACTAGGCATTCTGCTGTTTAAAAATTTCAACAGATGCTATTCTCACTCAAATGCTGGAGTTTTGAAATGGAAAATTAAAAGAGAAAATAACTTTGACTGAACATAAATTTATTTTAGTTAACTTTGCTATTATTTAACTGAATTTCACTTTTATATCTGAAAAACAAAGCACATTGTCAATCTGGCGCGTGGTGCTGCCCGTCAATTATATAAAACTTAAAACATTTGAAATACACAGAAATATAACGCTATATGTTAGCATTCGTTTCTTATCACCAGGGCAAATTTATTAAAATATTAAATATATTAATTCATGAATTAAAATCTCGTCCAGCGCTCTGAAATGTCAGGCACGCAAAGTGGTGCTTGGCGCAGCGGCGCGGCATTGCGCGCAGAATAACCTCTGTCTTCTAAAAAAAGTTTTTATAAATAAGATCTGACAAGTATACTAAAATTAATGTTATTAAACTTACTAAAGCCAACAAATGTACTTTAATAATGTTAATTAATAAAGAGAAATCAGGCAAAATGCGCTGCGCCTCTCTCTCTCTCTCTCTCTCTCTCTCTCTCTCTCTTTTGCAGCGCGGAGCTGAATTCAGCGCGAGGCTATAAATAATTTACAACTCAGCTCAGTTAAATAAAAATAAGTAAGGACCTGTAAGTTAATCAAATATTGTCAAATATAAAGGATAGGTTGAGGTTTTGGTGAGCTGTTTTCATGATTTGAAACTGAAACTAACCGAAACTTTTATTATTCTGCGCAAAAAGCCTGTGATTGTTTTAAATGAGTTTTTTAATGGATTTAAATGAGTTTTTTTAACGGATTGTTGTTTTTGTCCATTCTTTTGTTTTGTTTATATATACATTTATTTCTTTGAGTGTGGTTTGGTTTGTTTAATTTTTATCCCCAGACGTGTATTTGTTTTTTCCGTTTTTTTTTTTCAGTATTACATGTCTTAGTAATTTTCTTTGGTCCTGTGGAGTTTTTCGTTTCTTATTTTTTTTTATTCGTTAGACTATATTTTTGTCAACATTTTGGGTTTATTTTTGTTTGTTATTTTTCTAATAATAATAGTAATTACATCATTTATTTTCTTTATTTATTCTTTATTTATTTATTTTTACAGGGCGAAGTAACGCAATAGTTACTTTTACTGGTAACTAGTTACTTTTATAGTGGAATAACTCCGTTAGTAACTCAGTTACTTTTTTGGAGAAGTAACTAGTAACTATAACTAATTACTTTTTCAAAGTAACGTGCCCAACACTGATTACAGCAACTGACGTAAAGCAACTTAATTACACCAAGTGAGGTACAGCAACTCAAGTACAGCAACTCAATTACACCAATTGAGAAACAGCAACTCAATTACACCAGCTCAATTACACCAACTCAATAACAGCATTCAGTTACACCAA
This sequence comes from Astyanax mexicanus, assembly GCF_023375975.1. Lineage (NCBI taxonomy): Eukaryota > Metazoa > Chordata > Actinopteri > Characiformes > Acestrorhamphidae > Astyanax > Astyanax mexicanus. The sequence goes on along the minus strand of NC_064413.1, from coordinate 11,639,261 downwards.
CTCAGTTACAGCAAATTAATTATACCAATTTCATTAGTGGAGTTATTTATAACTAAGTTTTGGGAGATAATCCACGCCCATTACTCCACCCACTAGCCCTATTTAAACCCCCACTTCCTCTCCTCCTGCGTGTGGCACAACTTGGCATTTGCTTTGTATCGCACACCTCACCTGAATTATCATGGATCTTCAGCTTGCTGCTTCCGACAACGAGCTCTTCTCAGCCTCCGGCTCTTCATCCACCGGCGTTCCCGGCCGGCCTCCTCGGCTGCGCTCCGTGGTGTCCATTCCGGCTTCCTCAGCGGGCGTCGCTTCCTCTGGCTCCTCGACCCGGTCTGGCCGCTCCCGCGAAGCTGCCCCACGCTCCACGCGGTCCTTGCGCCGCCGCCGGGCTTCGCCGGCTTCTCTTTCCCCTCGACGGCGGCCTTCGACCCCCAGGATTGGTTCCCGTCCTCCGGCTGCCTGTGCCGCTTCTTCTCCCGCTTCTCAGGCGGTTTCCTCCATTGGCGATTGGACTGTCTCTGGTTTACAGAAAGCGCTCCGGTCCAGCGGCATTCCCTTCGCCCGGTCGGCCAATAAGGGCTGCCTGTTTTCCCTCTTCCAGGCTTCCAGCCCTGGCTCCAGGCGCTCCTCTACCCAGCCTGCTGGGGCCCGCGGTGAATCCTCCCCAGCGTTGCTTCCTCCTCGCAGCCGTTCCCGGCGCTCTGTCCCCGTTCCAGCGCCCCCTGCCAGCGTGGCGGTCCCCGCACCTGTCCCGGCGCCGACCTCCTTCCCCGCTGGGGTTCCCTCTTGCTCGCTTCTGAGTGATCCCCCCCGTCCTCTCCTTTCTCTCCCTTCGGCTCCTGCCCGCCTTCAGTCTTCGCTTCCTCTCCCCCTCTTCTCCTCTTCTCTGTTTCCTCCTCCCCACTCCGTCCCACCATCTTCCCATGCTGTTCCCCAGTCTTCCCTCGCCATGCCCCCGCCTTCTCTCACCTTGCCCCTGTCTTCCCTCGCCACGCCCATATCTTCCCACGCCATCCCCTCATCTTCCCACGCCATCCCCTCATCTTCCCACGCCATCCCCTCATCTTCCCACACCATCCCCTCATCTTCCCACGCCATCCCCTCATCTTCCCACTCCATCCCCTCATCTTCCCACGCCTTCCCCCCGTCTTCCCACGCCATCCCCTCTTTGATGGCCCGCCCACCAGCCTCTGAATTCATGCCTGCCGCTTCCCTGGTCGGTGCCTCCTCTCTCGCGCTGCCCGGGCCCCGCCTTCCGGCTCCTGACCCCTCCTACTCTCTCTACACCGCCGCTCCAGCCCCGCCCCCTCCGGGCGCTCTGGTCTTCAACCCCCCCTTGGTCCAGCCCAAGCGAATTCTACAAGGTGCGGATGTGGATCTCTCGCTGTTATTGCGTCCCTCCTCCCAGCTCGTTGCTCCACGCACCGTTGATGTGGGAGATATTTCTCTTACACAACGCGATCTCCCTCATCCGCCTCCTCGGGCGGGGTACCTGGCTGGCCAAGGCGGACGTCGTATCTGCTTTCAAAATCGTCCCCTTGCATCCCGATTTCTGGCACCTTTTCGGAGTACGTTGGCGCGGGCGTTATTACTTCCCGGTCCGCCTCACCTTCGGCTGTAAGAGCAGCCCTAAGATATTCGACTCCCTAGCCGAATCGCTGTCCTGGATCCTCCTCAACGTATATCGCATCCCGTACATCGTCCATCTGCTGGAGGATTTTCTCGTCCTCTATGCCCCCAGCTCTCCTCCAGCCCGATGCATCACCCAACTGTCTGCAGCTTTTGACCGTCTGGGTATTCCTCTCTCTTCCAACAAGACTGTCGGCCCTGCTACATCTCTGGAATTCCTAGGCATAACCCTGGATTCCGTTTCTCTCCAGGCTTCCCTCCCCCGTGACAAGCTGGTCCGTATCAAGGATGCCCTCTCTCTATTCCTCGAACATCAGCACTGCTCCAAACAGCAGCTTCTCTCTCTCTTGGGGCATTTAAATTTCGCCATGCGGATTATTTCTCATCTTCTCACGCTGTCTTCTTCCGCCACCTCTCTCTACTAAACAGTCACTCTGGACCAAGCTTGCCTGTCTGAACTCCTACTCTCCCACTGGAATTGCATTTCTCTCTTTCGCCTTCCCGAAGCTTCGGCCTACCCTGACTTTTTCCTCTTCACTGACGCTGCCCCCTCCTTTGGATACGGAGGCTATTGTGGCACCCGTTGGTTTTTCTCTCCGTGGCCTCAGGAGCTCATCGAACAGTCGGCTACAGATGGCGACTCCACTGCCCTGTCGTCGCAGCCGCCGTGCTTTGGGGTCATCTGTGGAACAGAAGCATCGTCTCCATCCATTCCGACAATTCCATCGTTGTATACATAATCAATAAGTCCAGATCCAACAATCTATCCATCATGCTTTATCTCCGTTGTCTGACTTGGTTATCCATCACACATCAATTTTCTCTCAAAGCTCTCAAAGGACCTTGGCACCACATATGGACCCTCAGCCCACTCCGACTCCACCTTATTCCGATACCATCTTCCCGCTCTAGCCACATCCAGCATGAACCAACTCACCACCGCTTCTCAAGATCTCATCATTGACTCTGTATCCCCTAGCACCTTGTCCACCTACTGGACCAGTTGGCAGTGTTTTAAACGTTTCCACCACATCCAAAACTTTCCTTTTCCCTCTTTAGACCTTCACACTCTGTCCTCCTTTCTCACCTTCTCAAGCATTCATCTTTCGATCCGCTCCTCCACTTTAAAAGTCTAGTTATATGCTATCAACTTCTTTCTTATTCTTTTTTTTTTTTTTGATTAGTTTATTTTGACTTTCCATGGTGATACATACATACAGTTTATATAATAACCAATAACAACAATGCCTTTTTTACCATAACACCAGATTGAAAAACATGTCAAACCAAATGAGGAATCAAATGAGTAAACTAATAAAATAAAATAAAGTAATATAACATAAAATAAAATAAAACTAAATAAATAATAGGATTAGTCTAGTGTACAATGAAGTTCCAGATAGAATATTTTAGCCACAATTCTAACAACAACAAAAAAAGACAACATTTAGACCATCATAGTGGTTCTAGGCAGAGCACATTTTTACATAATCCAGAAAAGGGTCCCAAATTCTATGAAATTTCTCATTAGAGCCATTTACAGTACCCCGGAGCCTTTCCAATCCTGCAGCACCAAGAACATCTTTAATCCACAAAGTATGAGAGGGTGGGTAGGGAGATTTCCATTTCAGTAAGATCAACCTTCGAGCCAGAAGAGTGACCAAAGAAACGAACCCTGCTTTCAAAACTGACAGAGTAACAGATGAGGGAAGCACTCCAAATATGGCTGTAAAAGCATTAGGCTCAATAGTCTTCCCTAGTGTTTCTGATAAGGTTTTAAATATCTCGGACCAGTATAAGTTCAAAGAAGGACAGGACCAAAACATGCACATGATTGGCAGGTGCCTGATGGCATCTATCACAAATCGGGTCTATATCCTTATAAATATTGGCAAGTCTGACTTTAGTAAAATGGAATCGATGCAGTATTTTACACTGCAACAATCCATGTCTGGCACAAATTTATGGATTTATGGACCTGCTTAAGTACCTTTGTCATGGTCAGAACAGAATAGCAGACAAGCGCAGATACTGATAAAAACAATATACGTTTAACAATAAGACGTGACAACCTTATCCCAAAGGATTTCTGAAATGTCCTCCCCAAGTTCCCCTTCCCATAGAGACTTAACTGTATCAAGTGAGGCTTTTCGTAATGAATTAATCTGTTCATAAAAATAGGAAATTAACCCCCTCATAGAGGGAGCTGGTCTTAAAAATATGTCTAAAGGGGTGTCAGAAGGTAAATTAGGAAACTGTGAAGAGATGTTTTTTACGAAGCTACGGATTTGCAAATATCTGAAAAAATGATACCGTGGTAATAAAAAAATATCCCTCAACTGCTGAAAAGATGCAAAAGTACCATCAACATAAAGGTCATTAAATATCTTAATTCCCTTATTGTTCCAGATATCAAATGCCCCATCTATAAGTGATGGGGGAAATACAGGATTCGAAATTATTGGGGAGAGTACAGAAAAACCTTGTAATCCAAAATATCTTCTAAATTGAGTCCATATTCTCAGAGAAGTTTTAACCACTACATTCCTAACATAAGCAGGGACTGGGGTTTTAAGCGGGGAATTTACAAGAGCAATAAGTGATGCTGGTCTTGAGGATAAAGTTTCAATGTCCAACCAAGCAGGGGATGTCACATGCGGATCATACTGCAACCAGTACTGTATGACTTTTAAATTAGCTGCCCAATAATAAAACCTAAAATTAGGCAAAGCCACCCCCCCCAAAGCCTTAGGTTTTTGCAGCAATTGTCTTCGTATTCTTGGCGTTTTTCCACCCCAGATAAATCCCAGAATCAGAGAATCCAGTCCGTGAAAAAAAAGTTTGGGGCAAAAAACAAGGCACACACTGAAATAAATAAATAAATTTAGGGAGAATATTCATCTTAATAATATTAATTCGTGCGGCTAACGATAGATTCAAAACTGACCAACGAGCCAGATCATTCTTAAGACGCGACATAAGTGGGGGAAAATTAGCTTTATAAACATCTTTGAAATTGTCCGTTACTTTAATCCCCAGATATGTGATGCTGTGGTCAGCAATTTTGAATGGCAGACTAGTTAGATGTACATGTGCTGCTTTATTTAGTGGAAGAAGTTCACTCTTATTCAAATTCAATTTATAACCTGATATAAACCTGAATGAATCCAGTATCTCTAAAACAGCAGGTGTAGAATTCTGCAGGTCAGACACATACAAGAGCAGGTCATCCGCATACAGAGAGACCTTCTGCTCTGACCCACTCCTAACTATGCCCTTGATTTGAGAATTACTACAAAATGCGATGGACAATGGTTCCACTGCAAGAGCAAATAAAGAAGGGCTCAGTGGGCACCTCTGTCTTGTGGAACGATGCAGTGGAAAATAAGCAGAGCGGGTATTATTTGTCCGTACTGCTACTAGAGGTGAAGAATACAAAAGCTTGACCCAATAAATGAAATTCTTCCCAAACCCAAATCTCTCCAGGGTATAAAAAAGGTATTCCCATTCGACCCTGTCAAATGCTTTCTCTGCATCCATAGATATTACAGCTTCTGAGAGATTAGAGCATAAATTGTATTAAACAACCGCCTTAAGTTAAAAAAACATCTGTCTATCTTTAATGAATCCTGTTTGGTCATGTGAAATTAGTGTAGGCAGGGCAGTTTCTAGACGCAGAGCCAGTAATTTAGCCAACAGTTTAAAATCTGCATTTAATAAACTAATAGGGTGGTATGAACCGCAATGAAGAGGATCTTTGCCTTTCTTCAGAATCAGAGATATTAGAGCCTGATTAAGGGTTGAGGGTAGTCTACCAGAATCAAATGATTCGTTAAACATGTCCAGTATAAGTGGAGACAATTGATCGAAAAACTTCCTATAAAATTCTATTGGGTAGCCATCGGGGCCGGGACATTTACCAGCTTGCATTGACCTGGTAGCTAAGGAAAGTTCTTCAATAGATAATGGATCGTCCAACAAAGTAACTAAGTCAGAATCGAGTACAGGGGTCTGAATTCTATTAAAAAAAACTCAAAATCTTTGCTACTGGCCTTTGAGTCAGATGAATATAGAGAAGAATAATATTGTTTGAACTCATCATTAATCTCTAAGGGATCAATCGTTATACCATTTACTGTCCGTATTTAAGAAATTTGATGAGAGGAGGCAGACTGACGCAACTGATGAGCCAGCAGTTTCCCTGCCTTGTCGCCATGTTCATGATAATTAAGTTTGGATTTGAGTAGTAACTCTGCTGCCTGATCTGAAGCTAATATATCATGTTCTGCTTGTAATACAAGACGCTGTTTATATAATTCTATAGAAGGGGACAGCTGGCTGTCCAACTGGGCGATATTCTCTATTAAATTATTAAGCTTGCTCGTTTTTTGACGTGTTTCAAAGTTCACATAAGAGATGATCACTCCCCTAATATACACCTTCAGAGTTTCCCACAAGGTGGATGCAGAGATGTCTGGGGTTTTATTTGTACTTAAAAAAAACTCTATTTGGCCCGAGATATGTTCAACAAACTCATCATCAGAGAGTAACCGCGTATTAAAATGCCAAGGGGCACGGTCTCCATCCATATTCGCATATCGCACAGTCATAATGACAGGGGCATGATCTGAGATAACGATAGTATCATAAGCGCACGAATTTACAAAAGGGATCATCCTGTTGTCCACCAAAAAATAATCTATGCGGGTGAAGGTATGATGCACTTGAGAAAAAAAAGAGTAAGCTCTCCCTGTTGGTTTAAAACACCGCCAAGAATCCGATATGGCAAATTCGCTCATGTATGTTTTAATCACATTAGCCGATTTAGACAATGTTTTTGTTATAGTGGAGGAACGATCTAAACTTGGATCTAGCCAACAATTAAGGTCCCCACCCAATATCAGAGAGTGTGTTGTCAAATTTGGGATGTTAGAAAAGAGCTGCTTAAAGAACTGATCATTGTCCCAGTTTGGGGCGTATACATTCACTAAGTGTACGGGCCTATTACACAATTTTCCAGTAAGAATTACGTACCTGCCATTAACATCTGAAATTACACCGGAGCATGTAAATTGAACTGATTTATGTAAAAGAATTGCCACTCCCCTAGCTTTGCAACCAAATGAAGAATAATACGCCTGACCCACCCAACCCCCTCTAGAAGGAACACAACCTGAGCACCTAAACGCTGAAGGTGCCGAAAAAATTTTGTGCGCTTTACTGGGGAATTAAGACCCTTACAATTCCAACTAACAAATTTGAGCTCGCCCCCACAGCCACTAGTACTTAACATTGACTGAATGATGGACTAATAAGACTTATAGTCAGAATAATACATAGCTACACTTACTACACCAGGCAATCCCAAAAGAACAGAATCATTATATAGAGCAATCCTAACCATAACAAAAACAAAGACAAAAAAAACACACCAAACAAGAATAACAGACTTTTTCCCTCCCCACCCCCAAGCCAGCATCTCTCCAACTAAGATGCAAGGGCTAACCTCTCCTAGTAAACTAAACGTAAACCACTCCATAACACCTTCTCAAAACTACTTAGGTGCTATGTGAGAAAACATGACAATTAAACAAATATTTCCCTTTCCTTGAATAACTGAAAATACAGGCTTATGTCCAAGTAAAACAAATAAAAAAAAAAATCTCTTAATCTGAACCCATCCAGCTACATTTTTATCAGTCCTCATTACCCTTTAAAGCAGTTTCGGGATACATCACCCATCCTGTGCAGGAGACACTTTCTTCTTTTTACAATGTTTATCAACAAAGGCAGCAGCCTCCACTGGGTCTTCAAACTTGTAAGAGAGTCCGTCCCCCAGAGTCACTCTCAGTGTTGCCGGGTATAGCAGTCCGAACTTCACATTCACACAAGCGCGCAGATTACGTTTAACTCCACCAAACGCTGCTCTTCTCCGAGCAACAGAGGAGGTGTAGTCCGGGAAAATAAAGATGTTCTTGCCTGCGTAGTGCAACGGGGAAGACTTCCCCGCTTTCTGCAATATTTCAGCCCGAACATGAAAAAAATGCACTCTTACAATATAGGGTCGCGGTGGTTCCCCCTCTTTGGGTCGCTCTCGGAGTGATCTGTGAGCTCGATCCAGAAGGGGCTTCTCTTCCAGTTTAAGCATATCTTGAAGCAGCTGAGCCACGAATTCCGTCGCTCGGGGGCCCTCGGATCCTTCAGGTATCCCAATAATCCGTAGATTATTTCTGCGCGAGCGTGCTTCTAGCTCTTCACATTTGTCTTCCAAACGCTTGACCTGCACTGTGAGCTTTTCAACAGTGGACTGTAGCTCAGTCATCCCTGCTCCGTGCTCAGTAGAGGCGCGCTCCAGTTCCCGCAAAGTTTCCTCATGGAGCTCCACTTTCTGTTGTAAAGGTTTGATCGAATTAGAGAGCTCCTGTCTGACGGCTATAATTTCCGAGTGCAGACTTGAAGAGAGGGAGTCGATTTTGCCACCAATATCCGCTCTCAACGAATCCATCATAGCCTGTAGCACCGAAACATTTACGGTGTTGCCGGGTGAACTATCAGCCATTTCCTCGGGCTTGGCGGAATCGGAAGACACCGCTGCTTTGCTGCCTGGTTTAGAAGCCTCGGTCTTATTGCGGGTAGAAGACATTTTAGTTGCCAAAAAAGTCACAAATATGTAGCTACATGTTCCTAAAACAGTCCAAAGAAAGTAGCATGCACAAGTTTAGCAACTGTGCAAAATAAAATCAAAATTATGCCATATTTCCTCGGAGCAATGGGGAAACGCGTCTACATCTTCCGTCTACAACAGCGCCCCCCCAACTTCTTTCTTATTCTTCTATTAGGATCTCCTCATCCCTTTTCCAAACATCACCAAATATCCATACTTATCAGAGGAATCAGAAGACGAGAGCCGCGTTTGCCCAATCAGCGCCTCCCCATCACTTCTCATATACTGCATTACTGTCTTTTCACGCTCCGCCACGGTTACGCTGCTCCCTCCATCTGCGCTACGCTTGAATCCATGTTTCTCCTCGCCTTCTTCGGCTTTCTTCGCTGCTCGGAATTCACAACTTCCACTACCTCCCATAATCCTGCTTTTCACCCCTGTCTTTCTGATTTATCTATTTTAGACGAAAGAACACTGACTTTCAGAATCAAACGCAGTAAAACTGACCAGCTCGGCATTTCTGCCCCTATTTATCTTTTCAAACTCACTTCTCCTCTCAGCCCCTATGAGCCCATCACTGCGTACCTCAGCCACCGTCACACTCACCAAGCTTCTCCGGACGACCCTCTTTTCGTCACTGAATCCGGATCACATGCCACTCGCCATTGGTTTCATTTTCATCTCAAGCAGATTCTCTCACTCAGCGGTTTTAACCCTTCCTTCTTTTCAGCCCACTCTTTCAAAATCAGCGCCGCATCCACAGCATCTCACCGCGGTTTACCTGATCATACAGTAAAAATCCTCGGTCGCTGGACCTCCCAAGCTTACCACGGATACATCAGAACCCACGCAAGCGACCTTTTAGCTGCTCACGAGCGCCTGGCTTCCCTCACTGTTTAATTTTGGGGCTTCAGCTTCTCGCGTCCTAGCGTAACTGCCCCGAACTCTAGCCCAAAATATCCACTGAGTTCGCCCCCCCCCCCCCCTTTTCTCTATCATATTCCATCAGGGCGTGGGTTAATACTAGCAAACACTAACTTAACTACACCAACTGGGTTTATATTTAGAGAGATGAGTGTGCTAGAAGTGCAGGTCCAGTGTTTGTTAGCAGTGTTAGCCTAGCATTTCCTGCTTTAAACTAAATGATCTCAGATACTGAGAAGATCCTGGCAGATACACTGAATCTGGGATCACAGATTAATCTTGTCCTTTAGATTTTTTTTTTTTTACCAAACTGCTCCTGTAACCTCAGCAGCGTGTCTCTATAGGCCGGGTGTTTGGAAGATCAAAGCATTCCTCAGCGGTGATGAGAAGAATGCCACCGTCCGAGAATTTAAGGTCCAAAAGTTTGGTAAGAAGATATTTAGTCATTTATTATCAGTGCTAACATATGTGCTAAATTTAGTAACAGTTCCAGTTTTATATAAACAATAACATTAGTATTGTATAATCCTGATTGACATTTGCTTTATTCAGAATTAATTTAAGGACTTCATACTTATCAGAATTACAGTGAAGAAATCTGTTATAACTATTATTAGTCATTAGAGTGTAAATATAGTGACCACAGTTACATTAATGATGGGGTTCTGGCAGTATCACTCGTCTGTGGCTTTATAGATATGTAGATCAGATATTATTGCTAATAAATTTACTTTAGATCATAATAATGTGCAGAATCTTCATGTGCTATATGGGTTTTCATGTTCTATTTATAAAAATATTTATAAAAGATACCATACAGGTTGGATGGGCTCGGGAGGACATCATACACCGACTGGATCAGAAACTTAAGTCTTGCTGGCTCTGACTTCCAAAGTTCTGTCCAAGTGATCTTCCTTGCCGATGCATTGTCCCAGTTAGTCCAGCCTCCCTGTTGGCGCATGGTCACAGTCCTGCTTCGGCGTTCCTCCTCCACCCCTGCACGGATCTCTGCCTGGACCATCTGACGTCTTTATTTTCCCTGGGCTTTATCGTAGCGTGGTCTTGTATAGCTACCAAGCCCAGTCCGTCCGACCGCCACTGAGCCAACCAAGATACCATGCCTCAGCCTCGCTTCAGCCTGTGCAACTGCCTCCTGTGCTTTCCACTTCCTTCCAGTTCTGACAGTGATGCTTGCAGAGGAGACTCTGTTGTCCGCTGAGTCTCTGTAAAGCAGCACCTCCCTGGCTCTGGTGACTCTGAACTCCTCTGTCAGACCAGTGAAAGGAAGCTGCAACTTGTTGGTATGCCAACACTGGTACTGACTGATGTTACGCTCCCAGCCCTCCACGATGGTTATTGGGACTTCATATATCAGCAGTGGCCACAAGATTCTTGGCAGAATACCATGTTGATATATCCAGGCCTTGAACTTTCCTGGAAGTCCTGACTTCTCCACTGCTGAGAGCCAGCTCTTGAGATCTGCCTGTGTAGACTGGACTGCTGCCTTGTCTTTCAGGGTGCTGTCAAATATCTTCCCCAGGCTCTTCACAGGCTTCTCTGAAACTGATGGAATGAGGACACCATCCAAGTTGAAGCGGTACTTCTCCACCACTCTACCTTTCCTCAGGACCAGCGACCTAGATTTCCCAGGCTTGAACATCATTCTCGCCCAAGTGATGATCCTCTCTAACCCTCTCAAAAGCCAATGGCATCCTATCACTGTTGCTGTGACTGTCAAATCATCCATGAAGGCTCGAATCGGAGGTTGGCGAATGCCCGATCTGGAGAATGGTCCCCTACATTTCACTTCTGCTGCTTTGACCATCATGTTCATCGCTAGGGCAAACAGCACCACTGAAATAGTACAACCAGTGATGATGCCTTTTTCCAATCGATGCCATGCTGATGTTACCGACCCAGAGGTGAATCTCAGACTAAAATTGCTGTAATAGTCCCAAATGAGTTCATTGATCTTCTCTGGCACATGGTATGTCGTCAAAGCTGTTGACACAAGCTTGTCAAGCCATATGACTGCTATGTCCCCTCGGTTCTCCCTTGCCTCCCGTATCAGCTGCGTGACAACACCTGTGTGCTCTAAACAGCCTGGCATGCCTGGGACTCCTCCCTTTTGCACCGATGTATCAATGTAGGCATTCCTCAGGAGGTACTCAGTTAGCCGGTTAGCAAGAATCTTGAAAAAGATTTTGCCTTCCACGCTCAGCAGAGAGATGGTACGGAACTGTGAGATGTTGCCTGCGTTCTCCTCCTTCGGTATCCAGACACCTTCAGCGTATCGCCACTGATCCACAATTTTCCCCCTTCGCCATACCACCTTGATGAGTCTCCATAGCCTCTCAAGGAATCTCGGCCAGTGTTTATAGACTTTGTATGGCACTCCACTTGGCCCTGGGGCTGCACTGGTCCGAGCAGCTCTCACTGTATCCCTGACCTCTGCCAGGGTGGGCCCTTTGATGTTGAATTGGACGGAGGGGTCTGGTTGTATAATCAGGTCTCTGCAGGGGGGAAGCTCTTCCTCTCTCCTACTGTCACTGTATGTGTCGCAAAGGTGTTGATCCATCTCCTCTTTTGGGCAGACCAAGGTCCCGTTTTTCTTCTGCCCTAGCAGCCGTTTAGTGAATCCAAACGGATTTGCTAAAAAGGCAGTGTGCTTGCAGGCCCTCTCCCTTCCCTTTTTCCTGTGGCACTCAGCACGTCAGAAAGAAATGAGCTTCTGCCTTAAGATGCTGCGAAGCTCTACCAGTGCTGGCCTTTCCTCCTCGCTTGCTTTCCTGTACTGATGTTTAAGGGCCTTCAGTTCTTTCCTGAGCTGGCTAATCCTAGCTTCGAGTCGGCTTGGAAGGGTTCTTGGTCTTTGGTTGTTTGATGCCAAATCTCTCAGTGCCAATGCTGATGATCAGAGAAGACATCAGCTGGAGTCGCTGGCTGACTCCTCCCTTGGAAAGTGCTTCTAGGGTGGCATTGACATCTTCATCCAACTGCCGCCATTCAGTCTCCTTGTTTGCTGCAGGCCATAAGACCTGGCGATGTTCTGATGGCCTGCTAGGTACAGCCTGTGAAGCATGGAGGTTCTGGACACTGTGGGGTTGCTCCGGGTCCTGCTCCTCCTCCGTCTTACCAGGTTCAATGCTGGGCATTGGCTCTGTGCGTTGCTCACGCTGCTTCCTCTTTGTGCAGCCCATCCTGGTCTGGTGGATCCTCAGACCTCTCAGGTTCTTACAGACCTTGCCACAAGGACAGGTCACTCTCATTGTCGATAGTCCGTTGCTCATGTCTTGTATCCTAAAATCCGTCTGTTTGGGATGCTCATCCTCCCCCCCTCTCGGGCACCAATGGGGGTATCTTTCTTTGAGACTTTCAATAGCTTTGTATAGGTGCCCCCTCACGGGAGCTGCAGCTGGGGTTGCCGACCCTCACTGCCCTGGTTGCCGTCTTTCTGAGCTGTCCACTGTCTCTCCAGTTGTCACCACACTATTCGTGGTTGTCATCCAGCCTTTCCTGAAAGTCACTGGCAATGCCAGTTGTGATAGTTCAGTAATACACCTTCCCGGTGAGGCTTGGACACATCATCAGTGATGAACCCTGGGTCATAGGGTGTTTCGGGTCTTAAATCATCAGACACCCTCACCTGGGCGACCCAACCGAGGGTGATCAATCCCCTGTTTGTGTCCAAGCAGCGCGCTACTCCATCCATCTCCCCTCTTGATCCACAGCCACCTTGAGGCTTTTTCAGCCACTTCACTGATGTTTCTGGTTGCTCTTTTCTCTAGCAACCCTCTGATACCAAGGAGCTTGAATTCCCGGTGCACAGACTGTCCTAGGAATCCCCTACAGCCCACCTCAATTGGCTCACAGCGGGTCCTCCAGCCATTCTCTCTGCAGGACTCTACCAGCTCCAGATACTTGGCCTTCTTCCGTTCGTGGGCCTCCTCCATCCGATCTTCCCAGGGAACTGTGAGCTCCAGCAGCACTACTTGCTTGGTAGACTAAAATGTTAAGACCAGGTCAGGCCTGAGTGATGTTCTTGCAATGTGCTCTGGGAACTTCAGCTGTCTCCCAAGGTCTGCTTTCAACTGCCAGTCATGAGCTGTTGCCAGTAGCCAAGAAGAGACCTTGTGAACCACCTGAGGTTTCTCCCCTGCCCTGATGAAGGTGATGCTGCACTTTTGTGGGAGCTAATGCTTACTCTCCTTAATTTTCCGGAGCAGATGGCATCTGCTACTGCTTTCAGCACCTGGTCATGGCGCCAGGTGTATCTCCCCTCTCCCAGGGCTTTAGGGCAGCAGCTTAAAATATGTTCTAGGGAACCTCGACCCGGGCACAGCGGACATGCTTGTGTTTCTGCTAGCCCCCAGCAATACAGGTTGGATGGGCTCGAGAGGACATCATACACCGACTGGATCAGAAACTTAAGTCTTGCTGGCTCTGACTTCCAAAGTTCTGTCCAAGTGATCTTCCTTGCCGATGCATTGTCCCAGTTAGTCCAGGCTCCCTGTTGGCGCATGGTCACAGTCCTGCTTCGGCGTTCCTCCTCCACCCCTGCACGGATCTCTGCCTGGACCATCTGACGTCTTTATTTTCCCTGGGCTTTATCGTAGAGTGGTCTTGTATAGCTACCAAGCCCAGTCCGTCCGACCGCCACTGAGCCAACCAAGATACCATGCCTCAGCCTCACTTCAGCCTGTGCAACTGCCTCCTGTGCTTTCCGCTTCCTTCCAGTTCTGACAGTGATGCCTGCAGAGGAGACTCTGTTGTCCGCTGAGTCTCTGTAAAGCAGCACCTCCCTGGCTCTGGTGACTCTGAACTCCTCTGTCAGACCAGTGAAAGGAAGCTGCAACTTGTCGGTATGCCCATAAAGGGCAATGCTGCTTAGGCTCTCCGGCAAGCTCAGCCACCTTTGCAGGTCCTGACTGATGTTACGCTCCCAGCCTGCCACGATGGTTTTTGGGACTTCATATATCAGCAGTGGCCACAAGATTCTTGGCAGAATACCATGTTAATATATCCAGGCCTTGAACTTTCCTGGAAGTCCTGACTTCTCCACTGCTGAGAGCCAGCTCTTGAGCTCTGCCTGTGTAGACTGCTGCCGTGTCTTTCAGGGTGCTGTCAAATATCTTCCCCAGGCTCTCATTCTCATTTTAAACTTTATTATTTATAATGTTAACAACATTCATTTTATTATGATGATAAAGATGTGTAATGAGAATTTTATTAACTGAGGAAATACAATACACACAAAATGCAAATCAAGTCCACTGTTACATTGGTTTCACAATACTTATATACCATCTAAGTATACCTTCTAATTTAATTAGCTGTATTGCTCTCCACTGTGAGATACTGCAGACATAAACAAAATTATGTTTAGCATTTTAACGTCCTTATCAAGGAAAAGCAGTGGTGTATTGCTTTTTTGTTTGTTTAGGGCAATATTAACAGTGATTAGTGTTGCTCTTTAAAGAAATACGCACCTCTATCAAAGGTTTGAGACAACACATGTTAAAGGTTAGCAGCTAATGCTGCCCAACAGCGCTGCACTGAGGAACCCTGAGTGTTACAGTAAGCCAAGGTGATATTAGCTGGTGGTTTGTCACACATAGTTTGTTTTATCAAAGAAGACTACAGTCCAATATACTCTTTAGGGTGATGCAGGTAATATTAGGATAATATAGGGACTTTAGGGTGATGGAGGTAATATTAGCATAATATAGGGACTTTAGGGTGATGGAGGTAATATTCGGATAATATAGGGACTTTAGGATGATAGAAGTAATGTTAAGTTAATACAGGGACTTAAGGGTAATGGAGATAGCATTAGGATAATATGGAGACTTCAGTGTGATGGAGGTAATATTAGGATAATATAGGGACTTTAGGGTGATGGAGATAGCTTTAGGATAATATGGAGACTTTAGTGTGATGGAGGTAATATTAGGATAATATAGGGACTTTAGGGTGATGGAGATAGCATTAGGATAATATGGAGACTTTAGTGTGATGGAGGTAATATTAGGATAATATAGGGACTTTAGGGTGATAGAAGTAATGTTAAGTTAATACAGGGACTTAAGGGTAATGGAGATAATGTTAAAATAATACAAATACTTTAGTGTGATTAAGCTAACGTTAGGTTAATACAGGGACTTTAGGGTGATGAAGGTAATGTTAAGATAATACAGGGACTTCAGGGTTATGGAGGTAACATTAGTATAATACAGGGACTTTAAGCTGATGGAGGCAATGTTAAGGGAATATAGGGACTTTAGGCTGATAGAGGTAACATTAAGATAATATAAGGATTTTATGGTGATGGAGGTAATGTTAATATAATAAAAGGATTTTGGGGTGATGGGGGTTACATTAGGATAATACAGGGACTTCAGGGTGAGGAAGGCAATTATAAGATAATACAGGGACTTCAGATTGATTAAGGTAATTTTAGGATAATACAGAGAGTTTAGTGTGATTGAGGTAATGTTAGATTAAAACAGGGACTTTAGAGAATTTAGTTAATGCTAAGATAATACAAGGACTTTAGGTTGATGATGGTAATGTTCATATAATACAGGGACTTGAGGGTGATGGAGTTAATGTTAGAATAGTACAGGCATTTTAGGGTGATGGAGGTAATGCTAAGATAACACAGCGCCTTGAGGGTGATGGAGGTCATTTTAAGATAATACAGGGACTTCAGGGTGATTGAAGTTATTTTAAGATAACATAGCGACTTTAGGGTTATGGAGGTAATTTTAAGATAATACAAGGACTTTAGGGTGATGGAGGTAATGTTAGAATAATATAGGGACTTTAGGGTGATGGAGGTAATGTTAGAATAATATAGGGACTTTAGGGTGATGGAGGTAGCGTTAGGATAATACAGGTACTTTGAAATCATGGAGGTAATGTTAAGATAATACATGGGCTTTAGTTTGATGGAGGTAATGTTAAGATAATACAGGCACTTTATTGTGATGGAGGTATTTCAATAAAAATGTTAAATTGTTTTTTTCATATAATGCTGTTATTTCCAGACCTTTCTTCACGGTAATCTTGTTTGGTGTCATGCCTAGGAGCCTTTACGATTATTATCAAAACATTTAAATGAATCAAAGCCATTCTTTAAGGAAGAGTGGAACAAAATTTCTCCACAGAGATGTGAAAGATTTAATACCAGTTAACAGCTTGATTGCAGTTGTTGCTGCCAAGGGTAACACAACAAAGTTTTTAGATTTAGGGGCAAAACTTTTTCACACAGGGGTAAATTGGTTTGAATAGATTTTTCCCTTAATAAATGAAATTATAATTTAAAAAGAGAACTCTATACTTTATACGTTATGTTCTTCCTTTAACACTGGGCATTACTTACTGTTTATAAACAAAAAGATTTAAATATATTTACAGCTTTTCTACTAAAACTCATCCCATTTTGTCAGTCCTTCCCAGTTTCAGTGTGTCCATCAAGCCTGGTTCTGATTATCTCCTGCTGCAAAAGAACCTAAAGAGTACTCCTGAGGAAAGCTTCATATTGTCTATCGATGCTTCGTAAGTTTTTGAATTTTCTTAGAATTTAAGAGTTTGTCTGTTAGACCTGAAGGAATTGGATGTATTAGGATGAGCTGTGATCTCTGTTCAGATATTCCTATGGAAAGAAGATCAGCGGAGGATTCCACTGTAGGTTTGGTGTTAGACCAGACGGGTCCAACGACATCAACTTCATTAAGGGCCTGGAGAAAACTGGACCAGTATGTCAAAATTGCACAGAACCATGGCCTGTAGTTTTGGGTCAAGGTTAGGTTTAGCATAAGGTTTATGTTTAGGTTTTTTGTTGAGGAACAGTTAAATTAAATTTGGTTTTAGGTTTTCAGTGAGGTTGTGGGGTGATTTACAATAGGTTAAGATTAAAGTTTAAGATTTAGGTTCAGACTGAAAATATGGTTAAATTAGTATTAGGTTCAGGATTACATTTTGGGTTTTAGTTCAGGTGTTGGTTTTATTCAGTATTAGGTTAAGAATTAAGTGTAGGATTAGGCTTAGGACTGTTTTTTGGTTGAGGTAATGGTTGTTTAATATTAAAGTGAAGATTGGGTTTTGGTTTAGGATTCAGTTTATCATAAGGTTTAGGATTAGGTTAATGTTAGGGTTAGGTTTAGCACTGGTTTTAGGATTAGATTATGGTCTAGGTTTAGGTGTTAAATTCAGGTATAGATTTGGAATTAGGTTTAGGCTTAAAATTATTTTTACAATTTGGTTAAGGATTAGAAATGAGGTTGAGAATTAGAGTTAGGTTTAAGTGTAAGATTAACTATTATACATTAATTAAATGTAGCTTCTACAGACTCTCGTTTTTCTTTAAAATATTATTTGTATTTATTTTTTCTTTCTTCAGGTTAGAGACGGAGAAGCCGAGGTGAGTCTGAAGCTGTCGGATGTGTGGCTGAAAGTCCAGAGCGAGATTGGAGAGGATTTACCTGTAGAAGGATCTCATTTCTACATCGCTGTTACAGTTACAGACAGAATAAGTAAATACAGGCGGCGGGGCTTTTCTATACTCAAACTGTTTCTGCAAATTTGGTTCACATGAAACTCTTCTGATGTGTTTAATGGAATGATGTGTTTTTTTTTACACACACACACATACACACACACACACCTCTTGATCTAGAGTCACATTACCAGAGTTTGTTGCAAAAAGGACACACAATGGGCATGTGATCACTGCTCCCCTCAACAGACACAGACATTTTTTGCCACTCTAGAGGGCACGTTACCAGCACTGTGTTGGATTCTTTGTTTCAAATAATTCTGTCTGCTTGCAGGTGGTGAGATACAGGAGACAGAGATGTTCCTCCCTATCGAATCCCAGCGTTATCTAGTGGACCTGTCCCGAACACGATCCCACTACATCCCTCAAATGCCTCTAGACGTTGTGGTAAGAGAGTGTGTGTGTGTGTGTGTGTGAGTGTGAGTGTGTTTTAAGTTCAGGTAAATTATTTGAAATGATGGTCTGTTATAATTGACCTTACTCTTCAGAAATTTCATTAAACATATGTCGTGCTGAGTATACAGTGGCGTGAAAAGTATTTGCCCCCTACAAATCTCATTTTTGTCATGCTTACATTTTTCAGATCAACATCAAACAAACAAATGTAGCAAACAAATTTTAATATCACAAAAATATACCTTAAGTAAATATAAAAAGCCCCTTTTAAATGATGATTTCATTTATTAAGGGATACATTAACTGTGATTAATCACACTTTTTGGAAAATCCAAATTCACTGTCCACAACCAGGCCTGGGTACTATTAGACATGCAGAATCAAGAAATAACTTAAATAGAACCTGTCTGACAACATTAAACAGATAAAAGATATTAAAAAAACACATTATATAACTGTCAACGTTAAAGCGTTAATGTGCGCTGTTAATTTGGAATCAGTAATGCGTTACTATTTCTTTAACGCAAGTTAATTAAGGCGCCAAGTTTGACCCCTACTTCCGCCGTAATCTGCCCCGCCCCCACCCAACACACTGATCTGTTCTGGCTGAATGATTGAACGGCGCGCTCTTATGGAGTCCAGCAGTAACACTCCAGTTTAGACTTTCAGCTCTGACCTGGTTAGAGAGCTTTGTTTGCCTCTCTCTCTCTCTCTCTCTCGCTCTCTGCCTCTCTCTTACTCACACACACACACACACACACACACACACACACACACGCTTGTTGATTTTATCTCTCCTCAAACATCCAAGTATTTACTATTATTTTAACTGACACCACTAACATACATATAATTGCATTTTACATTTCTTATATTCGTTCTTTTGTTCAAATATCCTCTGAAGAAAAACAAATGCAAACAAATGCAAATGACACCACTAACTATAACACATTATGAAGAAATTCAAAAACAGATGGGAAAATGAAGTCATCAGTCTGGAAAAGTTCAAATGTAATTTGTAAGGCTTTGGGACTCCAATGGACCACAGTGAGAGCTATTATTCACAAATGGAGAAAACATGGAACAGGGGTGAACCTTCCCAGGAGTGACCAGCCGACCAAAATTACTCCAACAGGGCATGAAGTACTCATCCAGGAGGTCACAAAAGAACCCAGAACAATATTTATAAAACTGCAGGTCTCACTTGACTTGACTCAGTTAAGGTCAGTAGTAATTATTTAATAAGATGGAGACTGGTTGAAAATGGTCTCCATTGGAGAGTTCCAAGGCAAAAAACACTGCTGACCAAAAAGAACACAACAGCACATCTCACTTTGCCAAAAAAAAACACGTCGGACTGACGTAACAAAAATGAAAATTGGCGTAAAACTAACACATAATTTCATTAAAAAGAACATCATACTGAATGTAAAACATGGTGGTGGTAGTGTGATGATAGTGTGAAGGTGCTGTAATAGATGAAACCAGGAATTCTGCTGTTTACCAGACAATAGTGAAAGAGAATGTCCGGCCATCTGTTCGTGACCTCAAGCTCAGGCGTACTTGGGTTCTGGAGGTTTTGAAGTGGCCTAGTCAAAGTCTGATTGAGATGCTGTGGCATGATCTTAAACATGACGTTTATGCTCGAAAAACTAAATGGCATAATTTGTAAATGTAAATGTAAAATTCCTCCACTGAGATGTGAAAGACTCCTTGCCAGATGTTGTTAAAGCTTGACTGCAGTTGTTGCCGCCAAAGGTGGCACAACCAAGTTATTGTTTTTAGGGGCAAACACTTTTTAATACAGGGCTCGATTAGTTTGGATATTTTTTCCGTTAATAAATAAATGTATCATTTAAAAAGTGCTCCTGTTTTCATTCCCTCTTTCCAAGGTTTAATACACATTTTATTTACAATATTTCCTTCTCGTGTGGAAATTCTAGAACTTTAGGAAGTTTAGCATTCGGAGAAGAGAGACTTATCACCGGTAAGCTCTCCAATTAAGAACAAATCCAAAAAGTTTGGCTTGATGGAGATGTCTAAAATGGCGACCGTGCACAATCGCAGTTTGAGGCGATGTGCACGGTCCTCAAATGGAGCTTAGTAGGGCTACGAAGTAGCAAAACAATGTGAGCAGAGGACGATTCTCAATTCCCATAGTGTGCAAATGGAGGCTACCGAGGCTAAGCTAGCCGAGTTGGAGGACTACTCCCGCCGCTGTAACATCCAACTGATTGCCGCCCCCCCCCCCCCCAAAGTGCTCTGAAGGTGATGACCCAGTCAGCTTTGTCCAGAAGGTGATTAAAAGCTTGTTCCCCTGACTGGCACACAGAGAATAGGAGATCAAAAGAGCCCATCGCATCTACAGAAAATCAAAGGATGGCGGATATACCTCTCTTGTGTTTACTTTCTCTGCTACCCTGACAGGCAGTCCTTGCGCAAGGTTAGCAGGCTACATGACCCGGTCGTTTGCTCTGGCTCCAGGCTACGGTTCTTGTTCTTGTGGATTACAGTGTCGCTACCGCCAAGGAAGAGGGTCGCAGCCGGCGTAGAAAATTTCTGCATATACCCGGCCATCCTCAAAGTTAACACGGCAGGTTCTGTCCACACTTTTTCTACCTCTCAGGAACCCGTTACTCTCCTCGATCTCTCGCCGTAACGAGTCGGAATTTAAAATGCAGCAGTGACGGACATATCTAACATTTCGTCCGTGGCGCAGTGTCCGGTGGCACGGTGAGATTATCCAGCGCCTTCAGTCACTTCTTGTTGGGTTCGAATCCCGGAACGTCATTGTGTTAATATTTTTAGTACTTCTATTATGTTTTTTCCTTCCCTGTGGAGAGCTATTCTCCGTGATTTCAACATAAAACTCTTCTTCTGACCCTAATCCCATATTAAACAATTACCATTAACATTCTCCTGCATTCTCTTAACCTCCTGTTCTGAGCTGCTTATCAGGCTCTGCTATAGAGTAGTGGTTAAAGCTCTGCTCTCTCAACCAGGCAGTCACGGCTGGAGCCCAGCTCAGTGCAGTGCACTCCATCGGCTTTTGAGTTCGGCTCTCCTGAACATGTGCCAGGGTTCCCTCTCTATTGCTGACTGGTTTTGACCTAGTGCTGCTCTATGTTTGTTGCATTTGTGCCGTTTTACAGCTGATGTGTACCTCTTTTTGTTAATTTGTTAATTTAGTGAATGGGAATTCCCATGCAGGAGGGAATGTTACAGCGCCTTGTCTGCACACTGTTCGTTGCACCACGGATCTGTTGGGGGTGGGCTCCGAAGTGGAGAGAGTGAGCCAGGCATTCCCTCTCCCTTCAGAGAAATTTAGTGTATTTTTTTTTGTTCGGATATCTAAATACACCCATTTTTACCTGCTACTCTGTTAGACATACTGTAGCTTATTCTCCAGAATATATTATACCTTTATATCAAGTCAAGTGAAGAGGCATTTATTGTCATTAAATCTGAGTACAGGTAAAAAGTGTATTGAAATTATGTTCCTCTGGAACCATGGTACAAGTGCAAAAGTGTAACGATAATGCAACAAATGCAATAAAACTATAACAGTACAATGAATACGATCAATACAGATGAGACCATTTAACAGACAGGACAGTTCTGTACCGATATGGTACAATGAAATGTTCTAGTGAGGATAAGATGCAGAGATATGTAAGATACTGTAACATATAGAACATTCATGACCACAGCAGTTACTGATATAGAGTCTATGGTTATTTTGGAAGAAGCAGCAAATATTGCTGATAGAGATATATTTCAGTCTCTGTGTGCTGAGAGAGTAAGTGTGTGTGTGTGTGTGTGAAGCACTTTGTGTCTTTGTGTGTGTGGTGGCGGGGGGGTTCAGCTCTGTCTCCGTGTGTTGAGGAGTCTGACTGGCTGGTGGATGCTCCTGTATTTTCTGCCGGACGGCGTCAGAGCGAAGAGTCCGTGTGAGGGGTGGGTGGGGTCGTCAACAATGCAGGTGGCTTTGCAGATGCAGCGTGTGGTGTAGATCTAAGTGATAGAGAGGAGAGAAACTGCCATGATCTGAGATGTTACAGTTCTCAAACCATAATGCAGATGCTCAAGATGCTGTCTGCAGTCCCTCTGTAGAACATGGTGAGGATGGGAGGTGGACAATGTGCTTTCCGCAGCAAGTAGAGGCTCTGCTGTGCTTTCTTTGTTATGGTGCTGGTGATGAGGGACCAGGTGAGATTCTCTGCAATGTGAACACAGAGGAACTTGTTTTTTTATTTTATTTATTTATTTATTTTTTTACAATTTCCACTGCAGAGCCATTGATGTTCAGCTACAATCATCAGCGAACTTGATGATGTGTACTCAGTATGGTGGTGCTGGAGGTGTTGTTTCTGATTTTTCCATGTATGAATGTGTTGAATGCTGAACTGAGGTCGATGAACAGCAGTTCAGCAGTTTTCCAGGTGGGTGAGAGACAGGTGGAGTGCAGTTGAGATGTCATTGCCTGGTTATTGGTTTGGATGGTATGCAAACTGCAGTGGGTCTAGTGAGGTGGGGAGCTGGTTTTTAATGTGACTCATGACCAGCCCCTCAAAGCACTTCATGATAATGGGCGTAAGTGAAATGGGACGGTAGTCATTCAGGCAGTACCCTTGAGACTTTTTTGGCACAGGGACGATGGGTCATCTTGAAGCACATTGGCACGACCTCAGAAATGTTAAAAATGTGCAGAGAGTTAGCAGTGTCCTGGAAATGGGCTCTCTGATGCCCTTGGAGAGATTGGCTCTAGCCTGAGGCCTGCCTTGTCCCCTGACTTATAGGCCCTGTCCCGGGTTCTCAGCACTACTGTTCAATACTATCCAAAGCTCATTCAGCCAAAATCCTCCCTTTGTCTCTCTCAGATCATTATATTAATTACATGAATTATTTACTGTATCAGAGGGGGCTCTCCATCATGGACCTAGTTTAAATACTATATCAAAGGGAGCTCTCTGTCATAGATCCAGTATTAATTATTTACTGCCTCAGAGGAAGCTCTCTGTCATAGATCTAGTATGAATTATTTACTGTATAAGAGGGAACTCTCCATCATTTTTCTAGTATGAATTATTCACTGTGTCAGAGCCAGACAACTGTTTGGAATGTTATGAAGAAGAAAGTTATCACTGGTGTATTAAACAACAGGTGGTTAACAGGTAGACAAAAAAAAAACAGTGGTGTGCAGTAAGGCCCTTCTAACCCTTCAGAGGGGTGACAATAAATGCATGTAAATAATTACATAATTTTTAAGCAGGAAATATATTTAATAGCTATTGTAAGTGTAAGAATGTATTTTATAAATTAACTAAAATAAAAAAACAGCAACTAATTCAAAGCATTAGTCTGTGTTTTTTAGTTGCTACAGGACTCTTATCTGACTGACAGCGGTTTTAACTAATGAAAGCTTTTTAAAATGGCTTCTACCCCCACGTGACTGCGTGGACCCTTCTCCTGATTTTGAGAAGGGTGTAGTTATAAATCAATTAGCAAAGTCGAAGCAAGTCTAACCAATCAGATTCATAATTTTCACTACAGGGGCGGGGCCATGGCTGTGTAACCCCTTCAGTGCTGTGGTGAAGGGGTTACGCGTTGCTTAGTCATAAACGGAGCTCATGCTGGATTAATTCAATAGTTAGAGAACTATCATGGAATTGCAGCTGTAAATGAGACAGATATTGTGTCATATTATATTAAAAGGCCTTTTAAAGGCTGTCCTTCAATGTGCAACTAAATCACAATAATAGGCCACCTGACTGGTGAGTTATTGTGTGTACCTAATGTTTTGGCTGCCCTGGTGTACTGTAGACATACAAATGAGTGATCTTTGTTGAACGGTTGTACTTGTAGGCAAATTCAGCATTTATTGTTTTGTCTATTGTATTCTTTTGTATTTTGTAGCTCTATTTGTGGACTGTTGATTTGTATTAAGTTTATATAATACAAAATATAAGTCAAGAGAGAGAATATGTAGTTATTGTAATATTTATCTATGTGTCGGTCGGCCGGCGGCGGGGTGGGGGGGTATGGGGTGTGATTGCAGAAGGGGTACCCACTATATTCACTGCACGCCACTGAAAAAAACACAGCAGAAGCATTATGGGTGCTGTAAAGAAAGACCCTAAAACAACTGTTAGTGACATCAGCAACAACCTCCAGGGGTGGCAGCAGTGAAGGTATCACAATCTACTGTTCACAGAAGACTTCATGAACAAAAGTACAGAGGCTTCAGCAGAAGATGAAAAACACTATTAACAAGGTGAATATGAAAACCAGGCTGGAATTTACCAAGAAGTACAGACACAAACCTGTGGACTGAAGCATCACAAAAGCATCACAGAAGAAGAATGCAGACAGTTAGTGATGTCAGTGGGTTTTAGCTATGGGGCAGTTATTGAAAGCAAAGGATTTGCAACTAAATATTAAGTCTTATTCACATTCATTTATTTTACGTTTATCTGTTCCAATACTTTTGTTCAATAACTTTGCTTATAATGTGCAGCTCCCCATCCCAGCAAAGCAGGTCTGACCCTGCTTTACAAGACCGACTGGCACACCACATTGCGAAATGTAGCTGGCATAAGATGGTTGTCTGTCTTTATTAGACATTAGACATATATGCTGGAAACACCCCAGAAGACCTGTCTGATGTTCTGAAGATGTTCTAACCCAGTCACCTTGCCATCTTGATTAGGCCTTGTGAAAAAGACTCAGATATTACTTTTATTGTTATGCCAAATCAGTGTATAATCTACATCTCTCTTTTTTTTTTTCGAATTCATGAGCTTAAATACAAACTGTCACGAATGAGGATGGAGGAATGGACGTAAGTGCACAATATTATTTATTTAAACAAACTAGATTAAAAAAAACAGAAAACAAAACACGGGTAACGCAATAACTCAAAAAAAACCAAGATAAGGATATAAATCTAACTAAGACAAAGACTAGAAAAACTGAGGAAACATGAAACTCTAAATATAACTCTAAACATAAAATAACCTGAGAACACAAAGATTACAACCTGAACAAACTTGGAACACTTACATACAGAGGACAAGGATACAAAAGACTCAACACTGAACGCTCAAACAGAGGGGCTTAAATACATGAGGAGAGTGAGGAACACCTGGGCTTGGCTAACGAGGGGGCAGGGTTACAAACAAGACACAGGTGAGAACACTAATAGTTAGGGCGGGACTAGGGCGGGGCTAGGGCGGAAACAGGTACAAAAACACAACACAAGCACATGGCAGGGAACACATGACAGGTAAACAGAGGGGCAGGAGCACAAGAGACCAAATGAGGGAGACAGACTTGGGCTAAACTGTGACATTACCCCCCCTCAACGGCGCCACTACCAGAGGCGCCGAGAGAGAGGGAACAGAAAAACAAGACAAGGCTAGACAAGACCAGAGAAAGAACACAGGGGCAGGAACTGAGACAGGAGACTAGACAGGAGAAACATACTGGGACTGGAATGGAGACTGGGGAGGTGGAAAAAACAGAGACTGGACAGGGGACGAGAACTGAGACTGGACAGAGGGCTGTACATTGGGCAGGGATGCAGAAAGGGCAGGGGACATGAACAAAGACTGGACAGGGGACGGAGACTGGACGAAAGACTGGACAGGGGACGGAGACTGGACGAAAGACTGGACAGGGGACGGAGACTGGACGAAAGACTGGACAGGGGACGGAGACCGGACGAAAGACTGGACAGGGGACGGAGACCGGACGAAAGACTGGACAGGGGACGGAGACCGGACAGGGGACGGAGATTGGGACCTAGACTGGGCAAGGGGCTTAGACTGGACAGAGGACTTGGGCTGGACAAACTGGGTCTGGACAAGACAGGGCGATGGAACCGGGACAAATACACTTACTGGGACTGACACAAATACGGTGACCGGGATGGGAACAGAAAAACCACCGGGGACAGGAATGGGAACAAACACAGACACTGGGACCAGGACAGGGAGAGACATGGGAACAAACAAAACTTGGGGATGCCCAGGACTGGCTAAAGTCTGTGGGGTAGTTAGAGGGGCCAGCCTGGGCACAGTTCTTGGGCAGAGGTCCGGGGGCCTTGGGGCGGGCCTAGGAGCCCGTGACCTGGGAGCAGGCCTGGGGATAGGCCTGGGGGCATACAAAGTTCTGGGAGTGGGCACAGGGTCAGAGGCGGCCGGAGCCGCGGGCACAGGGTCAGAGGCGGCCGGAGCCGCGGGCACAGGGTCAGAGGCGGCCGGAGCCGCGGGCACAGGGTCAGAGGCGGCCGGAGCCGCGGGCACAGGGTCAGAGGCGGCCGGAGCCGCGGGCACAGGGTCAGAGGCGGCCGGAGCCGCGGGCACAGGGTCAGAGGCGGCCGGAGCCGCGGGCACAGGGTCTGGAGCAGTGGGTACCACGTGGGCGGCAGGCACTGCTGGCGCTGGAGCTGAGGCTGGAGCAGCGGGAGCTGCTGGCGCTGGAGCTGAGGCTGGAGCAGCGGGAGCTGCTGGCGCTGGAGCTGAGGCTGGAGCAGCGGGAGCTGCTGGCGCTGGAGCTGAGGCTGGAGCAGCGGGAGCTGCTGGCGCTGGAGCTGAGGCTGGAGCAGCGGGAGCTGCTGGCGCTGGAGCTGAGGCTGGAGCAGCGGGAGCTGCTGGCGCTGGAGCTGAAGCAGCGGGAGCTGCTGGCGCTGGAGCTGGAGCAGCAGGTGCTGGAGCTGGAGCTGGGGCAGCAGGTGCTGGAGCTGGAGCTGGGGCAGCAGGTGCTGGAGCTGGAGCTGGGGCAGCAGGTGCTGGAGCTGGAGCTGGGGCAGCAGGTGCTGGAGCTGGGGCAGCAGGTGCTGGAGCTGGAGCTGAGGCAGCAGGTGCTGGAGCTGGAGCTGAGGCAGCAGGTGCTGGAGCTGGAGCTGAGGCAGCAGGTGCTGGAGCTGGAGCTGAGGCAGCAGGTGCTGGAGCTGAGGCAGCAGGTGCTGGAGCTGAGGCAGCAGGTGCTGGAGCTGAGGCAGCAGGTGCTGGAGCTGAGGCAGCAGGTGCTGGAGCTGAGGCAGCAGGTGCTGGAGCTGAGGCAGCAGGTGCTGGAGCTGAGGCAGCAGGTGCTGGAGCTGGAGCTGAGGCAGCAGGTGCTGGAGCTGGAGCTGAGGCAGCAGGTGCTGGAGCTGGGGCAGCAGGTGCTGGAGCTGGGGCAGCAGGTGCTGGAGCTGGAGCTGGGGCAGCAGGTGCTGGAGCTGGAGCTGGGGCAGCAGGTGCTGGAGCTGGAGCTGAGGCAGCAGGTGCTGGAGCTGGAGCTGAGGCAGCAGGTGCTGGAGCTGGAGCTGAGGCAGCAGGTGCTGGAGCTGAGGCTGGAGCAGCGGAAGCTGCTGGTGCTTGAGCTGGAGCTGAGGCTGGAGCAGCGGAAGCTGCTGGTGCTTGAGCTGGAGCTGAGGCTGGAGCAGCGGAAGCTGCTGGTGCTTGAGCTGGAGCTGAGGCTGGAGCAGCGGAAGCTGCTGGTGCTTGAGCTGGAGCTGAGGCTGGAGCAGCGGAAGCTGCTGGTGCTTGAGCTGGAGCTGAGGCTGGAGCAGCGGAAGCTGCTGGTGCTTGAGCTGGAGCTGAGGCTGGAGCTGAGGCTGGAGCAGCGGAAGCTGCTGGTGCTTGAGCTGGAGCTGAGGCTGGAGCAGCGGAAGCTGCTGGTGCTTGAGCTGGAGCTGAGGCTGGAGCAGCGGAAGCTGCTGGTGCTTGAGCTGGAGCTGAGGCTGGAGCAGCAGAAGCTGCTGGTGCTTGAGCTGGAGCTGGCTGTAGAGCTCGGGCAGCGGCGGGTGCAGCTTGGGCAGGCTCGGAGGGTTCCAACCCGAGGAAAGGCGCTGGGAGCGGAATATCTCCTCGGATTTGCTCGGCGAGGAGCCGGAGAAATTCAAGGTCCGCCTTCCGAGTAGCATGCCACTGTGCTACGTCCATATTTAGGTTGAGTCTTATGTCACGAATGAGGATGGAGGAATGGACGTAAGTGCACAATATTATTTATTTAAACAAACTAGATTAAAAAAAACAGAAAACAAAACACGGGTAACGCAATAACTCAAAAAAAACCAAGATAAGGATATAAATCTAACTAAGACAAAGACTAGAAAAACTGAGGAAACATGAAACTCTAAATATAACTCTAAACATAAAATAACCTGAGAACACAAAGATTACAACCTGAACAAACTTGGAACACTTACATACAGAGGACAAGGATACAAAAGACTCAACACTGAACGCTCAAACAGAGGGGCTTAAATACATGAGGAGAGTGAGGAACACCTGGGCTTGGCTAACGAGGGGGCAGGGTTACAAACAAGACACAGGTGAGAACACTAATAGTTAGGGCGGGACTAGGGCGGGGCTAGGGCGGAAACAGGTACAAAAACACAACACAAGCACATGGCAGGGAACACATGACAGGTAAACAGAGGGGCAGGAGCACAAGAGACCAAATGAGGGAGACAGACTTGGGCTAAACTGTGACACAAACATTCAAAAAGACAAAGGTTTTTAGGTCAAGTCAATAGGCTTCTATTGTCATAACATCTGAGAACAGGTACACAGTTTAATGAAATTACGTTCCTTCAGAACCATGGTGCAACATGGAACAACAATACAATATAGACAACATAAAGTGCAAAAGTGCAACAAAAGTACAACATAGAACTATACCACTACAAACACAATAAATATAACAGGTTGGTTCAGTACCGATATGGTATAGTAAAATGGATTAGCATGGAGAACTCTGTTATGGTCTGATCAAAAGCTTTTGAGGTCCATCTCTTCTATCAGGTTGTGGTGCGCACTGCAAGTGGCCTGCCTGCTGCAAACGTCCAGCTGAAAATCGAAATGGCCAACACTGCAGAGAATTCTGTAAATCGAATCACAGACCAGGAGGGAACTGCAGTATCACCCTTCAATCTTAACCAATCACCATCATTTGCAACTGTGGAGGTCAGTGAAGTAGATTAATTATGGCTAAAGTATTAATTAATTATCACAATGAGATCATTGTACCCCTGAGTTCTTAATAATCTGTTCTGTGTGTATCTGTTAGGTAACAGTGGACGGAATAAAATCAACAAAAAAGATTCTCCCAGCCACGTCCCCCACCAACAGCTTCCTGTACATTAACATAAACAACAGAGTCATCCCACAGGAACACAGCCTGGGTGTGGTTTTTAGTGTTGTCAATGGCAAACCAGAGGATAATCACATTTACTACATGGTAAAGTCAACAACATAGCTGAAATCTCTACACTTTAAAAAAACAAACAAATAAGAGTAGCTCCCAGTCTGAGTGTCTATCTGTAATTAACTTTATATAACATTACAATTAAGAAAACGTTTAAAAGATCCATTCAGTTTATTTAACTGGATTAAGTTATTGGTTGGTTTAACTCAGAGCAGAACTTAAACTTAACAGAGAACAGAGTTAAACTTAATGAAGCACTAAATAAAATGTGCCAAAGTGCTGGTTTAACCTAAATAAGGATTAAATAAACTTTATTTTTTTGTTTAAAGAATGAAAGGCAGCATCTCCGGGCAGAAACACTGCTTTTGCCCTATAGATCTTTGGTAAAGTAATCTGGGAAACACTCTTCAGAACTGCATAACGTTGCATCCAATTAATATTAGAGTAAAAGCCTGTGATATTACTCTACCACCTCAGTTTGCAGGATTTCAGTGACACTTCTTGAACTCATCTTGACCAGAAATGCATGTGTAAAACCTTATTACCTCATTATCATTTATGGGTGCCTTAAAGATCAAAGACTCTTCTCAACATTTAGGGGGAGCCCTGGAACAAAAAATATCAATTCTCTATAACACTATTATTCTCTAAACTAGTGATGTAGCTATTATAATATGTGTGTGTGTGTGTGTGTTCTCCTCAGGTGGTCAGTAAAGGTGCTGTGGTGAACTCGGGTTCTCTGGAAGCTAAAAATGTTTTGACAAAAACAAACATTCTTTTCAGCCCAAACATGATCCCCTCCTTTCGCCTGATTGGATATTATTACCATTCTGATGGGGAGCTGGTAGCCGACTCTGTCTGGGTGGATGTGGAGGATGCGTGTGAG
Organism: Astyanax mexicanus; assembly: GCF_023375975.1. Classification (NCBI taxonomy): domain Eukaryota; kingdom Metazoa; phylum Chordata; class Actinopteri; order Characiformes; family Acestrorhamphidae; genus Astyanax; species Astyanax mexicanus. Next base: position 11,609,003 of record NC_064413.1, on the reverse strand, counting down.
GGAATGGTGGGTTCTGCATTCAGTTTTACCGCACTCTCTGTAAAACTGTGACAACACGAGTATTTAAACAATGACTAAAAGCTGGAATATACTTCTTTGTTGAGTCAGTACGCTGTACGCTGCTTTATATTCCTGCATTCCCATCTCCGTGATTTTGCATTGATCTGTAGTTTAAACCAAAAAGGCATGAACACATGTCTTGGCAGACCAATCACAGCTGCTGTTGTCCAGGTCACTGAGAGTAAAATTATTTGGGAGTCACATTCTGGCACAGAGGCAGGATTCAGCACAACACCTGGAAAAAGGCAACATTCTACAAACCAATTAATGTGACTTGTTTAGTGGACTCAGTCACTAAACTGGAGAGTGAAGTCCAAACTAACCATAATAAATGTACAGAACACAATATAGCAAACACATCAACCTTAGTTCAGGCTCTAATCTGGATGTCAGTCAAGTCCTTTTTGACAATTGGTTTAAATGTTTTTCTTTTTACTCTGTTTATGTGTGTTTTAGCTCAAGGTCACAGAAGATGATGTGAGCAATTCCTACATCCCAGGAACCTTCATTCCACTGAAACTCGATGTGGGAAAACAGAGAGCGAGAGTGGCTTTACTAACTGTGGATAAAGCCATATATGCTCTGAATGCCCAGAACAAACTCACACCAAAGCAGGTACACAGCTAACAGCTTGAGCCCCACTCCTGCTGGAAAATATAGATTAAGACTAGCTTCTCCTAGTTTCAGATTTCTGCTGATCATCCGGGTAAAAAAATATACCGTATCGTGGGTATGCACTGACGACACGCCTCTTACATGGACTACATGGAGTAGCAAAACATTGTAGAGCATGAATGTGTTTCTAAGGGGAAACTGGCACTGAAACAAGCGAAACAATATTAGCTCAAATTAAAGGCTTGACAGTGATCCATCCAAATGACCAAAAAACTAACAGTCTGGGAACATAGATATGTGGCCAGAAATCTTCATCTAATTGATTTAAACTCTATGGAAATACACTAAGCCAGTTGTTTTTAGTCCTGGTACCACAGTCTCTGGTTTGAGTGTTTTCCTGCTTTAAAACACCCACAACAACAAGTAGATTTGTATGTTGTATAGGTGCCAATGCTGTGTGTTTTCATGCTTCAGGTCTTCGCCTCGATGCAGTCGTATGACCTGGGCTGTTCGTACGGAGGAGGCGTCAACACTGCTGCGGTGTTTAACGATGCTGGGTTGGCCTTCATTTCTGATTCTAAAACAATCAAATCCCAGATGAGGAAAGGTCTCAATCAAGCACTGTCTATTGCATTGTATGTGTAGCTCAAAATTAAAGGTAAAATATCAGTAATTTCTAAAAAAAAAAAAATCCTTTTTTTTAAGGATTTGGCTGTGAGTCAGGATTCAGACGCCAGAGACGTGCTATAGACCTACAGAAGGAACTGCACGAAAAAGGTTTTTAAAAAGTCCATTACAGTACCTACTTTTAGAGTGCTAAATTTAGTCTAATGAAAGACTGTAGCTTGCTTCTTCAGTGTATAAAATACAATTACCTACATTTAGAGAGTTTTTAATATATATACATTAATGACAGACTGTAGCTCCACCTCCACAGTGTTTAATATCATAATACCTACATTAAGGGTTATTAATATTTTTACCCTAACGAGAGACTGTAGCTCAGCCTCCTCAGAGTTATTAATATATACTGTATTTACCATAATCAGAGACTGTAGTTCTGCCTCCTCAGTGTTTAAATCACAATATCTACATTTAGAGTGTTATTAAAATATATACACTCTAATGAGAGACTAACTCTGCCTGTGTTTAATACCACAATACCTACATTAAGAGTTTTTCTTAATATTTTTGTATATTTACCCAAATTAGAGACTGTAGATTCAAGATCAAAGAGTTTGTTGTCATGTGCACAGTATGAAACAAGTTTCCTCGTACAATGATTTTTTTTCTTTGCTTCTTACCAAGTATGCCGCATAAAGATAAAAGTAGAAAAAATACAATAAAGCAAGAAATAAACTAACTAAATATAAATATTAAATTAGTGTTCACTGATGTGGATGCCCAGGTATTTAAAACTGTTCACCCTCTCCACTTTAAACTCTCGGATGAACAGTGGCTGATGAGGTCTCCTCTGCTTTCTCATGTCCACTATCAGCTCCTTTGTCTTGTCTGTGTTGAGGGCGAGATTGCTGTCATAACAGCATGACACCAGTCTTGTCACCTCCCACCTGTAAGCCGCTTTGTCTCCACCACTGATACGTCCTATCACTGCAGTGTCATTTGGATGATGTTGTCCTTATGGGAAGCAACACATGATTCTGACTGAAGTCCTGTCTCCAATCCTGACAGACTGAGGCCTGCCAGTCAAGAAATCCAAAAGCCATTTGCTAAGGGTGGGGTGCAGGCCGAGATCAGGCAGTTTGTTTGTGAGGAATGACCGTGTTAAAGGCAGAACTGTAGTCCACAAAGAGCTTCCTGATGTAGGAGTCTTTGTTTTCCAGAAGGGGAGGGAGTAGTGGAGGTCAGCAGCTATGTGTCCGAGGTGGATCTGTTGGGACGGATCACTGAATGTCAGCCACTCTCTCGAAGCACTTCATAAAGATCGGAGTAAGTGCTACTGGCCTGTAATCATTCAGGCAGGTTGGGCAGCTTGAGTAGCAAGTGGGAACTCTGGCTGAGCGAAAGCTGGAGCTGAGAACATCAGCAAGTTCTTTGGCACATGCTCTGAGGGCCCATCACGGAATGTTGTCTAGTCTGACTGCTTTGCAAGGGTTTATCTTCCTCAGAGCTCTGCATACCTGGGCTGATGATACTGTCAGAGAGGGGGTGGGTAGGGCTGAGTGTGTGTATGCCTCTCTGTGGTAGTGCTGGAGGTTTCAAAGCAGGTGTAAAAGGTGTTGAGGTCATCTGGTAGGGTGTCTGCAGAGCTCAAGGTGTTGGCGGTGGTCCTGTAGTCTGTGGTGTACTGCAGGCCTTGCCACATCTGCCTGGAGTCAGCAGAGGAGTAGAAGCCATCCAGTTTCTCCCTGTACTGCTCTAATGGCTTTCCCCAGTCTGTACTTTGCAGCTGGTTGCACTGGTTAAAATACCCAGCAGTGACGAAGACGGCATTAGGGTGAGCCGTTTTCTGCATACTAATGACTTCATGGAGTTTGTCGAGCACTGCCATAGAGTTAGTAGATAATAGGGACGACATTTTAGCATCATGAACTCCACGTCTGGTGAACAGTGCTTATGAGCGGTCTGTATGTCTCCACACCAAGCAGTGTTTACAAACACACACACACCTCTCCCTTTAGCCTTACTGGAGGCTGCCGTCCGGTCTCCTCTGTGTACGGAGTGAGTCTCTAGCTGAATAGTAATTAATGGTAATTTATCTGAGAGCCAGGTCTTTCCGCTGTGATATAATCCTTGCTAGCATGCAGCCCTCCCCCCCTGCATCCCGCCTCCGAAGCGCTTTATTGGGTTCAGCGCACTCGCTTGGGGTCAGTGTCGCTGGGTCTTCCTGGTGGTGGCGGTGGTGGCTGTGGGAGCGAACAATGGCTTTAGCTGGCTTTAGCTCCAACGGAATAAAACCAGTAAATCCAAAACGACTGTGTTATGCGATGTTCAACATATACTATAATATACTATAATATATATATATATATATATATATATATATATATATATATATATATATATATATAGTATATCTGTCATATACTAGCAGTGCTTTGCATTTGTGTACTGCAAGGAATGCATAAAAAAAAGAAGATAAAAAAAGCAAACTAGAGCAGAGCGAACAAATATCCATCTTGGGGAGTGCCACGAATCTCCACCTCCTAAGCATTTAGTATACCTACATTTAGAGTGTTATTAATATACAGGTCTTTCTAAAAAAAAAATGCATATTGTAATAAAGTTCATTATTTTCTGTAATGTAATGATAAACATTAAATCTAAAATAATTAGCATATTTCATTCGACCAATAAAAGAAAAGTGTTTTTAATAAAAAAAAGTCAACCTTCAAATAATTATGTTCACTTATGCACTCAATACCTGGTCGGGCAATCAGGCAATCAGCCTGTGGCACTGCTGAGGAGTTATGGAGGCCCAGGATGCTTCAATAGCGGCCTTAAGCTCATCCAGAGTGTTGGGTCTTGCGTCTCTCAACTTTCTCTTCACAATATCCCACAGATTCTCTATGGGGTTCAGGTCAGGAGAGTTGGCAGGCCAAGTGAGCACAGTAATACCATGGTCAGTAAACCATTTACCAGTGGTTTTGGCACTGTGAGCAGGTGCCAGGTCGTGCTGAAAAATGAAATCTTCATCTCCATAAAGCTTTTCAGCAGCTGGAAGCATGAAATGCTCCAGAATCTCCTGATAGCTAGCTGCATTGACCCTGACCTTGATAAAACACAGTGGACCAACACCAGCAGCTGACATGGCACCCCAGACCATCACTGACTGTGGGTACTTGACACTGGACTTCAGGCATTATGGCATTTCCTTCTCCCCAGTCTTCCTCCAAACTCTGGCACCTTGATTTCCGAATGACATGCAAAATTTGCTTTTATCTGAAAAAAAGTACTTTGGACCACTGAGCAACAGTCCAGTTCTGCTTCTCTGTAGAATCGGCCCTTCTCCACAGTCTTCCTCAGGGTCCGGTCACCTCTTCTCGTTGAGCAGCGTTTTCTGCCACACTTTTTCCTTCCCACAGACTTCCCACTGAGGTGCCTTGATGCAGCACTCTGGGAACAGCCTATTCGTTCAGAAATTTCTTTCTGTGTCTTACCCTCTTGCTTGAGGGTGTCAATGATGGCCTCTTGGACAGCTGTCAGGTCGGCAGTCTTACCCATGATTGCGGTTTTGAGTAATGAACCAGGCTGGGAGTTTTTAAAAGCTTCAGGAATCTTTTGCAGGTGTTTAGAGTTAATTCGTTGATTCAGATGATTAGGTTAATAGCTCATTTAGAGAATCTTTTCATGATATGCTAATTTTTTGAGATTGAGAATTTTGGGTTTTCATGAGCTGTATGCCAAAATCATCAGCAAAACAATAAAAGACCTGAAATATTTCAGTTGGTGTGCAATAAATCTAAAATATATGAAAGTTTAATTTTTATCATTTCATTATGAAAAAGAATGAACTTCATCACAATATGCAAATATTTTGAGAAGGACCTGTATATTTACATTAATGAGAGCAGCTCCACCTTCTCAGTGTATAATATCACACTACCTACATTTAGAGATACTAATATAAACTGTATATTTACGCAATGAAAGACTCTAGCTCCGAATTTTTTCATTATCAACATATAGTTATATTATCAATAATGAGAGACTGTAGCTTCTTTTTCTCAGAGTATAATACCTACATTAGGAGTGTTATTAATATATATACACCCTAATGAGAGACTGTAGCTCAGCCTCCTCAGTATATAATATTACAATACCTACATATAGAGTGTTATATAATGTGTTAATAATATAAAAGACTATATATAGCTCTGCCTGCAAACACTGCAAATTCTTGTCTGTAAGATGAATCTCTCTGTAAATTTCTCCTCTGTTTTTCTTGATCTTCTGAAGAATCAAAGTTCTCTGACAGAGTGCTGCAGAAGTGTTGCCGGCATGGCCTGGTGGTGATCCCCATGCAGCTGAGCTGTGAGGAGCGGAAGAGTCGGATAGGCCAGGGGAAGAGCCGGGAGTGTGTGGAGGCTTTCCTGGAGTGCTGCCAGTTTGCAGTGAAGCTAAGGGATAAGAAGAGGCAGGAGGAGATGTGGAGTGGCCATGGCAGGAGTAAGTATTCCTGACCAGACCCTTAATCCAGTGGTGTATGCCTACAATTACAAATATTACACCTGCCAATACACTGTTTCACATAAAGGTGCTAAAAATGGTTCTCTGGACTACAGTAACTTTTTATGTGAATATGATATACAGGTCCAGAGAACACATTTAAAAATGTAAAAACTTTCCCACATAATCAAAATATTTAATCATTAAATAAATCAACAAGTTTACATGAACTTGGGTACTCAGATAATGGGATTAAATAGAGATTTCATGAGTAAGGCAATGACCAGATTTTTGCCTCACAGAATACTTTTGTTAAGAGTATACATTCTGATTACTGAGATGAAATCATGCTTTCTTTATTGAATTTCTTAATTAGATTTTTTCGGCTTACTCTGAATATACTGTTTACGTGAATTCCTGAATGATCAGATAAGTGCAGTAATGTCATTATAAATGGAGAGTGGGTATGTGGATCATCCAAGTATGCCCTGACATAAGTAAATATTTTTGATATTTTTTATAAAACAGCACTATAGAAATTAAACTGTTATTGAAATTGTTAACACTTCAATCAGCAATCATCACTATAAGAACACGGGTCCCTTTTACAATAACAGTGGAAGATGCTGTAGAGAGAGAGGAAGAGGGAAGAAGAGTGAGACAATGAGAGGGGGAGGAAGAATGAGAGGTAGGAAGAGTATAAGATGGAGGAAAAGAAAGAAAGGGAGGAAGAGTGAGGGGTATAGCTCCTAGAGGAGTTCATGACAAAAGAAGGCAAAAACTTTTGAATAAAATCAGAGCAACCTTCCGTGATTATGTCATCATCCATGAGCTAACAATGCGAGAAGCTGGACAGAGAATTCAGCCCAACTGCTGCGCATATGTTGCACTGACTTGTTTGGTAAAAAATATAAAAAATTACAGTAACATGTGTGAGTATATTTCTGTGTATGTGAACACTCTGAAGAATTTTCTATTATTTACTATTTTATTTTACTATTTTTATATTACTTAACCCTACCCCAAAGCTTACTAAAGGTGAGAGTGCTTTACATTATTCCCACACTCTAAAAAGTGATCTTCAAATCAAACCAAATAAAATTTATTTGTATAGCGCTTTTTACAACTGGTGTTGTCACAAAGCAGCTTTACAGAAACATGATTACAGGACAAAAAATCAGGCAAAATATTAAACATAGAAAATACAGAATACAGAACCCCCAGTGAGCGCAGAGGCAAGGAAAAACTCCCTCAGAGCTGCAGGAGGAGGAAGAAACCTTGGGAGGACCAAGACTCACATTTAAGGGGTGACCATTCTACCACTGGTCAAACAGCTTTTAAATTAATTTAAAAAAGTCTTTATACATCCATATCCATACATCCTTATACATTCAAGAGTACAGCAGTGCCACTAATGGAAGCAGTTAGAGTTTATGTAAGCTTGGATGTAATCTGCAGTGGAGAGTGAGATGGATGATGAGCAGCTGATCTGTGGTGGGTAATAGAGAAGAGAAACTTCCATCAGTCTGGCCGGACAGGGGACATGAGAGCCTGAGGGTCCAACATCCATCGGTATCGGGTCAGACAGGTGGGCAGCCAGTAATTTGGAGGAAGGCAGAGAGATGGAATTAGTTTTGACTGGATTTATGTAAAACAGAGAATATAAAACATTAGTGTGGCTAATGACTCCGGCAGAACTGAATAAAACAGCCTAACTAAAGGCAGAGAGCCAGAAGGTAACATAGACACGAAGGCTCCCTGAAACACTGGCATCCACCCACTCCACCGTCCACAAACCTGAGTGACCGTGTGCAGTGGGAGAACAACAGCACCAGCATCTCAGTTTACCACAATTTCCTCTGTCCATGAACCCCTGAATCTGCAGCCTTATCTAAAGGAAAAAACATTAATTACCAAAAGTTAAACTAAACAAGTAAGTTTTCAGTCTAGACTTAAAGATTGAGACTGTGTCTTGAGTCCCGAAAATATTCGGGGAGATTATTCCAGAGTTGGGGAGCTTTATAAGAGAAAGCTCTTCCTCCTGCAGAGCTCCTCTGAATTTTAGGAACTACTAAGAAACCAGCACCCTGAGATCTAAGTAATCGCGGTGGTTCATAATAGTAGGTCTCGTAAATACTCAGGAGCGAGCCCGTGTAGGGCTTTATGCGTTAACAGGAGAATTTTATAGTTTATGCAGAATTTGACTGGAAGCCAGTGCAGTGCTGATAGGACTGGACTAATATGGGCAAATTTTCTCGTTTTAGTAAGGACCCTGACTGCAGCATTTTTAATTAGCTGAATTTTATTTAAGTTACTGCAGGAACATCCTGACAGTAGTGCATTACAATAATCTAGCCTTGAGGTAATGAAGGCATGGACTACTTTTTCTTTGTCATGCAGGCATAGGGCATTTCTTAGCTTGGCAATATTACAGAGGTGTAGAAAAGCTGTTCTAGTAACATTAGATATGTGTTTATCGAATGCTAGATCTGAATCTATGATAACTCCAAGATTTTAATCTGCTGAACCGGGGTGACAGAGAAGTCGGCCAGATTTATCATTAAGTCTGATCATTTATTTCTAGCAGCTTTGGGGCCTAAAACTTCTGTTTTATCACTATTTAATAGGGGGAAGTTGCGCAACATCCATGATTTTACATCCTTTACACAATCATCAATTTTTTTTATTCTCACTCTGCAATCAGGTTTGGCTGATATGAAAAGCTGCGTGTCATCCGCATAACAATGAAAATGTACGTCATGTTTTCTAGTAACTTTGCCCAGTGGGAGCATATATAATGTAAATAATAACGGTCCTAATATAGAGCCTTGTGGAATTCCATATCTTACCTTAGTATAACTGGAAGACATATAATTTAACCTCACAAACTGATAACGATTGGTTAAGTATGATTTAAACCATGATAAAGCAGTTCCAGTTACACCGACCATGTTCTCTAATCTTTCTAAAAGGATAGTATGATCTATTGTATCAGATCGAGAAGTACCAGTAGGGAAACACAGCCTTCGCTGGCAGCTATAAGTAGATTGTTTGTTATTTTATCTAAAGCTGTCTCAGTGCTATGATGAGGCCTAAATACAGATTGAAATTTTTCATAGATCTGGTTTCTTTGCAGGTAAGAGCAAAGTTGTTGGGCTACAGCTTTTTCTAAAATCTTAGAAATAAACTGTAACGCCACAGACGGGAGTCAGACGCTCGCTGTAAAAACAAAACGATACTTTATTACAAGGCTTGTAAACAGATAGCGTAGTCGAATAACAGGCGTGAGTCAAAACCAGAGTAACAACAAACCAATTCATCAGAGCCGAATCACAAACCGAAAACGAAACCATAAGCCAGAAGCAGAGTTCAATAAACCAGGAAATCACAAACATAAACAGAGCAAAAGGATAAGGCAAAAACAGAGTCGAAAAGAACAAAACAAGGGTCATACACGGGTAATACAGACAGGAAAATAACGCTCAGTATATCGCTGGTGTAACAGGGAAAATACCTCGCGAAAAACGAGACAAACAGACAGGTATTTATATCTGAAGTAAATTACTAACACCTGAACACAATCTAGAATTCCGGTGACGTAGACCGCATGAATGAGCCACGTGGTGTTGTCAGGTGCATGCTGGGAGGTGTAGTTCTGGACCGGGGATTGTCCATAGACGGGAACGGCAGTGTCAGAGAAAGGAACTACAGAGTCTGTGGTAGGCGTCACATAAAAGGTAAGTTTGAAATAGGTCTATAGTTAGACAGTTCACTAGGATCAAGATTGGTTTCTTGATCAGAGGTTTAATTACAGCTGTTTTAAAGGCTTTGGGTACATGGCCTAGGGTGAGCGATGAGTTTACTATCATAAACAGAGGTTTAATTATATCTGGTAGTACCTGTTAATAACTTTGTGGGAACTGCATCAAGTGTGCAGGTTGAGCTGTTTGAAGAGGAGTTCATTTTCTCTAGTTCTAGCTGTGGAAGTGGGTTAAAGACTTCCAACCTAACTTCCATAACAGTGTTTTGTTCTAGATTATCCACACCAGATGACAGAGAGGATGTGCTATTTATCTGTTTAATTTTATCCCGAATGTTTTCAATTTTACTATTGAAGAAGTCCATAAAATCGTTGCTGGTATGAATGGCTGGAATCTGAGGTTCAGTACCTGCCTGGTTTTTAGTTAATTTGGAAATAACACTAAAGACAGCTCTAGGATTATTTTTATTAATCTCGATCTCTGAGGCCAGATATGCTAAGCGGGTTTTATTAAGTTCTTTTCCATATTTAACAAGACTGTCTTTCCACGCAGAGTGAAACACTTCCAGTTTAGTTGATCGATTTTTACTCTCTAAATTTCATACTAACTGCTTTGAGGTACGAGTTTGATCATTGTACCACGGTGCGAGCTTTTTCTGTCTCTCTATTTTGTGTTTAAGTGGTGCTACAACATCTAAAGGTGGAGCGAAAGGTATTTTCTTCTATTATTTAGTTCTACTGAGTCTACAGGAGAGTACATTATAGTTGATAAATCGGGAAGCTTATCAGTAAATTGTTGGGCTGTAAAAGGCATTATTGAACGTTTCATAGAGTAGCTAGGGGTTGTACGTAAATGATGGCTAAGATGTAAATTAAATGAAAGGTAATGATCTGAAATTGCGGAGGTTTGAGAACGAATATTCAGGTTATCTATGCTCACACCCAGGGTCAAAACTAAATCCAGAGTATGATAACAGTAATGAGTAGGTCCTGTTATATTTTGAACAGTCTAAAATTTATGTTAATGCCTTTTTTAATGGATCATCCATTTTTCTTCTACTATAATCACTTTATCACTACATACTGCTAAATCTGTGATAAAATCACTAAACTCTTTTAAAAATTCTAGATAGGGCCCTGGTGGTCTGTAGATGTTAATCAAAGAAAATGCATTCTTTTTTGTAATTGGATTAATTATACTGGTGTACAAAAACTCAAAAGGAATAAAATTATCATAGTGTTTTTGATTGCAAACTAAGGTATTTCGGAAAAGTATGCAGACCCCACCTCCTCTACCGGACAATCTCGGCCTTTGTCTGTAATTATAGCATGCAGGGGTGGCTTAATTTAATGCTACATATTCATTTGGCCTAATCCAGGTTTTAATCAGGCACAGAACATCGAATTTCTGATCAGTTATCATTTCATTCACTAGAACTGCTTTTGAATTTAGAGATCTAATATTAAGTAAACCAATCTTCAGGTTTGAAGTGTTAGTGCTACAGTCTGGATACGATTGTTTAATATAAGTTACGTTGTTTAGATTGACTGTTTGAGTTTTTTGACGTTTTTGTTTGACTCGGGGGACAGACACAGTCTGAATACACTGGTATCTTGGTAACGTCTCTTTGCAGCTTGCAGTTGGTTGGTTAAGCCTCTCTGTCTGCGGCCTGGTCCCAGCTCTGGATTGTCAGCAGCTTCTAATACTACTCTGCCAACTAGCTAAAAGACTATGTGCTATGCTGCATGAAAGTAAGGCAGCACCCTCCCGCGTGGGGTGGACACCATCCCTACCTAAAAGACCAGGCTTGCTCTCATTGGGATGGGGCCAGAGCAGATTACCTCCTCGGACAGCGTCTGGGCCTGTTTAATCACCTCTTTAATATTAGCCTTAGTTACTTCAGACTGCCGCAGACGAATATCATTGGCCCCTGGTGGTCTGTGGATTGTCCTTGACTGTTCTCACCATTCTTCTTCTCTGCCTTTCTGATATTTTTCTTGGCCTGCCACTTCTGGGCTTAACAAGAACTGTCCCTGTGGTCTTCCATTTCCTTACTATGTTCCTCACAGTGGAAACTGACAGGTTAAATCTCTGAGACAACTTTTTGTATCCTTCCCCTGAACAACTATGTTGAACAATCTTTGTTTTTAGATCATTTGATGGTTTTTGATGAGCCCATGATGCCACTCTTCAGAGGAGATTAAAATAGGAGAACAACTTGCAATTGGCCACCTTAAATACCTTTTTTCATGATTGGATACACCTGGCTATGAAGTTCAAAGCTCAATGAGGTTACCAAACCAATTTTGTGCTTCAGTAAGTCAGTAAAAAGTAGTTAGGAGTATTCAAATCAATAAAATGATAAGGGTGCCCATACTTTTGCACCGGTCAAATTTTTGTGCACTGTGCAAGTCAGTGCTGTGTTATAACAATCTACCATTTTTTTTACGATCCTAGGGTGATTTTCCACTTTGGTATATTTTTAAAATCACGCATAGCTTTATATAAAAGAAAAAATAGCATAAGAAATGTAGGCATACTGCATCAACTCTCTCTGTTTGCTATTAAAAGCAGTGAAGAAATAAAAAATGTGATTCTCACACTGCTCCCAGCATTCATTCTCCAGGTGAGAGAGAGAGCTGTGTAGAAGTTGAAAGTCAGTGTGCTACACTCTGGTCAATTAATGGAGTCAGAGTTTGGCACATCACACAGTTCTTCTGCACAAGACTGGGCCATGATCTTCCTGGGCTCATTTGCACCTGGACGTGGTAAATGTCAGACTGAATTGGGTTAGTGTGCTGAAGTGCTGCAGCAGGAGAGCGTTGAGAGGCCGGGGCATGAGTGTAAGAGAGCGGGAGAATGTTGGTAGTGCCAGACAGGGAGATTTCAGCAGTAATATCTGTGTATAGTGTGGAAGGGGGTGGGGAGGGGGGCAGTTGAGTGATTAAACCTATTGGAGAATAGAATGAGTTAGCATTCACCTGCCTCTGGTCCCCCACTGCCGGGGTGTCAGGCTTTTTAAGTCTGGAAATAGCTTGAGGCTATTCCAGGCTCCTTTGACATTATTGTACTGCAGCCAGATGTCTATCTTCCTCCTGTAGCTGCCTTTCCCCTCCTGGATCTTTCTCCTTCTGTTCTCTGTCTGCACAGTCCCCTGATCTAAAATTCGCATTCATCACATTCAGGAGAGACTTTATATCAGGGTTAATGCAAGGTTTGTTATTGGAGAAATACAGAACCATCTTGGTGGGTACAGTGTTCTTCACACAGAAATTGAAATGCAGTGTCTGGAGCCATCAATATCCTCCTTTTATCCAGTGTGGGGGAGAGAGAGAGTAAGTGAGAGAGAGACTGAGTGAGTGAGAGAGAGAATGAGTGAGAGACTGGGTGAGAGAGAGAACTAGTGAGTGAGAGAGAGACTGAGTGAGAGGGAAACGAGTGAGTGAGAGAGAGACTGAGTGAATGTTAGAGAGAATGAGTGAATGAAAGAGAGACTGAATGAGTGAGAGAGAGACTGAGTGAGTGAGAGACTGAGTGAGTGAAAGAGAGACTGAGTGAGTGAGAGATTGAGTGAGAGAAAATTTGAATTTAGCAACAACTTTATTAAACCAGTTTTCAGAGTTAACACCAGTCAGTTACCATTCAAAATTAAAAGTAAAACACTAAAACAAAGAAACTAGGACAGGATGTAGCTTATAAGAGAAAATAAAAATACAGACATCGCTCACAAATTCTGCAAACTGCAGTTCCCCGTCATCCACTGAGCATAAAATGTTCATAAAACACCACATATTTACAAAACTGTCCATGTCTCTCATGGTGGAGTAGTACTTAAAATCAATTAAAATCCGTGTTTTTACCAGTCTTTTAAAAACAGTGACAGCATCACTGTCACTGTGCCCCTCAATAATGCCCTTTCTACTCACCCAGACAGCCATTTTGGCTGTACCCAGAATAAAGTTGAGCAGTTGGCATTGTGTTCTTCGAGATTTAGAGTACTTAAAACCCAAGATAAAAACTGGTTTAGTAAAAACAGCACTAAAACAATTAAAAACAAACTCTAAAAGCCGAAACAGTGGGGTTAGTCTGCGACACTCCATAAAACAATGAAAAACTGTCTCCCTCTCACCACAGCATGGACAGTTTTGGGGTTTAAAACCGAAATAAAAGGATTCACAGCCATTATACAGTGTATAACCCTCCACTGTAAATCACCATAGGTTTTGGTTAACGGTGGTTTGTAAAAAGCTCTCCATGCAGGTTTAAAATCATCATTTAAAACAAGTCTAGCACGCCATGGTGTGTCAACCCTAGAGTTTTAAAACAGAGTTCCAGTATCTGCAGCCTGTAGTAACTGACCTTCACAGTCCCTAAAGTCAGGTGTGAGGGTTAGACTTGGAAAGAGCGCATCTTCTTCTTCGCAGTTCGAGCTATAGTCAGATTTTAGCAGGGCACGCTCAGCCTCTTTCAGTGCTGCCTTCCATTTGTGTAGCAGCTGGGCTGCAGCATGCACAGATCTCATGCCCAGGCATTTAGCTACAGGGCCCACTTTGTCCAGGTTGGGCCCTGCAAGCGCTATTTCCCAACCAGCAAGGCCTGGCTTTTTGCCCAATTGATTTTGGCAGACAAAATCTCCCCAAACTCATGTACTAAACTGACCAAAGTATCAATGTCTGTCTGATTCTGTAAAATCAAAATGACATCATTAGCATAAGCAGAAAGTAAAAAAGTAAAATCACAGTTGGGTATGTTAAAACCAGAGAGGGTGGATATCAGTCTGTTTAAAAAAGGCTCTATGGCCAGAGCATACCTGACAAACAGCATCCTTGCCTTATCCCCCTCTGAGCTTTAAAAGGAGAGCTTAAACCGCCGTTAACCTTCAGAATACTCTCAGCATCACAGTACAAAACCCTGATCGTGGCTATAAGACGAGGGGCGAACCCTAAGGCTGCTTGAACCTTCCAGAGATATTCATGTTTAACCCTGTCAAATGCCTTTTCCTGATCTAGAGAGATCAGACCAGTATCTAAACCCAATAGACTTGAGACGTCCAAAATATCACAAATTAATGATATATTATCAAAAATGGACCTGTTTGAAACGCAGTAGGTCTGGTCAGGGTGGACGAGCCGACCAATAACCTTCCTCAGCCTGACCTTAGAGAGCAGCTTGTAGTCGCTGCAGAGCAATGAGACGGGTCTCCAGTTCTTTATCTCCTGTAGGTCACCTTTCTTGTGTAGGAGTGTAAGGACTGCTCTCCTGGAGCTCGATGGCAGTCTTCCTCTGGACAGGCTGTTGTTGAGGACCTCCAGCATGTCCTCGCTAATCACTGGCCAAACGGACTCAGCTGGAAGTCCATCAATACCTGGCATCTTCCCACAATCCATACCCTGCAGCGCGTCGCCCAGCTCGAACAGGGACAGCGGCCTCTCAAGTCCCTGGAGAGAGTCCTCTGGGAGCTGCTGCAGACCGTCAAGGAAGACCCGCTCAAGCTCAGGCTGCTCTCTGTACTCGGTGCTGTACAGTTTGGTGTAAAAAAACACGGCCTGCCGTTGAATCCCTGCGGGGTCTGTCAGTAGTTTGCCAGACTCATGCATACACCGGCTCTGACCTCTCGTGCATTCCAGGCTGAAGAAGAACTTGGACGGAACGTCCATCTGTGTCACCTTCTGGAACCGAGACCTAACCAGAGCCACCTGCACAATTACAACAACCAGGTCAGCTAGTGCAACTTTTTTAATTTTGAGAGCTTCAATATGCTCTCGATTTCCTGTGGATTCTGATAAACTTTGAAGTTCCACTATTTCTATCTCAAGACTCTTCATAGACTGAGTAATGTCTTTTGTGACACTGTGAGTATATTGCTGACATAGCTGTGAAATCTGGACCCCCAGTCCCACCAGTGCTGCAAAGTGCTAAAAGATGACTTTGAAAATTATTCCAAAAAAGGGAAAAGCATCCCTAAAATGTACATCATCTAAAAAAGTTGTGTTGAAGTGCCAATAAGCACTTGGGCTTAACATTTACAATTCCCACAGTGCAAGTACTAAAAACATTAAGATAATGTTTAAAACAATAAAATCTATCAAGACGTGCTAAGGAAAAAATAAATTCCCTGGAATGTTCCCAAGTAAACTAAACCTGACCCCCAGACATCACTTAGCTCATGTTTTTAAATGAGCTGTATCAGTCTCTTTCGTGATGCAGGATGTGGTTCAAAGTGATTTCTGTCTATGCTGGACTCAGTTAAAATCACTCGCTAAAAAACACAATCGTTCCAACTACATCTGTCAAGAGTTTCACATAGTTTACTTAAAAACAGCATCATGTCAACCCCCAAGTCAGGAGAATAAACACATAAAAAAATAAAAGCACAATGAGTAAAAAAACAGCACAAACTTTTAAAAACCTCCATGCCACCACCTCCTCAATCTCAACAGACTGAGTGGTCCACCTTCTAGAGAACAGTATAGCTACACCAACAGATAATGAGCTTTTGTGACTGAAAAAGTCTTGCCCATTGAACTCTCTAAGCCAATCTGCAGAACTTTGCTCATTTTTGTGCGTTTCTTGTAAAAACATAACATCAATTTGTTTAAAATGTATCAGCTTAAACAGCTGAGCTCTCTTATAGGGATCTCTGGCTCCATTAATATTTAATGTTTCCAGTTTAAAATCACACATTAAAAAGAGAGCTTAAAAAACACAGCAAACAGTACATAGAGCAAAGCTCTGCAGAACAGCTTAAACCATTTCAGAATCATCATTAATCTGCTGTTGTAGCACTGAAACCTTAGTCTTTAATCTCCACCACTCCTGTTCGGTGAACCCTTCCTCCCCCTGCGTGCTCTTTTGCTAGTATTGATCCACTGGGCAGAGAAGAAGAAAAGAGGGGGAGCGAACTCAGAGTATTTGGGGTGGAGTTCGGGGCAGCTTCACTGTAAAGCGTGAAGCCGAAGCCCCCCCCCCCCTCCTCACACGAAGAGAAACATGAGAAAAAGAATAAAATTAAAGAAGGAGGAAGATGGGGAGGAGGTGGATGCGAGGTTGTTCAACGAGCAGGTAGAAAGGGAGTTACAGTTTAAATAGGGAAGTGGGAGGAATGAGGGCATGGATCAATTCCTAAAACTTAGCTAAAATACATAGCTCCACTTTGCAAGTATTGACCCACGCCCTTGACTGGGCAGAGAAGAAGAAAAGAGGAGGAGCGAACTCAGAGTATTGGGGTGGAGTTCGGGGCAGCTTCGCTGTAAAGCGTGAAGCTGAAGACCCAAAAGTTAAATCAGAACTTTCGACCACTGCAAGGATTGACTGTCTGACTGTGAAAGGCTTGGGAACTCCAGCGTCTGAGTGTTGGAAGTGCCACTGTGTAGTCTTTGAGAAAGCCAGAGGTTGAGCCAATGCAAGCATAGTGAGTTGCTGTGTATAAATTGGGGGCAAGTGTTGTTACATCTAGGATGGTGAGAACTGCCAAAAGAGCATAAAGAGTGGAATTATGGACAGTGGAAGAGGGATAGAGTGTTGCGGAAAGTTGGGAGGCACATGACCTGTGCAGAGCATGAATGCAGTAAGACACAAAATGAGAAGAGAAGGAGGTGCGAATTGAGAGTGTGAAGCTCTCTTTTGAGGTCTCTGATGACCGAAGAATATGTGGTGGTTGGAAAGGGCAAGGAGATATGAGTAGCAGTTGAGAGAGGATTAAGGCAGAGCGGTAAACTAGAGAAGGAAGATGAGGCGAGATGAGGAAGGCAGTGTGGAGGTCTATGGAAAGAAAGGTAGGCAATGAATTAAGTATTGGACTGTCCTGGAATAACAGCATAGAGGGTGTGGTCCTGGGAGTCAAGAATCAGATGAAGTGGAAAGATGGTGTCGAACGACTTGGCAAAAGTATGCACATGGTGTACATGTAGCTTAAAGGCCCAAAAGAGAAGCCACAGCTACACGTTGCGCCGCCATCAATGATGACTATGAAGGTGGCACTGATCAGAAAAGAGAAGATGATAGTGATGATGCCGATGATGATGACGGTGACCACGACGATGATGAAGGCGATGAGAATAATGGCAATGATTGGTAGACGACGACAAAGATGACCACAATGGAAATCGTTGCGTCGGTGAAGGCGATGATGATGATGGACGATAATGATGATAATGAAGATAATGGTGATGATGATAATGATGATGATGGTGATAAAGACAATGACTGTCATGAAGACGATGATGACTGCAATAATAGCGATGATGAAGGAGAGGACAAACGATGGCGAAGGTTAGTATGATGACTGTGATAACAATGATGGCAAGGATGGATTGAAATGATGAGGGCAAGATGATGTTCCAGACGATGTCAATGATGCAGTCAGTGAAAAGTGAAAGTGAAGATGCAGGCGAGATGATCGCGGCGATGATGATGGTGATGGTGTAGGCAGAAGTGGTGGCAACGATGATGATCAAGACTATGCGGTGATGAAGAAGGTGATGCAGGCAGAGATGGTGGCGATGATGACTATGGTGATGAAGATGGCCAAGATGAGGGCGAGATGATGCTCAAGAGGAGGCCCCGCGAGGGCAGCAGCAGCTGGTGCGCTGGCGACAGTGAGAGAGAGAGAGGCAGAGAGGCCGCTGAAGACACGAAGATCGCGTGGAGGCCTTGCGGGGGAAGCAGGAGGGAAGGAGCTGCAGCGGAGGCGCTGAGAGACAGAGAGACCGCTAAGGATGCGGAGATCGCGTGGAGGCCTCGCGGGGGAAGCAGGAGGGGAGGACCCGCAGCGGAGGCGCTGAGAGAGAGAGACCGCTGAGGACACGGAGATCGCGTGGAGGCCTCGCGAGGGAAACATCAGAGGATTAGCAGCAGCAGTGAGAGAAAAAGAAACCACTGAAGGCCTGAGGAAACCGCACGGGAGTTGCCAGGCCAGGTCGAGGAGACGCCAGCCGCGGTAGTTGAGACAAGACAAACCACTACCAGGGAAGGCAGTCTGGAGCAGTGGCAGTGGATGAGCTGGGGTGGACGGGAACAGCAGGTCGCAGGAGACAGACAGGTGCAGAACCATCGTGTACCAGGTAAGGAGCAGGAGCCAACACCACATGCAAGGTTGTTCAACAAGCGGGTAGAGAGGAAGTGATGGTTTAAATAGGGAAGGAAGTGGGAGGAGTGAGGGCGTGTATCAACTCCCAAAACTTAGCTATAATGCATAGCTCCACTTATAAAATGAACTGAGTGAATAAAACCTTGGCGATCAGGGAAATACTGTTCCACTCGCTCCCCTTTAGCGTGTTTTGTGGAGGATAAAAAGTTTCTGATAATTTTCAGCGTGTTAATGTTACGAGAGCCGCAGGGCTGTGAAGAGAAGGGGAGAAAGTTTTAGTCTGAGGATTTAGCGTTAGCAGCCGCTCCGTCCTCAGGTTGAACTCTGGAGGCTGAGCTCTTTTTAGCTT